>NC_092709.1:285578054-286196463 GCF_047496885.1 Scyliorhinus torazame
CAGTGCCAGTCTGGCTGGCATCAGTCGAGATCTTTGTGCCTCGAGTAGTGTCGAAGAACGCCAATACCGGGGCGGTGGTGAGTTTGATCTTGAGCTCCTCCCATTCCTTCTGGTGTGTGGGCAGCCACTGGAACTCCATGGTCTTCTTCACTAGGTGGCGAAGAGCCGTTGTGTGGGAGGCAAGGTTGGGAATGAACTTCCCCAGGAAGTTGACCATCCCAAGAAAGCGTAGCACTGCCTTCTTGTCTGCCGGCAGCGGCATGGCTGTAATAGCTGTCACTTTGTCTGCATCCGGACGCACTCCTAACCGGGATATGTGGTCCCCCAGAAACTTTAGCTCAGTTTGGCCAAAAGAACACTTGGCTCGGTTTAGGCGCAGACCGTTTTCTCGTATCTGAGCAAAGACACGCTGGAGACGACTGATGTGCTCCTGTGGTGTGGTGGACCAGATAATGACGTCATCAACATAGACGCGCACCCCTTCGATGCCCTCCATCATCTGTTCCATGATTCTATGAAATACCTCGGATGCCGAGATGATGCCAAACGGCATTCTATTGTAGCAGTATCTGCAAAGGGAGTGTTGAAGGTGCACAGCTTCCTGCTGGACTGATCCAGTTGAATCTGCCAAAAACCCTTTGAGGCATCAAGCTGTGTAAAAATTTTAGCCCGGGCCATTTTGCTCGTGATCTCTTCCCGTTTGGGTATGGGGTAGTGTTCCCTCATGACGTTATTGTTCAGGTCTTTCGGGTCGATGCAGATCCTGAGTTCGCCAGAGGGCTTTTTAACGCACACCATGGAGCTGACCCATGGCGTGGGCTCCGTGACCCGGGAAAGCACTACTTGGTCCTGGAGATCCTGCAGCTGCTGCTTGAGGCAGTCTTTGAGTGGTGCTGGGACTCTACGAGGTGCGTGAATGACCGGGGTGGCGTCCGGTTTGAGCCGTATTCTGTAAGTGTAGGGTAGTGTGCCCATGCACTCAAAAGCCTCCTGGTTGTGGGCGAGGAGCGAGTGGAGCTGTGCCCTAAATTCTGCATCCAGGAAGTCGGACGTGCCTTCTGGAGACAGAGTGTGTACCCGCTGAACGAGGTGGAGAACCTTGCACGCCTGTGCACCTAGCAGGGAGTCCTTCGATGATCCAACTATCTCAAAGGACAGTGTGGCTGTGTATGCATTGTGTGTGACGTCGAGCTGGCAGGATCCCATGGCCGGGATAACATTCCCGTTGTAATCGACCATCTGACAGCGGGATGGCCGAATCGGTGGTCTGACTTTCAAGGCGTAGAAGGCTGACCATGCTATAAGGTTGGCGGAGGCACCAGTGTCTAAACGGAATGTGATTGGTGACCGTTAGGGTGGCACACCATTCATCACCCGGATTAACGCTGTTCACTGGCATCGGCTGGTGGGTCCTGCTTGGGGACATCCGGTTCCTGTCAATGACCGCGACGCGGTAGGCTTCCCGGTCGTCGGTATCACCGGTCGGTACATCGTCAGGGTATGACTCGGTGTATGGAGGCTGAATGGCCTGCACGTCCCTGCGAGGCTGGCGGAATTGGGGAGCGTTGGCAGGTTGAGCTGCTCGACAGCAGGCAGCGTAGTGGCCCATCTTGCCACAGCGGAGGCATTGTCGATTCTTTTCTGGACATTGCCGCTTTAAATGTGCGGATCCACAGTTGCCGCACGTCGTGATGTCATGGCGTTCGTTGCGCCATTGCGCATGCGCAGTTCGGTCCTGCGTAGAGCGCGCCTGTGCATCGCGTCCCTCTGCGTCGACGTCTCTTTTGGCGCGTACAAGCGCGGGAGGCCGCGGAAGGCACGCGAAATGGCCGCCCTCGTCCGGGCCGCGGGCCGGGAGGAACTCAATCGACTGGACCCACCCAGCCTCGTAGGACCCCCTGCCGTGCCGATTCGGCCGCCTGGAATTGGGAGTACCGGCTGGTCGCGTTTTCATGGAGGACGCAGGCTTCGATGGCTAAGGTGAGGCTCTTAATTTTGAGGAGCTGCTGGCGTAGGGCGCCCGAGGTGACGCCAAAAATTATCTGGTCCCGAATCATGGAATCTGAGGTGGCCTCATAACCACAGGACTGCGCGAGGATATGGAGGTGTGTCAGATAAAATTGAAAAGGCTCATCCTTACCCTGCAGGCGCTGCTAGAAGAGGTACCTCTCGAAGCTCTCGTTCACCTCGACGCTGAAGTGCGGCTCGAGTTTAAGAACGACTGTCTTGTACTTCGTCTTGATCTCACCGTCTGCGAACACCAGGGAGTTGTAGATGTGGATGGCGTGTTGCCCTGCCGTGGAGAGGAGGAGGGCGATTTTTCTGGTGTCCGCAGCATTCTCCCTGTCTGTGGCTTCTAGGAAGAGCTGGAAGTGCTGTTTAAACAGCTTCCAGTTGACGCCGAGGTTTCCAGACATTTGGAGAGGCTGCGGCGGGCTGATGGTGTCCATGGCGCAGGATGGCAGATTCCTGAAGATGTGTAGGTAGGCCTCACAGTTGCTGGGTTCCAATCCTGGTACTATGTCGTGTTGGGTGTTCTGCTATACAGCCAAACCAACACGGTTGCAGATGGCACAACTCTGTTTTATTACTATCAATAACAACATCTGTAAACTTTTTTTTAGTAATTTTTTTAAATTCTCCTCCTTTTTCACATTTTCTCCCACATTTACACCCATCAACAATAAACAATAATCAGCAAGATATGTCAATCCCCATAATAACAACGATCCCATCCGCCCACCAACCCCCAAACCTCAACCCGCATGTTTACATAAACAAATGACAAAAAGGCATCAGGGATTACCCGTACTCACGCTTAATCTACACAGCGCCCCCCCCCCCACCCACCCCCCCCAACCAACGCCATCCAGCCTCTGAAAGAGTACCGTACATGATACCCCAGAGTTGTCTCCAGCTCCTCCCATCCACTGCCTCTTGTAAAACTCCTCCTCCCAACCTCGGTTCCTTCCCCCCAACTTTCCACCCCGGCTAGACCACTCGTACCCTGTTCTGCCAGGCTCCGATGGCCGCAGACCCTCCCCCACCTCACTCCCGTTCACTGGCAGGCTTAAACCGGCCAGCATGGAGGCCCCCCTCCCGGGTCCCTTTCCCCCTTGCCCGGCCCTAGGAAAGCCCAAAGATCCCCTTTTAGCACACAAACCCTGCATATCCACCTACACCCCAAAGAGCCCTCATTTCGAGTGAAAGTCCCGTCCCTTCCCTTGTCCAAATATATACAACATTGGCTCCCTTAGCCTCTACACCCACACGCAGTGATACAAAAAAGAAGAAAATACAGTCATGAGGTTACATCAGCACATGGCCATTTCTCAATTTGTCAGTTCTGCCACAGTCCTTCTGCCTTCGCAAACTCCTCCGCTGCTTCCGCCGTTCCAAAACAAAAGTCCTTGAGCTTGTAAGTCACCCTCAGCTTCGCTGGAGATACAATGCCGCACTGCATCTTGCTAATGTACGGTGCCCTCTTCACCCGGTTGAAGGCAGCCCGCCTCCTCGCCAGCTCCACCGTAAAGTCCTGGTATACACGTATACCAGCTCCTGCCCACTGCACCACCCACTTCTGCTTGGCCCAGCTCAGGACCTTCTCCTTCACACTGTACCTACGGAAGCACAGAGTCACTGCCCTTGGCGGCTCACTCGCCTTTGGTACAGGCCTCCACGACCGATGAGCCCGATCCAGTTCATATCGGGAGGGATCCTCCCCCTCCCCCAATAGTTTTGCCAGCATCGCGGCAAAATACTCAGTCGGCTTTGGTCCTTCAACTCCTTCGGGCAGCCCCACAATCCTCAAATTCTGTCGTCTGGATCTGTTTTCCAGGTCTTCCATTTTTTCTTGCAGACCTTGTTAGTGTCCATCACCTTCCGCATCTCCTTCCCCATCGAGGCAAGTTGATCACCGTGCTGCAATAACGTCTCCTCCACTTCCTTCAGCGCCTCCCCTTCCTCTCGCACCTCCGCCACTGCGCTCGCCACCGCCGTCCTCACCGGGGAAACCGCCTCCTCCACCAGCGCACTCAAAACCTACCTCATCTCCTTCCTCACCGTCTCCATGCATTTCGCAATCTGCACCAACTGCTTTTCGAATTCCGCAGCCATCACCTTAGTTATTTCTTCAGCCGTAAGCAATGCGGCCACCCCTGGTGCTCCAGCCTCCATTTTCCTTGGTGACCCTGTGGTGACCTTTCCACCCCCCGACAGACCTTCAGATGTTTTTTTTACGGCCGTTTTTTTGCTCACCCTCGACATTTTTATTTTTTTACTGTGCCTTCACTGTGCCTCCTCTGTGCCTTCTCCCTGCTTTTGCCGCCTCCGTGGACCCTGGGACGGGGCTTAAAGCCCCGAAAATGCCGTTCCCGAACGGGAGCCCTCCATTGTGCGGCCGCCTCCCGCCCACCATCACCGGAAGTCCCCCAACATCTGTAAACTTATGACTGTGGTTTGTTCTTTACCCTTTAACCTGTGGACCCAGCCCTAACACTATCTTACAGAGGCACTCAGCACATAGTGTATGTCTGGGTGGCTTGCTGTGAGCTCTGTGCCCTGAGCTGTCTCCTGCTTGAATGAGCAGGAACTGTGGTGTTCCCCGTTTTATAGTGTGTGTGCTCTTGCTTGTGATTGGCTGTGATGTTGCGTGTGTGTTGATTGGTCCGTTGATCTGTCCATTAGTGTGTATGTGTGTTTGCACCATGATGTTTATCTGAATATCATGACAGTACTGAAACTCAATGATCTCACATCTTCATCTGTCATCAAGGCGTGCCAGGAGACATTCGCGCGACATGGAATCCCGCGTGTGGTGATGTCAGATAATGGTCCCTGCTTCGCGAGCTGGGAATGGAAAGAGTTCTCAGACCGCTACAGCTTTCAGCATGTAACATCCAGTCCGCGCTACCCACAGTCAAATGGGAAAGTGGAAAAGGGTGTCCACATTGTTAAACAATTTATTAGCAAGGCAATAGATTCACGCTCGGACATCAACCTAGCGCTGTTGTCCTGCCGAGCAATCCCATTGAGCTCAGGACTGTCGCCAGTGAGATGCTCTTCAGCAGGGACATCCAGACAACCCTCCCGACAATTCAATTCCAAGGCCCCGATAACGCTCTGGTACTCGACAAAATGCGGGTACTACGGTCCAAACAAAAACAATACTACGATCAACATGTGATCCCAGTCAAGCCACTGAAAATGGGTGACAGCATCAGGATCAGGGACCCAGAAGGCGGATGGTCTGAGCCAGCCACGGTGATCAGGCAGGAGGCACCACGGTCCTACGTTGTCAAGTCGTCGGCGGGAGTAGTCTTTCGCCGTAACCGCCGGGATCTGTTGATGCTTCGGCCTACAACGCCGGTGTTTCCCACACTGGACTTGACTAAGTCCATTAGTCCACAGGATGTTCCTCGCCACACAACGCCAGACAGTACTCTTGATGACATCAAACCGTCATCCCCACCACCACTGTTAAGACGCTCCAGCAAAAGCCGTAAGGCATCCGACCAGCTAGATTTGTAACGACACTTCAACATACGCACAAAACAAATCTGAACATTTCTCACGATGGATTCATAACACTGTTAACTGTTTCTGTATTACTTTATCATTTTCGCAGTGTGCAGCTTTGCTTATTCTCACCACTTGTTATGTACAGTTTTCTTGAGGCCAGTCTGAAAACATATCAAGTCAAAAGGGGGGGGGGGGGGGGGATGTCGTGATCTGTACATCTGTACATACATCTGCACATACACCAGGGACTGCAGCACAGATGTAACAGCCACAGCATCACTAGAGGGAGCAACAGAGACGGGTATAAAGGGTCGAGCCCAAGGCAGGATCCGCCTCTTTTAGAAGCACAGAGCTAGTGAGCAGCATCACACAGGGATAGCTTAGCGTAGGCAGTTTCCCTTAGTTACACTGGTGATACCTCTTGACTGTTTTACATCTAGTTGAGCTCTGGAAGCAGAACGAACCCTTTGAATAAAGTGTTTGTGTTAACTGTAAGTCTACAGTCGTTATTCAGAATTAGAGAATAAGATCGTTTCCACATGTAGGAAAAACTAGAACCAGGCCAGGTGTTAGATTTGGAGTAATCTAACACCTTCCATTCCCAGCTCGCGAAGCAGGGACCATTACCTGGGTAATGAACCAGGCCAGGTGTTAGATTTGGAGGTAGGTGAGCACTTTGGGGACAGTGACCACAATTCGGTGACGTTTACATTAGTGATGGAAAGGGATAAGTATACACCGCAGGGCAAGAGTTATAGCTGGGGGAAGGGCAATTATGATGCCATTAGACATGACTTGGGGGGATAGGTTGGAGAAATAGGCTGCAAGTGTTGGGCACACTGGATATGTGGAGCATGTTTAAGGAACAGCTACTGCGTGT
This sequence comes from Scyliorhinus torazame, assembly GCF_047496885.1. NCBI lineage: Eukaryota > Metazoa > Chordata > Chondrichthyes > Carcharhiniformes > Scyliorhinidae > Scyliorhinus > Scyliorhinus torazame. The sequence continues at coordinate 285,584,455 of NC_092709.1, forward strand.
TCTTGATAAGTACGTACCGGTCAGGCAGGGAGGAAGGCGTCGAGCGAGGGAACCGTGGTTTACCAAGGAAGTGGAATCGCTTGTTAAGAGGAAGAAGGAGGCCTATATGAAGATGAGGAGTGAAGTTTCAGTTGGGGCGCTTGATAGTTACAAGGTAGCGAGGAAGGATCTAAAGAGAGAGCTAAGACGAGCAAGGAGGGGACATGAGAAGTATTTGGCAGGTAGGATCAAGGAAAACCCAAAAGCTTTCTATAGGTATGTCAGGAATAAAAGAATTACTAGGGTAAGAGTAGGGCCAGTCAAGGACAGGGATGGGAAGTTGCGTGTGGAGTCTGAAGAGATAGACGAGATACTAAATGAATATTTTTCGTCAGTATTCATGTTATAATGTTGTGGAGGAGAATGCTGAGACCCAGGCTATTAGAATAGATGGCATTGAGGTACATAGGGAAGAGGTGTTGGCAATTCTGGGCAGGCTGAAAATAGATAAGTCCCCGGGGCCTGATGGGATTTATCCTAGGATTCTCTGGGAAGCCAGGGAAGAGATTGCTGGGCCTTTGGCTTTGATTTTTATGTCATCATTGGCTACAGGAATAGTGCCAGAGGACTGGAGGATAGCAAATGTGGTCCCTTTGTTCAAGAAGGGGAGTAGAGACAACCCCGGCAACTATAGACCGGTGAGCCTCATGTCTGTTGTGGGTAAAGTCTTGGAGGGGATTATAAGAGACAAGATTTATAATCATCTAAATAGGAATAATATGATTAGGGATAGTCAGCATGGCTTTGTGAAGGGTAGGTCATGCCTCACAAACCTTATCGAGTACTTTGAGAAGGTGACTGAACAGGTAGACGAGGGTAGAGCAGTTGATGTGGTGTATATGGATTTCAGTAAAGCGTTTGATAAGGTTCCCCACGGTAGGCTATTGCAGAAAATACGGAGGCTGGGGATTGAGGGTGATTTCGAGATGTGGATCAGAAATTGGCTAGCTGAAAGAAGACAGAGGGTGGTGGTTGATGGGAAATGTTCAGAATGGAGTTCAGTTACAAGTGGCGTACCACAAGGATCTGTTCTGGGGCCGTTGCTGTTTGTCATTTTTATCAATGACCTAGAGGAGTAGCAGAAGGGTGGGTGAGTAAATTTGCAGACGACACTAAAGTCGGTGGTGTTGTCGACAGTGCGGAAGGATGTAGCAGGTTACAGAGGGACATAGATAAGCTGCAGAGCTGGGCTGAGAGGTGGCAAATGGAGTTTAATGTAGAGAAGTGTGAGGTGATTCACTTTGGAAGGGATAACAGGAATGCGGAATATTTGGCTAATGGTAAAGTTCTTGGAAGTGTGGATGAGCAGAGGGATCTAGGTGTCCATGTACATAGATCCCTGAAAGTTGCCACCCAGGTTGATAGGGTTGTGAAGAAGGCCTATGGAGTGTTGGCCTTTATTGGTAGAGGGATTGAGTTCCAGAGTCATGAGGTCATGTTGCAGCTGTACAAAACTCTGGTACGGCCGCATTTGGAGTATTGCGTACAGTTCTGGTCACCGCATTATAGGAAGGACGTTGAAGCTTTGGAGCAGGTGCAGAGGAGATTTACCAGGATGTTGCCTGGTATGGAGGGAAAATCTTATGAGGAAAGGCTGATGGACTTGAGGTTGTTTTCGTTAGAGAGAAGAACGTTAAGAGGAGACTTAATAGAGGCATACAAAATGATCAGGGGGTTAGATAGGGTGGACAGTGAGAGCCTTCTCCCGCGGATGGAAATGGCTAGCATGAGGGGACATAGCCTTAAACTGAGGGGTAATAGATATAGGACAGAGGTCAGAGGTAGGTTCTTTACGCAAAGAGTGGTGAGGCCGTGGAATGCCCTACCTGCAACAGTAGTGAACTCGCCAACATTGAGGGCATTTAAAAGTTTATTGGATAAGCATATGGATGATAATGGCATAGTGTAGGTTAGATGGCTTTTGTTTTTTGACTTCCCATGTCGGTGCAACATCGTGGGCCGAAGGGCCTGTCCTGCGCTGTATCGTTCCATGTTCTATGTTCTATGTTCTAGAGGACACCACCTCAGACTAAAGGGACGATCCTTTAAAACAGAGATGAGGAGGAATTTCTTCAGTGGTGAATCTGTGGCACTCTTTGCCGCAGAAGGCTGTGGAGGCCAAATCACGGAGTGTCTTAAAGACAGAGATGGATAGATTCTTGATTAATAAGGGGATCAGGAGTTATGGGAGAAGGCAGGAGAATGAGGAAGAGAAAAATATCAGCCATGATTGAATGCAGAGCAGACTTGATGGACCAAGTGTCCTAATTCTGCTCCTATCTCTCATGGTTTTATGGACAACCAATGAACAATGAGTTTCAAACAACTGCTCTATAGGGGAAAAAGAGTGAGCTACAAGTTGTGGTACACGTTGGTACCAAAGACATAGAGAAAGCAGGTATTGAAGCCTCATGGTCAGATTTTCAAGAGCTAAGAAGGAGGAACCTCAAAACCTCAAAAGTATTGATTCAGGATTATTCCCAGTGACACAAGTTAGTAGGAAGAGGAGGATGAATGCATGGCTTGAGGCGTGATATAAGGGGGGGGGGCTTCAGATTTTTGAGATATTCTGAATTGTTCTGGGACAAGAGGAGCCCATTCAAAACGGAGAGTTTACACCTCAACAGGACGAGGACGAATTTGCTCATGGGGCTGGGGGAGAGTTTAACATAAATTTGCAGGGGTATGGGCACCAACATAGAAAAGAAGAATAAGGTGCACAAAATGAGATTGATGGACAGTACTGGAGAAGGAAGTAGCACCATATTAGTTAGGAACAGACTCAGAAGGGCTATGAGGAACACAAAGGTAGGTTTACAATGTATAAATGGACAAAGTGCAGGGAATAAGGTGAGTGAAATACAAGCACAAATAGCTATATGGGAATATGATGCAGTGGCAATAATGGACACGTGGCTTAAATATTGAGGACTGGGTGCATAATATGTCATGATGTCGAGTGTTCAGAAAAGATAGAGAAGGACAAAATGGAGACATGGAGGTAATTGGATTGGATTTGATTTATTGTCACACATACCGAGGTATTGTGAAAAGTATTGTTCTGCATACAGTCCAGACAGATCATTCCATACATGAAGAAAAAACATAGCACATACATAAATTCACAATGTAAATACATAGACACAAGCAACAGGTGAAGCACACAGGAGTGCAGTACTACTTCGTTGTCCGGGACATTGAATATAAAAATTGGCAAGTCATGTTGCAGCTGTAAAGCACCTTAGTTAGGCCACACTTGGGAGAATAGTGTTCAATTCTCATCGCCACACTCCCAGAAGGATGTGGAGGCTTTGGAGAGGGTGCAGAAGAGATTTACCAGGATGTTGCCTGGTATGGAGGGCATTAGCTATGAGGAGAGGTTGAATAAACTCGGTTTGTTCTCACTGGAACGACAGAGGTTGAGGGGCGACCTGATAGAGGTCTACAAAATTATGAGGGGCATAGACAGGATGGATAGTCAGAGACTTTTTCCCAGATAGTGGGGTCAATAACTAGGGGGTATAGGTTTAAGGTGTGAGGGGCAAGGTTTCGAGGATACGTATGAGACAAGTCTTTTTACACAGAGGGTAGTGGGTGCCTGGAACACGCTGCTGGAGGAGGTGGTGGAAGCAGGGACGATAGTGACATTTAAGGGACATCTTGACAAATGCTTGAATAGGATGGGAATAGAGGGATACGGACCCCGGAAGTGTAGAAGATTTTAGTTTCGACGGGCAGCATGGTCGGCACGGGCTTGGAGGGCCGAAGGGCCTGTTCCTGTGCTGTACTTTTCTTTGTTCTTTGTACTCAGTAGTGAAGATGCGTGAAGAGATCAGATACGTCCATAAGAGGGTCATTCAGGAGTCTGGTAACAGTGGGGATGAAGCTGTTTTTGATTCTGTTAGTGTATGTTCTCAGACTTTTGTATCTCTTGCCTGATGGAAGCAGTTGGAAGAGTGAATAAGCCGGGTGGGAGGGGTCTTTGATTATGCTACCCACTTTCCCAAGGCAGCAGAGGTGTAAACAGAGTCAATGGATGGGAGGCGGGCTCGCGTGGTGGACTGGGCTGCATTCACGACTCTCTGTAGTTTCTTATGGTCTTGGGCCGAGCAGTTGCCATACCAGACAGTGATGAAGCCAGATAGGATGCTTTCTATGGCGCATTTGTAAAAGTTGGTAAGAGTAATGTGGACATGCCGAATTTCCTGAGAAAGTATAGGCGCTGTTGTGCTTTCTTGGTCATAGTGTCGACATAGGTGGACCAGGACAGATTGTTGGTAATGTGCATGCCTAGGAATTTGAAGCTGTCAACCATCTCCACCTCAGCACCATTGATGCAGACGGGGGGGGGGGGTATACGATACTTTGCTTCCTGAGATCACTGGCCAACTCGTTAGTTTTGATGACATTGAGGGAGAGGTTGTTGTCACTACACCACTCTACTAGGTTCTCTGTCGCCCTCTTGTACTCTGACTCATCGTTGTTCGAGATCAGACCTACCTGGGTCGTGTCATCAGCAAACATGTAGATGGAGTTGGAGGCAAATTTTGCCATATAGTCGTGTGTGTATATGGAGTATAGTAGGAGGCTAAGTTTGCAGCCTTGCGGTGTCTCGGTATTGAGGACTATCATAGAGGAGGTGTTGTTGTTTCTTCTTACTGATTGCGATCTATGGGTCAGGAAGTTGAGTATCCAGTTGCAGAGGGAGGAGCCAAGTCCTACATTTTGGAGCTTTGAATTGAGCTTGGCTAGGATTATGGTGTTGAAGGCAGAGCTGTAGTCAATGAATAGGGGCCTTTCCTGTCGAGATGCTCCAGTGATGAGTGTAGGGCAGGGAGATGGCATCTCCTGCGGACTAGTTGTGGCGGTATGCGAATTGCAGTGGATCAAGGCATTTGGTGAGTATAGAATTGATGTGTCTCATCACCAAGTGCTCTTGAAGCACTTCATAATGATCAATAATACTGATCAATAAATTAATAATTTTGGAGAGAGAGTTTTGTGAGGGCCACAAAGAATCCAGCACGAGTTTTAAGGATACAAAGTAATAACATTTATTTACAATAACATATATATATATAACAGCAGCAGCAACTTCCCTTGCTGCACACTCCTTCCTCCTGGTTCCAAACTGGCCAGCTTTATTTACACTTGGAGTTTACTAATGTTTTCTCCGCCCCCCTCATTGGGAAAGCTCATACTCCCACAGGATTGTGGGATTGTCATTAGTCCCCAGCCAATGGTAAGCAGGCAGGTTATAACAGAGAGGGTGTTCTTAAGCGGTCAAGAATGGAATCCATTTCAATAGAGTTGAGAAGGAAAAAGAGGTTGATCATGCTACTGGGGGTCTCCAAATCATGTGAGCGAGATAGAGGAGCAAATCTGCAAGGAAATCACAAAGATGTGCGGAATTATAAAAAGTGGCGATATTGAGAACTTTAATGATTCAAATATTGATTGGGATAATGTTAGAGTAATGGGTAAGGAGGATGAAATATTTCTGAGATACGTCAGAGGTGCTTCTTTAACCAGTACTTTCTCAGTCCAACAAGAAAGGAGGCATTGCTGGATCTGATGCTGGAGAAAGAGGTGGGCCAAATTGACCAAGGGCACAATTTAATGGGAAAAATGTTGTCTAGTTCCCAGTGGTGGGTAAGGTTTCAGAAGCAAGCATGTCAAAAGTCAACAAATCAAGAGGTTTGAGTTAATTCAGGAAAGCCTGCATGGATTTTCAAAAGGTGGATCATGCCAGACTAATTTAACTGATTCATTTGATGAAGTAACAGCAAAGTTGATGAAGGGAATGCAATGGATGTTGTCTGCAGTGCAAAGGGATTTTAAGAAGATCTTCGACATAGTCAACAAAATTGAGGATCATGGAATAGGAGGGCCAGTGTCAAAATAGGGCTGAAGGACAGAAAACAACTGGTGGGTATTTTTCAAACTGAAGCATGGTACACAGCAGTGTCCTCCAAGGGAGAGACAGCAATCGTCACGTGGTCCTGGTAAAGCAGGTTAACGAATATGAAAACCTGTGAACTGATTCAGTCAAGAAGGTGACCAAACCCTGGCCACCGTGGCTGACGGTCCAGGCAGTAAAAGCCCACTGTTCCTCCAGTCGTAATTCATTTATATTGTAAATTTGATTCCAGTAACAATCAACAAAAAGTTTTATTTTAATCTTGACTACTGGGATTCATTGAATGTATGTGCTGCAATTTAATTGGAGTCTTTTTCAAAGTGAATATAGAGTGTTTTGTTATTGTTGATCACAGTGGGGGGGGGGACAGGTTATTTACTCGTATAGCTGGGGAAGCAGTGATCGTTCAATGTCAATGTTAAGAATCAATTCAATGGCTTCAACTGAGAGTGTGTGAATCGTTGTGATGACATCGGGAATTGGCCTCGCAGGGCAAGAGTTCAGTATGTGGGCGATAGTCTAACCTGGGGATGTCCACAGTCACAATTTGAGCTGTTCCTCATGTTCCACTTGTGAAGCAAGTGGCCACATGTTCCCGGCTCAAGCGGTCGAGGGCTGTTCAAATTGTTTTGTGAAACCCAGGACTTTCCCACCAAGATAAATGACCAGATGGCAGTCACCAGGAGGGGTGTCATCGAGAGGTGGGCTGTCATCAGTTTGTAGTGTGCAGAATGTGTTCCAACAGGGACTACATGATTTCAGGTGAGTGCGTGGGATTTTTTGAGATTATGAGTCAATTGGAGTGCTTCACTAGCTGTCAAATGATGGCGTCCTTTGAGGAGGATGGTTTCCCTGTGGACATCAAGAAGTTTGAAGTGTGCTAGAGTAGGAAGCTACATAAGCCTGTGTTGGTTTCTTCTGTGCAAATGTTTTGTCGCATTATTGATAAGTGAACAGAACTTTGTGGCATGTATATTTATTTGTGTTCAATTACTACATAATGTAGATTTAAATTAGGTTTATTTTGCCCAGAAATGTCATTTTTAAACATGTAAAAGAAATTGGACTGTGCATAATGAAGTGTGAGGTATGCATTTTGGTAGGAAGAACATTGGAGAGACAGCGGGCTGCACGGTAGCACATTGGTTGGCATTGTTGCTTTACCGCACCAGGATCCCAGGTTCGATTCCCGGCTTGGGTCACTGTCTGTGCGGAGTCTGCAAGTTCTACACGGAGTCTGGTGGGTTTCCTCCGGGTGCTCCGGTTTCCTCCCACAAGTCCTGAAAGACGTGCTTGTTAGGTAATTTGGACATTCTGAATCCGCCCTCCGTGTACCCGAACAGGCGTCGGAACGTGGCAACTAGGGGATTTTCACAGTTAATGTAAGAATACTTGAGACAATAAAAGATTATTATAAAATAAGGGGTACATTTTTTGAAGAGCAGGAGGACCTGGGTGTATATGTATAGAAGTCATTGAAGGTGGCAGGACAAGTGGAGAGAGAAATTAATAAAGTATATAAGTATTCTGGGCTTTAATAAAACGGCATTGAGTACGGGAGCAAGGATGTTATGTTTAACTTATACAAGACACTGGTTAGACCTCACCTAGAATATTGTATACAGTTTTGGATGCAGCACCATAGGAAGGATGTGAACACATTGGAGGCAGCGGGGGTGGGGGAATGAGAAACTTCAGTCATGAGCATAGGTGGGGAGGTTCGGTATGTTAATCCTATCATTGCCCGCCCAAGATCACTGAACTCAGCATTTGCAGGGGAACGGAGGCCGAGTCTGTCTGACCCATTTGGTTCAGTCACTGACTGAGTAAATTCCCAGAGCTTTCAGGGTAGCTCCATATCCTTTTCAAACTGGTTATCGAATATTTTTTGAATAGATTGACAGAAAACACCATGCAGTTAACACGTACCAATTCCTTAAATAAAAACAAATATTTTTAAATGCGCTGTTAGCATGTGTACAAAGAGAAAATATGTGCTCGGGATTTGAGTGTGGACATTTTTCAGAAGCAATGTTTAATTATTGTGTGTCTTTTATCATCAAAAAGGTCACTCGCTCTATTGAAGGAATGCATTTATTCAGACGGATTAGAAAAATACTGAGTCTTCCAACATCCATTGCAGAAAAAGTAGCAGGCAAATTTTTCTTTTGAGAGTCATGTTGGCTTTGTCTGATCAGACCAGAATGTTCAAAGTGCATTGTTAAAACTTCATTAATACTGGATCCCAACATTCCCCGATGATTGATTCAGGAGAATTGTTCCCAGTTTTTTCTCTCCTTCCTATCTTGAGTAGTAGTTCATTTGTTAACTTGTAATCCTGGGAACTGGGAGAGGTCAAGAATCAAGGGAATTACCAGTGCATCCATTACCTCTTTGAGAACCCAAAGCTTTCAGGTCCTGGGAATTTGTCAGATTTTAGTCCGTTTCATTTCTCCAATGTCTTTTCTATGCAAATATTAATTACTTCAAGTTTCTAATTGTTACTCTCTATTTCTGTTTTTTAATTAGTATTTTCTCCTATGAGAGCAGACACAAAGGGCGCAATTGAATGAAAAAGTTTCTAAATGTGGCAGTGAGCGGGAACTGCAGTGAGCTTCCCGGCACTCGACCCAACAAGGCCATCACCGGTATCAAACGTTAATGAGGCCCCACGGACGTCATGCTGCAAATGATGGTCCTGCTGGCTGATTCACCGTGACAGGGCCCGCCAGCTCCCTGCTAACATGGGGGAGCAGCACTTAAACCAATCCCGCAGAGCAAACTCCACACAGCTCGCCATGCCATGTCACCGAGGAGACCAGCCCCACGATTTGGGGATGCTGACCTGGCCAGAATGTTGGATGCGGTCGAGAGGGTCGGACCCTCGGAGGGTCAGCCACAGGGCAGTCAGTGCCAAGAAATTACAGCAGCCGTCAGCTCAGGGAACGTCAGCAGGAGGACCGACCAGCTCTCAGTGCCTTAAGATGATCAACTACCTCCACCTGGACGCACGGGTGGGTTGGCACCGGCCCCCTGGCACTGCCCCAACCCACCACCATTCCCCACGAGCATGTGCCTGGTAGTGCCCCCACCCCAGCCCAGCACCATACAGTGCCCCAGCCCACCCAGGTCCGACCTGACCTCCACGACCTGGAAGAAGATCGGGCCCAAACTGGAGGTGAAGCCCCGACGTCGATTTGGAGCTGACCCGGACCTCGGAGCTCCCAACACGGCCTAACTACCGATGCCAGCCCCCGGATCACCTTGCGCAGTCCCCGGAGCTCCCGACCCGACCCCCGATGGCAAGACCCAGCCCAACGCGACCCCCAGAGACCCGCCCAGCGACCCAACCTGGTGAGGCCCGCCCAACAACCCGACCTACCTGGTGATGGAAGAAAGAAAAATCCACGTGGAGGCCCGACCGGGCCTACTGCACGATCCGACCCCAGGAGCACCCAGCGAGGGAACAGACCCCAGGACCCACCCCAACCTGCCTCAGGAAGCCCCCGCCCACGACCCCTGAAATGGCAGAGATCCCGCGCGAGGACCCAAACGCGCTGCAAGGTATTCCCGTGCCCGCAGAACGCCGGGACCCATCCGGATCGCAAACATGCCCCCCCTAGCAATCCCTCTACCTCAACCAGCGCCCGGGACCCTGCCAGACGCGATCCCAGATACGTAAACAGTGCCCTGGTCCCCGCCAGCGCCCTGGACCCCGCCAGACGCAATCACATACCTTCCACAAGAGCTGACATCTGCCATCGGATCCCAGGATCATCCAGCAGCAGCCGCCAACCGAGGAAGCAAGGGAAACGCGGTGGTCTGCAGGTTAGACTGAAGCAACGTGGTTTCAAGACCCCTCTCCCCAGCATACTCCTGGCAAAAGTCCAAGCGATCGAAAACAAGCTGGATGAACTTAACGCCAGACTTACCTCTCAGAGGGAAGTAAGAGACTGCTGTGTGTTCTGTTTCACAGAGACATGGCTCACCCCCGCCTCACCGGACTGTGCCATACAACCTGAAGGCTTCTCAATTCACCGGGCGGACCGCACGGCATCATCAGGCAAAGCGAAGGGTGGAGGGGTTTGCCTCCCCATCAACCCCTCCTGGTGCTTGGATGAGGCGACTCTGGTGACCTACTGCTCCCCAGACCTGGTATACCTGACCGTGAAGTGCCGCCCATATTATCTTCCACGTGAGTTCACTTCAGCCATCATCACAGCGGTCTACATCCCACCCCAGGCAGAAGTGAGGAAGGTGGTGGACGAACTATACACAGTAATAAACAACTATGAAACAGAACACCCGGAGGCCTTGTTCATCGTGGCCAGAGACTTGAACAAGGCCAACCTCAAGAGTGTGCTGCCAAAATTCCACCAGCACATCTCCTGTCCCACCAGGGGCAACAACGCTCTTGACCACTGCTACTCAAAAATCAAGGGCACCTACCGTTCCATCCCCTGACCGCACTTTGGGAAATCAGACCATAAGACGGTGCTCCTTCTCCCGGCATACAAGCAGAAACTCAAGCGGGAGAATCCAGCTAAGAAGGTTGTGCAGTGCTGGTCCGAGGAGACAGAAGAGCTCTTACGTGACTGCTTAGAGACAGTGGACTGGTCCATATTTAAGAACTCAGCGACCAACTTAAATGAGTATGCCACCACCGTCACAGACTTCATCAGCAAATGTGTGGACGACTGCGTGCCAAAGAAAGCAGTACGTACGTTCGCCAACCGGAAACCATGGCTCAGTCGCGAGATTGACTCCCTACTGAAGGACAGATCTGAGGCGTTCAAGGCAGACGACCCTGACCTATACAAGAAATCCAGGTACGACCTCCGCAAAGCCATCAGAGATGCCAAGAGAGAATATCAAACCAAGCTAGAGTCACAGACAGACTCTCGGCAGTTGTGGCAAGGACTAAACAACATAACGGGCTACAAAACGAAGCCGAACAGTATCTCTGGCAGCAGCGCACCCCTCCCCGATGAACTCAATCCATTCTATGCTCGGTTCGAGCAGGTAACCAACAATCCGCTGTCGAGTGCCCCAGCAGCCCATAATTCACCCATACCCACCATCACAGCTTTCGAAGTCAGATTGGCCTTCCTGAAGGTGAACCCTTGGAAGGCGATGGGCCCGGACGGGATCCCTGGTCGTGCACTCAGAGCCTGCGCGGACCAGCTGGCAGAGGACATCTTTAACCTGTCCCTATTCCACTCCGAGGTCCCCATCTGCTTCAAGAAGACCATCATCATACCGGTACCAAAGAAGAACCAGGCAACGTGCCTCAATGACTACCGACCAGTGGCCCTGACTTCAGTCGTAATGAAGTGCTTCGAGAGGTTGATCATGAAGCGCATCACCTCCTAACTCCCTGAACGCCTTGATCCACTGCAATTCGCATACCGCTGCAACCGGTCCACATCAGACACCATTTCCCTGGCCCCACACTCATCCCTAGAGCATCTCGAAAACAAGGACTCCTACATTAGACTCCTATTTATTGACTACAGCTCCGCCTTCAACACCATAATCCCAGCCAAGCTCATATCAAAGGTCCAGAACCTAGGACTTGGCTCTCCAATCTGCGACTGGATCCTCGATTTTCTGACCAACAGACCACAATCAGTAAGAATGAACAACAACACCTCCTCCACAATAGTCCTCAACACCGGCGCCCCGCAAGGCTGCGTACTTAGCCCCCTACTCTACTCCCTGTACACACACGACTGCGTGGCAAAACTTGGTTCCAACTCCATCTCCAGGTTTGCTGACGATACGACCATAGTGGGCCGGACCTCGAATAACGACGAGTCCAAATACAGGAGGGAGATAGAGAATCGAATGGAGTGGTGTAGCGACAACAATCTCTCCCTCAATGCCAGCAAAACTAGAGAGCTGGTAATTGACTTCAGGAAGCAAAGTACTGTACACACCCCTGTCAGCATCAACAGGGTCGAGGTGGAGATGGTTCGCAGTTTCAAATTCCTAGGTGCACATCTCCAAAAATCTGTCCTGGTCCACCCACGTCGACGCTACCACCGAGAAAGCACAACAGCGCCTATACTTCCTCAGGAAACTAAGGAAATTCGGCATGTCCACATTAACCCTTACCAACTTTTACAGATGCACCATAGAAAGCATCCTATCGGGCTACATCACAGCCTGGTATGGCAACTGCTCAGCCCAGGACTGCAAGAAAATTCAGAGAGTGGTGAATACAGCCCAGTGCATCAAGCGAACCTGCCTCCCATCCATTGACTCCATCTACACCTCCCGCTGCCTGGGGAAAACAGCCAGCATAATCAAAGATCCCTCCCACCTGGCTTACTCACTCTTCCAACTTCTTCCATCGGGCAGGAGATACAGAAGTCTGAGAACACGCACGAACAGACTCAAAACCAGCTTCTTCCCGCTGTTACCAGACTCCTAAATGACCCTCTTATGGACTGACCTCATTAACACTACACCCTGTATGCTTCATCCGATGCCGGTGCTTATGTAGTTACATTGTATATGTTGTGTTGCCCTATTATGTATTTTTTTTCCCTTTTCTTCCCATGTACTTAATGATCTGTTGAGCTGCTCGCAGAAAAATACTTTTCACTGTACCTCGGTACACGTGACAATAAACAAATCCAATCCAATCCAATCCAGTGTCACCTACGCTGGACACCCCCCCCATAATCCTCATCCCCCCCCGTCGTAACGAACAATGCATGTGCTCCCACAGGAGAAGTTGGCCTACAACAGCGCTCCGGGGCACCGGACATCAAAGTCCTCACCTCCTACAAGGAACTGGCCCTGGAGTTCGTGGGGGTGGCCACCGATGTAGAGATTGGTGTACTTCGCAAAGGTGAGGATCGACTGGCCACCACCCGGGGTGGGGGGGGGGGGGGGGGTCCTGTCACAAGAGTTGTTAATGCTGTACAGATTGACCAAATCCTCCCACTGACCACATGTCCATTCTCCCGCAGGATCTCCATCAGAAGGTGCCGGCCCATAGTGGTCCCCTCCAAATCCGGGGTGATTCCCCCTCACCTCCCATGAGAACAACTAGAAGGGCAGTTCCGAGGAGACCACAATATTTGCGGCACAGCTGTCAGCCCCACCCTCCCCAGCACAGAGGTAAACACCTTAGTGGGCAAGAGTAATAGGCAGGCTTCTGGGCCATATTCTAGTGAGCACCACACAGTTGCTGACGCACATCAGGTGGAGGCAGGAACACCCAGGCGAGACAGCAGTCAGATCCCAGTACCGAGCTGGCTCCCAGTCAGATACTGAACCTCTGGACCAGGTACACCTTGAGCTGATGCAGTCGATAGATTGTGGCCATGATATTCAGGAGGGGAATGTCAGCGACACTCCAGCAGGTCCATAGCCGATTGGAGGAGTCCTAGAGGCCATGGGAGTAAGAGACAGCACCAACAATACGTTGCACTGAGGGCAACACTGCGAGAGTGGCGACCGCAGGTGGAGAGCCTGGTGCACGACTTCAGCAGCATGAGTGGAGATGTCCAAGGTGTGGCTCAGTCAGTGACAGCCATGGCTAAGCACTTAGATAGCGTGTCCATGTCGTAAGGGGGATGTGTTCTAGTCCCAGATGACCTTGCGCTGCGGAGCATGTCCCAGTGTCATGTGGGCATTGCCAAGGCACTGTAGAACATATCCCGGTCGCTGAGGAAGATGTCCCAGCAGCAGGTGGGCATTCTCCGGGCGCTCCAGAGCATGTCCCAGTCACTGAGGAGCATCATCGAGGGTATCAACACCATGCTGAAAACATTGCGGAGCCTCCTGGGCTGGCAGAGCCAGATGACAGAGGGGCAGCCGGGATTCAATCCAGCTGATCCTCCATCACAGGGTGACTCTCAGGGCTCTATGGGCACCTACCAGGAGGACGAGGCACTGGGTGCCAACCTGGAACCGACCTACGGAGTGGTGACGGTGGCCACCAGCTCCCCCAAGTTCCACACCCCCCTGACAATGGCGCATCTCAGAGTCAGCACCCGGAACAGGGTGGCACGGCAGGGCATATACTGCTGGCAAGTGAGCTGGGGCCCTCTGGCCCAGGGCCCCAGAGGACGCATGCCAGGGCATCGAAGCCCAAGGGACATGGTAGACAGCAAGCTGCCTCCACCTCTGATGTGCATCCTGGGGTCACAACTAAACGCCACAGTAGAGCAAAAAGGCAGGTCGAACGTCACTGAGAGGGCACTGGGGAGGAAGGGGTCCAGAGGGTAAAGGGGGCATGGGGTGAGGAATGTGGGGCAGCACCATTACCCCACATCCTGTAACCCAGGGACCCCCATGTAAAGTTACCCGGACCAGGCATTGGTTCCCTCACCAGTGCATATACCCGCCCCCTGGTCGCAGAGATGTCCCTGGTGCTGGAGCCCAGCCCGAGTGTTTGAATGTTGCAGCTGCAGAATAGAGTTGCTTCCTGTAGTGCTCACGCTCAGTTTCCAGGCATCACGGCCTGATTGGGATGCTAGGCAATAAGCCCCGCATGCTACATGACATGCCTACCCACGGGAATCCACTTGGGAGCTGTGACGTGCTCACTTAACTACGATTGCCAATTCCCTATTTGCAATAGCCTTCAGCCGCACAATGCAGGCCTCCACAGTCAGTGAGAGTTATGGCTGGTCAGTGGGACAGACAGGCAGAGACTGGGTTTGCCCATGTACCTGGTACACATGATCCAGGGGTGGCATGATGGATCCGCAGGCAGTGACACCCACCATACCCCCAGCCCAGAGGCGCCCACGCCTCGGGGCAACACCCCCTCCCCCACCAACAATGGCGGCCAACCATAACTGATGTTGTCCTCCCGGGGGCGCTGCCACCACCCCCCACGAGCATCGGGGCAGTATCCCCGGGCACTTTGCTTTTGAGCGAAGATGGTTACTCACCTCCTCGGGTCCCTACGGCAGCCATTCCGCCAGCTTCACGTGAGGCCTTGCTGGGGAGGCCAGTAGATCACAGGAAGCCATTGAATTGGGGTTATTCCTGTTAATTGTATGGAGATTGGCCTGAAGTGGCAATTATTGGTTTCTCACCATGCCATGGCAGATTCCTGAATTCACCAATGGGATAAGGCCGATTAGATCACAAACCGATCGGCGCCCAGCACGGTTCTCGATTTTTGCCTCTCACATGATCTAATGCCCACATCGCACTCTCGCTTAAGCCCAACGTGGCACTTAATTCACACCCAAAGGGTGCAATTCAACTGGAAGATTTCAAAGTCCGGTTTTGGGCAGGTTTGATGGGGAGTTTTGCAATGGCCGGGTTGGCGAAAACGCAGCCCAGATGCAACTGCCAAAAATTAATCCACACGAGATTGGCTCCCTCTCCATCTGATACAACCAACTCACCGCAAACAAGGGGAAACTGCTTTTAAGCACTTCCCTCACTGCTTGCTCCCAGTCAACACACGAGCATGGCAGCGCACAGACCTGCTCTTCACATTGGGGGATGCCAAGGTCAGAAGGCTTACCGATGCTGTGGTTAAGAGAGGCGGGGCACCCTACTCATCTGAGGGGGTCAGAGAACAAGAATCAGAGTCAGAAATGCATCTTGGGAGACAGTGACAGTGGCTGTCAGTTCGGGCAGCTTGACAAGAAGCACCATTGTTCAATTTAGGAAGAGGTCAAAGGACCTCCAACAAGCTGCAAGGGTAAGTTACCACCTCTCTCCTGGCATCAGTTCCACCTGCCACCCCTCAAATTCACAATCCAACCCCCCCTCCCCCCAAACTACTGGCTGACACCTCGCACCCTCCCCACATCCGATCTTCGTGCTCAGGGTCCTCTGGCACCCAGCAGCCCAACCCCTTCATGCCCAGGTGAGGTGCCCACAGATGTCACCTACTATAGACCCCTCTGATGCATCAAGCATGTGGCTTGCAATGCCCTCTTCTTGGCCCCACAGGAGAAGATAGTCCACAGTAAATGAGAAAGGGCCAAGACAAGGGGGCAGAATTCCAGAGATTTGAGTCCTCACCCCCTGTGAGGAACAGGCCCTAGAAATTGTGGGGTTGCCTGAGGAGAGAGCAGTCACTGACAGCAAAGTTGGCCTGTGCCAGAGAGGTAAGGATCCATTTTTCCTTCACCCACATGACCTGCCGCAGGTGAGTTATTGATATCAGACAAAATGATTGTAGCCATCTGGGATGGCCACGTCCCGATTACAAAATGGACACCTGCAAAGAATGCAGGGAATGCACCCGAAGCTAAGTATAGGCTTTAGTAATAGTGGTAGTTTAGTTTGTAGAGTTTATGCATGAGTAGTTTGACTGTGTGTAAATAACTGAGCATTGCTTTTGAACTTACTAACTGGTGTATCGAGTCATTGATCAGTATTTGGTTCTGAACCTGTGTCAAAAGATGCCTGGCGACTCTTGAGGAAACGTGATTAAACAGAGCCAAATTAAGAGACAACCAATAGAGAGCAACATGATCCTGCCCTCTGGCTGACCACATGTCCATTGTCCCTCAGGATCACCATCTGATCAAGTTGGGTAATCAAAGTCGAACCCCGCCCCAGCCACCCAAGAGAACACCTCGGAGGGGAGCTCAGATGAAACCAATATCGAGGTGTCAAAGCTATCAACTGCATATTCTATCAGCACAGATACACACACCTGGGGTGTGTAACATTAGTGGACAGGCTTCTGAGGCACTATCTGGTCAGCACCACACAGTTGCTGCTGCACATCAGGTGGAGGCAGGAACATCCACGGGAGACAGCAGTCGGAGGTTTGCTGGATCCCAGGATACAACTAAGTCCCTGCCAGGTGCTGAGCATCTGGACAAGTTTCTCCCAGAGCGGATGCAGATGATAGGAGGCACGGTGAGATTCAGAAGGGGGTGTCAGTGACTGTAAGGCAGATTGGAGGAATCCCAAAGGCTGAAGGCGCAGGAGATGTCACCGGCAATGTGCGGCACTGAGGCCAACACTGTTGGGGCACAACGTCCGTGTCTCGTCTTGAGTGGTGGTGCCCATGGCATGGCTCTGTCTCTGATGACCATGGGCTGAGGGCTGCGACATCATATCTCATAAGTGACTTGTCCCAGATGCAGATGGACATTGCCGAGGTACTCCAGAACATGGCCCAGTTACTGAGGACCATCGCTGAGGCCATCGGCCCCTTGGTGCAGAAAATGGGGAGCCTCCAGGACTGGCAAAGCCAGATGACTCAGAGGCTGCTGGAGGTCCATGCCCTATGGAGCCCCCCAGGGCCTTAGGAACACTGTCATGAACGAATAGTGCTGGAGATCAACCCGGGGCCTGCCATCAAGGAGTCTACAGTGGCCTCCAGCTCTGCCGAATCTCCCATCCTGACACCAGTGCATCTCAAGTGCAGTGGGCAGAAAAGGGTGGCACGGCGACACGGGTGACACCGGTAAGTCGGCCGGGCTCCCCCGGCTACAGGTCCTCCAGAGGACGTCCGACAAGGGCATCAAAAATCTCAGGGTGTGGAAAGCAACCGGTTGCCTCCACCTCTGATGCACATCCTGGGGCATACCTAAACTTGACCACAAAAGACCAAAAGTGAGGAGCACTGACTGGGCACAGGTGCGGTCACTATGTGTAGCGAATGGGAATGGAAATCTGTCACATAAAATATTCGCTATTAAAACATGTCACACCTCATACATGTGAAGCCTCTGTCATGTTAATCTTCCCCTGTTGCCCTCCGCTCCCCCCACCCGGGCACAGTGGTCCAAGATCAAAAGTTCCCGTTCAGAGGATGGGTGTGAGCGCACTGTCAACAGAAAGTCACAGTCAGGCGTCAGCGGAAACTGAGGAGCACCAGAGCTTTCCTCACAACGGGTTATCATCACTCTCCTGCCTTGTGTGGTCACCTGCTGACAATGTCAACACAGGTCCATCACCCTGGAGTGATGTTACACAGACCTGTGAGGGGAGGGGGAGAAGGTGGCCGGGGTTGGGGGGGTGGTGGGAGTGAAGGGAGGGATGGAGGGGAATGGAGGGGAGAGAGTGTAAAAGGGGTGGGGCGAGAGAGAGGGGTATATTTGGGATGTTGAGCTAATGGTCACAGACTCGTCCTAGGAGAATCTAGAGATGATGAGGGCCTACCTGGTCCTCCCGGCAGTAGGATCTTTGCTGCTGCCTGGCTTCCAAACTTCGGCTTCTTCTTCAGCTTGTCCCCTAGCCCCTCCTGGACCGCCTCGTCTTGCATTTCAGGTGAGGCCGAATATCCCTTCGGCTCCTTCAGCTCCTCCTCCAGCATGTCGCCCGGCTGCTGTGCCAGATGTGGAGGGCACAAAAGACCCTACAAAGCGGGAGACCCCCTGGGGGAGGGGTGTACTGCAAGACACTGTCAAGCGGTCAAGGCATCAGAGCAGCATGTTTGGCAGCCCGGTGCACTACTCAACGACTGCACGACTAGCAATGTGGGCCACATGTGTCTGGTCCATGCCTCGTCCATAGGTCTCCGCACCAGCATCATCAGCTATGACCTCAGCGGGTCTTTTGTCCCTATGAACTCACCCGTCATCCTGGAGTGATCCTCGAAGACACTGGGATCTCCAAATGCCCCACAATGTAGCTGTCATGCAACAGCCAGGGTAGTGGGTACACAGGTGTATGATTCTGAGGCGGTGGTCACACACAATCTGAACATTCAGGGAGTGGAGCCCCTTCCTGTTAATATAGAGCACTCCTTGATGCCTCGGTGCGCGAAGGGCGACATGCATCTCATCGATCACCCCTGGACCTGGGGCATCCCGGTGATGGCGGCAAATCCTGCAGCCCAAGCACCTTGGTGGGCCTGGTCCATCTCCTAGTTTATATTCTGATGCTCAGGCGTACAGAGCATCCATCACCTTCTGGACCTGGTGACATAAAGATTAGGGTTGCAGGGTCCTTCGAGGCCACCGGGTGTCCTCCTCCTCTAAGGTGTGCCCATGCCCAAGAGGAAGTGGCACAGGTGTTGCACTGTCTCTTTTTTGAGACAGAGTCTTCTGCGACACAAGGTAGCTGTCATCTCCTCGCACAACCAACAATGCCTGTCCACTTTGGGTCGTTGCTGGCCTCCCCTTCTGGGAACCTCAGCTTGTGCAGTGGCCCTGTGCACAGGGGGGTGCCACCTCCAGCCTGCATTGTCGCTGCTGCATTCGATGGTGTCTGCCCTCCTTGGTTGCTATTAGCAATGCGAGGGCAGCCTCCACTGGGGACAACACAGTTTTAACTAGAAGGAATTGGAGAAGGAGAGAGACCAACAATCCTTTGGGGCTTTCACCCCGGGACCCTCAAATTCCCCAAGCCTCCCAACCTTACCATGACTGTCTTGCCTTCTCCCAGAATGCCATCCAGTGAGCCACTCTGCTGGCAAACCCTGTTCTCACCTCACCCTCGGCCACATCAGGAGCCCCTAGACTCCATACCTCTGCCAGGAACAGAAATTTTGGCAAAGCTTTGGCAAAGAGTCATCCAGATTCGAATTGTTAGCTCTCTTTTCTCTCCACAGTCCTGCTGAGATTGTCCAGTATTTTCTGTTCTTGTTTCAGATTCCAGCATCCGCAGTAATTTGTTTTTATCTGTTTTGGAAGTGGTTAGTGGGACAGACAGGCTGTAGCTGTGGTTATCCCTATTATGAGTCTCCACAATATTTAAAGATGACTTGAAGGCCTCACAGACGCAAAGCAATTCACCCACCCTCCTGACCCAGGGGTGACCCCTGACCGGGAATGCTTCAGCCCCCCAGCCAAGCCCAACCCCACTGAGGGCTTCCCCACTCCTTCCGAGCACTGGGGCAGCCCTCGAGCTGCAGAACGCAAAATGTAACTGGCTACTCACCTCCTCATTTCCCCTCAGTAACCATTGTGCCAGCTTCACATTTTTGAAAAGGAGTACTAAACAGCGCCTGTGTGACTTCCCACTGGGGAGTCGGGTAATTCCCAGGAGGCCAACGCATTTGACATGGGCAGCACGGTAGCACAAGTGGCTAGCACTGTTGCTTCACAGCGCCAGGGTCCCAGGTTCGATTCCCTGCTGGGTCACTGTCTGTGCGGAGTCTGCACGTTCTCCCAGTGTCTGCGTGGGTTTCCTCCGGGTGCTCCGGTTTCCTCACACAGTCCAAAAACGTGCAAGTTAGGTGGTTTGGCCATGCTAAATTGCCCTTAAGTGTCCAAAAAGGTTAGGAGAGGTTATTGGGCCATGGGGATAGGGTGGAAGTGAGGACTTAAGTGGGTCGGTGCAGACTCGATGGGCCGAATGGCCTCTTTCTGCACTGTATGTTCTATGACTTCAAGCTTGTTAATGAGATTGAAATTAATGCAAATGAGGGTTAATGATACTCTCGGCATTTTTGGCGTGATAAAACATAGAACAGTACAGCACAGAACAGGCCCTTTTGCCCTCGATGCTGTGCCGAGCTGTGTCCGAAACCAAGATCAAGCTATCCCACTCCCTGTCATTCTGGTGTGCTCCATGTGCCTATCCAATAACCGCTTGAAAGTTCCTAAAGTTTCTGACTCCACTATCACAGCAGGCAGTCCATTCCACACCCTAACCACTCTCTGAGTAAATTACCTACCTCAGACATCCCTCCTATATCTTCCACCCCGAACCTTATAGTTATGCCCCCTCGTAACAGCTACATCCACCCGAGGAAATAGTCTCTGAACGTCCACTCTATCTATCCCCCTCATCATCTTATAACTCTCTATTAAGTCGCCTCTCAACCTCCTTCGCTCCAATGAGAAAAGCCCTAGCTCCCTCAACCTTTCCTCATAAGACCTACCCTCCAATCCAGGCAGCATCCTGGTAAATCTCCTTTGCACCCTTTCCAATGCTTCCACATCCTTCCTATAATGAGGTGACCAGAAAGGCACACAATACTCCAACTGTGGTCTCACCAGGGTCCTGTACAGTTGCAGCATAACCCCACAGCTCTTAAACTCAAGCCCCCTGTTAATAAACGCTAACACACTGCAGGCCTTCTTCACGGCTCTATCCACTTGAGTGGCAACCTTCAGAGATCTGTGGACATGAACCCCAAGATCTCTCTGTTCCTCCACATTCCTCAGAACCCTGCCGTTGACCCTGTAATCCGCATTCAAATTTGTCCGATCAAAATGAATCACCTCGCACTTACCAGGGTTAAACTCCATCTGCCATTTTTCGGCCCAGCTCTGTATCCTATCAATGTCTCTTTGCAGCCTGCAACAGCCCTTCACCTCATCCACTACTCCGCCAATCTTGGCGGCATCAGCAAATTTACTGACCCACCCTTCGGGCCCCTCCTCCAAGTCATTGATAAAAATCACAAATAGCAGAGAACCCAGCACTAATCCCTGTGGTACACCGTTGGTAACTGGTCTCCAGCCTGAAAATTTCCGATGCACCACCACCCTCTGTCTTCTATGTGATAGCCAGTTACTTATCCAATTGGCCAGATTTCCCTCTATCCCACACCTCCTTACTTTCTTCAGGAGCTGACCTTATCAAACGCCTTATTGAAATCCATGTATACAACATCAACTGCTCTACCTTCATCTACACACTTAGTTACCGCCTCAAAGAATTCAATCAAATTTGTGAGGCAAGACTTACCCTTCACGAATCCGTTGACTATCCCGGATTAAGCTGCATCTTTCCAAATGGTCATTAATCCTATCTCTCAGGACCCTTTCCATTAACTTACCGACTACCGAAGTAAGACTAACCAGCCTATAATTACCAGGGTCATTCCTATTCCCTTTCTTGAACAGAGGAACAACATTCGCCACTCTCCAGTCGTCTGGCACTATCCCCGTGGACAGTGAGGACCCAAAGATCAAAGCCAAAGGCTCTGCAATCTTATCCCTTGCCTCCTAAAGAATCCTAGGATATATCCCATCTGGCCCAGAAAATTTGTCGACCCTCAGGTTTTTCAAAATTTCTAATATATCTTCCCTCAGAACATCTACCTCCTCCAGCCTACCCGCCTGTATCACACTCTCATCCTCAAAAGCATAGCCCCTCTCCTTGGTGAACACTGAAGAAAAGTATTCCTATCTCTTCTGACTTCATGCACAAGTTCCCACTACTGTCCTTGACCGGCCCTAACCTCACCCTGGTCATTCTTTTACTTCTCACATAAGAGTAAAAAGCCTTGGGGTTTTCCTTGATCCGACCCGCCAAGGATTTCTCATGCCCCGTCCGAGCTCTCCTTAGCCTTTTTTTAGTTCATTCCTCGCTACCTTGTAACCCTCAAGTGACCCAACTGAACCTTGTTTTCTCATCCTTACATACACTTCTTTATTCCTCTTGACAAGACGTTCAACCTCTTTTGTGAACCATGGTTCCCTCACACGGCCATTTCCTCCCTGCCTGACAGGGTCATACCTAACAAGGACACGCAGTATTAGTTCCTTGAACAAGCTCCACTTTTCATTTGTGCCTTTCCCTGACAGTTTCTTTCCCATCTTATGCTCCCTAATTCTTGCCTAATCGCATCATAATTACCCCTCCCCCAATTATAAGCCTTGCCCTGCCATATGGCCCTATTCCTCTCCATTGAAATAGTGAAAGACACCAAATTGTGGTCACTATCTCCAAAGTGCTCTCCCAAAAACAAATCTAACACTTGGCCCGGTTCATTACCCAGTACCAAATCCAATGTGACCTCATCTCTTGTCGGCCTATCCACTTATTGTGTCAGAAAACCCTCCTGCACACACTGTACAAAAACTGCCCCATCCGAACTGTTCGACCTATAGAGGTTCCGATCAATATTTGGAAAGTTAAAGTCACCCATGACAACTACCCTGAAACCTCCACACCTACCCATAATCTGCTTTGCAATTTCTTCCTCCACATCTCTATTACTATTTGGGGGCCTATAGAAAACTCCTAACAACGTGACCGCTCCTTTCCTATTTCTAACTTCAGCCCATATTACCTCAGTAGGCAGATCCCCCTCGAACTGCCTTTCTGCAGCAGTTAAACTATCCTTGATTAACAATGCTACTCCTCCACCTCTTTTACCACCTTTCCTACTCTTACTGAAACATCTATACCCCGAAACTTCCAACAACCATTCCGGTCCCTGTTTTAACCATGTCTCTGTAATGGCCACAACATCGTAGTCCCAAGTACCAATCCACGCTCCAAGTTCACCTACCTTATTCCGGATGCTCCTTGCATTAAAGTAGATGCACTTCAACCCACCTTCCTGCCTGCCGGTACTGTCCTGCGACCTTGATACCCTCCTCAGTACCTCACTACTCTCAACACTGGCTTCTGGAACACAACTCGTTTTCCCAGCCCCCTGACAAATTAGTTTAAACCCCCCCCCCCGAAGAGCTGTAGCAAATTTTCCTCCCAGGATATTGGTGCCCCTCTAGTTCAGGTGCAAACCGTCCTGTTTGTACAGGTCCTACCTTCCCCAGAATGTGCTCCCATTATCCATGTACCTGAAATCCTCCCTCCTACACCATCCCTGCAGCCACGTGTTTATGTGCACTCTCTCCCTGTTGCTCACCTCACTAGCACGTGGCACCGGCAACAAACCAGAGATGACAACATGGTTTGTCCTGGCTCCCAGCTTCCACCCTAGCTCCCTAAATTCCTGTTTTAAATCCCCGTCCCTACTCTTACCTATGTCGTTGGTACTGATGTGTACCACAACTTGTGACTGTTCCCCCTCCCCCTTAAGGATTCTGAAAACACGGTCCAAGATGTCACCGACCCTGGCACCCAGGAGGCAACATACCATCCAGGAGTCTCTTTTGTTGCCACAGAACCATCTATCTGTCCCTCTTACTATTGAGTCCCCAATAACTATTGTTCTCCTGCTCTCCCCCCTTCCCTTCGGAGCTACAGGGATGGACTCAGTGCTGGAGATGTGGCTTACTCCTGGTAAGTCCCCCCACCCCCCTCCACCAGTATCCAAAGCGGTATACTTGTTACTAAGCGGAACAACCACAGGGGATCCCTGTACTGACTGCTTCCTCCCAGCCCCTCTCACCGTCATCCATCTATCTTCATTCTTCAGAGTAACTACATCCCTGAAGCTACTATCTATGACCACCTCTGCCTCCCGAATGATCCGAAGTTCATCCAGCTCGAGCTCCAACTTAAATACAGGTAAAAAGAAAACACTTAACCAGCAACCACTATGTCCTGCACTATAACAGCAATCAGCTGTTATGGGCCCAGGCAAACAATTTAAATCTGTACTACTTACCCAGCAGTCACTCTGTCCTCACTCTGACAGGATTCAGTTGGAAACCCCCAACGGTAAGTTTTTTAAAATTCACTCACCATTCCAGAAAGCACTCAGCAACCACTGCGTCCCGCACTATAACTGCAATCAGCTGTTATGGGCACGCGCAAACAATTTAAATCTGTACTACTTACCCAGCAGAATTAGGCCATTCAGCCCATTGTGTCTGCTCCGCTTTTCAATCATGGCTGATATATCATGACATGAAAGGTGTCCAAATGTGGTCTGCGAGGCCAGTGGGGGCAGGAGTGTGGCAGGTACTGGGTCCAATGGCGACCTGGCAGAAAGTTTAAATGCAGCTGCCAGAGACTGCTGAAGACATTGGAGGACAGAAGGGAGGCCTGCATCATGGCAGCACCTCGAGTACACTCCAGGCTGAGGGGCACATGGAACTTGCCATCGGGAGCGGGCCAGTTGAATCACAAAATGGTTCGCGTGAATCTCGGTGTTGCCGCCTCCTGCTATTTATCTGTTAAACTCAAAATATTTGTTCAACGTCTCAGCCGTTTTCTCATTGCTGGCTTTAATTTCTCCTGTCACTACCTCTAAGGGTCCAACATTTACTTTAACTCTTGTCTTCTTTTTCATATACTTGTAAAAGCTTTTACAATCTGTTTTTATATTGCTAGTTCGTTTAATTGCATGTTCTATATTTAACCTCATTGATTGCACTTTGCTGATTTCTGAAACACTCCCATTCCTCAGCTTTACTGATATTCTTTGCAACATTCATTTAATCTCATTCTATCTTTAACCTCCTGGTAAGTTACATTTTTTAATTTTATCAGGGAGTGTATTTTTGTTGAACACTTTAAATTGTTTCTTTAAATGTTTACCACTGATTTTTATCACAGTATCTTTTAGATTATTTACCTAACCAGCCTAAGTCAGCACACACCTCATACCAACGTACTTATTTCTACGGCTTTGTTTTAAAATGTTTGTTTGGAACTGGAGTACATTGTTTTCAAACTTAATATTAAAGTCATATTCATGGTGTTTCAGGGAATTAAAGGGTATCGCAGGAAACTGGAATTAACTTCATTGCAGTGTTAATGTAAGCCTACTTGTGACAATAAAGATTATTATGATCATGTAAAATGTCGGAGTAGGCTTCTCGATCAGTGATGGCTGAGGGCCCAATTTCTTTCCATCACACGGCTGATCTGAAATCTCTCCCACTCCTACCGTTGGCGTCCATTGTAAGGAATTACAAGTGGATACCCAATCTGCTCGGCTACGAACACACTTCCCTTGGCCATCGAGTACTTGAAGTGGACTTGAACCCAGAGCTTCTGGCTCACAGGAAGGATGCTACTCACTGTGCCACAAAACCTATTGCACTTCATAAATGTAAAATAGCTTCATCCCCATTTGGTTCCACAACATATTATCCCAGGACTTTGTCAATGGGTTTGTTTGGCCTGTACCACGATTGAACAACTATTACAATCGCCTTTGTTACAAGTTCCAATTGTTCTCAATGCCCTGTACGACTGTAAACGGGCTTATAGACTACCCTCACAATGTTTCCTAATCTCCACCCATAATAATTCTACTTCCTGATCTTCTGAGCCAAGATTATTTCTCACTACTTTCCTTATGCCATCCTTTAATATCAGAACGGCCCCTGCTCCTTTGTCATTCTGTCAATTTTTGAAATGTTTCATACTCTGGAATATTCATTTCTCACGATTTGTTACCATATAACCATATCTCTGTGATTAAACCAAAACCATTTCTCGTTATTGGTGTCACTAATTTATCCATCTTATTGTGGGTGCTTTGTGCATTCAGATAAAGAGCCTGCAATTATTTTTCCTGCTATTCTTTGTATACAGCATTTAACCTGATGCATCTTTACCGTAAAACACTGTCCCTTTCTGTACCACTCTACTTGTCTTTATCCAAATTACTATGCAACTTATTTACTCAAATTTTTATCTTCAGATTCGTAAATCTCCCTCTGCCTGATCCCACCCACTCCCCATGTTAAATTATATCTCCATACACAGCCCTTGTTATATGATTCCCCAGGACACTGATCCCAGTCAAGTTTAAGGGAAGCTCATCCAATCAGAGCATCTCCTTCCTTACCTTTTTTAAAACTCTTTCAAGGACAGCATTTGTTTCTCGTCCCTAATTGCCCTCGAACCGAGTGGCATTTTAAAGATCAACCAGATTTCTGTGGGTCTGGAGTCACATGTAGGTCAGACCAGGTAACGACAGCAGATTTCCTCCCCTAAAGGACATTGGTGAACCCGATGGGTTTTTATGACAATCGACAATGGTTTCATGGTCATCATTAGACTTCTCATTCCAGATTTTTATTATTGAATTCAAATTTCACCATCTGCCATGACGGGTTTCAAACCTGGGTTCCCAGAGCATTACCCGGGTGTCTGGATTACTATTCTAGTGACAAGACCACTACGCCACCACCTCCCCACTGGTGTCAGTCTTCTTCGGTGATCACTTGCTAACGAGTATGATTGCCCACCTAAGATACTCTGCTTCAATGGTCATGGAATCTGTGGGTTCTTGCATGGCTAATGAGCCCAATCTTCGAGTCACATCTTCAACCGCACACTTGGCAGGTATTTCCAGGAGGTGGAATCGATCCTTGGACTCTAGATCACTGGTAATCCTTTCTCAGGCTCCATTTCCAGGCCTCCTCTTATGATTGTGTGTCATTGAAGAATTGTGTCCCTTCAATCAGGAGGTTCCTCCTAGTTAGTTTCATCTGAGGAAGGTTCTCCCAGGCATGGATGTCTACGTTGCATTTCTTGAGGTAAGTCTTTGAAGCACTTCCTTTTTCCTCTTGTTCAGGAGTCTTCCTTGAGCTGGGTGAAGATTTGCTTTGGCAGTTGGGAGTCTGACATCCTAAGCACATGACAGGCTCAGCATAGTTAGTTTTGGATGATCATGATGCTGGTGTCCTTGATTCATTCAAGGATATGGATGTTATTACACCTGTCCTCGCAGCAGATTTGGAGAATCCATCTCAGACAGCGTTCATGGTACCTGTCTAGAGTCTTGAAGTGACGTCTGTCTGTAATCCAGGCGTCTGAGCCATTTGGAAAAGTTGCGAGGATGACAGCCTTATACACGAGGATCATTCAACAGCCACATCCCACCTCCGCATTCTAACTCCTTCTAACGGATTTATTTTTCAACATACACAATACCTGACAAATACACAGCCCAACAGAGTTAACAGTTTGTACAATATTCCCCCTTTTAAAAGGATCCTCCTCCGGGTGATCAGAGAGGCAAAGGACCAGCCCCCTTCCCATCCAAGCTCTGGCTCCTCAGGATCCCCAATGATTGCAAGCATAGGGTCTGGCTTGACATCAGCCTCTATTATCCTGGATAACTTCCCAAACACTGCCTCCCAAAAACTCTCTAACTTCTCACACCCATGGGTCACCCCTGGAAGAACCCACTCATCCTCATCCGAGTCTTGTGCACCCTGGGCACTACCTTGAACTCAATCACTCATCCTCGTGCAGGAGGAGGTTGAATTCACCCCGCATTGCCTCACACTAGAGTCCATAACCTATTTCCCTCCCCAACTCCTCCCCCGACTTATGCTTTATTCTGAACACCAGTGCCTTGCCCTGCTCCCCCAACTACAAAGAACAACAAAGAACAAAGAACTGTACAGCACAGGAACAGGCCCTTCGGCCCTCCAAGCCCGTGCCGACCATACTGCCCGACTAAACTACAATCTTCTACACTTCCTGGGTCCGTATCCTTCTATTCCCATCCTATTCATATATTTGTCAAGATGCCCCTTAAATGTCCCTATCGTCCCTGCTTCCACTACCTCCTCCGGTAGCAAGTTCCAGGCACCCACTACCCTCTGCGTAAAAAACTTGCCTCGTACATCTACTCTAAACCTTGCCCCTCTCACCTTAAACCTATGCCCCCTAGTAATTGACCCCTCTACCCTGGGGAAAAGCCTCTGACTATCCACTCTGTCTATGCCCCTCATAATTTTGTATACCTCTATCAGGTCGCCCCTCAACCTCCTTCGTTCCAGTGAGAATACCCGTAAATGTCCCCAATCCTGCCTTACTCCAAATCATTAGGAAGCAACAGTTGCTCCAATAACGTGTACTCTGGTAGCTGGAGTAACGTCGGCCACTCCTTTCCCACAAATTCCCGTACCTGCATATACCTGAACTCACTTCCCCTTGGGAATTCAAACAGCAATTTAGCATGGCCAATCAACCTGTCCTGCACGTCTTTTGGGTTGTGGGGGTGAGACCCGTAAAGACATGGGGAGAATGTGCAAACCCCACAGGGACAGTGACCCGGGATCAAACCTGGGTCCTCGGTGCCATGAGACAGCAATGCTAACCATTGTACCACTGTGCTGCACGGGTCATTATTATATTTCTGCCTTGTTTACTTCAATTATGTTATTCATTTATAATTAACTCATAATTAAATGTCATATTTTGAAATTTCAATAATATATTTATAGAAGTTTGTAAATTTAATGGAAAACATTAACAAAAATAATATTATAAATACAAAGCTTGCTTAGCATGTTAACATTTAACTTATTGTTTAACATATAGTTTTTAAAAAAAAAACATTGGCATCTGCAGTATGACGTTTTGGTAAATAACTAACTCAACTTTTCCAAATTGCTTAATATTTTGTGGTGTTTCGGCCAGGGGTGGGGGCAGGGATGGGGTGGGGGTGGGGGTTGCCATTCCGTAAGGCAGGGACTCACTTTAGATACCTAGGGGTGCAGGTTGCTCGGGATTGGGGAGGGGGTCTCTGTAGGTAAAACATTTCTAATGTGGTGGGGAGGGTGAAAGCTGATCTGGCACGGTGGGATGGTCTCCCTCCGTCACAGGCGGGTCGGGTACAGGCGGTTAAAATGAACATGTTGCCGCGATTCCTGTTTATTTTTCAATGCCTGCCGATTTTCCTGCCAAAGGCATTTTTTAGAGAGATTGAAGGGATGATTACCTCGTTCATATGGGGAGGGAAGGAGGCCAGAATTTAAAAGGTGCTACTACAGAGAGGAAGGCAGGCAGGGGGTTTGGGTCTTCCGAACCTGATGTATTATTACTGGGCGGCAAATGTGGAGAAGGTACGGAGCTGGGTCAGAGGGGTTGACTCCCAATGGGTCAGAATGGAGGAGAGTTTGGGTAAGGGGCCGGGGTTGAAGGTGCTAGCGACAGCGCTGCTCCCGACGGCTCCAGGGAGATACTCAGGGAGTCCGGTAGTAATAGCTTCATTGAGAATTTGGAGGCAGTTTTGACAGCACTTCGGGTTGGGGGCAGGGTCAAGGGGGAACCATAGATTTGAGCCAGGGAAGTGGGATGGAAATTTTCGGAGATGGGAGGAGAAAGGAATTAGGACACTAAAAGATTTGTTTTGCTGGATTGAAGGAACTGGAAACGAAGTGTGGGCTGGAGCAGGGGGAAATATTTAGATACATGCAGGTTTGGGACTTTGCCAGAAAGGAGATACAGAGCTTCCCAGTAGAGCCGGCTTCCACATTGCGGGAGGATGTGCTGACGACAGGGGGACTGGAGAAGGGGGTAGCATCTGCGGTTTATGGGGCTATTTTGGAGGAGGAGAAGTCGCTGCTAGAAGGGATCAAGGCAAAGTGGGAGGAAGAGTTGGGAGAGGGTAGGGAGGAGGGGTTGTGGTGTGAGGTGCTCCGGAGGGTGAACGCCTTCACCTCGTGTGCGAGGTTGGGGCTGATAAAGCTGAAGGTGGTGTATAGAGCGGACTTTACAAGGGCAAAATGAGCCGGCTCTTTGAGGGGGTGGAAGATGTATGCGAACGTTGCGGGGGGCCCCGCAAACCATGTGATGCTCGATCAATGACTCTAGAAGCGTGATTGGATGACAATTGAAGGCTAGATGTTTCCCCCAGCAGCGCAGGTACAGAATGCAGTTGCTAGGGAGACACAGACTCTTATACTCCGCCTTACTGGGCGGAACCAGCAGGCAAGCTTCACCAGTCATCTTCCTGTCTCAGGTACCTCCCACACCAATGATCTTACAGCCTCAACCTAGGTACCATAATACCCCTAATACCGACTACACATTCAACCCCTGTTAAAAAAAAGTCTGGCGGGGGTGGTGGTCTCACATCATAGAATGGTAGAGCTTATGGTGGTACCCATCGGTGGTACAGTGTTTTGCCTTATTACATTATTTACAGTATTCATTTTACATGTACATATCAGAATGAAGCAATTAGTCGATCGGGGGCCCTGGTCGTCCTCTGTGATCGTCACAGGTTCGGCGGTGATGCAGGCGCCGGCTCGGGCATCCCTGACTCCGGGAGCGTGACTTCGGCTTCTTCGGTAGCTTCATCACCCCTGGGTGGGACCAGTGGCAGAACCGATCCACCTGAGAAGGGGGCAGCCATGGGGTGTGCCAGTGGGACGGAGGGTGGTGTGGGTGGGGATCCAGTGGGCGCCAGGTTCTGTAGGGAGACCGTATCCTGCCGGCCGTCGGGGTACGCCACGTAGGCGTACTGAGGGCTAGCGTGAAGGAGGTGGACCCTCTCTACCAATGAGTCTGACTTGTGTGCCGCACGTGTTTGCGGAGCAGAATGGGTCCAGGAGCTTCCAGCCAGGTTGGGAGCAAGGTCCCGGAGGAGGACTTCCTAGGGAAGACGAGGAGACGTTCATGAGGTGTTTCGTTTGTCGTGGTACACAGCAGTGATCGGATGGAGTGGAGTGCATCGGGAAGGACCTCATGCCAGTGGGAGACTGGGTGATTCCTGGACCGTAGGGCCAGTAAGACGGTTTTCCAGTCCGTTCCGTTCTCCCTCTCTACCTGCCCATTTCCCCGGGGGTTATAACTGGTCATCCTGCTCAAGGCGATGCCCTTGCTGAGCAGGAATTGACGCAGTTCGTCGCTCATGACGGGGGAGAAGCCTTTATCAGGTGCGCTTTCCCTGGCCTGTAAAAGTGCGGCTTGCACTGCGCGCAGATTTGGCAGTTTCTGGTGGCGGTCCTGACCTCCTTGAGGGAGTGGGGCAGGTTGCGGGTCTTGATAAAATGGAAGAATCGAGTGACCCCCGGGTGGCAGATGTCCTCATGGAAAGCCCGGAGTCGGTCCACTTGTGCGTTGGCACATGTGCCGCGGGATAGGGCATCAGGAGACTCGTTTAGCTTCCTGGGACAATACAAGATCTCATAGTTGTAGGTGGAGAGCTCGATCCTCCACCATAAGATCTTATCGTTCTTTATCTTGCCCCGCTGTGCATTATCGAACATGAAAGCTGCCGACCGTTGGTCAGTGAGGGGTGTGGATCTCCCGCCGGCCAGGTAATGCCTCCAGTGCCTCACAGCTTCTACTATGGCCTGGGCCTCCTTTTCTTTTTTAAAAAAAATATATTTATTCACATTTTTCAACAGATTTTCAACAAACGCCCCCCCAACAAAAAGAAAGAAACAAGAACACAACATTCAAAAATTATACAAAAATTATACATTGGATTTCCCCCATATACAATAACCCCCCAGATGACATTTAAAAGCACCAATAGGGAAACCCCCCCCACCCACCCAAACGCCCCCCCAAAAGAACCCCCCCTCCTCCCTCCCCCCCCGCCCTTGGGCTGCTGCTGCTGACCTCCTCCTAACGCTCTGCGAGATAGTCTAGGAACGGTTGCCACCGCCTAAGGAGCCCCTGCACAGACCCTCGCAAGGCAAACTTTATCCTCTCCAGCTTGATGAACCCTGCCATGTCATTGATCCAAGCTTCCACACTAGGGGGCTTCGCATCTTTCCATAATAGCAAAATCCTCCGCCGGACTACCAGGCATAGGCCAGAATACCGGCCTCTTTCGCCTCCTGCACTCCCGGCTCGTCCGTTACCCTAAATAATGCCAACCCCCAGCTCGGCTTGACCCGGGCTTTCACCACCTTGGACATAGTCCTCGCAAAACCCCTCCAAAACCCATCCAGTGCCGGGCATGACCAGAACATATGGACGTGATTTGCCGGGCTTCCCGAGCACCTCCCACACCTGTCCTCCTCCCCAAAGAACCTACTCAACCTCGCCCCTGTCATCTGCGCTCTGTGAGTAACTTTGAACTGTATTAGGCTGAGCCTGGCGCAAGAGGAGAAAGAATTAACCCTACTCAGGGCATCAGCCCACGGACCCTCATCTATCTCCTCCCCAAGCTCCTCCTCCCACTTGCCCTTTAACTTCTCCACCGAGGCTTCCTCCTCTTCCTTCAGCTCCTGGTAAATCGCCGAAACTTTGCCTTCTCCAACCCATACACCCAAAATCACCCTGTCCTGAATCCCCTGTGCCGGGAGCAGCGGGAATTCCCTCACCTGACACCTCACAAACGCCCTCACTTGCATGTACCTGAAAGCGTTTCCCGGGGGTAACCCAATCTTCTCCTCCAGTGCCCCTAAGCTCGCAAACGTCACATCGAAGAACAGGTCCCCCATTCTTCTAATCCCTGCCCGATGCCAGCTCCAAAACCCCCCATCCATCCTTCCCGGGATGAACCGATGATTCTCCCGAGTCGGGGACCAAACCGAGGCTCCCACCTCGCCCCTGTGTCGCCTACATTGCCCCCAGATCTTCAACGTCGCCGCCACCACCGGACTCGTGGTGTACCTTGTCGGCGAGAGCGGCAGCGGTGCCGTCACCAGCGCCCTCAGGCTCGTGCCCACACAGGACGCCATCTCTAACCTCTTCCATGCCGCCCCCTCTCCCTCCATTACCCACTTACGGATCATCGCCACATTGGCTGCCCAATAATAGCCACACAAATTCGGCAGTGCCAGCCCCCCCTGTCCCTGCTACGCTCCAGAAACACTCTCTTCACCCTCGGGGT
The DNA here is from genome assembly GCF_047496885.1 of Scyliorhinus torazame. Classification (NCBI taxonomy): domain Eukaryota; kingdom Metazoa; phylum Chordata; class Chondrichthyes; order Carcharhiniformes; family Scyliorhinidae; genus Scyliorhinus; species Scyliorhinus torazame. The sequence continues at coordinate 285,617,502 of NC_092709.1, forward strand.
CTTATTCGCCCACACAAAACCCATGATGCTCCTACTTACCCGTTTGAAAAAGGCCTTGGGGATCATAATGGGAAGGCACTGGAACACAAAGAGAAACCTCAGGAGGACCGTCATTTTGACCGACTGCACCCTACCCGCTAGCGAGAGTGGCAGCATATCCCATCTTTTAAAATCCTCCTCCATCTGCTCCACCAACCACGTCAAATTGAGCTTGTGCAGGGCCCCCCAAATCCCAGCTACTTGGATCCCTAGGTACCAAAAGCTCCTTTCCGCTCTCTTCAGCGGTAGCTCGTCTATCCCCCTTCCCTGGTCCCCTGAATGCACCACAAAGAGCTCGCTCTTCCCCACGTTGCGTTTATCCCCCGAAAAGCCCCCAAACTCCCTTAGGATCTGCATGACCTCCGCCATCCCCTCCACTGGATCTGCCACATACAGCAACAGGTCATCAGCATACAACGACACCCGGTGCTCCTCTCCCCCCCGGACCAGTCCCCTCCATTTCCTAGACTCCCTTAGTGCCATGGCCAGAGGCTCAATTGCCAGTGCAAACAATAAGGGGGACAGGGGGCGTCCCTGCCTCGTCCCCCCGAGAGCCGAAGGTACTCCGACCTCCGCTGATTCGTAACCACACTCGCCACCGGGGCTCTATATAGCAGCCTGACCCAGCTGATGAACCCCTCCCCGGACTCAAACCTCTGCAACACTTCCCAAAGATACTCCCACTCCACCCGGTCAAAGGCCTTCTCCGCGTCCATAGCTGCCACTACCTCCGCTTCCCCCTACCTCCGCTTCCCCCTCCACCGGGGGCATCATAATCACATTGAGGAGCCTCCGCACATTTGTATTTAATTGCCTACCCTTCACAAATCCCGTCTGGTCCTCGTGGATCACCCCCGGGACACAGTCCTCAATTCTCGTAGCCTTTCTCGTAATTCTCGTAAGCACCTTTGCCAGCAACTTAGCATCAACATTGAGGAGCAAGATCGGTCTATACGACCCACATTGCAGTGGATCCTTGTCCCGCTTCAGGATCAAAGAAATCAGCGCCCTAGACATTGTCAGGGGCAAGGTCTCCCCCCTCCCTCTCCTTATTGAAAGTCCTCACTAGCAACGGGCCCAGCAGGTCCACGTATTTCCTGCAGAATTCAAACGGGAACCCATACGGCCCCGGGACCTTCCTCGCCTGCATGCTCCCCAATCCTTTAACCAGCTGGTCCAGCCCAATTGGCGCCCCCAAACCAGCTCCTCCACCGTCGGGAACCTCAGCTGATCTAAGAATCGTCGCATCCCCTCCTCCCCCGCTGGGGGCTCAGACCTGTACAGATCCCCATAGAAGTCCCTAAATACCTTGTTTATTCTCACCGCACTCTGCACCGTATTCCCCCCTCTATCCTTAACTCCACCAATCTTCCTTGCTGCCTCCCTCTTACGAAGCTGGTGTGTCAGCATTCGACTCGCCTTCTCCCGATACTCATACGTCGCCCCCTGCGCTTTCCTCCACTGTGCCTCTGCTTTCCCTGTGGTCAACATGTCGAACTCCGTCTGGAGTTTCTGTCGCTCCCTGAGTAGCCCCTCCTCGGGGGCCTTTGCATACCTCCTGTGCACCCTTAAAATCTCCCCCACCAACCTCTCCCTCTCCCTCCCCTCTCTCTTCTCCCTGTGGGCCCTAATGGAGATTAGCTCTCCCCTAACCACCGCCTTCAGCGCCTCCCAGACTACCCCCACCTGCACCTCCCGTTGTCATTGGCCTCCAAATATCTTTCAATGCACCCCCGCACCCGCCCGCACACCTCCTCATCCGCCAACAGTCCCACATCAAGGCGCCACAGTGGGCGCTGATCCCTCTCCTCCCCCAACTCCAGGTCCACCCAATGCGGGGCGTGGTCCGAGATGGCTATGGCCGAATATTCCGTTCCCTCCACTTTCGGGATTAGCGCCCTACTCAAAATGAAAAAATCTATCCGGGAGTAGGCTCTATGGACGCGGGAAAAGAAGGAAAATTCCCTGGCCAGCGGCCTGACAAACTTCCATGGGTCCACTCCCCCCATCTGGTCCATAAACCCCCTGAGCACCTTGGCTGCAGCCAGCCTCTTACCTGTCCTGGACCTAGAGCGGTCCAGTGCTGGGTCCAGCACTGTGTTGAAGTCCCCCTCCATTATCAAGCTTCCTTCCCCCTCCATTATGAAGCTTCCTCTGGGCCTCCTTTTCAACAGAGGAATGACGGATTTCTGAAGCATGGAGGGTGCATGAGAAGAAGGCCACGGGACTGCCCACTTGGTTGAGGGTGGCCGCCAGAGCTACGTTGGACGCGTCGCTCTCGACTTGGAAGGGAAGGGATTCATCGATTGCGTGCTTTGTGGCCTTTGCGATGTCCGCCTTTATGCGGCTGAAGGCCTGGTGGGTCTCTGCCGACAGGGGGAAAGCCGAGGATTGGATTAGTGGGCGGGCCTTGTCCGCATAATTGGGAACCCACTGGGTGGCCTTGGAGCAGTGGGGGAGGGGAAACTCCATGAGGGGGCGCATGCGTTCAGGATCTGGGCCTATGACTCCATCATGCACTACGCAGCCGAGGATGGCTAGGGGGTCGGTGTTAAACACGCATTTGTCCTTTTTGTAGGTTAAATTAAGGGTTTTTGCGGTATGGAGGAATTTGCCGAGGTTGGTGTCGTGGTCCTGCTGTTGGTGGCCGTAGAAGGTGACGTTGTCGAGGTACAGAAAAGTGGCCCGCAAACCATACCGGTCAACCATTCGGTCCATCTCCCGTTGGAAGACCGAGACTCCATTTGTGACACCGAAGAGAACTCTTAGGAAGTGGTAGAGCCGCCCATCTGCTTCGAATGCTGTGTACTTGTGGTCGTCCGGGCGAATGGGGAGCTGGTGGTAGGCGGATTTGAGGTCCACCATGGAAAAGACCTTGTATTGTGCAATCTGATTGACCAAGGGGGAGAGAATACACGTCGAGCTGCGTATACCTGTTGATGGTCTGACCATAATCGATGACCATCCTGTGCTTCTCCCCAGTCTTTACAACTACTACTTGAGCTCTCCAGGGGCTGTTGCTAGCTTCGATAATACCTTCCTTCAGTAGCCGCTGGACTTCCGACCTAATGAAGGTCCGGTCCTGGGCACTGTACCGTCTGCTCCTGGTGGCGAAGGGTTTGCAATCCGGGGTGAGGTTCGCAAAAAAGGGAAGGCGGGTCGACCTTGAGGGTCGCGAGGCTGCAGACAGTGAGGGGGGGTATAGGGCCGCCGAATTTAAAGGTTAAGCTCTGGAGGTTGCATTGGAAGTCCAATCCCAGGGAGCGTGGGAGCGCAGAGGTGAGGGAAGGACGTAGAGTCGGAAATTTTTTAATTCTCTTCCCTGGACTGTGAGGGTCGCTATGCAGAACCCCTTGATCTTTGCAGAGTGAGACCCGGAGGCCAGGGAGATTTTTTGGTTAACTGGGTGTATGGGAAGAGACCAGCGCCTTACCGCGTTGGGGTGTATGAAGCTCTCGGTGCTCCGGAGTCGATCAGGCAGGATGTTTTGCGCCCGTTGATGAGCACGGTCGTCGTCGCGGTCGAGAGCGTTCGGGGCCGAGACTGGTCCAGTGTTACCGAGGCGAGTCAGAGTAAAAGTCGAAGATTTTCCTCGGGCGGTGTGTGTTCATCCGAATCGGGGTCCTGAGACTCCAACCAAGATGGCGGCGCCCACGGGTTGCACAAGGCTGGGGGTGGGCAAGATGGCAGCGCCCATGCATCGCACGTGGCCCCTGGGGAACAAGATGGCAGCACCCGGGGCCCGTACGTGGCTCGGGAAAATGAAGATGGCGGCGCCCACGGCCCGCAGATGGCCCGTGGAGAGAGTTGTGGTGGCGGCCCTGGTTCGTCCCCGGAGACAGTGGCGACCGCCCGGGCCTGGCATACCACCACAAAATGGCCCTTTTTGCCACAACCTTTGCAGGTGGAGGAGTGGGCCGGGCAGCGCTGTCGGGGGTGCTTGGCTTTCCCGCAAAAATAACAGCGGGGCCCCCCAGGGTTGCCTGGTAGCCGCATGGCACTAACTTGTGGGGGGATGGGGGATGCATCGAGGTCGGCTGCGGGTGGGTTCCATGCTGCCCAAGGGGCTGCCGCGCGGTCGGGGATGTACGTGCGGGCGCTTCGGGAGGCCACATCCAGGGAGCTAGCAAGGGCTTGTGTCTCTCCACCACTGACAGATTTGGGAGGACAGCATACCTACAACGAATGCGTCCCGGATTAAAAGTTCTGTGTGGTCGCTTGCTGAAACTTGCGGGCAGTCACAGTTCCTACCTAGTACCAGGAGCGCGCGGTAGAATTCATCCAGCGATTCCCCCAGGATTTGTCGCCTTGTAGCTAGCAGAGGTAGGGCGGAAACCTGGTTTACTGGGCGAATGTAGTGTCATTTCAACAGGGCCATCGCGGCCTCGAAATCGTCCACATCCTCGATGAGGGTGTAGATCTCTGGGCTCACCCTCGAATGGAGAACTTGCATCTTCTGGTCCTCTGTGGGTGCAGTCGTGGCCATCCTGAGGTACCCGTTGAAGCTCGCCAGCCAGTGTTTGAAGCTTGCCGCTGAGTTTGCCGTGTGGGGGCTGAGTTGCAGACACCGGCTTGATTCGGAGCTCCATTCTTTAAAATCTAGTCCAATAAATTGATGCTCGATCAATGACTCCAGAAGCGAGATTGGATGACAATTGAAGGCTTTATTGGACTAGATGTTTCCCCCAGCAGCGCAGGTACAGAATGCGGCTGCTAGGGAGACACAGACTCTTATACTCCGCCTTACTGGGCGGAACCAGCAGACAGGCTTCACCAATGATCTTCATGCCTCAGGTACAGCCCACACCAATGATCTTATAGCCTCAACCTAGGTACCATAATACCCCCAATACCGACTAGCACACCACATTCATATGTTTTGGTCCTGTCCAAAGCTGGAGGATTACTGGAAGGAGGTGTTAGGGTAATCTCCAAAGTGGTGCACGTGAAACTGGACCCGGGCCCTTGGGAGGCCATATTCGGGGTATCAGACCAGCCGGGGTTGGAAACTGGCACGGAGGCAGATGTTGTAGCCTTCGGCTCATTGATTGCTCGAAGGCAGATCCTGTTAGGGTGGAAATCAAACTCTTCACCCTGTGTCCTGGTGTGGCGGGGGGACCTGCTGGAATACTTGACTCTTGAAAAGGTCAAATTTGAACTGAGGGGAAGGATGGAGGGGTTCTACAATTCATGGGCTTTATTCATTATGCACTTTTGAGAAGTGGATCACATCGAACATTAGGGGGGTTGAAGGCTGGGAGGGTTGGGGGGGGGGGGTGGGTTGGGGGGGAGAAGGACTGTATGTGTTAATGGTGATGATGGGTGATTCCTGATTCCTCTTTGTCATTTGTTTATGCTAACATGAACAGGGCGTGGGGGTGCAGGGCCTCGCCAGCGAAACGGGAATGCCCGAGCCAACCCGCCTGTCCTCACCGGAAGATGAACCCAACCTCACCGCCCCACGAGACCTGACCGGCCCACACACAACCCCCTCCAGTGACCCTGACACCGCGACCATCATCAATGGCTACTCTGTACGCAATCACCTACCTTACGCAAAGCCTGCCCTGCCAGCAGAGAGCAGCTGTCAACCCAGGAAGAGGGGAAAACGCGCCGACCCGAAGGTGAAACTTAAATTACGCGACTTCAGGACTCCTCTCCCCAGCGTACTCCTGGCGAACGTCCAAGCGATTGAGAACAAGCTGAATGACCTCAACGTTAGACTTACCTCCTAGAATGAAGTGAGAAACTGCTGTGTGCTCTGCTTCACCAAGACATGGTTCACTCCAGCCACACCAGATTGTGCCATCTAACCCAAAGGTTTTTCAATCCATCGAATGGATCGTACGAAGGCCTCAGGCAAGTCAAAAGGCCGGGGTGTTTGCCTCTTGATCAACACCTCCTGGTGCTCAGATGTGGTGTCCCTAGTGTGCCATTGCTCCCCAGACCTAGAATACATAACCGTGAAGTGTCGCCCCTTCTACCTCCCACGTGAATTCACCTCTGTACTCATCATAGCAGTCTACATCTCACCCCAGGCAGAAGTGAAGAAAGCACTTGACGAACTACATTCCACCATCAACAAATCACCCCGAAGACCTGACAATCGTGGCTGGAGACTTCAACCAGGCCAACCTCAGGAAGGTCCTACCCAAACACCATCAACATATCTCCTGCTCCACCAGAGGTGCAAACATCCTGGACCACTGTTACACAAGAATCAAAGGAGCCTACCGCTCCATTCCCCGACCTCACTTTGGCAAATTCAACCACAACTCGGTATTCCTACTTCCGGCTTACAAACAGCAACTCAAGCGTGCGGAGCCAGTCAAGAAAACCGTGCAGTGCTCGTCCGAGGAATCTGAGGACATCCTCCGCGACTGCATGGAGACTGTGGACTGGTCCATATTCAAGGCTGCAGCAGCTAACATGGACGAGTACGCAACCACCATCACAGACTTCATCAGTAAGTGTGTCGAGGACTGTGTACCAAAGAAGACAATACGGGTATCCCCCAATCGGAAACTCTGGCTCAACCAAAAGGTTCACTCCCTGCTGAAGTTCCGGACGGAAGCGTTCAAGTCTGACGACCCTATATAAGAAATCCAGGTACGATGTACTGAAAGCCATCAGGGATGCAAAAGGACAATACCGCATCAAACTAGAGTCCCAGGCCAACGACACTAACACACGACGTCTATGGCAGGGCCTACACAAGATCATAGGCTATAAAGCAAGGCCAGGCGGAATATCTGGGGCTGGAGCATCCCTACCCGATGATCTGAACAAGTTCTGTGCCCGCTTTGAGCAGTCAGCTAATGTATCAGTGCCACCCGCCCCAACAGCCCTGGACACACCCATACCCACTATTACAGTCTCAGAGGTAAGAGCTGCCTTCTTGAAAGTGAATCCGCGGAAAGCGACGGGCCCCGGCGGAGTCCCTGGGCGAGCACTCAGAGCCTGCGCAGACCAGCTGGCGAGTGTATTTGCAGATAACTTCATCACCTCACTCCTCTGCTCTGAGATCCCCTCCTCCTTCAAGAATGCCACCATAATATCAGTACCAAAGAAGAACAAGGTAGCCTGCCTCAATGGCTACTGACCGGTGGCCCTAATGTCTGTTATCATGAAATGCTTCGAGCGGCTAGTCATGAGATGGATCACTGCAATCGGTTGGCTCGTTGGTCTAGGGGTATGATTCTCGCTTAGGGACTTTCTTTGCGATAAAATGAGATGGATCACTGCCAGCTTCCCAGACGGTCTTGATCCACTGCAGTTTGCCTATCACCACAACCGGTCCACAGCAGACACTATCTCACTGGCTCTGCAATCAACACTCAAACACCTTGACAACAAGGACACCTACGTCAGACTGCTGTTCATAGACGACACCTCCGCCTTCAACACCATTATCCCAACAAGACTAATAACCAAACTCGGCAATCTTGGACTTGACCCCCTCCCTGTGCAGCTGGATCCTCGACTTCCTCACCAACAGACCATAATCTGTCAGGATAGGTAACAGCACCTCCTCCACAATAGTCCTCAACACCGGAGCCCTGTAAGGATGTGTGCTCAGTCCTCTACTGTACTCCCTATACATCTATGACTGTGTGGCAAGATTTAACTCCAACTCAATCTATAAGTTTGCAGATGATACGACTGTGATGGGCCGTATCTCAAACAACGACGAATCAGACTACAGGAGGGCGATAAATCACTTGGTTGCATGATGTACCAAAATGAAATTAAAATCGCTCATTGTCACAAGTAGGCTTCAAATGTAGTTACAGTGAAAGGCCACTAGTCGCCACATACCGGCGCCTGTTCGGGGAGGCTGTTACAGGAATCGAACTGTGCTGCTGGCCTACCTTGAAAGCCAGAGATTTAGCCCTGTGCTAAACAGCCCCTAACAACCTCTCTCTAAATGCTGAAAGACCAAGGAACTGACCCTTATCCATTACCAATTATAATTGCTCCACCATTGGTGACTATGCCTTCAGTTACCTCGGCCCCAATCACTGCAATATCCTCCCTGTCCTCTGTCCCGCCTCCCTCCCTTACGACACTTATTAAAACCTACCTCTTTGGCCAAGGTTTTGATTATCTGACCTCATATCTCCTTTCCGTGTTGTCAGCGTCATACGTTGTTTCATGCTGCTTCTTTGAGGAACCTTGGCACACTTCATTACATTAAAGTCACTGTACAAATGTAGGTTTGGTGTTGCTTTCACAAGAGTAAAGAAAAAAAAGGGGGGGGGGAAATGAGTGTGCGTTTTAATTAATGGAAGAAGGGGTGAAAAATGTTGCAGTTTTCCTGACTTAATTCGTTATTTTCTTGGTAATTACTACCCCCTCTGGTTCCAAACCTCGGCCGACAATTTTATTTCTCCCAGAAACCAACTGAAACCAGCTGCCTTAAATTTGCAAACAGGGGCCATTTGTTACCTGGTAACAAGACCTGACACCACCTTTTTTTTGTGCCAAGCCCTCAGATAAAACTGGGATAAGGTAACATCATAAAAGAACAGCAATTTGAATATTTCCATCAAATCTCAGCCATCTTTTTCATCCGGCATGATATAATTACTACTTTACGGAGCAGTTTAGCCTCAGGCTACAGGTAGTCAGGTATTCATAAGGCTCCACCTTTTTTTTTTAAAGATCACAACTTAACTTCTGCACTTTTAACAGTCAAGAAACTAAACTTCTTTTTCAAAGATTTACTTTCTTAAAACGTTTACCACTATAGACGTGTAACAAAGTATCCTAATTAATTTCCAGTGTAACCCGAGAACACACAAATGAAGCTTCAGTAATGGAGTACAGTATAAACAAAGTGGTTGATGTTTCTGACGGTACCGGGGGGGGGGTCATGTGATTTCAGTTCCATCCCAATCTCAAAGGAGTAGGAAGTGCTCTTGCTTCTGTTTTCTTAACCAACGAGATGTCATAAACGTTTGCAATTGCAGTGCGGGAAAGAGAGAGAGCGAGCACAGAAAGTTGACGAACTTGTTTGGCAAGTTACTTGTATCAGAAGAGGCGATTACACTGAAAGCAAATCTTTCAGGTGAAGCACCCAAACTGAGGGAGGGCATATTTAACTGGTTAGGGACTCTGGTAAGACCCTTTCATTGACTTGATTTTTTAAAACTAAAAGGTTACTTTGATCGGTTGTTAAAAGGATGATGAGTAAACGTGTGAGTTTATGACTTTAAGAAAGATTTAAGCAAAATTCGTTGTTTACGTGCCCGCCTTTAATACCTTCACGGCTAAGTTTCATTTGACAAATTACGAATTCTAGAAACTAACTTTTTACTGTGTCTGGACTACATTCCGCTTCAAAGGCGTTAAAATAAACACGTGTAGGCTAGGTCTGACGAGAATATCTGCGGTTTGAGGGTTTTATATTTTTTAGTCGTTGGTTTTTGTTTCTGGATCGTGCTTTCAAGGTAATTTTAAAATGATTAACTAATGAAGAGGTTACCTGCTTGCAGATCGTCTGAGAATGCAGGGGTTTGAATAGCGTGTTATGAAGTAAGACCTCGCACACTTTTGTGATGTGGTGTTTGTTCGACTGCTTGTTTCTTATTTGTGCTTTGCCTGTAAGTTTACCAATTTGATTCTGTACCGACCGTACACTTGTGGATTTGAATGTGGGAGAGTTACTCTGTGTTGCTATCCTGTTTTTACTTGAGTCCAAATAAAAGCTAGCCTCTGTCGACACTTTTCCACAGTTCGAAAGTGCCGTGAAGCTTTGCACTACAACTTGACGGTGTTTTAATGTTTTTACTTTCCGATGGATTATTTTAGTTCAAGTTGCGTCCAACTCCATAATCACTTTCTCGCTCAACTAATTTCGACCCACAGAAAACATATGTTCTGGGAGTGTTTTGTTTTGCACACTGACTGCAAATTAACACATCCTGAAAATAACACATGTTGGGGACGAACAGGTCCTAGAGGACCATACGTAGGCTGCTCTCCCCCTCCGGGACCTGGCTGGTGGTGATTTAACCTGAGAATCACCACACCTTGGTGTGCAAGGTTGAGAAGGCGGGGTCTGCCATGAATAACCTCCGCCTGTATGGGAATGCTTTTTGGCGTCGCTCCACATCAGGAGCCAGCGGGCCCAGCTGACCGATCCCCACCACAAGACATCAACATCTTAAGAAGGCTTTTAACGATGAGTGGTGGTGGGGGAAGTTTAATTAATTAGAGAAGGGGTATGTGAGGAAGGCCAGAGCCATACTGGGTTAATGAGAGGAGGCGGATTTGTAGGTGAAGACTATTTTAAAAGTTGATACTTTTTCCCAATTTTTTTGCCAATTAATGGGTAATTTAGCATGGGCAATCCACCTACCCTGCATATCTTTGGGTGGTGGGAGGGCGATACCCACGCAGACACTGGGAGAATGTGAAAACTCCACAAGGACAGTGATCCGGGGCCGGGATCGAACCTGGATCCTCGGTGCCGTGAGGCAACAGTGCTAATCACTGCGCCACTGTGCTGCCCTATCAAAAGTTGATACATGAGGGCTGAGTGAGCTGCTGTAGGTCACTGAAGTACACAAAGGTAGAGAGGGTGATGGGCATGTGAGTATTGGCATGATTTGAGCAGTTAAGTTTAGAAAGTTGGACATTGTGAAGTTCTACAAGCTGCTGTGTATGATGCTGAAACGATTGTTAAATTCCTTAGCAATTCTTTGGAAGCTGGCTGTCTGTGTCTAAGGGCAGTATCACTGGAGATTTGGCTAAAATGGATTCCTGGATGAACTGAGGGTGAAGTGTCAGGATCTAGGAAAAAAGCAAATTACTGTGGATGCTGGAATCTGAAACCAAAAAGAAAATGCTGGAAATTCTCAGCAGGTCTGGCAGCATCTGTCGGGAGAGAAAAGAGCTAACGTTTTGAGTCCAATGACTCTTTGTCAAAGATCTAGGAGAAACCTGTTAAGAGATGCATTTAATCCATTGGGTCAAATAAACGGTGCAATGGAAGTCCAACAGGGAAGAATCAGAGGGATGACTTGAATGACTCTGCCAAACATCATAGAGGGATCAAATAAAATTGTTTTTGAGGTTCACGGCAACAGCATGTCAATACACAAACTGAAGTTGGGACTTGTCGTTACTGCCACTCCAGTGGTGCCAGCTGTTTTGAGTATATTACCCTCCTCCATCCCTGAAACCTTTCCTTTCAAGTCCATGTTGTTTGTCATTTTCCCGATTGTATTGACTTCTAGTCTCTCCCTTAGCTCTGCGTGTAATCTCAGTAAATATTTATCCCTCATGGCCTCCCCTTGCTTGGGCCTCTTGTCCCTGCATTCCCCAGGACACAGATTCACAAACATTCAATCCCTCCACCACTGGCGAACAGTGGTTGCCTTGTGTACCACCTCAAAGATGCACTGCAGTAACTCACCAAGGTTTCTTAGGCAGCACCTTCCAAACCCACTACCACCTAGAAGACGAGAGCAGCAGATACCTGGGAAGATCATCACATGGAGGATCCCCTTCAAGTCACTCACCACCCTGACGTTGAAATATTTCACCGTTCCTTCACTGTCAATCCTGGAAATCTCTCCCGAACAGCACAATGGGTGTACTTGCACCTCCGGGGCTACAGCGGTTCAAGAAGGTAGCTCATCATCACCTTCTGAAGGGTAACTAGGGATGGGCAATCACTAACTGGCAGGGAATGGTAGGCCTGCACGTTGATTGATTGTCTGCAAACTTTGTGTTGGTATTGGGAACATTAATCCAGTGCCAATTAGATGACTGATGTATGTTTTATGTGAGAATTGTTTCTAACTTGAAGGATGACGTCGTGAGTGTTGTTTCCATGAATGCAGGCAGCAGACGTCATGAGAGGGCTTGGTGCTCACTTAAATATTTAACCTTTTTTATCCGGAAGCAGCTTCAAAAAATGTTAATGCCTGTCAACAAATTGAGCAGAACAACCCTTCTAAGCAGGTCAGCAAGATGCACTTTTTACTCCCCTAAAATGTATCTGGCTTTTCATAGCTGGCAATTGTGACTTGGAAGGAAAACCTCATGCAATCTTGAGCCCATGCTGCTGTGTATGTACTGTGCATTTTCCATAAATCTTGAATTACTAATTCTAGATGGGTAAATAGTAAAAAACACATGGCCTTGAAAATGCGAGTGTTAGTTCAGCCCGATATTCACCTTGGGTGTCTCTTTCAAAACGTGTGGGTGAAGTAAGATTATAAAAGGCTTTAAGATTCTGCACTATAAACTGAGGGGTCGCTGATTTCTGAACGGTGTAATCAATATTTGTAAGTAGCCAAAGATTGCCTTGTCTGTGATCTCGATAATCTTCGGTAGTACCTTGGGATTGAGGCTGAATTGTGTGCCCTCGGTTTAAAGGGGATCTGCGGTGGCTGATAACTGAAATATTTGCAGACTGCAACATGGGTGGTGAGTCAGTGGAACTCTTCGCAGATCTCCATTTTGTTCAGTGATCAGCCAGGGACTGCCATCAATTATCTGTGATATTTGACCTTTATCCTAAAGAATTTTTGTTTTCCTCCTGGGTGTCTCCTGCCATGACTGAGTTATGAGTAGAGCAGTTGTTCTGGGAGCCTGGTGTCAGGAATACATATGACTTGTTTTGACTGGCAATCCTGGTTCTGGATAATGGAGATAGTCACCACACAAGATGGTAGGATCAAGAGGGTGGACATGAATATGGTATTGATAATCCTTAAGAGTTCAACCATCTTAGTAAGACATGGCCTCTTTTTGAGCATATGTTGGAAGTGCCTAATAACTTGTTCTGTCAAAACGATCAAACAGATTCACTAACAAACTATTCTACTTTTCTTTTGCAAAAATATACTTTATTCATAAAATATCTAAAAACATTTCAAAATGGCCATCACAGGTGCAATTACATTCAAGTTTTCCTCATGGACTGCCCTTGACATCAAGGCAGCATTTGACCGAGTATGGCATCAAGGAGCCCTAGTTAAACTGGAGTCAATGGGAATCAGGGGGGTAACTCTCCGCTGGTTGTGAGTCATACCTGGCACAAAGGAAGATGGTTGTGGTGGTTGGAGGTCAATCATCTTGGCTCCAGGACATCACTGCAGGAGTTCCTCGGGGTAGTGTCCAAGGCCCAACCAACTTCAGCTGCTTCATCAATGAGCTGTCTTCCATCATGAGGTCAGAAGTGGGGATGTTTGCCGAAGACTTCACAATCTTCACCATTCCTGACTCCTCAGATAATGAAGCAGTCCGTGTCCAATGCAGGAAGACCTGGACAATATCCAGGCTTGGGCTATCAAGTGGCAAGTATATTTCTGCCACACAAGTGTCAGACAATGACCATCTCATACAAGAGAGGATCTAACCATCGCCCCCTAACATTCAATGGCATTACCATCGCTGAATCCCCCACAATCAACATCCTGGGGGTTACCTTTAATCAGAAACTGAACGGGACTAGCCACATTAATACTGTGGCTACCAGGGCAGGTAAAGGCTAGGAATCCTACGGCGATTAACTCACCTCCCGACTCCCCAAAGCCAGTCAACCATCTACAAGGCACAAGTGTAGAGTGTAATGGAATGCTGTCCACTTGCCTGGATGAGTGCAGATCCAACAACACTCAAGAAGCTCAACATCATCCAAGACAAAGCAGCCATCTTGATTGCCCCCCCTTCCACAAACATTCAAACCCTCCACCAGCAATGAACAGTGGCAGACGTGTGTAGCGTCTACAAGATGCACTACAGGAACTTACCAAGGCTCCTTAGGCAGCACCTTCCAAACCCACGACCACTACCATCTAGAAGGACAAGAGCAGCAGATACCTGGGAACCCCACCACCTGGAGGTTCCCCTCCCAAGTTACTCGCCCCCTTTCCAGCAGTACTGTGGTTTTACCCACACCACATGGTTCATGAAGATGGCTCACCTATCACCTTCTTGAAGGACACTGGAGATCAAGCTGACCGTGCCAGTGACTCAACATTCCATGGAAAACAAATTTTGTTTTCTGCCTTCCGATCCAGCTGCCAAATGCAACAGGACCTGGACAATATCTTGGTTTGGGCTAACAAGTGGCAAGTAACATTCACATCACAACTGCCAGGCATTAGCCATCTCCAACAAGAGAGAATCTAGCCATGTGGCCCGTGTCACTCACCAGACTTACCATCACTGAATCCCCCACCCTGAACAACCTGAGGATTACCATTGAACAGAAACTTGAACTGGACCATATAAATACGCTGCTGCAAGAGCAGGTCAGAGGCTAGAAATCCTGAGGCAAGTAACTCCCCTCCTACTCTCTAAAAGTCTGTCCCCACTAAAAACTACAAGCCAGGAGTGTGATTGAATACTGTCCACTTGCCTGGGTGAGTGTAGCTCCAACAACTCCAAAGAAGCTTGACACCATCCAGGATGAAGAGGCCCACTTGATTGCTCCCCCTTCCACAAACATTCACTTCCTCCACCACTGACGTATAGTGGCAGCAATTTGTACCATCTACAAGATGCACTGCAGTAACTCACCAAGGTTCCTTAGACAGCACCTTCCAAACCCACGACCACTACCATCTAGAAGGACAAGAGCAGCAGATACTTTGGACCCCCACCATCTGGAGGTTCCCCTTCCAAGTTACTCACCACCTTGACTTGGAAATATATCTCCGTTCCTGTACTGTCGCTGGGACAAAATCCTGGAACTCCCTCCCTCACAGCATAATGGGTGTACCTACACCTGAAGGACTGCAGAGGTTCAAGAAGGCAACTAACCACCACCTTCTGGAGGGCAACTAGGGATGCCCACATCCCATAGTTGTCTATATAGATCATGTTGCACTCTTGAGGTGCTTCAATAACGTTGTGATGCATGTAATATTCATTGTACGCATTCAGTGGGAGTCATCCAGCCTGAAGGTTTATATACAATGTTGAGCCCCTCCGAGTACTGTGACCGAAGGGTATTAGACAGCAACCTTTCCCTTATGTTGCCAGCTTGTCTGTGTTCATTCACTCTTAGCCTTTCTACTCTTTTACTTTTACTCTGTATTATGTATTGTGTGCTTGATTTCCTTATTATAGTACCTAGATTTGAAGTAATAATAATAATATGCAGCATTTTTTCAAGTTTCATTGCACTTGAATATTTCAATTCAATACTTTTCTTGTTATGTCATTTGAGAGCTGCAAATGTTCCTGCAGTTGTCGAGCTTATGAGCCTATAATTTGCCTGTTCTTATTTGTTTGCTTTTTTTGAATATCCATTATAACATGAGCATACCTCCAGTCCATTGGAACAATTCCAGCCTTCAGTAAACTATTAAATGTAGAAGAGCAAGTTGGCTTAATGTTTAAATATCTCATTCCTCAGAACTGCTGGGTTTGTTCTGATGTGGTATTTTAATTATACGTTTGTAAATTCCCAGTACTCTGAATATTGGTGAGCGAGAAGCACAGCGTTCTGATCTAACATTAGCTATAACGTGGCTCAGAGTAGGGCAGGACTGATTTGTACATTCCTGGTTACAAAATATTTGGCAAGGATACAGATGCCATTTATGGTTTGACGTAAACAAGATAAATTGACTGAAATGCGTTCTAATAAATAAAGGCTTGCATTTATTTTGTCTTTCCAATGACTAAAAACATGGTCATTCTTGTAATGGAAGAAAATGGCAACCAAATTGTGCACCGCAAAATCTGACAAAGAGCAATGAGACAACCAGATAAGCTGTTTTAGATCAAATTTTTATGCACGAGGGATTAATATCAGTGAGAACACTCGGCCTAGGTTCCCGGGGATCTATTCTGCCCACAATGGCTTTGCTTTACAGTCTCATCTGAAAGGTGGTTGCTCTGACAATGCAGTGCTGATCGAATGCTGCACTGAATTGTTAGCCTGGATTCTGTGCTGAACTATCTAGAGTGGGGTTCGAACCCACAGCTTTGTGATTCAGAAGGGAGCTGACACTGGGCCACGGCTCACAAATGGTGTAACGAGGGAACTCACGCAAGTAAACTGGAAAGAAAAATTGACAAGAGAAAACTGTCCATGATGTTTGGGGATGTGCTAATGGGGAACATTTATCAATGGAAGAAAATGTGGAGTTCCTCAGACAAGTTGGGGGAAAACAAAATCTTGCTTTTGATAAATTGGGTATATTTGAAGGTTGAGTAACACAAGGAAGTCAAATACTTAACAGAATCTCGAGGAAAATAAAAAGATGAGGAAAGCGAAGAGTGATGAAGACACAGAACTGATAATATCAACACAATGTAATTACAATATGTAGAAAAATCATCTTTAGCTTGTACAAAGGCCTTGCACTGATCCACCCATTTTGTGTTTTGACATAAGTGGTGAACAGTTGCTAAATTAGGGACAAACCTTCCATAATAATTTCATAAGCCCCAAAATGATCATGTTGATTTATGGGTTGCGATGCAGGTTTCTCAGTCATGAGTTTTGGAAGAGGATTTGTGCAGTCCCTTTGCAACTATAAAACGTGCCCCAGGTATTCAACAGAAGATGTGAAGAATTCACATTTATCCTTCTATACTCTTAGTCTGTAATCTTCTTGTCTCCAGAGTGATGCTCTTCTGCACACTTTCCAGTAACTGTGTCTTGGTGCTGTGCAGCAGCAGTGCTAATCACTGTGACTCCGCACTGATCCCTGTACCCTAGCTGAGGACACTTCAACACCGAGTCAACCTCCGAACACGACGTCAACTCCAGTTGAGACAACAATGGACAACATCAAAACAAAACCACAAACACTAAACATTGCCTTCAACATGTAAAAGTCACCTGAGGTTTGCTGACAACCAGACCGAAACCTTTCTCTCTCAAAAGTCTAAATTATCGCCAGTTGTGTTCATTGATTGTTGATATTGTTTTTGATATTGTTATATTGTGTTTTCATTGCAGGAACCTCCTAATGTAAAGGGAGGAAAGTGCTGTGTATTCATGTTTATTCCTAGTTGGATCAAGATCACTTATCAGGTGATAGACTTATGGCGTCACCAGCAGTTTGGGTGCGCTAACAGTCAGCCTATTAGAGCAGCCTGTGAGAAAACACCTTTCCAATAAAGCTCTATTTTGTTTGTTCCTTTGTGGTCAGCAAGCATAGCCTTTAAAAATACCAGAACTTAGAAATGTGTGGGCTATTTAAGAATAGCCAACAGCAATTGTAGAAGGCAGGTTATACCTAAAAAGTGTGATTGGATTGGATTTTGGATTTAGTTTATTGTCACTTGTACCAAGGTACAGTGAAAATTATTGTTCTGCGTACAGTCTAGACAGAACATTCCATACATGAAAAGAAATAAAGAATGTAAATACATAGACGCAGACATTGGGTGAAGCATACAACAGTGCAGTACTACTCAGTAGAGTAGACGTGTACAGATCAGTCCATAAGAGGGTTATTCAGGAGTCTGGTAACAGCAGGGAAAAAGCTGTTTTTGAACCTGTTAGTGTGTGTGCTCAGACTTTTGTATCTCCTACCCGATGGAAGAAGTTGGAAGAGTGAATAATGCGGGTGGGAGGAGTCTTTGATTATGCTGCCCACTTTCCCAAGGCAGTTGGAAGTGTAGACAAAGTCCATGGATGGGAGGCGGTTTTGCATGATGCACTGGCTGTGTTCATGATTCTCTGGAGTTTCTTACGATCTTGGACTGAGCAGTTGCCATACCAGGCTGTGATGCAGCCAGATAAGATGCTTTCAATAGTACATCTGTAAAAATGTGGACATGCCGAGTTTCAAAGAACAAAGAAATGTACAGCACAGGAACAGGCCCTTCGGCCCTCCAAGCCCGTGCCGACCATGCTGCCCGACTAAACTACAATCTTCTACACTTCCTGGGTCTGTATCCTTCTATTCCCATCCTATTCATATATTTGTCAAGATGCCCCTTAAATGTCCCTATCGTCCCTGCTTCCACCACCACCTCCGGTAGCGAGTTCCAGGCACCC
This sequence comes from Scyliorhinus torazame, assembly GCF_047496885.1. Lineage (NCBI taxonomy): Eukaryota > Metazoa > Chordata > Chondrichthyes > Carcharhiniformes > Scyliorhinidae > Scyliorhinus > Scyliorhinus torazame. The sequence goes on from NC_092709.1 coordinate 285,635,527, forward strand.
ACTACCCTCTGCGTAAAAAACTTGCCTCGTACATCTACTCTAAACCTTGCCCCTCTCACCTTAAACCTATGCCCCCTAGTAATTGACCCCTCTACCATGGGGAAAAGCCTCTGACTATCCACTCTGTCTATGCCCCTCATAATTTTGTATACCTCTATCAGGTCTCCCCTCAACCTCATTCGTTCCAGTGAGAACAAACCGAGTTTATTCAATCGCTCCTCATAGCTAATGCCCTCCATACCAGGCAACATTCTGGTAAATCTCTTCTGCACCCTCTCTAAAGCCTCCACATCCTTCTGGTAGTGTGGCGACCAGAATTGAACACTATACTCCAAGTGTGGCCTAACTAAGGTTCTATACAGCTGCAACATGACTTGCCAATTCTTATACTCAATGCCCCGGCCAATGAAGGCAAGCATGCCGTATGCCTTCTTGACTACCTTCTCCACCTGTGTTGCCCCTTTCAGTGACCTGTGGACCTGTACTCCTAGATCTCTTTGACTTTCAATACTCTTGAGGGTTCTACCATTCACTGTATATTCCCTACCTGCATTAGACCTTCCAAAATGCATTACCTCACATTTGTCCGGATTAAACTCCATCTGCCATCTCTCCGCCCAAGTCTCCAGACAATCTAAATCCTGCTGTATCCTCCGACAGTCCTCATCGCTATCCGCAATTCCACCAACCTTTGTGTCGTCTGCAAACTTACTAATCAGACCAGTTACATTTTCCTCCAAATCATTTATATATACTACAAAGAGCAAAGGTCCCAGCACTGATCCCTGTGGAACACCACTGGTCACAGCCCTCCAATTAGAAAAGCATCCCTCAATTGCTACTCTCTGCCTTCTATGGCCTAGCCAGTTCTGTATCCACCTTGCCAGCTCACCCCTGATCCCGTGTGACTTCACCTTTTGTACTAGTCTACCATGAGGGACCTTGTCAAAGGCCTTACTGAAGTCAATATAGACAACATCTACTGCCCTACCTGCATCAATCATCTTAGTGACCTCCTCGAAAAACTCTATCAAGTTAGTGAGACACGACCTCCCCTTCACAAAACCGTGCTGCCTCTCACTAATACGTCCATTTGCTTCCAAATGGGAGTAGATCCTGTCTCGAAGAATTCTCTCCAGTAATTTCCCTACCACTGAAGTAAGGCTCACCGGCCTGTAGTTCCCGGGATTATCCTTGCTACCCTTCTTAAACAGAGGAACAACATTGGCTATTCTCCAGTCCTCCGGGACATCCCCTGAAGACAGTGAGGATCCAAAGATTTCTGTCAAGGCCTCAGCAATTTCCTCTCCAGCCTCCTTCAGTATTCTGGGGTAGATCCCATCAGGCCCTGGGGACTTATCTACCTTAATATTTTTTAAGACCCCCAACACCTCGTCTTTTTGGATCACAATGTGACCCAGGCTATCTACACCCCCTTCTCCAGACTCAACATCTACCAATTCCTTCTCTTTGGTGAATACTGATGCAAAGTATTCATTTAGTACCTCGCCCATTTCCTCTGGCTCCACACATAGATTCCCTTGCCTATCCTTCAGTGGGCCAACCCTTTCCCTGGCTACCCTCTTGCTTTTTATGTATGTGTAAAAAGCCTTGGGATTTTCCTTAACCCTATTTGCCAATGACTTTTCGTGACCCCTTCTAGCCCTCCTGACTCCTTGCTTAAGTTCCTTCCTACTTTCCTTATATTCCACGCAGGCTTCGTCTGTTCCCAGCCTTTTAGCCCTGACAAATGCCTCCTTTTTCTTTTTGACGAGGCCTACAATATCACTCGTCATCCAAGGTTCCCGAAAATTGCCGTATTTATCTTTCTTCCTCACAGGAACATGCCGGTCCTGAATTCGTTTCAACTGCCACTTGAAAGCCTCCCACATGTCAGATGTTGATTTGCCCTCAAACATCCGCCCCCAATCTATGTTCTTCAGTTCCCGCCTAATATTGTTATAATTAGCCTTCCCCCAATTTAGCACATTCGTCCTCGGACCACTCTTAGCCTTGTCCACCAGCACTTGAAAACTTACTGAATTGTGGTCACTGTTACCGAAATGCTCCCCTACTGAAACATCTACCACCTGGCCGGGCTCATTCCCCAATACCAGGTCCAGTACCACCCCTTCCCTAGTTGGACTGTCTACATATTGTTTTAAGAAGCCCTCCTGGATGCTCCTTACAAACTCCGCCCCGTCTAAGCCCCTGGTACTAAGTGAGTCCCAGTCAATATTGGGGAAGTTGAAGTCTCCCATCACCACAACCCTGTTGTTATTACTCTTTTCCAAAATCTGTCTACCTATCTGCTCCTCTATCTCCCGCTGGCTGTTGGGAGGCCTGTAGTATACCCCCAACATTGTGACTGCACCCTTCTTATTCCTGATCTCTACCCATATAGCCTCACTGCCCTCTGAGGTGTCCTCTCGCAGTACAGCTGTGATATTCTCCTGAACAAGTAGCGCAACTCCGCCTCCCTTTTACATCCCCCTCTATCCCGCCTGAAACATCTAAATCCTGGAACGTTTAGCTGCCAATCCTGCCCTTCCCTCAACCAGGTCTCTGTAATGGCAACAACATCATAGTTCCAAGTACTAATCCAAGCTCTAAGTTCATCTGCCTTACCCGTAATGCTCCTTGCATTAAAACATATGCACTTCAGGCCACCAGACCCGCTGTGTTCAGCAGCTTCTCCCCGTCTGCTCTGCCTCAGAGGCACACTGTCCCTATTCCCTCGTTCTCCCTCAATGCTCTCACCTTCTGACCTATTGCTCCCGTGCCCACCCCCCTGCCATACTAGTTTAAACCCTCCCGTGTGACACTGGCAAACCTCGCGGCCAGGATATTTATGCCTCTCCGGTTTAGATGCAACCCGTCCTTCTTATACAGGTCACACCTGCCCCGGAAGAGCTCCCAGTGGTCCAGATAATGGAAACCCTCCCTCCTACACCAGCTGTTTAGCCACGTGTTTATCTGCTCTATCTTCCTATTTCTAGCCTCACTGGCACGTGGCACAGGGAGTAATCCCGAGATTACAACCCTCGAGGTCCTGTCTTTTAACTTTCTGCCTAGCTCCCTGAACTCCTGCTGCAGGACCTCATGCCCCTTCCTGCCTATGTCGTTAGTACCAATATGTACAACGACCTCTGCCTGTTTGTCCTCCCCCTTCAGGATTCCCTCTACCCGTTCGGAGACATCCTGGACCCTGGCACCAGGGAGGCAACATACCATCCTGGAGTCTCTTTCACGTCCACAGAAGCGCCTATCTGTGCCCCTGACTATAGAGTCCCCTATTACTATTACTCTTCTGTGCTTTGACCCTCCCTTCTGAACATCAGAGCCAGCCGTGGTGCCACTGCTCTGGCTGCTGCTGTTTTCCCCTGATATGCTATCCCCCCCCCCCCCCCCGACAGTATCCAAAGGGGTATATCTGTTCGAGAGGGGGACAGCCACAGGGGATTCCTGCACTGACTGCCTGCCCTTTCTGGTGGTCACCCATTTCTCTGCTTGCACCTTGGGTGTGACCACATTTACATAACTGCGATCTATGACGCTTTCCGCCACCTGCATGCTCCTAAGTGCATCCAATTGCTGCTCCAACTGAACCATGCGGTCTGTGAGGAGCTCCAGTTGGGTGCACTTTCTGCAGATGAAGCCATCCGGGACGCTGGAAGCCTCCCGGACCTGCCACATCTCACAGTCAGAGCACCCCTCTAACTGACATTGCGTCAATTAATTAAAATTAAAATTTGTCTTTTTAAAAAAAATATTTTTATAAAAAATTTCAAAGTTACTGTCAACTATCTGTTTCCTAGCACTAGATTTCTAATAGAAATGCGATAGCTAACTATAATACTCTCTGATCTCTGGCTTAGATATCCCTCTAAATTATAATTAAGTTATTATGTTTAATTGGTTACCAAATACTCAAATTTATTTTAAAATTTAGGGTAGAATCCCAACCAACCACTCTGGCCACAGCTTTCCTGAGGAAGTATAGGCGCTGTTGTGCTTTCTTTGTTGTAGCTTCTACGTGAGCGGACAAGGACAGATTGTTGGTGATGTGCACACCTAGGAATTTGAAGCTGTCAACCATTTCCACCTCTGCACCATTTATGCAGACAGGGGTGTGTACGATACTTTGCTTCCTGAAGTCAATGACCAGCTCTTTAGTTTTGCTGATGTTGAGGGAGAGATTGTTGTTACACCACGCCACCACAAGTTCTTTATCACCCTCCTGTACTCTGACTCATCATTGTTCAACATCCGACCCACTACGGTCGTGTCACCAGCAAACATGTAGATGGAGTTGGAGCCAAATTATGCCACACAATCGTGTGTATGTGTATGGGGCTAAGTAGGCAGCCTTGTGGGGCCCCGGTATTGAGGATTATCATAGAGAAGGAGTTGTTGTTTATCCTTGCTGATTGTGGTCTATGGGTCAAGAAGTCGAGGATCCAGTTGCAGAGTGAGGTGCCAGGTCCTAGGTTTTGGAGCTTTGATACGAGCTTGGCTGGGATTATCGCATCCATTTGAGGAAATTAGGGTGTACTGATGAATGAAATGCCACAGGTGTGTACTTGATGGACACCAGGTCCTCAAAATAATAACATTTGTCTGGATTTTGTTTGGAAATAGGGAGCAATATATGCCCCATATACCTCCTAGAAAATACTTTTTGAAAGTACAGTCAGCACTTGCTTCATGTTTCTAAATCTATCCTTGCCTATTCATGTGCCTCTTGTGTATTCTTCTTGCAATGAAATGATGGACTTAGTTATGTGTGCAGCTTAATTTGTGATCAGCCTGCCAAATTCTGCCTTTACTGAATGTCGTAAGTCTTGTATTGCAGATATTTTGGGGCGGTGTCAGCTTTTAATGCCAACCTATGTCCTTGTAATTTGGCTTGTGTGAGCTGCTTTATATTCAAACTGGCAGAATAAATCTATATGAGGTGGGGATCATGATAGAGTTATCGTTTTCTGCAAGTGAAGATTCATGAGTAATCTTCTAATTGCATCTGGATAAGATCAGAGTAGTGAATGGGAGGGGTTCAAGTGTCAGAATAACCGGTTCGAAACTGTCTGACTCCAGTGTGTGCGTGTGACGCTGATGATTTACCTGTGTAGGATGGCCCAACTTGTGATAAAATGATAAAGTGAATAAGTTTCTCCTTTTTTGCAGGATCCACAGTAGGGTCTACATCGCACCTCTTATTGGATATCTTGAACTGATTAATTTTGAGTTGGCTTTAATAATGTTGCAACCGTCAAAATCAACAAAGCTATTGAGAGAGAGAGACTATCTATGTTTGGGGTTCAAATTCACAGCTCTTGAGCCATTTGTTCAACCTGGAACATGCAGCACACCATGGAGTTTAAAAATAGACTTGATTTCTGCTTCATTTTGGCAGCAACACTGTTGCCCGAGTCAGATATTTGTAAGTTCAAGCCTATAAGAGGTGCCGCTCCTATTTGCCCTCACTTAAAGTCACGACTTTCGGATTTTCCTTTGCTTTTTCATTCTTTTTATCAGAGTTCAAAGCTGAAGCTCATAGTGAACAGGGCAAACCCCTAATCCAGCTCCTTGCCTGCTCCAAAAAACAATTCAAATTGAATCCAATTCATGGACCCAAGAGAGCCACACCAGATCCAGGCATTACATCTGACCTCACGCTCAATCTTAGCCAAAAAGCCGCGAAGCGATGATTTAGGCTTTTCCTGAAGGACAAATACGTACGAACGCAGGGGGCTCGACTACAAACGGTTTATTAATTTAAGAAAACACTCCTAATGTCCGAATACAACGTTGCATTTCTTTGTTTGTAAAGTCTGGAGGTGCCCACGCTCTGGATTCTTGTAAAACATGATGAGAGGTTTATTAAGTTTGTTGCTCGTACAATCAAAATGGTGGTCTGCTCAAAGCCCCTGCAAACACACTCCTGACATCACACATCACGTGACCCATGACCAGCAAGAATATACTCCCAGACATACAAGAACTCCAAACTCGTGTAATGATGCAGCACCACACTCAAAACTACAACTTGTTATTACAAAGCCTTGACTGAAAGAAAAAGAAACCTTGTTCCTGCTCAAACCCCCTCCGTATTTAGTTGCTACCCTTAAACTATCTTTTAACCTCAACCCCAATATCTCTCAGATCTGGCTGATTGTCCAACTCTGCATATTATTGATCCTTCTTTTTGTAGCTGTCAGCCATTCCCAGTGTTCTTGGTGCCTGCAGTGCAAGACTCTTGTCTTGGCCCTTTTATTACAAAACATTGTGAAAATATCAAAGCATATTTCCTGGATATATTCAGGATGGTCAGTGCATCTTGCCTTTTTAGTCTGGGCCTTAATCCAGACAAACCCATTCATCACTGTCTTGTGTCTGAGTGAAAGAATGGATTCCATTCATAGAACATAGAACAATGCAGCGCAGTACAGGCCCTTCGGCCCACGATGTTGCACCGAAGCAAAAGCCATCTAACCTACACTATGCCATTATCATCCATATGTTTATCCAATAAACTTTTAAATGCCCTCAATGTTGGCGAGTTCACTACTGCAGCAGGTAGGGCATTCCACGGCCTCACTACTCTTTGCGTAAAGAACCTACCTCTGACCCCTGTCCTATATCTATTACCCCTCAGTTTAAAGCTATGTCCCCTCGTGCTAGCCATTTCCATCCACGGGAGAAGGCTCTCACTGTCCACCCTATCCAACCCCCTGATCATTTTGTATGCCTCTATTAAGTCTCCTCTTAACCTTCTTCTCTCCAACGAAAACAACCTCTAGTCCATCAGCCTTTCCTCATAAGGTTTTCCCTCCATACCAGGCAACATCCTGGTAAATCTCCTCTGCACCCGCTCCAAAGCCTCCACGTCCTTTCTATAATGCGGTGACCAGAACTGTACGCAATACTCCAAATGCGGCCGTACCAGAGTTCTGTAGAGCTGCAACATGACCTCCCGACTCCGGAACTCAATCCCTCTGCCAATAAAGGCCAACACTCCATAGGCCTTCTTCACAACCCTATCAACCTGGGTGGCAACTTTCAGGGATCTATGTACATGGACACCGAGATCCCTCTGCTCATCCACACTTTCAAGAACTTTACCATTAGCCAAATATTCCGCATTCCTGTTATTCCTTCCAAAGTGAATCACCTCACACTTCTCTACATTAAACTCCATTTGCCACCTCTCAGCCCAGCTCTGCAGCTTATCTATATCCCTCTGTAACCTGCTACATCCTTCCACACTATCGACAACACCACCGACTTTAGTATCGTCTGCAAATTTACTCACCCACCCTTCTGCGCCTTCCTCTAGGTCATTGATAAAAATGACAAACAGCAACGGCCCCAGAACAGATCCTTGTGGTACTCCACTTGTGACTGTACTCCATTCTGAACATTTCCCATCAACCACCACCCTCTGTCTTCTTTCAGCTAGCCAATTTCTGATCCACATCTCTAAATCACCCTCAATCCCCAGCCTCCGTATTTTCTGCAATAGCCTACCATGGGGAACCTTATCAAACGCTTTGCTGAAATCCATATACACCACATCAACTGCTCTACCCTCATCTACCTGTTCAGTCACCTTCTCAAAGAACTCGATAAGGTTTGTGAGGCATGACCTACCCTTCACAAAGCCATGCTGACTATCCCTGATCATATTATTCCTATCTAGATGATTATAAATCTTGTCTCTTATAATCCCCTCCAAGACTTTACCCACTACAGACGTGAGGCTCACCGGTCTATAGTTGCCGGGGTTGTCTCTGCTCCCCTTTTTGAACAAAGGGACCACATTTGCTGTCCTCCAGTCCTCTGGCACTATTCCTGTAGCCAATGATGACATAAAAATCAAAGCCAAAGGTCCAGCAATCTCTTCCCTGGCCTCCCAGAGAATCCTAGGATAAATCCCATCAGGTCCCGGGGACTTATCTATTTTAAGCCTGTCCAGAATTGCCAACACCTCTTCCCTACGTACCTCAATGCCATCTATTCTATTAGCCTGGGGCTCAGCATTCTCCTCCACAACATTATCTTTTTCCTGAGTGAATACTGACGAAAAATATTCATTTAGTATCTCGCCTATCTCTTGAGACTCCACACACAATTTCCCATCCCTGTCCTTGACTGGTCCTACTCTTTCCCTAGTCATTTGCTTATTCCTGACATACCTATAGAAAGCTTTTGGGTTTTCCTTGATCCTTCCTGCCAAATACTTCTCATGTCCCCTCCTTGCTCGTCTTAGCTCTCTCTTTAGATCCTTCCTCGCTACCTTGTAACTATCCATCGCCCCAACTGAAACTTCACACCTCATCGTCACATAGGCCTCCTTCTTCCTCTTAACAAGAGATTCCACTTCCTTGGTAAACCACGGTTCCCTCGCTCGACGCCTTCCTCCCTGCCTGACTGGTACATACTTACCAAGAACACGCAGTAGCAGATCCTTGAACAAGCCCCACTTATCCAGTGTGCCCAACACTTGCAGCCTACTTCTCCACCTTATCCCCCCCAAGTCACGTCTAATGGCATCATAATTGCCCTTCCCCCAGCTATAACTCTTGCCCTGCGGTGTATACTTATCCTGTCCTACAGGGATGTAGACCATCCTGTCTGTAGAGGTCCCACCTTCCCCAGAAAGAGCCCCAGTTATCCAGAAATCTGAATCCCTCCCGTCTGCACCATCCCTGTAGCCACGTGTTTAAATGCTCTCTCTCCCTATTCCTCATCTCACTATCACGTGGCACGGGCAACAACCCAGAGATAACAACTCTGTTTGTTCTAGTTCTGAGCTTCCATCCTAGCTCCCTGAAAGCCTACCTGACATCCTTGTCCCCTTTCCTACCTATGTCGTTAGTGCCAATGTGGACCACGACTTGGGGCTGCTCCCCCTCCCCCTAAGGACCCGGAAAACACGATCCGAGACATCACGTACCCTTGCACCTGGGAGGCAACATACCAAACATGAGTCTCTCACGCTCCCACAAAATCTCCTATCTGTGCCCCTGACTATAGAGTCCCCAATTACTAATGCTTTGCTCCTCTCCCCCCTTCCCTTCTGAGCAACAGGGACAGACTCCGTGCCAGAGGCCCGTACCCCATGGCTTACCCCTGGTAAGTCCGTCCCCCCCCCCCCCCACAAGTATCCAAAGCGGTATACTTGTTTCTCAGGGGAACGACCGCAGGGGATCCCTGCACTGACTGCTTTTTCCCAGTCCCTCTTACAGTTACCCACCTATCTCCAATCTTTGGTGTAACTAATTCCCTGAAGCTGCTATCTATGACCCCTTCTGCCTCCCGAATGATCCGAAGTTCTTCCAACTCCAGCTCCAGTTCCCTAACTCGGTCTTGGAGGAGCTGGAGATGGCAGCACCTCCTGCAGGTAAAATCAGCAGGGACACTAACTGCATCCCTCACCTCAAACATCCTGCAGGAGGAACATTGCACTCCCTTCCCTGCCATTCCCCTAACTTTCTACCAAGATCTGGCTAACAACTAAATTAAATTTTTAATAAAAAATAATAATAATATAATAAAATATGGTACTTACCTCAGGCCAATGGGTTTCCTCTCCACCAGAATTTATTGGTGAGGGTCTTCCCAGACGTCCGCGGGTCGACTTCCTGTTCCCGCCTAAAACACTAATTTTAAAATTTTTTTAAAAAAAATTCTCAGCTCCTGCTGAAATTGACTAACCAGCCAGCTCCACTCCCGCCGAAATCGACTGGCCTGCCCCTGCAAAGACAAGTGGACAGGACAAGGACAGACTTGCCTCCCAGCAGCCACTTCCGCACTGCCCCCGCTGAAACTGACTCACCAGCTGTTCTCCCGCCAAAATCGACGGGATTTCAGTTAGAATGTCTTTGGTTCCCACGTTCGTTGATATGCATATGATAAAATCCATTTCTTCGTGGATGCTATTAATGTTACAAGATTCATTACACGTCAAACATGCATCCTGTGGGGTTTTGCCCAGTTTCCAGCCCTCATGACCTTTGAACTGTAGTACGCATAAGATGATACCCTTTCCCTCATTGAGCCTTTGCCCCAAGATTTAGTGCACCTCTAGACCTTTGAATATGCCAGTCCGCAACACTCAGTCGTGGACAATATTGTACTGGAAGACCAATAAGTTTCTGACAGACTCGTAACTGTTATTGATGTTTGTTTGTATAATGGCTGTCCTTTGGGGTCATCAGCTCTGTTGATCTCCCAGTTTCTTCAATTGGATTGTCTGATGGCCACTGGTTTGTCTTTGTCCAACTGTCTTTGCACAGTATCGACTTGGTTTCAACATTGACTTGTTTTTAAGATTAACCCCTTACAGTACAGTTTACCTCACTGTAGGTTGAGGTTTGGCCTGTTTGTTTGCAGTGGACAATATTGTCCACGATTTGAGTGTTGCGGACTGGCCCAGACTAAAAAGGCAATATGCACTGACCATCCAGAATATCTCCAGGAAATATGCTTTGATATTTTCACAACGTTTTGTAATAAAAGGGCCAAGACTTGGGTGACTGTGGATGGGTTTGCATGCTCTCCCTGTGTATGCATGAATTTCCTCTCGGTGCTCCGGTTTCCTCCCAGAGTTCAAAGATGTGCAGGTTAGGTGGAGTTACGGGGGTGGGTTGGGTGAGTGCACCTAGGTTGGGTATTCTCTCGGGAGTGTTGGGGCAGTCTTGATGGGCTGAATAACCTTCTCCTGCACTGCAGGGTTTCTATGGATTTCTGGGACATCGGAGTGCATTATTTTAAAAAGCGAAAAGCAGACTACCTTCCATTGTCCTAGTCAAAATTACTTTCTCAGCTGACACTATCTAAATCATAATCATCATTATTATTGTCACAAGTAGGCTTACATTAACACTGCAATGAAGTTACTGTAAAAAGCCCCTAGTCGCCCCATTCCGGCGCCTGTTCGGGTACACAGATGGAGAATTCAGAATGTTCAAATTGCCTAGCAGCACGTCTTTTGGGACTTAAGAGGAAACGCACACAGACACTTGGAGAATGTGCAGACTCCGCACAGACAGTGACTCAAGCCGGGAATCCACCTGGGACCCTGGCACTGTGAAGCAACAGTGATAACCACTGTGCTACCGTGCCACCCAAAATAAAGCAGCTCCGTGAAGATAGGTGAGTTAATTGCTCAGCTGTAACTGAATGGCCATTGATTGTTTTGTGGATTCGCACTGTGTGCAAAATTGCTGCTGGAATTAGCTGAATAATGTGCATTACATTTCAAATTCATCAACTGAATGTAAAGATTGAAAAATAAGGTGCTACATAATTTCATCTACAGCTCTCTTTTTCCACAATAATTGTTTAAAAGTGATACAGTCGGTGATTGATACAGACAATTAAACTAGTTGCATAAATGTTTACCCTGCCAAATTTTTCAAGTCTAAAAAGAAATTTCCGATTTCTGCTGCAGTAGACATTTTTTTAAAACGCAGTTGTGGCAGCCAACAGTGGCTCCTGTTTCTACACGATATGGGTCATTGTCTACTTCTGCACTCTCGAGCTGTAACTTGCCTGTAGTTCATAATAAAATTTCTATTGTGTGCTGTACATTAATTTCTGACCCTCCCCTCTAACCGATAAGAAAATAATGCCCAAGATATACTTTATCAAGTAATATGTTTAGCAGGCAAGGCATTATCAGAAATTTTCTTGTGGGTAAATTTTATGTGTTTCAAAACATGCCCACCGCCTTACTCAAATAATGGTCAAAATGGTATAATTTAATTGCCCTCAACCATTCAAAATATATTGGAAAATGAACGTGCAGTGCAAGTTTGGACAGGACATTGACTCTGTCGTTGTTCAATGTTCTCTGTATTCCTCTCTATCAGTCATCGCAAGCTGAAAGCTTGGCTAATTTCCAGCACGCTGAGGCTAATTAGTGTATACCTGCTGGTGAAACAGATGAAACAAGGATTGGAAGCTGGAGTCTTAATGGTGTGGACGACTCGTTTCTTAGCTGATATACTTTGTGATATATGGAACAGGAGAGCAGATTAGAGCAGAGATATCTCTCTGCTGATAAAATAACATGAAAACTTGACATCCTTTGAACGCAGCTCGGTTATTCCTATTCCTAACTTTTATCACAGGTTGTGACAAAGGAAAATGAAACCTCTTATTCCGCCTGTTTGGGTCAGACCATGCCACAGTAAAACTGTTGACTGATGAAATAGGGGTGATTTAGTATAATTTTTGTTGTCAGTTAGCTGAATAGCACTAAGTCAACCTAATCAAGACGTTCACCCGAGTCTTATCCAGCAATCTGTATATCACAGGCACATTGTGTCCTCTCCCAGTATTGTTTAGGTGTTGATTCAACCAAAGCAACACCACATTATGAAGGCAGTCCATTGAAAAGCTGTACAGCTGATAACTCTTTTGGGTGCATGTTAAGTATAATTGTATAAACCGCCTACCTGGGGCTTTTAACTTACAAAGTGGAACCGGAGTAGTCTGGAAGAATAACATTCCAGACTTTATAGGAAAGGCCACAGTGTAATTCTGGGAGAAATTTGCTCAGCTAATATCTTTCCCTTTCCTCCTCTCCTCCTGGCAATGGCACCTTTTATTGTTTCTTAGCACAGCCAGTTGGGACTGTGACCTCTATCATCCATACAGAGGATGAAGTCGATGCTTTCTCGGGACGTAGATAGGGGGAAGATGGAACCTGACCATCACTGATACCATAATCTGAGTGACCAATCCAAAGTACAAGCTTGAAATAGTTGAGAAACCTTTTGGTGGAGGAAGGAGAGGGAAATCATTGACATTTCAAGTGTAGCATCTTCATTAAAAGAACAATGATGAGTGGTTGATACATAAAAGGGATATTTGGGTCAGGCTATTGGGGTGAGGGAAGGGAAAGCGTTGAACAAAAGATGGTAAACCAGTTCAAACGGAAGGAAGAATATGGATGAGAAATTGACAAGCGAAGGGGTGAAGCCCTCCTTCTGATCAGTAGTCAACAGAAAGAGGATTCCAAGAATGGGAAGCGACTGCTCTCATTTCGACAACAATTTGCATTATGATGCCACTTTAAAGGAAAATGTTCCAAGATTCTTCACCGGAACGTTATCTGGCAAAACTTGACATAAGGAGATTTGCATAGAATTTACAGTACAGAAGGAAGCCATTCGGCCCATCGATTCTGCACTGGCCCTTGGAATGCGCAGCCTAACCAAGCCCACACCTCCACCCTATCCCTGAAATCCCACCCCACCTTTTTGGACACTGAGGGCAATTTAGCATGGCCAATCCACCTACCCTGCATATTTTTGGACTGTGAGCGGAAACAGGAGCACCCGGAACAACCCCATGCAGACACTGGGAGAACATGCAGACTCCGCACAGCTTGACCCAAGCTGGGAATCAAACCTGGGACCCTGGAGCTGTGAAGCAACTGTGCTAATCACTGCGCTACCGTGCTGCCCAAATGAATTAAAAGCTTGGTGAGAAATGATGATAGAGCGATGGAAAGTTCAGGCGGGTGTTTTAGAACATAAGGCCTCAGCAGCTGACGGTGTGACCACCAACATTGGGGAGATGAAAATTTGTCATGTGCAAGAGGTTGGAATTGGAGAAATGCAAATGTTGTGAGAGGTTATAGGATTGGAGCAATTGCCAGAGATGGGAATGTTGCGGAGCAATTTGAAATCCAGAATGAGAATTTCTAGTCATTGCTTTGAAATAAGCCAGACAGGTGAAGACTGGCATGGTGGGTGAACGAGGCTAATATGGGCAACAGAGCTTTGGATGAGGTTTAAGTTTATGGAAGGTATTCTATCTGAGGTGGGCCACTACCCATCTTTTCTAGGACATCACATTTAAATTTAATCAGATTTCCAACCCTGCTGCTGATTTTTCAAAAATTAAATTGCTCCATCATTGTTCGCCATAATTTCAGCTGCCAGGGGCCTCTCCTCCTGGAATTCCCTGCCTAGAATTCTTTGTCTAATTACCCCTCATAAGATACTCCTTGACTCCTAAGTTATCTGCTCAAATATTTATTTATGTATGTCAAATTTTGTTTTATAATGCTTCTGTGAAGCACCTTTTGGGGCATTTTATTTAGTGCCGCATAAGTACTTGTAGTAATGTTTCTTTTTCATATGTAATAATGTTTCTGTGCATTATTCACTCTTCCACATAAATACCAGTTTGCATTTAAATGTATTTTTTTTACTGTTAGAGAAAGATCTATGTGGGTTATGAAACCAATGAGATGAGGGTTTATTTGTTATCCAATTTCCCCACACAGCTTTTCAAGTGAAGGATGATGATGATACTTATTTACGCTGGAGAGCTAGTCCGAGATCCTATCTGTTTTGGCCTCGGGGTTGCCTAATTTTCCTGTTTGATACCATTTTAGAATCCTTGAGCTCAGAGCACATTGCATATGAGTTCACAATGGGGAAAAAAGCTCCCTTCGAGTCGTTAAACAGGAAGGAACTGCGTCCATTCTCTAAAAACAAGTTGTATGAGAATCGAGTCCGTGGCAGGATAGAAACAAAATGCTGCGGATGCTGGAAATTGAAATAAAAGCAGAAAATGCTGGATACACTCGGCAGGTCTGGCAACATCTGTGGATTAAGTGTTAACTCTTTCACTCTCCACTCTTTCGCTCTCCATTGATGCTACCAGACCCGCTGTGTCGTAAGCTTAAAAGTGGTGGATGGTGTGCTGATCAAACTGCTTTGTGCTCAATGGTGTCGAACTTCCGGAGTGTTCCTGGATCTGTATTCAGCCAGACAAGTGGAGAATGTTCACCACTCTTCTGACTTGTGCCTTGCAGATGGTGGATGGGCTCTGGGGAGTCGGGAGGTGAGTTGGTCACTGCTGAATTCCCAGCTTCTGACCTCTTTTCGCCACAGTTGTTATATGGCTTGCCCAGCTCAGATTCTGGTCAATGATAGTTGAAAGAAAGGGATTCAGTACTAATAATGCCACTAAAGGGCAGATGATTGGATTCTCTCTTGCTGGCGATGGTCGTGGCCTAGAACTTGGCAGGAAACATGTGCACCACTTATCAGCCCAAGTCTACCTGTGGACAAAACTGCTTTGGGATCTGACGAGTTGGTGTTGAACGCTGTATAATCATCAATGATCACCCCCAATTCTGACCTTTTGTTGGAGGGCAGACTATTGATGAAGCAGCTATTCTAGGAATGCCCACAGTTTTATGTTGGGGCTGAGATGCCTGCCCCAACGACCACAACTATCTTTCTTTTGCACTGTATGCCTTCGGCCCCTGGAGAGTTTGCCCCAATCCCAGACCTCCATTTTGCTAGGCCTCGTTGATGCCACACGTCAGCTGCTACTTTGATGTGGAGGACAGACGTTCTTTCCTTTACTTTGTAATTTAGTTATTTTGTCCATGTTCAGAACATGTCCATAATTGGGTCAGGAGCCAAGTGGCCCTGGCAGAACACTAACTAAGCAGCGTTATTTCTGAATAAATGCCATTTGATACTACTGTCGACTATGCCTTTTTGCTGATGGGGTCCGAATGGATTTATCCTCCGAATCAATTGGACAATGTATCCTGGGATTGAGATGGCTGACCTCCAACAAACCCATCCAACTTCCTTTTGTACTAGGTATGACTCCAATAAGTGGAAAATGTGTCCTCTAATTCTCTTTGACTTCAGATTTGCTAGTGCTCCTTGATGCCACACTTGGCCAAATGGAGCCCTGTTGTCCAGGGCAGTCACTTACTCCATCTCTGGAATTCAGATGTTATCCATGTTTGGACCAAGGTTGGTGTCAGGAGCTGAATGGCTCTGGCAGAACCCAAACTGGGAGTCAGTGAGCAGGTTATCGCTGAGCTTGTCACTTGATAACACCTTCCATCCTTTACCTATGATTGCGAGTCAACGGATGGGGTGGTAATTGCCCGTGTCATGTTTGTCCTGCTTTGTGTAGACTGTCAGTACAATGGTCAATTTTCCATATTGCATGGTAGATGCCAGTGTTGTAGGTGTACTCAAACAGCTTGGCTAGGGGCACGGAAAGTTCTAGAGCACAAAACTTCAGTACTATTGCTGGGATATTGTCAGGGCCCATAGCCTTTGCAGTATCCAGTGCCTTCAGCTGTTTCTTCATATCATGAGGAATTAAAGGAACTGACAGAAAATTAGCATCTTGTGAAGCCAGGGACATCCGGAAGCGGATCATCCACCTGGCACTTCTAGGCTGACATGGTTGCAAATGTTTCAGCTTCATCTTTTACACTCATTGCAGCTTTACCAGCTGGTACCTTATTTTTACATGTGCATGCTGCTGCTCCTGGCATGCTCTCGTTGAACCAGGGTTAGTCCTTGGCTTGGTAATGGTAGAAGGGAGAGAAATTCTGGGCTGTGAGCTAACTGCTTATGGTCAAGTAGGGTTTTTTTCCCCTTGTGTTGGTTTTCTCGCCACCTGCCATAAGCTCAGCTATGTTCTTCAGGGCTCTTGGACACTGAGACACTCACTGTGATGGAAGTTAGTCTGCCTTGCTTCCCTCAATGATTCTTCCAAGTGATGCTCAACATGGACGATCGCTGCTTCTTGTGGTGGTCTGTAGAAGGATTCCCTGTTCATGTTTGACTTGATGCTATGAGTCTTCATGGGCCAAGATGAGGACTCCTAGTTTCACTTCCCAGCTGTTCACTACTACATTGTGTCTCTAATGGGCCTCTCCTGCTGGTTGATACAGGCGATCCCTAGGAGTATAATGATCGAGAGATGTGGGACTGTGACCATGACTAGGGTAGGGTGCAGCCCACTTGTAGACAGTCTTCTGCCTCAACAAACAGTGCAATTGCTTTTGAACCATTGAATGTAACTGGTATCTTATTTGAATAAACCAAACATTGCTCAGTGCCTCAGGAGAGGCCTTTCATAAAGAGAGAAGACTTCACGTGGCATTACATTTATATTTCAATAACTGGCAGCAGACAGACAGTTCTCCTTCTGTCGGGACACACAGTTAAATACCCAACTTGCAGAGCACTGACTTAATTTTACACCCATGACAATGTGGCTGTTCGAATTTGCTGTAAGGTTCAACACCACCTGTTGAGGAAACAAATATATCATGGAGCTGATTCTGGCCTCCTGCACTCCTCTAATGAGCATAAAAATCAGATGTGTGTATTTTGAATCACAATATCGCGTTTGCATGGGTCTTGCCACAGTTTAATATTGGGCAGAAAAGGTAGCAGTGGGACAAGTCTAAATTCAGTTGATCTTGTTTTTCCGCCCCTCCTTTTCCTCTTTCTCAGGAACCACTGGATTTCATCACAACTGGGTGCAGCACCATTGGTGGCCATCCTACAGTACCTCACTCAAATAACCATTATTAACTCTAATAACAAAGATCAGCAGGGCATTTGATCACAGAGGATCCAAGCAAACTCCCTGAATTGCCCACACCTAATGTCCACGCATGCATTTTCTGTCAAAGGACAAAGGATGGCAATGATTATGGAGGGAATCTGGTAAATTATTTTCCCCTTTTATAGCCTGGATTTAGCCTAGAATGGTTACTCACTACACAAAGTATGATCAAAATATGTCTAAATGTCTCAGATTCTCGCTGATACTACTTCCGGTGTTGCAATTCTGACTCCCAAATCTTTTTTTACATGAACAGGCAAATAGAGAGTGAATGTGTAGTTTTAATATATATATCATTTACAGAGTGTTAGTGCTTGACCAGCTGGTTAAGAATCAAGTACATTTGGACCATTTTAATTGGCAATCTTGGCCTTTACGCTCCTGTTACTATCCATTGGGATCATTATACATCTTTAATGAAGGATAATGTAAGACCTTTTGACAAAGATGCAGGTAGTGTGTGGCGAAATTTGATGCTTGCCAAGTAAATGGTTTAAAAATTAAACTTGACGGTTTCTTTGTTAAATTGCTGAATGGCTAATGTTGTCGACCGATACTCTGTTGAATGATTTTTAACTGCTTGATAATTGCAGCACTGTAAAACACTCCAGAGAGCCGTGTCAAGTGTAGTAAGTATGCTCCCCAGGAGAACCATTGGTGCTACATACCCCACACATTGCATGTCTCAATTTAATGATTGTGTAGGTTAAGAAAACTCAAAATAGTTTATTTTTCATTTTCTTAATCATCTTAGTCCTGCACTCGAGAATGGACCCTCAATCTTTCTGTTGCATTAACCAATTCTGCTAGTTGTCAGTCATCTCCATCTTCACATACTGCTGCTTGGCGATCTTTCTTGCCTTTGTAAAGCGCTAAGGCACTAAATCTTGTGCTTCTGATTCCGTGTGAAAGTGATTTATGGGATAGTGCATGATCTTGTTTATATTCATATGGACCAGATCTATCTGGCAGGTCTACTCTTTATGTCCAAGGTCATTAGACGAAAGGTTTCGGCTGTGCAGGCAAGCTTCAGGCGGGATTTACTGAGCAACCCGCCGTATGTTTTTCGGCAGCAGAGGTGGCCCACCAGCGGGATTTTCTGGTCCCGCCATTGTCAACGGGACTTCCCGCCACATCCCACTCCAATTGAATGGACCCTTTATCGTTGGGAATCCTGAGGCGGGGGTGCGCCGTCGGTGGGACCGGAACGCCGCGAGTAAATTCCGCCTAGTGTCTTTGTCATAACACTAAAGCACCTTCCAGTATTTCACATAATGAATTAGTTTTGAAGAGTACTGATTTAGTACATAGACAAACATGGTAACTGTTGTGTGCCAGCAACATCTGTCGAATAGCGATAAGATCAACAATTTGATGCTTCATGCTGGTAACTGCGTGAAAGCTGATTTCTTGCTAGGACCAATAGAGGAGCAGAAAAGATTCTGTAATTTTTTTTATTGTCGCTGGCTAGGTCAGCATTTATTGCCCACCCCTAGTTGTCCTTGAGAAAGGTAATGGTGAGCTGCTTCCTTAAACTGCTGCAGTCTGTAACTATTTAACTGATTCCAATACAGTCAATTACCTCTCAAATATACTTTCCCTCAAATGTGTCTCATGTTCCCTTGTTCAACGCTGTCTCATCTCCCCAGGCAATTTTTGTACACCGTCACCATGCTTAATGTAAAGTTAAATGTAATACTGTGGATGCTGAAACTGGAAATACTCAGCAGGCCTGGCAGCATCTGTGGAGAGAGTAACACCATTAACCGTTCAGGTCTGTGACATTTCGGTACTGAAACATTGGGCGCGATTTAACGGCTGCGTCCCGCTGGAAGTTGACCAGTGGATCCCAGGAGAGGCCTCCCCTGGGGATTCCCGATAGCCATTTCGCCTCGTGAGATCCGTCCAGATAGGCAAGTCCCTAGGGCCTGATGGGATCTACCCCAGAATGCTGAGTGAGGAATTTGCTGGGGCCTTGACCGAAATCTTTGTATCCTCACTGGCAACAGGTGAAGTCGCAGAGGACAGGAGAATAGATATGTTGTTCCTTTGTTTGAGAACGGAAGCAGGCAAAATCCAGGATGTTACGGGCCTTACGTCAGTGGTAGGGAAATTATTGGAGAGAATTCTTCGATACAGGATTTACTCCTATTTTGAAGGAAACGGTTTTGTGAAGGGGAGGTAGTGTCTCACGAACTTGATCGAGTTTTGCGAGGAAGTGACGACGATGATTGATGAAGTAAGGGCAGTGGATGTTGTCTACATGGACTTCAGTAAGGCCTTTGACAAGGTCCCTCATGGCAGACTGCTACTGAAGATGAAGTCACACAGGATCAGAGGTGAGCTGGCAAGATGGATATATGAGGGCTGTCAGAGGATACAGCATGATATAGATCAGATAGAAACTTGGGCGGAGATGACAGATGGAGTTTAATCCAAGCAAATGTGAAGTAATGCATTTTGGAAGGTCTAATATAGGTGGGAAATATACAGTAAATGACAGAACACTTGACAGGCAGAGGGATCTGGATGTACAGGTCCACAGGTCACAAAGTGGCAACACAGATGGAGAAGGTAGTCAAGAAAGCATACTTTCCTTCATTGGCTGGGCCAATGAGTATAAAAATTGGCAAGTCATGCTGCAGTTGTAAAGATCATTAGTTAGGCCACATTTGGAATATATTTAATTCTGGTCCCCACACTACCAGAAGGATGTGGAGGTTTTGGAAAGGGTTTGCCAGGATGTTGCCTGGTATGAAGGGTATTGGCTATGAGGAGAGGTTGGATAAACACCGCTTGTTCTCACTGGAACGATGGAGTTTGAGGGGCGACCTACTAATTGGGGCGTGGATAGTCAGAATCTTTTTTCAATTACATGGGAATGTAGGTTTAAGGTGTGAGGGGCAAAGTTTCGAGGAGATGTGCAAGAACCGAAGGTAGTGGGTGCCCGGAACTTGCTGCTGGAGGCGGTGGAAGCAGGTATGATAGTGACGTTTAAGAGGCACCTTGACAAATAAATAAATAGGATAGCAATAAAGGGATATGGGTCCCAGAAGTGTAAAATGATTTGGGGTTCGATGGGCGGCATGGTGTCACAGGCTTGGGAGTGCCGAAGGGCCTGTTCTTGTGCTATGCTTCTGTTCTTTGTTTGGATTTCAAGAGGTGTTGTGATCTGGATCCTGCACATAATGGGCGGGACCCAGTCTCACACAGTGAAATGAGTTTAAGAGTCCACTTAACCATGCTGGTGCCAGATCGAAAGGCCACACTGCATTCTTTGTTTCTTTCTTTGTTCTTTGTTTGCATCTATTGGTCTCGCCAAAGAGACCCCAGTCGAGTACCGATTACTACTGGTCCCCATAAACTGGGTTGAGGCATATGGGGGGGGGAAGAAAGAGGGGGAGAGGTCTCCAAGGCGATCGGAGTCCCCTGGGTGGTCAGCCTCTGGCCACCATGGCAGTGCCACTGGGTATCACTCTCTAGGGTCGGGAGGTAAATGGCACACCGATCTCTTCCTGCACTGAGGAGCTCCACTCATTTGAGCTCCTCAGTGCAGGATTTGCAGCTATGCGTGGCCTTAGCGCAGCATTCCCTGCCAGGGACTGAAAAAACCCGAGTGCCGTTCAAGCGCTGGGAACGATGCCTTGATTTCCGCCCCGAATGGACTTTTGTTTTTAGTTAAATCGTGCCTATTAGCTCTGTTTCTATGCTGAGCATTTCCAATTGAGTATTTTATTGTTTGCTGAAAAAAAACCTTTCCTTTTAAACTTTACTCAATACCCCGGTTCTTGAATTTATGAAGCACTCCACTTTATTGTTGGATTAGATTTATCTACTTGGTCATCGTCATCATCTTGGTGCTTTGCCCAAAAGCAGATTGTTGGTTCATGGTAGCCCTTGATATCTCGTTATCCCCTTATTGTTTTCATTTTCCAATAAATTCCTTCAATTTTCAAGTCCTCCCACATTGATATTCTCTTCCTTCCACTCCACCTTTACATTAAAATTTTTATTCCATAATGTCTGACAAGTCAGTCTCCTCTTAAAATGTGTCCCCCTCAGTTTCACTGCATTTTCCTAATGTGTTCAAATTTCTTTGCTCATTGACTCTCCACATTTCATGATTTGAAATTAAATGAAAATCGCTTATTGTCACAAGTGGGCTTCAAATAAAGTTATTGTGAAAAGCCCCTAGTCGCCACATTCCGGCGCCTGTTCATAGCTAATTAGCAAGTTGACCTCCCCTTTCTGTAAGGCCCACATCTCACATTAAAAAAACACTCCAAATTTGAGCTGTTTATTCAGCTTTCAGGTTCGGAACTGATTCTTCTTAACAAATGTGGGGCGGGATTCTCCAATCCCGCGGCAGTGTCCACACCGTCGCATTTTATGATGGCGTGGACGGGCTGTTCCCACGTCGCATTCTGGCCCCTACAGGGGGCCAGCACAGCGCTGGAATGGTTTGCGCGCCCCAGCTGCAGATCCTGGCATGAACTGCAGTGCAGGATCCGCACATGCGCAGTTGCACCGGCGCCTGTGTGCCGGCCCTGACATTACAAGGGCCGATGCGTAGGAAAGGAGGCCCACAGCAACAGATGCTGGCCCGCCGATCGGCGGGTCCCAATCGCGGGCCAGGCCACGTCAGAGGCCCCCCCCCCCCTCCCCGGGGGACCGATTTTTATTATTTTTTAAAATAAAATTATTTTATTTTATTTATTTATTTTATTTTTTTATTCCCCCCCCCCACACACACACACACACACACACAGGCTGCCACCCAACCCTTACACGCTGAGGTCCCGCTGGCCCAGAGCAGGTTTGAACGGCGCCGGCGGGACCTGGCTCTTTTCCTATGGTGGGCCGGCTGCATAGAGCAGCCGGCGACCAGCACCACCCCGGCACCAATGGCGCCGATTCTCCACACTGCGGAGAATTTCATGCCGGCGTCGGGGCGGTGTGGCCCGTTCGTGGGAATTCTCCGCCCCTGCGCAGGGCTGGGAGAATCCCGCCCATGGCCTTTCCCATCACTTTCCTTGCTCCTGTTTCTTTGCATTTTCCATCTGCAAATATTTTGCTTCCTAAATACTTGAATTCTTGCTGCTGTTATCTACTCTTCATTCTTTGAATACATAAATATTTCTTGGTGATTTTGGGATAGAACATAGAACGATACAGCGCAGGACAGGCCCTTTGGCCCACGATGTTGCACCGACATGGGAAGTCAAAAAACAAAAGCCATCTAACCTACACTATGCCATTAGCATCCATATGCTTATCCAATAAACTTTTAAATGCCCTCAATGTTGGCGAGTTCACTACTGTAGCAGGTAGGGCATTCCACGGCCTCACTACTCTTTACGTAAAGAACCTACCTCTGACCTCTGTCCTATATCTATTACCCCTCAGTTTAAAGTTATGTCCCCTCGTGCCAGCCATATCCATCCGCGGGAGAAGGCTCTCACTGTCCACCCTATCCAACCCCCTGATCATTTTGTATGCCTCTATTAAGTCTCCTCTTAACCTTCTTCTCTCTAACGAAAACAACCTCAAGTCCATCAGCCTTTCCTCATAAGATTTTCCCTCCATACCAGGCAACATCCTGGTAAATCTCCTCTGCACCCGCTCCAAAGCTTCCACGTCCTTCCTATAATGCGGTGACCAGAACTGTACGCAATACTCCAAATGCGGCCGTACCAGAGTTTTGTACAGCTGCAACATGACCTCATGACTCCGGAACTCAATCCCTCTACCAATAAAGGCCAACACTCCATAGGCCTTCTTCACAACCCTATCAACCTGGGTGGCAACTTTCAGGGATCTATGTACATGGACACCGAGATCCCTCTGCTCATCCATACTTCCAAGAACTTTACCATTAGCCAAATATTCCGCATTCCTGTTATTCCTTCCAAAGTGAATCCCCTCACACTTCTCTACATTAAACTCCATTTGCCACCTCTCAGCCCAGCTCTGCAGCTTATCTATGTCCCTCTGTAACCTGCTACATCCTTCCGCACAGTCGACAACACCACTGACTTTAGTGTCGCCTGCAAATTTACTCACCCACCCTTCTGCGCCCTCCTCTAGGTCATTGATAAAAATGACAAACAGCAACGGCCCCAGAACAGATCCTTGTGGTACGCCACTTGTAACTGAACTCCATTCTGAACATTTCCCATCAACCACCACCCTCTGTCTTCTTTCAGCTAGCCAGTTTCTGATCCACATCTCTAAATCACCCTCAATCCCCAGCCTCGTATTTGCTGCAATAGCCTACCGTGGGGAACCTTATCAAACGCTTTACTTAAATCCATATACACCACATCAACTGCTCTACCCTTGTCTACCTGTTCATTCACCTTCTCAAAGAACTCTATAAGGTTTGTGAGGCATGACCTACCCTTCACAAAGCCATGCTGACTATCCCTAATCATGTTATTCCTATCTAGATGATTATAAATCTTGTCTCTTATAATCCCCTCCAAGACTTTACCCACAACAGACGTGAGGCTCACCCGTCTATAGTTGCTGGGGTTGTCTCTACTCCCCTTCTTGAACAAAGGAACCATATTTGCTATCCTCCAGTCCTCTGGCACTATTCCTGTAGCCAATGATGACATAAAAATCAAAGCCAAAGGCTCAGCAATCTCTTCCCTGGCTTCCCAGAGAATCTTAGGATAAATCCCATCAGGCCCCGGGGACTTATCTATTTTCAGCCTGTCCAGAATTGCCAACATCTCTTCCCTACATACCTCAATGCCATCTATTCTAATATTCTAATAGCCTGGGTCTCAGCATTCTCCTCCACAACATTATCTTTTTCCTGAGTGAATACTGATACAAAATATTCGTTTAGTATCTCGCCTATCTCTTCAGACTACACACACAACTTCCCATCCCTGTCTTTGACTGGCCCTACTCTTACCCTAGTCATTCTTTTATTCCTGACATACCTATAGAAAGCTTTTGGGTTTTCCTTGATCCTACCTGCCAAATACTTCTCATGTCCCCTCCTTGCTCGTCTTAGCTCTCTCTTTAGATCCTTCCTCGCTACCTTGTAACTATCAAGTGCCCCAACTGAAACTTCACACCTCATCTTCACATAGGCCTCCTTCTTCCTCTTAACAAGAGATTCCACTTCTTTGGTAAACCACGGTTCCCTCGCTCAACGCCTTCCTCCCTGCCTGACCGGTACGTACTTATCAAGAACACGCAGTAGCTGTTCCTTGAACAAGCTCCACATATCCAGTGTGCCCAACACTTGCAGCCTACTTCTCCAACCTATCCCCCCCAAGTCATGTCTAATGGCATCGTAATTGCCCTTCCCCCAGCTATAACTCTTGCCCTGCGGGGTATGCTTATCCCTTTCCATCACTAACGTAAACATCACCGAATTGTGGTCACTGTCCCCAAAGTGCTCACCTACCTCCAAATCTAACACCTGGCCTGGTTCATTAGCCAAAACCAAATCCAATGTGGCCTCTCCTCCTCTTGTTGGCCTGTCAACATATTGTGTCAGGAAACCCTCCTGCACACATTGTACAAAAAATGACCCATCTAATGTACTCGAACTATATCTTTTCCAGTCAATATTTGGAAAGTTAAAGTCTCTTATCCAGAATCATCTTCGCCATCCTTTCCTCTACATCCCTAGAACTATTTGGAGGCCTATAGAAAACTCCCAACAGGGTGACCTCTCCTTTCCTGTTTCTAACCTCAGCCCATACTACCTCGGAAGAAGAGCCCCATCTAGCATCCTCTCCGCCACCGTAATACTGTTTTTGACTAGCAGTGCCACACCTCCCCCTCTTTTGCCTCCTTCTCTGAGCTTGCTAAAACACCTAAACCCCGGAACCTGCAACAACCATTCCTGTCCCTGCTCTATCCATGTCTCCGAAATGGCCACAACATCGAATTCCCAGGTACCAACCCATGCTGCCAGTTCCCCTACCTTGTTTCGTATACTCCTGGCATTGAAGTAGACACACTTCAAACCACCTACCTGAACACTGGCCCCCTCCTGCGAAGTCAAATCTGTGCTCCTGACCTCTATACTCTCAATCTCTCGTACCCTAAAACTACATGTGGAAACTACAATCCAGGTTCCCATGCCCCTGCTGCATTATTCATCTCTTTAATTCCAAGTGCCTGCCCATTGGTATTACTGTCTATTAATTCTTGTCATCCTTCTGTGCTTGCTTACAAGTGGTTTGTCATCTGCAAAGTTATTTTGCAACTGCACCACCCCCAAAACCAATCCTGACACCAAATTCTGTGTCTTCAGCCCCTACTTTGATCATTGCTTCTGCATAGACTTGAAAGAGGACCAGTGATGAACAGCACCCTTGTCAAAATCCTCTTCCAATACACACTGTTCCCATTTGTTCCATGGACAGATTTGTTATGAGTTGTCTGTCTCTCCAGTCTGCTCCAATGTCTTTCAGCACTGTTAAGAACTTAATCCAGTCAATCGGATTGAATGCCTTTTCAAAATCTACTAAACAAACATATAATTCATGTCCAAACTCTAAACTGCATTCACTCATTAGTCTTATAATGCCTATTGCTTCTCTTATCCCTCTTCCTCCTTGGAATCCAGACTGGTTGTCTCCATTGTAGTTCTGCGCCTTCCCATCCACACTTAATTCTCAACGCAGCCTTTGATGCATGGGCAATCAGACTAATTAGAATGTTGCATGCCTGTGGCTCCTTTGTTTGGGTGATTATTATTTTCAGCATGAAATCCTCTGCCAATTCTCCTGATTACTAAGCTGTGCAAAGATATTTGTTTAAGATTGATATTATGTTTGTTCCCATGTTTTTCATAAACTGAGTAGGTATTTCATCTATTCCAGCCACATTTGCAGTTTAATCTCACTGCTGCTCTTGTATCACCCTCTAGCCTTTCTGATTCAATGGAATCTATGTCAACATTACTTTCCTCTTCGAGTTCAATCATTTTGTAGGTTAGTTCTTCGGTATGTTACTTCCATCATTTTCTTATTTTATCAGGTTTGCTGAATAAAACACCTTCCATATTCTCTATTATAGTTTTCAGACCTTTTATGCAGAGTGCCACTAATCTCCTCAACTTTGCATAAATCGAGTATATCACGCTGCTCTTTTAACGATTGTTCTTGTGCCAAGTCAAGTGTCTGTATTTCAGCTCTCCATCATCAATATTGAGGCCTCCCAACAGCCAGCGGGAGATAGAGGAGCAGATAGGTAGACAGATTTTGGAAAAGAGTAATAACAACAGGGTTGTGGTGATGGGAGACTTCAACTTCCCCAATATTGACTGGGACTCACTTAGTGCCAGGGGCTTAGACGGGGCGGAGTTTGTAAGGAGCATCCAGGAGGGCTTCTTAAAACAATATGTAGACAGTCCAACTAGGGAAGGGGCGGTACTGGACCTGGTATTGGGGAATGAGCCCGGCCAGGTGGTAGATGTTTCAGTAGGGGAGCATTTCGGTAACAGTGACCACAATTCAGTAAGTTTTAAAGTACTGGTGGACAAGGCTAAGAGTGGTCCGAGGACGAATGTGCTAAATTGGGGGAAGGCTAATTATAACAATATTAGGCGGGAACTGAAGAACATAGATTGGGGGCGGATGTTTGAGGGCAAATCAACATCTGACATGTGGGAGGCTTTCAAGTGGCAGTTGAAAGGAATTCAGGACCGGCATGTTCCTGTGAGGAAGAAGGATAAATACGGCAATTTTCGGGAACCTTGGATGACTAGAGATATTGTAGGCCTCGTCAAAAAGAAAAAGGAGGCATTTGTCAGGGCTAAAAGGCTGGGAACAGACGAAGCCTGCGTGGAATATAAGGAAAGTAGGAAGGAACTTAAGCAAGGAGTCAGGAGGGCTAGAAGGGGTCACGAAAAGTCATTGGCAAATAGGGTTAAGGAAAATCCCAAGGCTTTTTGCACGTACATAAAAAGCAAGAGGGTAGCCATGGAAAGGGTTGGCCCACTGAAGGATAGGCAAGGGAATCTATGTGTGGAGCCAGAGGAAATGGGCGAGGTACTAAATGAATACTTTGCATTAGTATTCACCAAAGAGAAGAAATTGGTAGATGTTGAGTCTGGAGAAGGGTGTGTAGATAGCCTGGGTCACATTGAGATCCAAAAAGACGAGGTGTTGGGTGTCTTAAAAAATATTAAGGTAGATAAGTCCCCAGGGCCTGATGGGATCTACCCCAGAATACTGCAGGAGGCTGGAGAGGAAGTTGCTGAGGCCTTGACAGAAATCTTTGGATCCTCGTTGTCTTCAGGGGATGTCCCGGAGGACTGGAGAATAGCCAATGTTGTTCCTCTGTTTAAGAAGGGTAGCAAGGATAATCCCGGGAACTACAGGCCGGTGAGCCTTACTTCAGTGGTAGGGAAATTACTGGAGAGAATTCTTCGAGACAGGATCTACTCCCATTTGGAAGCAAATGGACGTATTAGTGAGAGGCAGCACGGTTTTGTGAATATACAGTGAATGGTAGAACCCTCAAGAGTATTGAAAGTCAAAGAGATCTAGGAGTACAGGTCCACAGGTCATTGAAAGGGGCAACACAGGTGGAGAAGGTAGTCAAGAAGGCATACGGCATGCTTGCATTCATTGGCCAGGGCATTGAGTATAAGAATTGGCAAGTCATGTTGCAGCTGTATAGAACCTCAGTTAGGCCACACTTGGAGTATCGTGTTCAATTCTGGTCGCCACACTACCAGAAGGATGTGGAGGCTTTAGAGAGGGTGCAGAAGAGATTTACCAGAATGTTGCCTGGTATGGAGGGCATTAGCTATGAGGAGCGGTTGAATAAACCCGGTTTGTTCTCACTGGAACGAAGGAGGTTGAGGGGAGACCTGATAGAGGTCTACAAAATTATGAGGGGCATAGACAGAGTGGATAGTCAGAGGCTTTTCCCCAGGGTAGAGGGGTCAATTACTAGGGGGCATAGGTTTAAGGTGAGAGGGGCAAGGTTTAGAGTAGATGTATGAGGCAAGTTTTGTACGCAGAGCGTAGTGGGTGCCTGGAACTCTCTACCGGAGGAGGTGGTGGAAGCAGGGACGATAGTGACATTTAAGGGGCATCTTGACAAATACATGAATAGGATGGGAATAGAGGGATACGGTCCCAGGAAGTGTAGAAGATTGTAGTTTAGTCGGGCAGCATGGTCGGCACGGGCTTGGAGGGCCGAAGGGCCTGTTCCTGTGCTGTACATTTCTTTGTTCTTTGATATTATTCCTTTATCTCCTTCCATCTTTTGCAACACTGCAATTATAACCCATGGTTTCTTGATCCTTTTTCCTCTGTTTCCATTGCTAATTCATTTTAGTGATATCTTTTTCTAAAAATTGTTTTGTTTACTTCTTTACCATTTTTTTTTTTACTTCTCTCACCAACTTTTTCAGCCTCTCTGGTTTTCTGTGTATGCCACCTTGGATCTCCGTCAGCCGAAATCCTGTTTCTATTTTCACAAGATAAGTTTGCGTTGGCTCCTGGCTGAGTCTTGAAGTCTTGATAATATTCCTGTATCTTTTGCCTTGGCATTATATAGCCCGTACCAGCTGAGAATTCTGAATTCTCCCTCTGTGTAACCGAACAGGCGCCGGAATGTGGCAACTAGGGGCTTTTTACAGTAACTTCATGGAGTGTTAATGTCAGCCAACATGTGACAATAAAGATGATTTCTTTTTTTTATATAGTTGAAATCTTCCGGTATCGCCAAACATTTACTATTTACATCGTCATCTTTTATGATGCCTAAACCATTTATTTCACATTCTTCTGTGAAAAGCTACCAGTTTTGGGCCCGCTCTTGTATTTTACCAAGACCATAAGGTTCTACAACTTTGCCATCTCTTCTCTTTTTTTTCCCCAAGAATGCTGTTCCAACCTGCCATAACAATCATATAGCTCTTCCCGTTCTCCAGTTCAACTAGTTTTTAAATTCTGCCCCAGGTTTCATCAACCTCCTCACCTGGATGTTCTGTCTGGATGGAGGGTGGTGGCAAATCACTACTGAAAATATTTGCCAAGGAAACGGCCCAAGGTGGCATCAGCCCAAATAACACCATCAGTGCAGACTGCATCCCCTGTCAAAGAGCAAGTGAGGTAGCACTTGGCAAGGGATCAAGTGAGGTCTCTTGGGGTCCCATCAAGCCATCTCCTCATATATATATATATATATATATATAAGTCTTGGTAATATTAAAGAAATCGGAATGGGGAATGTATATCTATGTGGAGCTTGCAAGTTCTCCACGTGTCTGCATGGGTGCTCCGGTTTCCTCCCCCAGTTTGAACATCTGCAGGATAGGTGGATTGGCCATGATCAGTGCTCGGGGTTGCAGGCATGGGGGGGGGTGTTGGTGAAATGGACCTAGATAGTGCTCTTTCGGAAGGTCATGCCAACCCAATGGGCCGAATGGCCACCTCCTGCTCTGTAGGGATTCTATGGCAAGGAAAGAAAAGCTGGGGAACCTAAAACAACAAATGGAAAAAGAACTTAAGGTGCTGTGAAGTATGGTGGACAGGAGTGATGAAGTGAGAACGATACAATCGGGAGGAGAAGAAAAGGAATGGGGAATAGCAATAAAGCAAGATGAGGAAGCTGCCAGACAAGTGAATTGAAATGCAATTCTGAAACTGAAGGGGCAACCAGTGAACGTTACAATCATTTCAAGTATCTAACTTTAAAATTTAAAATATGTATATATAATTATCTTTCTATTATCCAACTTGCATCACAGGCTAGTTAATTTCACATCATAGTCTGCATGTGTTGAGGTAGATGTTGCATTTCCTATTTGTGTCCTTTCTCCAATGCTGGATATCCTTACAATTCCAGGGTGTGGTACTGCAGTACAGTCCCTTGGTTAACAGTGTAATTCTTTATAAGACAAGCTGTATGTGGGGCTAGTAGGGATAGGGGTGCCCTTTCTAACACATTTCAGAGCCATGAAGGCTATTCTTTCCTCCTGTGCTCCTGGCTGTCTCCTTCCTCCATACCTGAGCACGCTATTTGTATCTCTGTGGTCCTCAACTACAGCCACGTTTCCTAAGGCGAGCAGCCTCTTGCTCTACGCATCTCACCAGCTGTGAGGAAATGAAATCCAAGACCCAGTAATGATTATCTCTTCATTTCACCATTTGGGTCCAGACACTGTACCTTACACTCCGTGGACATGCTCAAATTTCTGAGCGGACACATCCTGGAACCGACCACTATTCGAAAATCAAATTACTGTGGACGCTGGATAATCTCAGTAGGTCTGACAGCATCTGCTGTTACGACCTCCTGGGTTAGTGCACGGTCAATTCCAACACCACTTGACTCGGAGTCACAACACAAGTAAATTAACCAATAATTCTGAGGAAAATAACCAACGTCCTTGGCCCTTGGCTGCCCAATAATTACAGTCACCAGGTTTGTAAGTTACTGTTTATTTATAACAAGAACTGTGATGAAATATGTAGCAAATACAACTGATTAACTATTATCCAATTCCGAATTCCCCGCTTTAGCATGACCCCCCCCCCACACCCACACCCACACCCACACCCACACCCACACCCACACCCACACCCACACCCACACCCACACACCCACACCCACACCCACACACCCACACCCACACACACACACACACACACACACACACACTCCCACTCCCACTCCCACTCTCTAGGCACACACACAAGGCAGAGAAAGTGGTTTTTTAAAAAAGTACAAGGGAAAAAAAGACTCTTTGTTTGAGATGGCTGTTTTCAACCGCTTACTCCTGTTTAAACTTGGCTTTCAGTTCGAGGTTTTACAAGCTTTCTGGAGAGAAAGAGAGAGCCCTGGTCTCTGCTTGCTGCCTGTAATGGTTTTCCTGCAGATTCATTCATCCAGGTTATCTGCAGTTTCAGGAATAGAGCATTCAAAGTTTCTGGAGAGAGAAGAAGCTGAAACTCCTTAGGACTCTGAAAACCGTTCCACTGGGACAGAATCCAATCACTGCCTGATACCAGGCAGAGTACAGCCTTTTGGGCTAATTAATTAGCCCCCCAGCCAATCAACCAAACAAATAGGGTCCCAGTCTATTCTCTCTCTCTCTCTCTCTCTCTCTCTCTCTCTCTCTCTCTCTCTCTCTCGTGCTGAGGTCTAAAAGTCCTGTTCAGACTAACAGAGTATTCTCTTCTGTAACTTTTGAGTTCCTCATTCTCTCTGCTGCTTGACTTCAAGATGCATGTTCAGGCCAGGTAGCCAAGAAACAGGGGAGAGTAGCCAGAGCGTGAGAGGGAGAGAGAGAGAGAGACCGGGAGAGTGGGGGGCAGCTAAATCTAAGAGGAAGGAAAGGCGAGCCACAGGGGGGTGGGGGGGCAGCAGCGGAGAGAGGGGGGGGTATAGGGAAGAGACTGGGAACAATAGAGGAGAGCCAGGGAGGGGGAGGGGGGAGGCAGGGAAACGTTAATAAACGTTAACGTTCACAGGAACAGAGAAAACGGGGAAGACAGGAGGGCTGCAGAAGCGGAAATCCGCAGAGGCGGAACAAGATGACAACTGCAGCGAACTCCGTCTGGGAGAAGCAAGGGACGACAACACCACAAACTGATGCCTACTTATGTGTGTAAATAATTTTGCCAAGTGTACAGAGCTGCTGCTGATGAGCGGGGGCATAATACCGTCCGATGGCTTCTCAGGGAAAATTAAAATGTCAGCTGCAGCAGTGACCCGTAGGGGAGTGGGGGTGAGTGCTCCGTTGGGAGGGTATGGGAAGACTGAGGCGCGTGAGGTCACGTCTAGTCAATTGCTATTGTATATTCTCTTTTTGCATTCTGTTAATGTTCACTCTATTCTGCTGTGTTAGAATTATTACTATTTATTATGAAAAACTTTGCAAACCTTGAATAAAAAAAGATTAAAAAAAAAAAAGATGCATGTTCATTAATCACCCATGGATCAAAAATGATAATGGCAAAATAAAACTAAGGGAAAATAAGGGAATAAACCATAAGGACCCTTACACTGTGGAGAGCGAATGGAGCAAGCATTTT
This sequence comes from Scyliorhinus torazame, assembly GCF_047496885.1. Lineage (NCBI taxonomy): Eukaryota > Metazoa > Chordata > Chondrichthyes > Carcharhiniformes > Scyliorhinidae > Scyliorhinus > Scyliorhinus torazame. Next base: position 285,667,986 of record NC_092709.1, read on the forward strand.
GAGTCTGGATGACTTTGTCAAAGCTTTGACAAGCAATCACCCAGACTAAAAGTTAGATCTGTTCTCTCTCCACAGATGCTGTCAGGCCTGCTGAGATTGTCCAGCATTTTTGCATTATATTATAAGATTTTAGTATGTACTGTTATATTTTTAAAAATAATTTTGGGGCCTGCATGTCTTGGTTATTTTACTAACATCCATCCTAAATCCCTATCTCTGTAACCTCTTGTAGACCTGTAATCGTCCCAAGATCTTCGCATTCCTCCAATTTTGGACCCTTATTCATCTGTAATTTAATCGATCCACTCTGGCAACATTTTCAGCTGTCTAGCTCCCAAACTCTGGAATTCTTTCCGGATCTCTCAATCTCTCTATTTCCTCCTTCATGACTCTTCTTTAAAACCTATTTCATGTATCCTATTATGTGCTTCAGTGGCTCAATGTCAAATTTATTTTGTTAGTGCTCTTGTTAAGTGCTGTGGAAGGGTTTACTACGTTAAGTATAAATGCTTGTAGTTGTAACGTGAAGTCTCGAGAGACAAAGAGGTCATTTTGATTATCCAGCCCATTACTATCCAATGAATGTATCCTTGTACCAGTTGGTTATGGAATCCAAAGCTCACTTTTCCATATGGAGGGAACAAATTCAAACAGTGAAAGTTGTTAAATATATAAAACGTATCCAGAGATGTGCTCCTGTTTCCACCATGTTGAAATGAGGTACTGATTTTTTTTTTTTTTTACAACTCTGGATAATGACTGGGTTCATATTGGGTGGATTAAGCATTGTGATGAATAGCGAGAATCTCCCTGAACCTAAGATCTGAGGAAGTTTAGAAGTATTGTCATGGGTAAATCTTGCATCTTAATATATAGAGATACATGATGATTATCTTTTTGGAGATATCTCCAGCGATGCTTATTCCTACTTAGCATGATAAGTTATATGGTTAGAAGTCATCAACAGTTCTATTCTCATAATGATTAACAACCCGTACCAGTTGACCTTTGGGCATAACTGTATGATGTGGTTTATGTCGATTGAAAATGATAGTTTTTATTCATTTGAGGGCTGTGGGCGCGCTGGCTTGGCCAGCATTCAATGCCCATACCTAATTGCACTTGAGATGGTGCTGGTGATCTTGAACCGTGATGTAGGTACATCCACAGTGCTGCTGGGGAGGGAGTTCTAGGGTTTTTGACACTGCGGCAGTGAACGAGCGGCGACATATTTCTAAGACAGGATGATGAGTGACTTGAAGCAAACTTCCAGGTGGTGATATTCCCATATATCTGCAGTCTTTGTACTTCTCAATGGTAGTTATGGGTGAGGATGACACAGCCCACAGAGGGACATCAACAGGATAGGTGAGTGGGCAAAAACTTGGCAGATGGAATATAATGTAGGAAAATGTGAAATTATGCACTTTGGTGGGAAGAATAAAGGAGATGCACATTATTTAAATGGAGAAAGACTGAGTCCTGTGCATAAATCACAAAAAGCTAGCATGCAAGTTCAGCAGGTAATAAGGAAGGAAAATGGAATGTGGCCTTTATTTCAAATGGAATGGAGTTCAGAAATATGGAAGTCTTGGTAAAACTATACAAAACACTAGTTAGACTATATCTGGAATACTGTGAACAGTTTTGGTCCCTTATCCAAGGAAAGATATGGCATTGGAGGCTGTTCACGGGGTTGATCCCACTTATGGGGGAATTTTCTTTGGAGAGGTTGAGTAGATTGGGCCTGTATTCATTGCAGTTTAGAAGAATGAGAGATGACCTCATTGAGACATACAGAGGGCTTCACGGTAAATATGGACAAAATGTTTTCTCCTGTGGGAGAGTCTAGGATTGGAGGGCATAATCTAAGGGGTCGTACATTAAGCCAGAGATGAGGAGGAATTTCTTCCCTGAGGGTAGTGGAACTGGAATTCTATATTGGAGAGAGGTATAAGTGACTGAGTCGTTAAGTATTTCCAAGGAGGAGATCGACTTTTAATAAGTAAAGGAATCGAGGGTTATGAGGTTAAGCTGGGGAAAGTGGAGTTGAGGTTTATCGTCTCAGATTATTTATGATCTCATTGGATGGTGGAGCAGAATTGATGAGTTGACTGGCGGCACGGTGGCCCAGTGGTTAGCACTGCTGCTTCATGGTGCTGAGGACCTGGGTTCGGTCCGGGCCACGGGTCACTGTCCGTGCGGAGTTTGCACATTCTCCCCATGTCTGCGTGGGTCTCACCCCACAACCCAAAACGATGTACAGGATAGGTGGATTGGCCACACTAAATTGCCCCTTAATTGAAAAAAAGAATTTGATACAATAAATTTATATTTAAAAAAAAAAACAGAATTGATGGATTGAATGGCCTACTTCTGCTCCCATGTCTTATTGTCCTATTTGATTATGGGGGATTCATTTTTGTTATTGCTATTGAACATCAAGGTGCAATGGTTAGTTTCTCTTTTGATAGAGATGGTCATTGCCTGACACTTGTGAGGCGTGAATCTTACTTGCCACTTGTCAGCCCAGGTCCTTGTCTTGTTGCCTTTGGACATGGACTGCTTAAATATATGATGACTTGTGAAAGGTCTGAATGTTGTGCAATCATCAGTGAACAACACCCACTCCTTCAGATGAGCATATGGAGACCAGGGTTGCAGTTGACCTTTAACCTCCATTTTTATGTAATTCTGGAAGGGAAAAAATACACGCATCTTTCAAGTCATATCATCTTCACAGTCTGGGATATAACTCACAGGAGATGGTGTCTGCTGAGATGGTAATCGGCCTCCATTATCGTAAACGAATAGTATGTTTTGCCTCACTATTAAGCCAGCTAATCAGGTGAACTATTTATGTAATAGCGAAGATCTGCATTAAGATTTTAACCATGTACTAGTGATTCTTGCTCGACTTCAAATAATCAGTGAGGTGGGGAACATATTGCCTGTAATTATATTTAAATGACTTAAAATTTATTGAAATGAGGTTAATAATAATAATCACTTCTTGTCACAAGTAGGCTTCAATGAAGTTACTGTGAAAAGCCCCTAGTCGCCACATTCCGGCGCCTGTCCGGGTAGGCTGGTACGGGAATTGAACCCTCGCTGCTGGCTGTGTTCTGCATTGCAAGCCAGCGATTTAGCCCACTGTGCTAAACCAGCCCCGAACCAGTTCCTGCCATTTCTGGACTTGAACTTCATTACGTCACAGTGAGAGGCATGGCGAATCAGGATCACACCGGTGGGAATCTTGCTTCCCGACTCGCGGTGTGATTTTGGGCCCGCATCACCACTTACGCTGGCGGCTATTGTGGGCTCAAAACCGTGCCCAATACTTCAAAATTATCTGCAAAGATCTTTTGGATGTCCTGAATTTATGAAAAGCATTATATAAATGCTAGCTTTTTTTTCTTTTAATTCCAATCTTTTTCAGCTTTGAATCCTATGATGAGAAACTGAAAGTCACAGAAGAGCCGAAATGGCTCTGCTCCATTAATGTTCTTTTTCAGTTGCTTTTTCATCGAAGTGGTTCTAACACCTGAAAATTGGTCTGAAAAATCCTTGCCCAGAGCTAGAAGTAAAAATGAGTTTCTGCAAGATTCTGAAAGCTATCTGTTAAGTGAGCATAATGACAACTAGATAGTATGAATCTCTCTCCATTTCCTGCTAGTTATGCACTAGCACTGTGTGGCCAGGAGTGGTCAGATGGATAATTTATTTTAGTCCCCCCACTACCTTGCCATTTGAGCAGTCGAAGGGCAACTCCGCCCCCCTCCCCCACCTAGTTCTGCAACAGTGAGACACCTAGTCTCCTGCTCCATGCCTCAACGCAGCAAAAAAAAAAAACCTCCATTTCCGGACATCCCAAAGCTTGCGTGCAGAAAGCTGCTACTTCCGATTTAGCTCAGTTGGCTAGACAGCTGGTTCGTGATGCAGAGCGAGGCCAACAGCTCGGGTTCAATTCCCGTACCAGCTGAGGTTATTCATGAAGGCCCGGCTTCTCAACCTTGCCCCTCGCTTTGACGTGTGGTGATCTTCGGGTTCAATCTCCACCCCTCAAAGGAGCAAAGCTGCCGTTGGTCATCTGGGACTACGCCGACTTTACTTATTTACTAACGGGAAATAAATGACAATCTTTCATGGGTAGTTGTTTAAGAAACAATTAGAACATACAGTGCAGAAGGAGGCCATTCGGCCCATCGAGTCTGCACCATACCACTTCAGCCCTCACTTTAGACCCTATCCCCGTAACCCAATAACCCTTCCTAACCTTTTGGACACTAAGGGCAATTTAGCATGGCCAATCCACATAACCTGCACATCTTTGGACTGGGAGGAAACCGGAGCACCTGGAAGAAACCCACGCAGACACGGGGAGAACGTGCAGACCCAGCACAGACAGTGACCCAGCGGGGAATCGAACCTGGGACCCTGGCGCTGTGAAGCCACAGTGCTATCCACTTGTTAGTCAGGACACCGGGAGTAACTTCAGACTCCTCTCTTTGGATATTCACATACGGTGGCACAGTGAATAACACTGCTGCCACATTGCACTAGGGACCTGGGTTCAATTCAGGCCTCTGGTGACTGTCTACGTCGAGTTTGCGCATTCTCCCTGGCTTTCCACGGGGTGCTCCGGTTTCCTCCCACAGTCCAAAGATATGCAGGTTGGGTTGATTGGCCATGCTAAATTACCCCATAATGTCCAACAGGTTGTGGGTTTATTGGGTTACGGGGATAGGGTGGGGGTGTGGGTCTAGCTAGGGTGATCTTTTGGAGGGTTGGTGCAGACTCGATGGGCTGAATGGCCTCTTTCTGTACGGTCGGGATTCTATGAATCTTAATCATTCACTTTGGAGGGCAAACAGAGCCTCTGTTTTACACCTCATTGGAAAGATGGCATCTTTGACAGCTATTATTATTATTTATAGTAGTAGTAGTAGTACTCCCTCGGTACTGTAGTGAATTGCCAGCCTTAATTCTGTGCAAAAGTCTCGAGTGGGATTTGAAAGTTGCAGACAGCGTAAAATTAAATTTGGTAGAGAACTTTCTGTAGATCTGTGGTAATCAAACTATTAATGGCACTTTTCCATATAAATTGCTGAACCTCTGGAGATCTGTATGTGAGGCAGATTCATGGGTCTCGCATACTGTGATTTGCACTGCAATTAAAGGCTTAGAACAGGATTCACTCTCTTAGCAATGGGGATTTATGTTGTTGGGCTTCGTTGGTTGAAAAATGTAAATGGGAGGTTGTGGTAGCTGCGGAAATGATTAGACTTTGAATAATTTTGTGCAAGAATCTTGCAACTATTCTTCTTTTTCATTTTCCAATCAAGGGGCAATTTACATGGCCAATTCACCCACCCTGCACCTCTTTCGGTTGTGGGGGTGAGACCCACGCAGACATGGGGAGAATGAGCGAACTCCACACGGGACAGTAACCCGGGACCATGATTGAACCCGGGTCCTCAGCGCCGTGAAGCAGCAGTGCTAACCACCGCACCACCATGCCGCCCCCAAACAAAAGGCACTATATAGATTCAAGTCTGTCTTTCTTTATTAAAGACCTTATGAATAAGATACCAAAGCACTTTACACATTGATAACTATATCCAAGAATAAGTCCATCTCCAATGGAAGAGAGAATTGGGCCGGCAAAATGTTTTTTGTTCCCATCAATTTCTGATGTTTTTATTTTAAATATGATATAATGGCATAATATTATGCCAGTGTATGCTAAAGCAGTAAACTATGATAATGGTAAAATGTTTGCTTCTTTCTGGTGTCTTGGCATCACCTTGGAGGATTGTAAATGATAGGTTCAGTGTTTTAAAGTTATAAATGCTGTGATAAGACCAGCCCTACCTGAGGTTCCCCAATCTTTGTTGATCTGGGTGAGATTTGTTACTGTCCTAATGAGATGCCCCCAGATTGTTTTAAAGCTGGGTGAGGAGGGCTGACTGACTCTGTCATTATTCAACTCCCCCTCTGCTGGTAGCAACAAGCTTTTATTCTAATAAACTATGTCCTTTCCCTTGGACACCTTTTTTTTTTAAAAAAAAAAAGAGTCAATTTAACCAGGCTTTTTTGAGATACAGTAAGTTTATTCACAACTTAAAGGTAAATAGAAATCATTAAACACACATTTATTTTCACAAGGAGGAGTTCCATTATCCATGCAGCCATTCCTGTCAATGGCTACTTTACATTCGCAGCCATCTTCGAGGTTTGTGCCCATTTTAATATATAAAAGAAGTCCAATATTTCCGTGTATATATTTCATGGTTTTCTTTGCCATCATCATCCCCTATGCCATAGAAAATATTCCGCTTTGATCACTAAATTACACGTTAGCGAAGTTCAACACATACTGTTAGCGATCTTAATACATTAATCTAAATATTGGCATAAAGGAAATTTTTAAGGAAGAAATAAACACTCAAATTTCCAGTTAAAATGTATTCTCACAGGGGCAGCACGGTGGCGCAGTGGTTAGCCCTGCTACCTCACGGCACCGAGGTCCCAGGTTCGATCCCGGTTCTGGCTCACTGTCTGTGTGGAATTTGCACATTCTCCCCGTGTTTGCGTAGGTTTCGCCGCCACAACCCAAAAGATGTGCAGGGTAGGTGGATTGGCTAAATTGCCCCTTAATTGGAAAAAATGGATTGGGTACTCTAAATTTATTTTAAAAAATGAATTGGGTGCTCTAAATTTATTTTAAAAAATGTATTCTCACAAGAGCCAAAACAAAAATTCTCCAAAAACATCTAAAATAGCCAATCTTCATGCTGCTTTATTTAGGAAGCATATTGTGTCTACTATATTCCAAACTAAACTTCAAGGGATGTTCATTTGTTCAACAAAAGTGTGATGCAGAGGATGTTGGAGTGGTGTATATCTCCAAAAAAAACCCAGAAGCAATCACTCGTGTTGGGCTGCTTCGTAAATATTCCGCCGCCTCTTTAGGGTCAAAAACTATATTTTCCCAAGTATTGTTTGTAATGTTCTTTAGACTGGTCAATATAAATTATGCACTACAGAACATCTAGTTGAAATAATTTATTATGAAACAACTGCGTGGTAAAGGTAACTGGAATAAATTTTAAAATTCTACAAACACTAACTAACTTTATAGAGCTATTGCAAAATATGTCTGTCCTCCACCACGATGTACTCCCAACTGCCTCGAGGCACAGAGCTGCATGGTAGACTTGCACTGCTACCTGTTGGCCGGAGGTTGTGTACAACATTTTTTTTTTCCCAAGGGGCAATTTAGTGTGGCCAATCCACCTAACCTGCACATCTTTGGGTTGTGGTGGTGAAACCCTTGCAGACACTGGGAGAATGTGCAAACACCACAGGCAGTGGGCCAGGATCGAACCCGGTCCTTGGTCCCGTAGGCAGCAGTGCTAACCACTGCACCACCATGCCGCCCGTGTACAACATTATATAAAGAATTGCTTTATGCATCTCATCACATGTTGACTAAGTGAAATATTCATCATGATTCTAAGTAGTGGGTTACTACAGATTGCCCGCAATCTATGACGTTTATGCTCCGATATTTTGTGCTTCCTTTCAATTAGTGGTGATAACTCTCTTCCTGTCTCCCTTGTTCACCATTGTTATCACACAATTCTTTGTTGCAGTATGACAAGTCATTAATAGCTCTGCATTTTCAACTGTAAAATAGAAATTAACAGATTCCTGTTGTGTCTGTACTCCACCCAAATATATTCAGTTCCCTAAATATAATTGCATAGAATCCAGCCCTACTATATTTTACACTGGTATCTGGGGAATCGTTGAGATCTGAATTGAATTGTGTTTTTGTTGAAGTAAAATAGGTTTGTTGAGAGCCATTTAATAAAACAGAAAAAAAGATGGGGAAAAACTGTTTGGAGACATTTATGTTGGGATTCGTGGTAAATAGAGTTGCACAAAGTTATTATTAGAAAATGTCTTGCCATATGAAAAATAATGGTGCAAGTTGTGGTTTTGGAACACTGGATAAGAATTTGAATATGGAAACGTTTAATGGCGTATAGGTGATTAATATCCTGGGCAGCACGGTAGCATTGTGGATAGCACAATTGCTTCTCGGCTCCAGGGTCCCAGGTTCGATTCCCGGCTTGGGTCACTGTCTGTGCGGAGTCTGCACGTTCTCCCCGTGTGTGCATGGGTTTCCTCCGGGTGCTCTGGTTTCCTCCCACAGTCCAAAGATGTGCAGGTTAGGTGGATTGGCCATGATAAATTGCCCTTAGTGTCCAAAATTGCCCTTCGTGTTGGGTGGGGTTACTGGGTTATGGGGAGAGGGTGGCGGTGTTGACCTTGGGTAGCGTGCTCTTTCCAAGAGCTGGTGCAGACTCGATGGGCCGAATGGCCTCCTTCTGCACTGTAAATTCTATGATCTATGATACATTATCAGAAGGGCGTGGAAGCTTTGGAGAGAATGCAAAGAAGGTTCACCAGCATGTTGCCTGGTCTCGAGGGTGTTGGCTATGGGGAGAGGTTAAATAAACTAGGGTTGTTTTCATTGGAAATACGGAGACTGAGGGGATACTTGATAGAGGTCTACAAAATTATGAGAGGCATAGACAGGGTGGATAGTCAGAGGCTTTTTCCCAGGGTAGAAAGTGTCAATTACAAGGGGGCACAGATTCGAGGTGAGAGGGAGAAAGTTTAAGGGAGATGTGCGTGGTACATTTTTCACGCAGAGTGTTGGGTGCCTGGAATGCGCTGCCAGAGGATGTGTTGGCAGCAGGCACAATAGCAACATTTAAGAGGCATCTGGATGGGTACATGAATAGGGAGGAAATAGAGGGATACGGACCGAGTAAGGGCAGAAGGTTTTGTTTTTAGTTCGGACATCATGATCAGCACAGGCTTGGAGGGCTGAAGGGCCTGTTCCTGTGCTGTACTTTTCGTTGTTCTTTGTTTTTTGTGTCCAATCTTTCTAGCCAAGAAGAAGACTCCGAGAAGACCTGTCCCCAGATTTCGAGACTTTAAGGTGGACCCATTGCTCGATTATTCCCCCCCACCCCCAGGGTGGGCTGCAGACTCTAGCCTACATTCCTGAACAGTACCTGGGTGGCGACGGGGAGAGGGGGGGGCGGGGGGAACGAGTGGCAGAGGCAGTCAATGCTGCCAGCCTCATCAGGAGGACCAGCACACCATATCGGAAAATTGTGAATGACCTCCTTAGGCCTGGCATCCTGGTGGGCCTGGTCCAGATTGAAGGTCATAAGAACATAAGAACTAGAAGCAGGAGTAGGCCATTTGGCCCCTCGAGCCTGCTTCGCCATTCAATGAGATCATGGCTGATCTTTTGTGGACTCAGCTCCACTTTCCGGCCCGAACACCTTAGATAACTATCTATCTTTATCTTAAAAACATTTAATGAAGGAGCCTCTACTGCCTCATGTAATACAATGCCTGGGGACATGAAATGAAAATGAAATGGGGCATCCGTCACAGCTCGGATGCACATGTGTGCGGGCGTTTGCAAGAACCCACACAGGTCTCCGCCCGAGCCCTGGAATGAGCCAGAAAGGTTCAGGGTGCCCATCACCGTGACAGCCACCAGGAGTACCAGGTGAGCCACAGGTGTGTGATTGAGGCCGTCAACGTATGCTGCCGGTCACCTCCATGCTAAGAGGCCTGGGGGTGAGCGAAGGAGGTGTATGTTTGATAGGAGCGTAGCTGCAGTGTGATGTGGGACCTGGGTGTGACACACCAAGTTGTGACAAGCGAGCTGGCCAGGTTTCCTGGCTGGGGCAGGATGGATGGGAGCAGGCATGATTTGGAGTTGGATCTTTATCGTGAGGGGTGGTTGGTGAGAGGGCAGTGTGCCAGGGTCAGTTCCAAAGTCCACAGTGCAGGTGTCCTTTGGTTGGGGTGAGCTCTGGTTGGGATGAGCTGTACTAATCCCCTGCTTCAGAGGAGTGCCAATACCTGGTGGGCCAGCGACTGAGCATGGCCACACCCAAGCCCTTGATGATACTGCTGGGGTATGAGGGTTTCCGGGAGGGCAGGCTGGGATGTTCCCACATGGCTTGAGGCTCTCTTGAGCATTTACAGGACACAGTGAGCAGCCGGGGGCCTGGAGGTTGCACCAAATGGGTGTGTTTAAATCACGTGCTACAGCAATGGCGGTCTGAGCCAGGGGGGTCACCCCGAGGGCCTGGGCTTGGCACAAAGCCATTCCCCACTACTCCGAGGTCCAGGCAGCCACCCCGCAGCAAGTTAAACCAGTTTAGAGAATTTTCTTACTGTCTCCCTCCCCCTCAACTGCCATGGCATCCAAGACCCACTTGTAAATTCTTGCACCAAACTGTGCCTGCGTGGTTCCCGTCTGAGAGGGGTGAAGCATACTGTGTCCAACCAGCTAATGACATTCAAATACATGCAAATGATAGTTTTGCATGAGCGCACTGGCATGGGGTACTTCATTAACATCGCCAGAGGGGGACCGGAGCATGGCACTGGAATCTGCGAATTTTGCATTCGCCGATATTCTCTGCCCGGTCACAATTCTTGAGAGACGGAGAATCCAGCCCGAGAGCTTAATCACCAGTTTAGATGGCTGACGTAACAGAATATTGTAGCACAGCTCCAAGGTTTTCATTTCAGGGAAATGTTTGGTCAGATTTACATATTGAAATGATATGGCAACAAGGAACGAAAAATCAATTCTCCATTCTAGGTAGAAAATTTGTCGTGGTTGATGTTGAAAGAAACTAATTGTCCTTTACCTGTACTCTGTTTATATATTCATAATGTTGCTCAGGGCTACGTATAGTGCATCTCTTTGTTTGCCCCTGTTCCTGTGCACTCATCCTTTACTTGCTTGGCTATAAGTGTTCACTGAATAGGTAGTGGAGGTACATAAGGTATGTACATAAGGTACATATCAATGCATGTCAATGACCCAAATTCCCCAGAGCAAATGAAATGGCTCCACTAAAATAAACTATTGGTACTTTCCCAGATTTTATTTCCCTAATAGGATTTGCAGTGCAGATGTAGGTTGTTCAGCCCAACATCTCCATGCTGGTGATCATACTCTGCATAAGCCTCTGCCCACCCCTATTCAATTCACCCTGTTGGCATATCCTTCTATTCCATTCCCCCTCTTATGCTTACTGAGCTTCCCCTTGAATGAATCTTTTCTTTTGGAAAAGCATTTTTAATCGATGTAACAATTCTGTTATGTACAGACTTGTCCCTTTACTCCAAGTTGCAACACCATTTGAATGGGAGAAAGGGAAGCAAGGAAAACAGTGAATCTATAGAATTCCTACAGTACAGAAGGTGGCCATTCGGCCCATTGAGTCTATGCCAACCCTCTGAAAGAGAACCCTACTTAGGCCCACACCCCACCCTTTCCTCGTAACCAAGTAACCCCACCTAACCTTTTGGACACGAAGGGGCAATTTATCATGGCCAATCCACCTAACCTGCACATCATTGGACTGTGGGAGGAAACCGGAGAACCCGGAGGAAACCCACGCAGACACGGCGAGAACGTACAAACTCCACAGTCACCCAAGGCTGGAATTGGACCCAGGTCCCTGGCACTGTGAGACAGCAGTGCTGCCCACTGTGCTGCCATGCTGACTATTATGCAATCAGAAATTCTTACATGCTGTCTGGGAAAAAATGTTTAGGTTCCATCTCTTGCCATCTGATGGCAGTGATCTTCAACTTGCACTGTAGATTCATTATTATCTTTTAAATTAACCTTCTTTTCAAAACTGTATTTGCTACTATTAATTTTAGTATGGTAATTACCAAATGTATGCACCATCCAGATGAAACCACTGGTCCAAATCTCTGGACATAAGACCACCAGTTGGTTGTCAATGTAAACAACCAATCTTCCATTGGTTGTTTCCATTGAACTCTATTGGAAAATGTCATACATTTTTCCAATAGGGTTCAATGGATGTTTCAGGGCCAGATTTGTTTTCTTCATTGGAAATGAGTATCACTGGCAAGTTCAGCATTTGTTGCCCATCTCCAATTGCCCTTGAACTAACTGGTATGAAGGGTCATTTTAGAGGGTACATAGTGGTCAACCACATTACTATGGGTCTGGAGTCGTATGTCCGTCAAACCAGGCAAAGCTGGTAGATTTCTTTCCCTAAAGGGCATCTATGTACCAGACGGGTTTTCATGATAGTTGTCATGGTCACCATTACTGAGACTAACTTTGTATTCTGGATTTATGAATTGACTCGGCGCCATGTTGGAATTTGAACTATTGTCCCCAGGGCATTAGGCTGGGCTTCTGGATTATGAGTGCAGTGATGTTACCACAGCACTGCTTTCTCTCCTCGATTGGGCTGTGCTTTAATGAACACTTGTTCTCTTCATCCCTCCACTACTGTTGAACGCGCCTTTGAATTTCAATAAGTTGCTGAAGAGTTGTTTTAGGTGCCTGCATGCCATTGTAATGTATATGTGCTTGGCAGAGCAAGGGTTACCGTGGAACTGGAGCATAGCGCCACTGATGGTATGATGTATAGAGTCACAAGATAATAGATCCAAGCAAGAGCAGTCTGGAAAGAACACAAGCAGCCTACCTGCATGGTTGCAGCACCGTACAAGCCAGTAAGCTGGATCTGTATATCGTTAAAGACTCACATCAGCCTCAAGATTTCATAATTAAGAATTCAAAAGAATCTATATTACAACATTGCATTATACAGAAGTCACCATCTTCAGGAGGGATGGTTTAAAGGGGAAAACATTCAAGGTGTACTGCCAAACTTAAACCACAAGGGTAGTTTCTATCTGTCAGCAACAAACATAGTTGTACTGTTCAGATCAGATTGCACTTGGTTATTAGTGGAACTACTCAATTTCCCCTGAAAGGATCCTCATGCTAGCTTATCTAAAACAGTAGGCAATCAAGAACCTATACTTCTGCAATATTTTTCACATTGCTCGAATGTGTCTCATTCCTTTTACAGCCAAAGATTTATTTTTAAAGTGTATCTCAGTTGTTATGCAGACAAATAGTATAGCCAGTATCCAATGTAGCAAGATTTGGCAAGGATAATAAGATTAATCACCTTTTTTGATGGACCGAATTGAGTGAAGGATTGTTGACCAGTAGAGCTCCCTGCTCTTGCATCAAAGAAGTGCCATGGATCTTTAATGCCACCTCAACAGGCAAATAGGATTTTATTTTGCTTTTTCTATTGCCCCATTTAAATAAATTTTTCTAACTCTTGCAGTGCCATGGTTAACCAGTTTTTCCATACTGTACAACCGTGTGCACCCCCCCACCCCCCCATATTGTCACTTGGACTGTCTCTCACCTTCCATACAACCATAGAAAAGTTACAGCACAATCGGAGGGCATTTTGCCCATCTTGCCCATGCCAACTCAAGGACACCCAGGTGCCCTTTCTAATTCCACCTACCTGCACCCAGTCCAGAGCCCTGTAGCTTACAGCACTTAAGGTGCAAATCCAAGTACTTTTTAAAAGAGTTTAGGTTCTCTGCTTCCACCACCAACTCGAGCAGTGAATTCCAGACACCCACTACCCTCTGTATAAAAAAAAGTTCTTCCTCACGTCCCCTCGACACCTTCTGCCACTTATCTTGAATCTATGTCCCCTGGTTCTAGAATTCTCCACCAATATCCTGTCCACTCTACCTCGTCTCATGATTTTGTACATCTCTTCAAGTCATAGAATCCCTGCGGTGCAGAAGGAGGCCATTCAGCCCATCGAGTCTGCACTGACTCTTCGAAAGAGCGCTCTAACCTTGTCCGCACCCAATCCCACCCCACCTTATCCCCGTAATCCCATAACTTAACCAGCACATCCTTGGACACTAAGGAGCAATTTAGCATGGCCAATCCACCTAGCCCACACACCTTTGGACTGTGGGAGGAAACCGGAGCATCCGGAGCAAAGCCACGCAGACACGGGGAGAAAGTGCAATCACCCTTGTGGCCTCACCAGCGTTTTATACAATTCCAACATTATATCCTTTTATATTCTATACCTCTGCCAATGAAGGAGAGCATTCCATATGCATCCTTTCCAATCTTGTCTACTTGAACTACTGTCTTAGGGATCTGTAGATGTGTAAGCCAAGATCTCTCACTTCATCTACCCCTCTATACAATTTCTTCCACATTGACATTTCCTTCCATTATCTTTTTATGCCTCACTTCCTACAAATGCCCGGCACCTCCCAACAAACCAGCCAATATTATGTCACTTTGTGACCCACCTTCCTTTCAGTCCTTGTCTCAGCATATTCCTTCCAAAATAAAACTCGTACCCTTCACGTTGCTTCATTGGTGTCAGCCCTGCCTTACCTTATGTGATGATCTCATGGCTTCCATTTCACTGTTACCTATGCCCCTGCTTTGCCAATAATGGATGATCATTCTTCTGTATGTCTGGACTCTGGGGGCAGGGGGGAGAGAAAGACTTGTGTTTCTGTAGCATCTTTCGCAACCTCAGGTTGCACTAAATTGCTTCAATCAATGAGTGAGTTTTTTAAAGAGGAGTTATTGTGTAATTTGGGAAATGTCAAAACTTGTCTTCCTTGCAAAACCAAAATCTTAAAACCTGTTCCAATTGTTTGTGCAACCCTCTCTTTTCCCCATGCTCGACCTCATGTATTGTTTACCCTTTTTTTATTTCCAAGCTTTTTGGAATGCCCTCTTCAAAATGCTGCAACAACTAACTTGCTGAACTCTGTTTATCTGCTGGTCATTAATCCAAGTCTAAATGCTCGTTTTCTTTGCTTTCCAAGCTGTTCATTTCAGTGTAGGAAATTCTGAGCTCTCCAACTGCCTTGTACTTTAACAATCTTTAATTGCATAATTTATCCATGTTTATGCATGACCGTCCGGCTTTCTGCTGGTGCAGTGCCCAATTAGTTGTGGGATTTTTTTTGCAGTGGTTTCAATGTCACAAAGGAACTTGTTTGCACAGGTTAATGATGTCGTAGTGCAATAGAATTGAGGCCCGTTCTTAAATTCTGTAATGTTCCATCTGCAGCATGCTCCCAAGTGGAGTTCTATGAAAGGAGAAAGTAGATGACATTGCTATTATTATGATGCTCTGATCTCGGCAAAACAAGTGCATCTCCGCGTCGTTATTGTGTTTCTCAGATGCAACGTGATAGCAGGCAGGCATGTCTAACTCTTATTCAGCAAGTGTAGAAATGGGTTTATCATTATTTCTATAAACTTTATTTCTTCTGAACTTATTGATTCTTTGCTCAATGCATTTAATTCGATTGATTGCCCTTCAGCATCCAAAAAACACACAATGACTTGGGCCTAATGAGTGTGCAGTCTTTACAGGTTTCACAAAACATTTTTTTTGTAGAAGTACAGCTTCCTCTGTGGTTGATGGTGACTGATGCAGGACCGTTAAAATATGGAGAATTCCGGGCAGCACGGTGGCGCAGTGGTCAGCAGTGCTGTTTTGCAGCGCTGCGGTCTTTGGTTCCATCACGGCTCTGGTCCGTGTGGACTTTGCACATTCTCCCCGTGTTTGCGTGAATTTTGCCCCCACAATGTGCAGGGTAGGTGGATTTGCCACGCTAAATTGCACCTTAATTGGGCACTCTAAATTAATTATGGAGAATTCCCTCCTCTTAAAATAAGGCAGAAGGTGGCACCTATGACAGTGCAGCATTCCCTGAGCATTGCACTCGTGTAATCACTATTTGTGCTTAAATCTTCAACTTTGTCTTGAACCTGCAACTTCACAGCACCGTGGCTTCACAGCGCCAGGGTCCCAGGTTCGATTCCCGGCGAGATCTCTTGTCTGTGCAGAGTCTGGATGTTCTCCCCGTGCCTGTGTGGGTTTCCTCCGGGTGCTCCGGTTTCCTCCCACTAGTCCTGAAAGACGTGCTGTCATGTAATTTGGACATTCTGAATTATCTCCCTGTGTACCTGAACAGATGCCGGAATGTGGCAACTAGGGGCTTTTCACAGTAAATTCTTGGCAATGTAAACCTACTTGTGACAATAAAGATTATTATTATTATATGTCTGGAGCATCACATACAACTTGGAGCATATTTCCAGGATGACACTTTTCTGAAAGGAAACAAAGGGTTAGGAATGGACAGCAGGAGAAATGATCAAATTATATTTTTCTCATTTATTGACAATTATACCATCCCAACACCAGACCAGCTGGCAGCAAACTCAGCACAATTGTAAATGAAAGCTAGGGACTATTTTAGTTGGCAGCTCAAGTAATTTCTGGATTCATTTGTCAAGCCATCTTGATACTTGTTGATCATTGTCCTGGAAAGAGGTGCATGAAGATGTATGTTGATCAATAAGTGTGCTGTAACAACCATATTATAATGCTTCAGATAGTGCCCTGAGAATCTATTATACATGGTGCTAAAAATGGGATTTATCAAAAATGAAACAGCTGAAGGAACCTATTGGTCCAAACACAACCTGTTTGAACTAGAAGGCGTACAATCAGCCATAAATTATAGGAAAGCGAGGCTATTGAAACGATTGTGAGCTTAGCAAGTAGGTAAATAATGGTGATAGTGGAAGCAAATAATGTCTGTTTGTCTGGACCTTAAATATAAGAGAAAGCATTATGTGAATCACCAGGTTACTTGGAGCTCACACAGGCCACAGGCCATTTGGCACGAATGGTCGATGTTGTTCCTGATTCAATGAGGTTGGCTGTCAGCATGAGCTTCTGTTCCTTTCCTGCTTGTGTACATCTCCAACTCATTTTTAGATGCATTCTTGCCCTTCTTCAACTATTTCATGTGATAGCAAGTTCCACATTGAGCATCTGGGTAAAGAGATTGCACAGCTTTATTAATTTTAAAAGGCCAGCCAGGGGCAGGAATACTGTAGTTATCAGAGATGGCAGGTTACAAGCCCACATCCTCTACCACACAATGCAAGGGAACACCATCAGCTGTCAATTCCCCCTCGTGTCTCACACCATTCTGCTTTGGAATTATATTTCCATTCCTTCATTGTTGTTACTAGGTCAAAAACCTAAAACCCCCTTTTCTAGCAGTACTATAGTTTTACCCACAACACATGGTTCAAGAAGATGGCTCACCTATCACCTTCTTGAAGGACACCTGAGATAAGAAATAAAAGCTGGCCTTGCCAGTGACACAACATTCCATGGAAAACAAATTTTGATTTCTGCCTTCTGATCCAGCCGCCAAATGCAACAGGACTTGGACAATATCTTGGTTTGGGCTAACAAGTGGCAAGTAACATTCACATCACAACTGCCAGGCAATAGCCATCTCCAACAAGAGAGAATCTAGCCATGTGGCCCTTGTCACTCACCAGACTTACCATCACTGAATCCCCCACCCTGAACAACCTTGAGGGTTACCATTGAACAGAAACTTGAACTGGACTAGCCACATAAATACTGCGCTGGAAGAGCAGGTCAGAGGCTAGAAATCTTGAGGCAAGTGACTCCCTAAAGGCCCGTCCACTACTAAAAATTACAACCCAGGAATGTGATAGAATGCTGTCCACTTGCCTGGGTAAGTGTAGCTCCAACAACACCAAAGAAGCTTGGCGCCATCCAGGATGCAGCAGCCCGCTTGATTGCTCCCCCTTCTACAAACCTGCATTTCGTCCACCACTGACGTATAGTGGCAACAATGTGTACCATCTATATGATGCACTGCAGGTTCCTCAGACAGCACCTTCCAAACCCACAAAACCATTACCATCAAGAAGGACGAGGACAGCAGATACATGGAAGTTCACACTATCTGGAAGTGGCCCGCCAAGTCACCCCCCACACCCCATCCTGACGTGGAAATGTATCGCAATTCCTTCACTGTCACTGGATCTAAACCCTGGAAATCCCTCCCAAACAGCACTTTGGATGTACCTACACCACATGGACTGCAGGGAAGAATGCAGCTCACCACTATCATCTTCTCAAGGACAGTTGGGAATGGACAATAACTGCTGGCTCAGCCAGTGATGCTCACATCCCATGAATGAATAACAAAAGTCTGATGTCACTAAAAATGGCTACTATATGAAATTAAATCAACGGAGAACATTGTCACAAATAACTTTCTGAACTACTTGGAAAATATTCCGTTAAGTAACATAAGTCCGTTAAGTAACATAAGACCTGGAATGGGAAAGAAGTGTGTAGTCAAGAAAAGGTGTGGAAAGCTGAGCTTAAAATTAAATGACCAAGGACTTCCGGTGGTGGTTGTAGATAGAGGTCACACATTAGGTGGCTCCTGCTCGAGTCTCTGGCTTTTGAACTTTTATGCCCGGCTTCAGGGTGTTGGTGTGGGAAGCCACAAGTAAGACTAGGGATGTCGAAGTCGCAGAAGAAAGGAGGAGGTGTGTAACGGTGCGGCTGTGACTCCTGCGGGAAGAAATATGAAATATGGTGGGGGCTGGGTCATGGGGTGGGGCCATTCCCCCCAGGGTGGAAACTCTGATGCCAGCGGTGTTTGAAAGGCTATTTGCCAAACATATGGAGGTGCTTCGGGGGGGGGGGGGGGGGGGGTGTTGGTGTAGATGATGGCTTGGCTGAAAGAGTGGGTTGAGGAGGCAATTGCCCCTGTAAAGGCAGCAGTGATGAAGATGTCGCTCGACGTGCGGGAGCAAGGAGCTCGAGGGGGTGGTGGGTCCGAGGCCGACCGAATACTTTGCGAAGATGTTTGCTGAGTTGATTGGGGGGGGGGGGGGGCGGCAAGAACCCTCTCAGTTTGGAGTTGGACAAAGCAGAGACGAGATGTGGGGGGCAGCCTTTGGACGGAAGAAGATGGCATTGTGTGGCAGTGGAGTGAGATTCAGAGTGGTCTACCCAGTGAAGCTGAGAGTGACTAATTCAGAGGACTTTTATTTTGAGATGGTGGAGGCGTTCGTTAAGGCTGAAGGACTGGGACTGCGATGAGAGTTGGGATTTGGACTTGGTTGGTGGAGTTGGGGATTGTATTTTCTTATTGAGGGTTTTCAGGCGCCCAGATTTTGTTTCTGTCTCTTGAATGGGAGGGTTTGTTTACATGTGTTTTGGGTTTTGGTTTTCTGTTTTCCTGATGGGTGCGTTTTTTTTATTGTTCCTTGGTTTAATAGAGGTTTGTTTTGGGCAGGTGGGGCCGGGTTACTGAGGAGGAGGAGGGGGCTCTGGCAGGGGCCACCATACTGGCAAACGTAGCATGGCTAGAGAATGGGAGTGCGGTGGGGGAAGGGGCTGTGTAAGTGGAAAACTTGTCGAGTAGGTTTTGATGGACCTGAGAGGTGTGAATTCGGGGCAGAGGGAATCGATACGGGGTGAGGTGTTTGCAAGAGGAAATGGATGGATTAATGGAATTCTGGGAGTGGGGGTCAGCGGTAACAAAAGGATGGGGCGGGCCTGGCCACCTGGGCAGTGCTCAGGATAAGGTTGATGGCCGAGTTTGGAGGAACTGGGCGAGGAAGTTTAGGTTGGCAGCGGGTGAAGTTTCAGGTATATGCAGGTGTGGGACTTTGCGGGAAGGTCTTCCTGACCTGCCTGTTAGCGCCTGCCTCCTTGTTGCTGGAGGCAGTGCTGTCAGCAGTGGAGGTTGGACAGGGGGGGCGTCATCTCAACGATTAATGGGAGGATTTTGGAGGGGGATGGGGTGTCCATGGAGGAGGTTAAGGGCGACGTGGGAGGAAGAGTTGGTGTGGCGCTGGAGGAGAGAGTATGGTGTGAGGTGCTGCGGAGGGTAAATGCCTCTTTTATGCACGAGGCTGGGGCTGATGCAGCTGAACGTAGTGTACAGGGTGCGCCTTACAAAGGATGAGCTGGCTGTTTGAAAGGGTGGAGGATGTCTGTGAGCGATGTGGCAGGGGCCTTGCGAATCATGTGCATATGGTTTGGTCCATGAGAGATTTTGGAGCTGGAGAGATTTTAGATGACGTTGTTCAGTCCAATTTTGGGGGTTTTTGTGTTTCCTATATTCGGGGTGTCGGACCGATGGAATCTTGTAGCTTTATTCTCTGAGAAGTTTGAATCTCAAACTTTTCCTATATTCGTGACTTAAATCAAGCCTCCACCTTTTTTAATAAGATCCGGTTTGGGACCATTAATATTTTGCTTGAAGCAGACAAAGTTTGAGTATCAAACTTCTCCGAGAATCAAGCTCCAAGATTCCACCGGTCCGACACCCCGAATATGGCTTCTAGGAGGCAGGGCTCCACATCCACATCCCTAACAGCACTGTGCATGTACCTATGAAACATAGACTGCAGCGGTTCAAGAAGGCAGCTCAACCTCACTTTCTCAAGGGCCATTACAGATGGGCAATAATGCTGCCTAGGCATCATTGACCACATTCCATGGATGTATAAAAAAGGAAAAATGTACACCATAAGGTCCAGGGGATACGTCAGCTTTAAATCTCATTATCTCCAGTACAATTTATTCAAATGAATAAAGTGTTGTCGGAGAAATTCACTTGTGGAATTCCAAGTCGGGAGCAAATGAAGCCTTTGTTTTGTGCCTAGCTTTGGTGATGGATACTGCACTAAAGCCTGTTGGGAGGCTTCTCTCATGCTAATTTTCAAGGACAAGTCAAAAATGGAAAATTACCCATAAGCAGATCATGTCAGTGATACGAAAGTTATTGGATGGATCATTAGGGGTTAATTGTGTGACTACAGTGACTGTGACGTTAAGAAAGATTTTTAATGTAGCTCTTGAAAAAGGTTATATGATTGCATTCTGGTTTAAATCGTCAATAGGCTACTATATTTTAATGGATATGAAGCCTGGTAGAGATAGTGTAACTTGTATTTTTCCCTTTAGGTTTCTGACAGGTATCTCATAACTGGTTCCTGTACCAACATAAATGTCCTATGGAAGTAGAGAGTCAATCCTGGGCTGGACAACAAATCCGTTTCAACCTTTGAAACAAGATATTAATGATCTGGATAATAACCACAAGTTTGAGGTTGCTTTGCAGACCTGAGAGAACCCATTAAAAAAAAAAAGGGCCTACTCCTGCTCCTAGTTCTTAGGTTCTTAAGAAACCATTCAGGTCATCGTTTTTGTACTTGTGTCAACTCTTGAATCCTATTTTAGGGAGGGTGGATTTTCAGGCTGTTCCCGCCAGCTGAATCTTCTGGTCCCACCGACAGCAAACTTCTGCCACAAATTTCCCGGTGGTGGGGGGTGGATAATGGGAAATCCCATTAACAGGGGTGGGGACCAAAGATCCCAATGGCGGGTGCCCTGTCACCACCAAGAAACACGCCACGGGGAGTACAGAAAATCATCCCCATCCCTATGCAATATAATTTTACATTTTAGTTACTCAAATGACTACAGTTCCTCTTGGATGTTTAAAGTCCACCTCCATAGCTACTTTTGGGGAACCCTCTGTGAAAAGGAATCTTATGTATATCGAAAGATTGGAATTACTCAGCAGATCAGGCAGCAACTTGAGAAAAACAACCAGTTGACATTTCAGAACTGTCTATTGTGAGTACAATCTCACTTTTATATTTTAAAAATTTCATAGAATCATAGAATTTTCCATCATGTTTCCTCTTCAATTCATAGTTAGCACAATAGCTGTGTTACTTTGTTGCTCTTTATATTGGTCTAAGTACAGGTTGCTATGACGGGTCCCCAGGCAAGGTTACACAAATCTGTTATCCTCAGAGGAGGAGAGATGAGCTGGATCCCTTTCTTTACTCTACTCCCTCGGTTGGTCACAACAAGGTTAATTTTAAAAGGATTCTTCCCTTGCGGCTAACATGTCCCAGCCCCAAATTTTATGTTCTAAAAACAACAATTTAACCAGGCTTTCTTGAGTTTGAGCTACTGATTGCAAGAAAAATGATAAAACGTATACACAAACATTCACACCGATTAGAATTGACAACTGAGTCCAAAAGTAAGTTTTTTTTTTTTTAAAAAGGGGATCCGTCTGATTTGTGCATGAGGAGTAGATGGTAGAACCTTGTGATTTGTGATTCCACAAGTGCCGACTTCAGCAGGTGTGTAGTCAGCTTTGAGACTTCAGTGTTCTGTGGTTTAGCTGAGAAACTGCCCTGCTTCGCTGTGGCTTTGTTGACAATAGTATGTTAATTGATGATTGGCTTCTATCTTGTTATTGCCCTTTTCAAACTCTGCTGCAAAGTGGGGAGAACATGCGGCGCATGCAAAATTAGATCAGAGTCATAGTCATTGACATAGGCAACTATGTGTCCAGGTCTCTCTCGCTATTGGATCACTTCCTTTGAAAGCCTCCGATCCATTGACACAACATGGAAACAATTCAGTGTTTTCGCCAGAGGAAGACCGTGCTGCAATTTGACCAGTGAAAACTGATCAGATTGGTTTGTACTTCCAAACGTTGAGCACCAAATTGCAGTAAATAACAGCAAGGTTATTGAAGACTGGCAGCATATAAGCAGGTGAAATGCTAGAAATCTGAAACAAAACTTTGAAAAGGTTTGGGTTGGGCAGTATCTGTAGAGAAAGAGAGAGAAGCATTTAATGTTGTGATGTGGAGATGCCGACGTTGGACTGGGGTGAGCACAGTACGAAGTCTTACAACACCAGGTTAAAGTCCAACAGGTTTGTTTCGATGTCACTAGCTTGCGGAGCGGTGCTCCTTCCTCAGGTGAATCACCCTGAGGAAGGAGCAGTGCTCCGAAAGCTAGTGACATCGAAACAAACCTGTTGGACTTTAACCTGGTGTTGTAAGACTTCGTACATTTAATGTTGGTTAGTGGCCTTTCATCAGAACAGGGAAGGTTAGTAATATGATGGGCTTTCAGCAAGGCGGAGCAGAGGCGAAGTTATGTGATCACGTCAAAGGCAAGAGAAATCAAATGATGATGCAAGAACAAAAAGGTGGTGATGGTTCAGCAAAGAAACAACATGGGAGAAAGCTGTAAATGGGGATAGCAGAATAATCACCAACCGTTGCTGTCCAAAAACAAGCTAGATGTTTTCTTATGAAATTGTTGAACCCAATGACCTGAATTTTAGCAACCTCTCCAGATGGTGGGAATAGTGATAGAAGGTGGCTCGTAAAATAGGGAGGCTTGTAAGACCATAAGAGCGGAAGTAAGGCCATTCGGCCCATCGGATCCACTCCACCATTCAATCATGGCATATTTCAACTCCATTTACCCGCTCTCTCTCCATAGCCCTTAATTCCTCGAGAAATCAAGAATTTATCAACTTCTGTCTTAAAGATACTCAACGTCCCGGCCTCCACCGCCCTCTGCGGCAATGAATTCCACAGAGCCACCACTCTCTGGCTGAAGAAATTTCTCCTCATCTCTGTTCTAAAGTGACTCCCTTTTATTCTAAGGCTGTGCCCCCGGGTCCTAGTCTCCCCTGCTAATGGAAACAACTTCCCTACATCCACCCTATCTAAGCCATTCATTATCTTGTAAGTTTCTATTAGATCTCCCCTCAACCTCCTAAACTCCAATGAATATAATCCCAGGATCCTCAGACGTTCATCGTACGTTAGGCCTACCATTCCTGGGATCATTCGTGTGAATCTCCGCTGGACCCGCTCCAGTGCCAGTATGTCCTTCCTGAGGTGTGGGGCCCAAAATTACTCACAGTATTCTAAATGGGGCCTAACTAATGCTTTATAAAGCTTCAGAAGTACATCCCTGCTTTTATATTCCAAGCCTCTTGAGATGAATGACAACATTGCATTTGCTGGCTGGGACTGCTCCCTAGTTCATTCCCTTCACCCGGGAAGATGGAACGGAGGCGGTCCTGGGTGTGGTTGGCTGATTTCTGAACCGAGGTGGGGAGCTCATTTTCATAATTAAGGACTCCATTAGGAGCCATTAAGCAGAGTCACCAGCATGTGACTTCACGTCACAGTCTCTTTGTGGCTGACCAGGACGCCATCAAAGTTAGAGGCTCAATGGGATGCGGTGGGCAGGAAAGGCAGCTCCCACAGCTCACCTATTCTCCTGGAGAGCCTTCCCTTCTAATGGGTGAAGTCCTTTCCTCCTCGGCCATCCAGAATTTTCAGTTATACTTTGCTGTTCAAGGATGCCTCCATGGTGCCTGGTTGCCATGGGCATGGTGCCAGAATGTTGCCTGGTATGGAGGGACGATCTTATGAGGAAAAGCTGAGGGACTTGTTTTCGTTAGAGAGAAGGTTAAGAGGTAATTTAATTGAGGCATACAAGATGATCAGAGGATTGTATAGGGTGGACAGTGAGAGCCTTTTTCCTCGGATGGTGATGTCTAGCACGAGGGGACATAGCTTTAAATTGAGAGGAGATAGATATAAGACAGATGTCAGAGGTAGGGTCTTTACTCAGAGAGTAGTAAGGGCGTGGAATGCCCTGCCTGCAACAGTAGTGGACTCGCCAACACTAAGGGTATTCAAATGGTCGTTGGACGATAAGGGAATAGTGTAAATGGGCTTTAGAGTGGTTTCACAGGTCGGCGCAACATCGAGGGCCGAAGGGCCTGTCCTGTGCTGTTATGTTCTATGGTGAGATGCACTTCAGATCCTTTATTTGCCTGAGCAGCACCCACCCTCTGAGCTGGCTTCATTGGCAACTCGCCAATTGCCCACTGCCAGTAAGAGTGGGCTTGGAATCCCCATTTGGTCTCAACATTGGGGTCTCGAGACCCACAGTAAGATTCAGTTCAGTGAGTCTTGAAGGCTGACAAATGTATTGTTGAAAGAATATGTTCCCTGAACTTCATTGAAACCATAAGTGCTTGTTGAATTTTTTTGTGCTTGCTTTATTTGAATTGTTAGGCTATGGAAGTAATGTTTCTATTTGAGCCTTGCTGTGAAATTCCTTGACCGAACAAGAGATTACCTTTTTCTGTTTGCCTAATCGTGTATCCAAACAACATCCCACCTTCCCCAACACCTTTGAGGAAATAACTGTTCCAATACTACTGAATAAGTTGTATGTTGTGGAATTGCTTAATTGAATCTTGAGCAGTAAATGTGATTGATTATAGGGTGCAAGGTTTAGTTATGGGAGTGGCTGTTGATGCAAAACCTAAAATCCATTGTGCATCCTGTAACTGTGTAATTGCCAATTTTAACTTTTCCAAGTTTTGTTTAAAGTTTGTTTGAAGTATCAGAGTGAGTGAGTCAGCGTTACTGGAAATAAGCTCAGTACGAATTTAAGTTTCCCGCTGAAACGTCTCATCCTTTAGATGCTGATTAAGTTGTGTTTCCATTTGTGGTTTTTAAAGCTTCTAAAATGCAGGGTTTTTAAAAAAAAATCCCCTTTGGCGAAAAAGCAAGTGAGTCCTTAAACTGCTCCCATGGACATTGCACTGAATAAGGCATTAACCCATTTAAAATAAACATGTCAATGCTGAGATTGAACTAGTGGTTAGAGGTGTGTTTACCCTATGTTAAGCATTCATCTATTATCACCAGCTCTAATTTCAAAACTGCTGTTTTTAGTTTGTGAAGTTTATATTTTCTTGCACTGCAAAATAGAAATCTATGTGCATTCTATCTTGTTTTAAAGTGCACAAAAGCACAGATTGTAGACAAAAAAGTTTTGTGCCGTGGGCTGTGCTGGAAATCTTTTTGGACTCGACTTGATTTTACTTGGTGGTGTGGTTTAAAAAAAAATAATCTTTACATACAATAAAACTGAAACCAGCCCAACCTTTGACAGTAATGAACATTACACACGTGTGGCAACTGATTGACAAATCAGTGAAGATCCCTTCCCAGATATTTCGGTAATGTACTATAGTAAAACCATAAATCTGGATTTTGTTTTTCCCTGATTCTATTTAACGTTGGTGCCGAACCATCAGGTTTGTGGTCCGTACCTCCAGGCAAGTTCAAATTCTGGTATTTGGCAATTAGCGTTAAATATAGCAAACAAGTTAGTTTTATTAGCACGGCACCCATTTTCACCATTTTGACGGGAATATTGCTGAGAGCGCACAGGATGTAATGCCAATTTATCATTGGCTGGAGTTTGGATCAGCTTGGCTTGATGCAAATTGCTGAAGGTGGGCTGTGCTTTGTTAGTTTCTCCATTAACTAGCGACGGGGCATTACTGCTACATTAAATAAATATGCAGTCTTACCTGAGGCCTACCAGGAACTGTTGCCAGCGGAGCCTTTCCATCAGATAGCATGTAATTGTGCCTGGCAAATGACATTACTTCCAGTTATTGTGGCTGCCGATATCAAAGAAATATAGGAGTGAAAGTTCGGATCAAATACAAGGCTCAGCGTAGTTTGGTTTGAAGGTACAAAGGTGTGTTTGCTCTCGAGATGGCAAAAGACATGGAACAATTTGACTAAATTGAAGTTTGAGACTTGAGGTCTGCTAATGCCTCACCATGTATGGGTGCAAGATAGTTTTGCAATCAACTAGTGCAACCTTTAATTGCCTGCATTTTATTCCTCTGGTTCAGAGAAAGGTAAGCTACTTGTTTCCTTTTGCAATCCATATAGCTGAATCGTTATTTAAAGGTAACGACATTTGCTCTGCCAGAATAACGAATTGAAAAATGTAGCCATTTTGATGCTTCGTTATTTCAGCTGATTTTTGTTTGTTGTGATATCACAAATCTAAGTGCATTGCAAATACAGTAAGGGTTCATTCTCTTGATCAGCTTCTCTTGAGAGAATGCTACAGTCACAAAAGTTCAACATTTAATGTGATTTATTGACATTCTTCTTAGTCAATTGAGTTACCACTTTATGCTAATTTAAAAGCAAAATGCTGGAAATCTGATATCTGCGACAAATCTCGAAGCGACTAATATCACTTTTATACTCATGTTTCTGTTGAATTTGATGTCATTTTTTAAATGTAGAACATGGCTGAAGTATAAGTCAGCTACTACAATTAAACTTCAATTATACTTGAATTTGGCATGCAATGCTTGGAGGGAGGAGGGGTGGGGTGTGTATGTGTGTGCGTAGGGGGAGGTGTGTGTGTGTGTGTGTGTGTGTGTGTGTGTGTAGGGGAGTGGGGGTTGTGTGCCTGTTGGGGCCTGGGGGGTATGTGTGTGGTGGAGAGGGTATGCGTGGGGGGGGGGGTGAAGGCACGTGTGTGTGTGTGTGTGTGTGTGTGTGTGTGTGAGGGAGGGGGGTGGGGGTGGGGGGTCCGGATCATAAAGGTACATCTCCAACTAACAAATACCCTACAGTGCAACAACTATCGAGGACATTTCATTTCAATTTGTGTTCCTTAAAAAAATAATATAAACAATAACCTTTTATAATCTGAATTTTTGCAGACCTGGGCTTAAGTGGATTTTTCTGGTGTTGACACTTGCTCTGTTCCACAGAAATCATAGAAAAGCTACCATTTGGCCCACTGTGTCTCCGGCCAAAAGAGATGAAAAGAAGCGAGCCATTAATTTTAATTTCACTATCCAGCACTTGGTCTGCAGCCTTGCAGGTTATAACTCTTCAGATGAAGATTTAGGTATGTTTTTTTTTAATGAGTTGAGCGTTTCAGACTCTACTGCCAATTCAGGCAGTGAATTCCAGATGTCCACTGTGGTCGGTGTGAAAAATGCTTTCCTCCAGTCACCTATTATCTTTCTACCGATCATCATATGTCTTGGTAATTGACCCCTCAGCTCACAGAAACAGGTCTTTCCTGCCTCAGCCCCTCAATGTTGTACAATTCAATTAGGTCACCCCTCAGACTCCCCTCTTTGAAGGAAAACAACCCTAGCCTGTAGCTGCAATTTTCAAGTTATGGCAGCATTCTTGTAAGTCTTCTCTGCGTTCTCTCTAGCAGAACAATTACATCCTTATTGTACAGTGTTACATTACATTACATTAAAGAAGCCATCCCCTATGGACAAGCGCTCCATATACACAGGATCTGCTCAGACGAGGAGGAGCGTAACAGACATCTACAGACGTTGAAAGATGCCCTCGTGCGAACGGGATATGGCACTCGACTCATCGAGCGACAGTTCCAACGCGCCACAGCGAAAAACCGGACCGACCTCTTCAGAAGACAAACATGGGACACAACCGACAGAATACCCTTCGTCGTCCAGTACTTCCACGGAGCGGAGAAACTACGTCATCTTCTTCACAGCCTTCAACACGTCATTGATGACGATGAACATCTTGCCAAGGTCATCCCCACACCCCCACTACTTGCCTTCAAACAACCGCGCAACCTCAAATGAACCATTGTTTGCAGCAAACTACCCAGTCTTCAGAACAGTGACCACAACACCACACAACCCTGCCATGGCAATCTCTGCAAGACGTGCCAGATCATCGACATGGATACCACTATTACACGTGAGAACACCACCCACCAGGTACGCGGTACATACTCGTGCGACTCGGCCAACGTTGTCTACCTCATACGCTGCAGTAAAGGATGTCCCGAAGCGTGGTACATTGGCGAGACCATGCAGACGCTGCGACAACGAATGAACGGACATCGCGCAACAATCACCAGGCAGGAATGTTCCCTTCCAGTCGGGGAACACTTCAGCAGTCAAGGGCATTCAGCCTCTGATCTCCGGGTAAGCGTTCTCCAAGGCGGCCTTCAGGACGCGCGACAATGCAGAATCGCCGAGCAGAAACTTGTAGCCAAGTTCTGCTCACATGAGTGCGGCCTCAACCGGGACCTGGGATTCATGTCTCATTACATTCATCCCCCACCATCTGGCCTGCAAAATCCTACCAACTGTCCTGGCTTGATACAATTCACACCCCTTTAACCTGGGGTTACCCCATCTCTGGATCTGTAAAGATTTAATCACCTGCTAATGATCGCATTCCTAGCATTGTTTGGCATCTTTGAATTTGTCTATGTATGTGTTTCTGGAACAGACCTCTTCATTCACCTGAGGAAGGAGCAGTGCTCTGAAAGCTAGTGACATCGAAACAAACCTGTTGGACTTTAACCTGGTGTTGTAAGACTTCGTACTGTGCTCACCCCAGTCCAACGCCGGCATCTCCACATCATCTTTATTGTAATGTGGTGTACACCACTCCAGCTGTGGCCTAACCAGTGTTTTGAACTATTCCAACATCACATCCCTGCTTTTGTATTCAGTACCTCGCCCATTAAGGGAAAGCATCCCACATGCTTTCTTTTCCACCTTATCCACTTATCCTGCCACCTTCAGGGACCTGTGAACATGACTCCAAGGTACATGCACTTCCTCAACTCCTCTCAATATCCTCCCATTTATTGAGTATTCCTTTGCTTAGATTGGGGAACATGCAGGCGGGGAAGGCCCCGGGGCCAGATGGGTTCCCGGTGAAGTTTTATAGGAAATATGTGAACCTGCTAGGCCCGTTGTTAGTGAGAACTTTCAGTGAGGCAAGGCAGAGGGGGACCCTACCCCCGACAATGTCCAGGGCGCTGATCTCGCTGATTCTGAAGTGGGAGAAGGACCTGCTGCAATGTGGGTCGTATAGACCGATCTCGCTCCTCAATGTGGATGCTAAGCTGCTGGCAAAAGTACTGGCTACGAGAATTGAGGACTGTGTCCCAGAGGTGATTCATGAGGACCAGACGGGATTCGTTTTTAAAAAATATGTGGCAAGTCATGAACATGGCCAGTCAATACGATACATAACTTTGTACATAGGATTCTTCCCGTACGCGTCAGTTTCCGGATCATTCATGTATTTTCTTGCTCAAATGCCCCTCCGAGAAACCCCCCCTGCCCCCTCCCTCCCTCCTGGTTTCCCCCCCACCCTGGGTTGCTGCTGTCCGACCCTCATCTAACGCTCCACGAGATGGTCTAGGAACGGTTGCCACCGCCTGTAGAACCCCTGCACAGACCCTCTCAAGGCGAACTTAATCCTCTCCAACTTGATAAACCCAGCCATATCGTTTATCCAGGCCTCCACGCTGGGGGGCTTCGCCTCCTTCCACATTAACAAGATCCTTCGCTGGGCTACTAGGGACGCAAAGGCCAGTATGCCGGCTTCTTTCGCCTCCTGCACTCCCGGCTCGTCCACTACTCCAAATAGTGCTAGCCCCTGGCTTGGCTTGACCCGGACTTTCACCACCTGGGATACTATTCCCGCAACTCCCCTCCAGTGCCGGGCATGACCAAAACGTATGGACATGGTTCGCCGGACTTCCTGAGCACCTCCCGCATCTGTCCTCCACCCCAAAGAACCTACTCCGCCTCGCCCCCGTCATATGCGCTCTATGAACCACCTTCAATTGTATCAGGCTAAGCTTGGCACACGAGGAAGAGGAATTAACCCTACTCAGGGCATCAGCCCACAGACCCTCATCAATCTCCTCCCCAAGCTCCTCCTCCCACTTGCCCTTTAGCTCCTCTACCAAAACCACCACCTCTTCTTTCATCTCTTGACAGATCGCCGAAACCTTGCCTTCTCCGACCCATACACCCGAAATCACCCTCTCTTGAATCCCCTGTGCCGGGAGTAGCGGACATTCCCTCACCTGTCGCCTCACAAACGCCCTCACTTGCATGTATCTGAAAGCGTTTCCCGGGGGTAGCCCAAATTTCTCCTCCAGCGCCCTTAAGCTCGCAAACGTCCCGTCAATGAACAGGTCCCCAATTCTTCTGATCCCTGCCCGATACCAGCTCTGAAACCCCCCCGTCCCTCTTTCCTGGGACGAACCGATGGTTGTCTCTAATCAGGGGCCATACCGAGGCTCTCGTCGCACCCCTGTGCTGTCTCCACTGCCTCCAGATCTTTAGCGTTGCCGCCGCCACCGGGCTCGTGGTGTACCTTGCCGGAGGGAGCGGCAGTGGTGCCGTCACCAGTGCCCCCAGGCTCGTTCCTTTGCAGGACGCCATCTCCAGCCTCTTCCACGTTGCCCCCTCTCCCTCCATTGCCCACTTACGGATCATTGCCACGTTGGCTGTCCAATAGTAACCACCCAAATTCGGCAGCGCCAGCCCTCCTCTATCTCTGCTACGCTCCAGGAACCCCCTCCTTATCCTTGGGGTGTTACCCACCGACACAAATCCCATAATGCTCCTACTTACCCTCTTAAAGAAGGCCTTAGTAACCTCAGGAGGACCACCATTTTAACCGACTGTACCCTACCCGCCAGCCAGAGTGGCGGCATATCCCACCTTTTAAAGGCAAACTTTATCCTCTCCAGCTTAATGAACTCTGCCATGTCATTTATCCAGGCTTCCACACTGGGGGGCTTCACGTCCTTCCATAATAACAAGATCCCCCGCCAGGCTACCAGGGACGCAAAGGCCAGGATACCGGCCTCTTTCGCCTACTGCACTCCCAGCTCATCCGTTACCGTTATTGGTCTGTGCAGGGGTTCTTCAGGTGGTGGCAACCGTTCCTAGACTATCTCACGGAGCGCTAGGAGGAGGTCAGCAGCAGCAACCCGGCGGGGGGGCGGTATTTGGGCGGGCGGGAGGTGGGGGTGTGTCTCTTTCGGGGGAGTATTTGGGCGGGTGGGGGGTTTCCCCAAGGATACTTTTGAATGTCATATGGGGGGGGTTAATATATGCGGGAGAAACCCAATGTATAAGTAGTTTATTATTTTTGATTGTGGTGTTTGTGTTCTTTTTGTTATGGGGGGGGCGGTTTGTTAAAAAATGTTGTTGGAAACATTTGAATAAACATATTTTTAAAAAAATAGAGTATTAATTTGCCCGGCCCAAATAAATTAGTCACACTTTTCTGGATTGAATTCCGTTGCCACCTTTTTGTTCACTCAACCAAACTATTGATATAATTCTGGAGATAACAGATATACTCCGTGCTCAAATTTGTTCACCATGAGTAGTGTAGGCCTTGAGTCCTCAGAGCTGTTTCAATCTTTTCAAAAGGTTATGAAGGTCTTTCTCATGCTCTGCACAGGTGGCATTTTTAATGTACAAAGAAATATTCAAACATTCAAACCACAGTTTGGAAAAAATGCAATTCCGCTGTGTAGAATAGAATGTTAGAGGTCAACTTGATTTCAAAGGGTAGTTCCATCAGACTGGTCCCAATAAGCTACGTAGACAACATAGATAAAAGATGAACAACTATTTTCATTCACATCTGTGAATGCGGTTGAAATGCCCCATAACTACTCTGTTGTATTCAACCGGTACAAAGAAAATACAAAGGAATGAAACCAAACATAAGCACCAGAAATGATGGTGGCAAACCCGGCCCTGTGAACCCTGCAAATCATCATTACTAACATGTGGGGGCTTGTGACAAAATTGGGAGAGCTGACTGATAGCTGAGTCAAGCAACAGTCTGACATAGTCATACTCATGGAATCATGCCTCACAGAAAATGTCCCGGACCCCACTATCCCCATCCTTAGTTATACCCTGTCCAACTGGCAGGACTGGCCCAGCATGGTTGTAAATAGTCGGAAAGGAGTTGCCCGGGGAGTCATCTGGATCTCTTGAATTCTCACGTACCATCACCCTCAGCTGATGAATGAGTATTGGTCCATGTTGAACAGCACTTGCAGGAAGCACTGATGGTGGCGAGGGTGCAAAATGTACTGTGGGTGGGGGACTTCCATATCCATCACCAAGAGTGGCTCAATAATACCACCACAGACTGAGCTGGCCGGGTCCAAACGGGCATAACTGCCAGACAGAGTCTGCAGAAGGTGGTGAGGGAACCAACAAGAACTCTTCCTCACCAATCTTCCTCACCAATCCATGACCTTACCGCTATGAGGGAGCACTGTACAGTCCTTGTGGAGACAAAGCTCTGTCTTCACATTGAGGATACCCTTCATCGTGTTGTGCAGCATTACCATCACGCTAAATGGGATAAATTTTGAACCGATGTAGCAATTCCAGACTGAGCATCCATGAGATGCTTTGGGCCATCAGCAGCAGCAAAATTGTACTCGGCCACAATCTGCAACCTCATTGCCCGGCATATATCCCACTCACCATTACCATCAAGCCAGGGGATCACCTCTGACTCAATACAGGGTGCAGGAGAGCATGCCAGGAACACCAAGCAGACTAAAAAATGAGGTGGCAACCTGGTGAAGCTACAATACAGGAATACTTGCGTGCCAAATAGCATAAGCAGAGCTAAACAATTTCACAATCCAAGGATCAGACTGAAACTCTGCAATCCTGCCACATCCAGCCATGAATGCTAGTGGACTATTCAACAACTCCACTGGAGGAAAAGACTCCAAGTATCACCATCCTCCATGATGGAGGAGCCCAGCATATCAGTACAAAAGATGAGGCTGAGGCATTCGTAATAATTCAGCCGGAAGTGCCGAGTAGATAATCCATCTCTGTCTCCTCTAGAGGTCCCCCGCATCAAAGGTATTAGCCTTCAGCAAATTCTATTCACCTCATGTGATATTGAGATATGGCTAAAGGCACTGGATACTGCAAAGACTATGGCCCTGACAATATTCCGGCAATAATACTGAAGACTTGTGCTCCAGAACTTGCTGCACACATCGCCAAGCTGTTCTAGTACAGCTACAACACTGACACCTATTCACCAATGTACAGGCATGCCCTGTACACAAGAAACAGGCACATCCAACCCGGCCAAATGCCGCCCCAACTGTCAACTTTTGATCATAAAGTTATGGAAGAGGTCATCAACAGCACTATTGAGCGGTGCTGACCCTCCCCAAAGCTTGTCCACCGTCTACAAGGCGCAAGGCAGGAGTGTAATGAAATACTCTCCACTTGTCTGGAAGAGTACATCTCCAGCAGCACTCGAAGCTCAACACTATCCAGGACAAAGCAGCCCACTTGAGTGCTCCTCCTTCCACAAACATTCTAACCCTCCACCACTGATGAACATTGGCAGCCATGTGTACCATCTACAAGATGCACTGCAGTAACTCACCAAGATTCCTTGGGTGGCACCTTCCAAACCCACGATCCGTACAATCTAGAAGAACAAGAGCAGCAAATACCTGGTAACCCCACTCCTGGAGGTTCCCTCCAAGTCACTCATCACCCTGACTTGGAAATATATCGCTTTTCCTTCACTGTCACTGGGGCAAAATACTATTTCCCCCCCCCCCCCCCCCCCAGGATATCGCTGCAGGGATTCCTCGGCCCAACTATCCTCAGCTGCTTCATCAATGACCTTACTTCGGCAGTGGTTATTTTCTGATGATTGCACAACGTTCAACACCATTCATGACTCCTCGGATACTAAAATAGTCTGTCTAAATGCAGCAAGACTTGGACAATATCCAGACTTGGGACTGACAAGTGACAAATAACGTTTGTGCCACACTAGTGCCAGACAATGACCATCTCCAGTAAGAGAGGATCTAACCACCACCACCTTGACATTCAGTGGCATTACCATCGCTGAATTCCCTACAATCAACATCCTTGGTGTTGTCATTGACCAGAAGCTGAATTAAACTAGCCATATAAATACTGTGGCTACAAGAGTAGGTCAGAGGCTAGGAATCCTTAAGTGACTAATTCACCTTCAGTTCCACAATCCACAAGGCTCAAGCGAGTGAGTGTGATGGAATACTCTCCCCTCACCTGGATGAGTGCAGCTGCAACAACACTGAAGAAGCTCAACATCATCACAGGACAAGGGATGGGCAATAAATGCTGAATTAGCCACTGCCACTCATATTCTGAAAATTAATTTTGTTTTAAAAAAACATAACTCATTCAATGTAGAAAATGCTTAATTCACACTGTAGTGCAAGAATCCAAAATTTGACACCAAGCCTGGGAATGGGGTAGGGATCGTTAAGAACATTTTTAATATGTCACAAATTTCTAAGCTATGAGCCTGGATGGTTGAAGGCATGGAGGCAAATGGTACAGTAGATGGTGTGGAGGATGCATTCTGTCCTAGAGGCTAACTTGGGAGTGTAGTGACCGAATGGGGGAAATTCCAAATACCCTTCCCTCTCTTTCTAATCCCATATGCAGTAGCTTGATCGGAGGTGGAGTTGGACATCATCACTATGCAACTAGGACCTGGCCATATCCTTGGATGATTTTTAAGGGGCAGCATGTGGATAACAAATACAAGGGGGTCAAGGATGAATACTCCATGAGGGTGGGGGCTCCAATGTTATGGCTGCAATGACTGCATGGATTATGTGTTCATGTCTATGGATTTGGTTTTAAACCTGCAACTTTCTAACTGAGCACTGGATATTTTTCTCCTTCCATTTCATCTGGACTCCCAAACACGTGGGAGGTCTCCTGGGCATGTGAGTTCATTTAGCTGTCTTTGGAGCATTTATGCAATGGAGGTTTTTATTTGCTGTCATCCATTTGCTCACTATATTTAATTGAATTTTGTATGGAATTCATATTTTTGTACCAGTGATCCTTGGTGGGGTGATGAAGCAGGGATTGAAATGCACAAAAATGCTGGATATTAACTTACCGGCCTCAAGAGTTCCAGCTGATTTGTATGTTTTCATCTGATTTGGAAAGGCTGACTCCCACAAGTGTCCGATTATGCAGCACTGTTTTCCAGGTTCATTATCCTAATGACAATTGCCCAGTCGTCATCTGGCATGCTAACAATTCAAATAGTATTCATTATTATAAGTAATAGAGTCCTTAGCCTTGACAATGGTGATGAATGATTGGCTTCCATTCACTGCAGGACAATAAGCATGTGGGTTGAACTGGGAGCTGCTGTCAGGTTGGATAGAGAAATACAAAAGGAAAATGATAGAAATACATGGCTGTCAGCACTTGAAATGACAAAAGATAGACCGTTCCTGTGAAATATCTCTTCGCTCTTTTCAGATAGTTTGTGATCAGCTGCACATACCCAGGGTTTATTATTTTAGTCTGGTTTTCAGCATTTATAACGTATTTGTCTCTCTCTTTCTCTAATTATAAGCAATATTATGTACGGCAGTATTTGAGTAAGGAAGGTGTGTTTGTTTCCTGCTCCTGGCTTAGCATGATGACTGAACAATAAAGTAATGAGTTTGAGCCCTTTTCTGATGTAAGCTGTTCTTCTGAAATGTGGCTCTTGGTGCAGATTGGAAGCTATGAGGAAGCCTTTGTGAACTTATTGGATTTGTCAACGTGGCAATTTGAGTTTTGGGTGACGCAGTAAAACAACTGTGGAAATCTTGTATCTTTATGATCGGTAAAAATTGCGCATGAGGGTATGATCGGTAAAAATTGCGCATGAGGGTAACCAGTGTGCTGGTTTTGCATTACTATCCAGCTTAATTTATACTGTGCTGAAAACTGGGCAAAAATGAGAGCTGTTTCTTAATTGTCACAATTACTCATTTAATATTGCAAATTGCAGTCTTCAACTGTTTCCACAGAATTTCAAATCGATGTAGGGTTGCATCACTTTGTACACTGGGGTCCTACTTATCTTTTATTGAACTACTTCCTTGCCAATTTCTGCTTTCTCATGCAGAACTATATTTGACCTTTTTCTTTCACAAAAAAGTAACCCAAGTCTCTTCTGCTGACAGATGGCAGCCACAAACATTCATCTGCTCCACCACCGAAACACAGTGGCTGCCGTGTGTACCATCTGCAAGATGCACTGCAGGAACTCACCAAGGCTCCTTAGGCAGCACCTGCCAAACACTACCATCTAGAAGGACAAGGGTAGCAGATACATGGGAACACCACCACCTGGAAGTTCCCCTCCCAAGTCACTCCTCATCCTGACTTGGAAATAAATCTCCCTTCCTTTACTGTCCTTCGAAATCCTGGAACTCCTCCCTAATAGCACTGTGGGTGTACCTACACCACATGGACTGCAGCAGTTCACCACCACCAACTTCTCCAGGGCAATTAGGGATGGGCAATAAATGCTGGCCTAGCCAGCAAAGCTCAAATCCCATAAAATGAATTTTAAAAGTAAATGTCTATGGGAAACACATAGAGGGCGATTCTCCGAGCCCTGCGCCGGGCCGGAGAATCGTCTCAACCACACCCTGACGCCCGCACGCAATTTTCCGAGGTGCGGAGAATCGGCGCCATTTGCACTGGCGCGGTGCCGGCAGTGGGTCGCTGGAATCGGCGGGGCCGGTGATTCTCTGGCCCGAGCGGCCGCGCGGATACGACAGAGTCCCGCCGGCGCCGTTCACCCCTGTATGCTGTCAGCGGGAACTCTACGCGAACGGTCGGGGGGTGGCCTGTGGAGGGGGGCTCCGTCCCAGAGGGGGGTCGCCGATGGGGTCTGGCCCGTGGTCGGGCCCACCAATCGGCGGGCCGGCCTGTCTCGTCTCCTCCCCCCACCCCCCCCCCCACCCCGGGCCTATTTTCCTGCGCGGCCTGCCCCTGAACACCGACGCTATGTTGAGTCGGTGCCGGCGCGCGGAAGAAGTCCCCCACGCATGCGCAGGTTGCCGCTGCCCATTTGGTGCCGGGAAGGGAGGCTGGAGCGGCATTAACCGCTCCAGCGCCGTGCTGACCCTGTGGGGGACAGAATCGGTTGTGCCCGGTTCACGCCATCGTGAAACTCGACGGCACGAACACTTGGGCTCCATTTGGGAGAATCGCCCCCATAATTTCTTGCTGTTTTCATTATATAAAACCGAGCACCAATTTCTGGTTTATTTTAGGGGAAATGTAATTTGGGGGAAATGAGATTGTGGAAAGTTTCAATACAATGGATTTACCTATGAGTAAATGGCCAGAAATTGTGAACAAAACACCCTAGTATAAGCATTGTGAGTCCATTATTATGACACAGCTTCCCCAACTGAGAGCAAATGCTCCGTTCTAAAATTCGCTGAACAATCCATAATAATCCTTCATTGTGTATACTCAAGTGCTGGGTAGTGGAAATACAAGGGAGAATTATGGGAGAAATAATGGTCTCATTCATATTTTTTAATGTGATTTGACCAATGACCACAAGCAGCAGCACCGATGAACCTCAAACGCCTGTATACCATTGAATGTTGCCTCTCTTGCTCTACTTTTAAGGGTATTTTATAGTTCCATGCATAATGTTCACTTAACCGCCATTGCATTTGTAATGTATATAAATGAAAAATCCCACCCGATAATGATGTTCCAATTTATGTTAGATGAATCTCTGTTCTCTCATGAAATTCCAAACCGTTGCTTTTTTGAGTACTCACATTATACTTTCCAACATCCTTCACTAGGTCCCCCCCATTGTTGTGGTTGGGACACTGCTTCGAACCATTGGCAGCATTTTTGATACAACTGAGAAGCTTGCGAGGCCACTTCGGAAAGCAAGTGTAGTTTAACTATCTTGGTATTGGAATTGAACTATGACTTGGTGAGTCAGAATACGGCAGCGCAACTCCATCTTTGAGACCTGTAACCCAACAAGTTGAACTTCAAGCTGGTGGATTGCCATTACTTCCTATTACCAGCTTTTAATTTATTGTAAAAAAAAAAAAAAAAAAAATGTTTTTAAATTACCATTTCAACTCCGTATTTTTTATCCAGGGCCGTAACCACTATGCAAGAAATAAGCCATTTGGATATCCAGCTAACTGTCTAACCATGTCATAAAGTTTTGTTTGAAGTCCCAGAATTTTCTTGGAGTTTTGGGAGTTAGGTTATCACCTCCATTAAAGATCTGATCAATCCAATTATATGGTTAGTGACAATGTCACTGGAAGAGTAATCCAGAGACCCAGGTTTCTTCTCTAGGGACATGAGTTGAAATCTCACCATGGCAACTGATGGAATTCAAATTCAATCAATAAATATGGTATTAAAAGTTAGTGGTGATGACAATACATTGCCATCACACAAAAAAACTCTGCCTGGTTCACCTAATGTCCTTTTACTGAAGGGAATCTACCTCCATACTGGGTGTAGCCCACATGTGACTCCAGAGCCGCAGCAATGTGGTTGACAATTAACTACCCTATGAAATGGCCTAGCAAGCCATTGTCAACAAGTTCTAACAGTTGTATCAAACAGGTACAGGAATGCAGGTGAGGAGTCAAACCAGACAAGAACCCCGGCATCACTCTAGGCACCAGAAACGATGACAGGACACTCAGCCGTGCTGGACAGCAAAGACATCCTTCCTAACATCTGGGGGCTTGTGCGAACATTGGGAGAGCTGTGTCACCGAGTAGTTGAGCATAATCTGACCTAAACATGCTCACAAAATCATACCTTGCAGAAAATGTCCCAGATGCTACCATCATCAGATAGGGTTCACCTGGGAGTCCCCAAACTTGACACCCGACTGCGTGATGTCTAAAAATATCAGGTCAAACATGGGCAAGATAACCTCTTGCTGATTGCTGCCTATGCTCACCTATCAGTACTCTTCCATGTTGAACATCAATTGGAAGGAGCACTTAGGGTGGCAAGAGGACAGAATGTACTATTGAGTGGGGGCCACTGTGCCCATTAACGAGAGTGGCACGGTAGCACCCAAACTGATTGAGCTGACTGAGGCTTAAAGGATTCTTTCCTTCGATAGCATCTTCAAAACTCACAACCTCTACCACCTTGAAGAACAGGGGCAGCAGATGCATGGGAAAACTACCACCTGCAAGTTTCTCTGCAAACCACACACTTGGAAATATATTGTCATTCCTTCACTGACACTGGGTCAAAATCCTGGAACTCCTCAACAGCTCTGTGGGTGTTTCTACAACATGTGGACTGCAGCTTGCCATCACTTTATCTAGGGCGATAACATTCTGGCCTAACCAGCAATGCCCACATCCCATGAACAATTTTTGTTTTAGAAAGCTGCAAGATTGGATTTTCAGCAGGCAGTGAAGGAACCAACAGGAGGGAAAAACCTTGTCCTTACCAGTCAACCTGTCACAGATGCACTTGTCCATGACTGTATATTGGTAGGAGTGACACGTGCACATTTCTTGTCAAAATTAAGCCACATTGAGGATGCCCTCCATGGTGTTGTGTTGCACTACCACTGTGCTAAGTGGGGTAGATTTCGAACAGATTGAGCATTTCAAAACTGGACATTAGGGAGGTGCTG
The DNA here is from genome assembly GCF_047496885.1 of Scyliorhinus torazame. Taxonomy (NCBI): domain Eukaryota; kingdom Metazoa; phylum Chordata; class Chondrichthyes; order Carcharhiniformes; family Scyliorhinidae; genus Scyliorhinus; species Scyliorhinus torazame. The sequence goes on from NC_092709.1 coordinate 285,707,862, forward strand.
TTATTATCAGCAGCAGCAGAATTGCATTGAATCTAATCTATAATCTCGTGTTTCAGTGAAGAGTGCAGGAGGCCATGCCAGGAGCATTGCCAGGAGGTGCCAACCTGGTGATGCTGCAACACAGGACTACTGTCTGCCAAACATAAGAATATAAATAGGAGCAGGAGTCGGCCATCTGGCCCCTCGAGCCTGCTCCGCCATTCAATGAGATCATGGCTGATCTTTTGTGGACTCGGCTCCACTTTCCGGCCCGAACACCATAACCCTTAATCCCTTTCTTCTTCAAAAAACTATATCTTTATCTTAAACACATTTAATGAAGGAGCCTCAACTGCTTCACTGGGCAAGGAATTCCATAGATCTTCACTGGGCAAGGAATTCCATAGACCGTGCAATTGATAGAGCAAAGCAATCCCACAACTATGGAATCCGATATAAGAAGCTCTTCAGTCCTGCCACATCCAGTCGTGAATGGCGGTGGATAATTAAACAACTCATTGGAGAAGGAGGATCCATAGATAGCCACGTTCTCAAGGATGGGAGGAAAGCCAGCACAGCAGTGCAAAAGACAAGGTAGAAGCATTTGCAACAAACAGCAAGTGCTGAGTGGGTGATCTATCCCTGCCTCCTCCTAAGGTTCCCAGCATTACAGACTTTGTCAATTCCACTCGCTCCATGTGATATCAAGGAATAACTGAAGGCGTTGGATCCTGTAAAGACTACGGGCACTGACGACATTTTCGGCAATAGTACTGTAGATTTCTGCTGCAAAACTAGCAGCTCCTCGAGCCAAACTGTCCAGTGCATCTACAACACTGGCTTTTACCCAGCAATGAGGAAACTTGCTCAGATGTGTACTCTCCAGAAAAAGCAAACCAGTTCAACCGAGACCACAACTGCCCTACAAGTCTACACATATCAGTGTGGAGGGGGTTATCAACAGTGCTATTAAGTAGCACTTGCTTAGCAATGACCTGCTCACTGATACTCAGTTTGGGGCTTCACCATGGCTGCTCAGCTCCTGAATGCGGGGCTTCCCTTGTTAAAACATAGACAAGAGAGCCGCACATCAGAGGTTAAGTTTAAGTGACTGCCCTTGGATCAAGGCACCATTTGACCAAGATAGCATCAATAAGATCTACTGTCGATGGAAATCGGTGGTGGGGTGAACTCTCTACAGGTTGGTTTTTCTAAAAAAAAAAAAAAGAAGGAAGATGGTTGTAGTTATTGGAGGCCAATCATCTCAGTTCTAAGACATCACTACAGGAGTTCTTCAGGGTAGTACCCTAGACCCAACCATCTTCAACTACTTCCTCAATGACCTTCCTTCTATCATAAGATCAGTAGTTTTAAATACTGGGCTGCAAGAGCAGGTCCATCTACAAAAATCCACTTGACAATTATTTACAGCTCGAACTGAATGCATTAGTTTTGACTGTTTGCAATATCTTCCACCCTTGCAGGGGACTGTTGTTAGTTCCATGGCATAGCCTGCCATTTGTGGCGTTTTTAGGTTTCAGTTTATAGATTACTACTTTGTAGCAGAAATGCTAACTAAAAATTAAAGCACAAAACTTGACTGTAATGGTGAGCTGCTTATGGTGACATCACCTCTTTTGGTGAAAAACTTTATGCTTGTTGTTTTGGTGCTGATCAAATAGGTTTGTTTTGTTTTTTGGAAGAAAGTTGTGCAGTGCAGTGCTCACCTATCTATGGGAATTGTGAAAGTACATTTGTATGTTGCGTTTTGACATTTTGTCTCGGGATAGACCCTTTATAGCAGCCTTGCGTGTAAAGGTGCGACAATGTTGCAGCACTCCTGAATTTGAGTACAGTCTCCGTTCTCAATCTTTCAGATCCTTCGAAAGCACAATGCTTGTAAGAGGGATTGTTTTCCATTCCTGAATTTTTAAACAGTTCTGTCGACAACTTTGAAGAGTTCACTGGAAGGCTCAGTTCTTGAAGTAACTTGTGCTATAGAAGCTGCTACAATGATCAATGGGATGCGTTCACACTCGAACAAAACCTTTTATTAGTGAGAGCTTACCTCATCCACTGATTTATTTATTTATTATTTTTTTGGATCAGTTTATTTTTCTTTGACGGAAGCTGTTCTCGGTGGTACTATCAAGCGGCATATTCTTGGCAATAACCTGCTCACCGTTTGGATTCTGCCAGAGCCCACTTAACTCATGACGTCATTACAGCCTTGGTCCAAACATGGACAAAAGAGGTGAACTCAAGAGGTGAGAGTGACTGTCCTTGCTATCAAGGCCCCAACTGTTTGAGATGGATCATCTCAGCCCCTGGGCATATTTGCAGGAGTTCCTCAGGGCAGTGTCCCAGGTCAAACCACCTTCAACTACTTCATCAATGACCTACCCTTCATTGTAAGGTCAGAAGTGGGAATGTGCATGGCTAATTGCACATGCTCAGCATCATTCACCATTTTTTTTTTGGAGGTGGGGATGCTGAGAGACCAGCAGAGAAGGCTCCTGGAGAAGGTGGAGGACCTAGAGAATAGGTCCCGCCAAATTGCTGGCCAAAATTTTGTCCTCCAGGATTGAGGATTGTGTTCCGGACATTATTGGGGAGGACCAGATGGGGTTGGTTAAGGGTAGGTAGTTAGTGGCCAATGTAAGAAGGTTGTTAAATATGATCATGATTCCCCCGGAAGGTAGGGAGTTGGAGGTAGTGATCGCAATGGATGCAGAAAAGGCTTTTGATCGGGTAGAATGGGATTATCTGTGGGAGGTACTGGGATGGTTTGGATTTGGGCGGGGCTTTATTGACTGGGTCAGGTTGTTGTATCAGGCTCCTGTGGCAAGTGTACTGATGAATAGGACAACATCGGGCTATTTTAGACTGCACCGGGGGACGAGACAGGGATGCCCCCTCTCCCCACTGTTGTTGGCGCTAGCTATAGAGCCATTGGCAATTACTCTGAGACCTCAAGGGGCTGGTCCGCAGGGGGGGTGAAGCACAGAGTTTCGCTCTATGCAGACGACCTGCTTCTGTATGTATCGGACCCAATAGAGGGGATGGAAGAAATTATGAGGATTCTAGGGGAATTTGGCCGGTTTTCGGGGTATAAGCTAAATATGGGGAAAAGTGAGATATTTGCGGTCCATGCGAGGGGACAGAGAGGCGATTGGGGGAGCTGCCGTTTAGATTTGTAGGGGGAAGCTTTAGGTACCTAGGCGTTCAAGTGGCGCGGGAATGTGACCGGCTGCATAAATTAAAATCTGGTCCGAATAGGAGACCAAATGAAGGACGATTTTCGGAGATGGGACACGCTTCCATTGTCACTGGCTGGGAGAGTGCAGGCGGTGAAGATGACGGTCCTCCCGAGACTCCTGTTTGTATTTCAGTGTCTCCCCATCTTCATTCCGCGGTCCTTTTTTAAACGGGTCAACAAAGTGATCACTGGTTTCGTTTGGGTGGGTAAGACCCCGTGGTTAAGGAAGGTAATGTTTGAGCGGATTCGGGGAGAGGGCGCAGTGGCGCTGCCAAATTTTAGTAACTATTACTGGGCGGCGAATATAGCCATGATCAGGAAGTGGGTGGTGGGGGAAGGGTCGGCATGGCAGCGTATGGAGGTGGCTTCATGCAAGGGCACCAGTCTGGGGGCGTTGGTAACTGCGCCTCTGCCATTCCTGCCGGCACGGTACTCCACCAGCCCCGTGGTGGTGGCGGCCCTGAGAGTCTGGGGGCAATGGAGGAGACTTGTGGGAGCAGAGGGAGCATCGGTCTGGTCCCCAATCTGTAATAATCACCAGTTTGCCCCGGGAAGTATGGATGGGGGGTTCCGGATATGGCGGAGAGGAGGGATTGAGAGGATGGGGGACATGTTTATAGAAGGGAGCTTTCCGAGTATGAGGGCGCTGGAGGAGAAGTTTGGATTGGTGAGGGGAAACAAATTCAGGTACTGCAGGTGCAGGACTTCCTACATAAACAGGTGTCAACCTTCCCGCTCTTGCCACTAAGGGGGATTCAGGACAGGGTCATTTCCAGAGGGTGGATAGGAGACCAATAAAGGTGGGACCTGTAAGGGGGAGTGTCTCTGACATTTACAAGGAACTATGGGGTCAGAGGAGATGCAGACCGAGGAGCTGAAGCGCAAGTGGGAGGAGCTGGGAGGAGAGATAGAGGATGGTCTATGGGCTGATGCGTTGCGTACAGTCAACGCGTCTGAAACATGTGCTAGGCTCAGCCTGATACAATTCAAGGTCGTCCATCGGGCTCACATGACAGTGGCCCGGATGAGCAGATTCTTTGGGGTGGAAGACAGATGTGCAAGATGTGCGGGAGGACCAGCGAACCATGTCCACATGTTCTGGGCATGTCTGAAGCTTAGGGGATTTTGGCAGAGGTTTGCAGATGTCATGTCCACGGCATTAAAAACAAGGGTGGCGCTGAGTCCAGAGGTGGCGATTTTCAGGGTGTCGGAAGACCCGGGAATCCAGGAGAAAGAGGCAGACGTCCTCGCCTTTGCGTCCCTGGTAGCCCAGAGACTGATACTATTAGCTTGGAGCGACTCAAAGCCCCCGAAGTCCGAGACCTAGCTATCAGACATGGCTAGCTTTCTCTGTTTGGAGAAAATCAAGTTCGCCTTGAGAGGGTCACTGTTAGGGTTCGCCCGGAGGTGGCAACCGTTCGTCGACTTCTTCGCAGAAAATTAATCGTCAGCAGAAGTGGTGGGGGGGGGGGCGGGGGGGGGGGGGGGGGGTTAGTTTAGCTTAGAGTAGGGAGTTAATAAAGGTGGGACCTGTAAGGAAGGGAGACTGCTTTTGCACTAGGTTTATAGTTTCATGTACGTTGTTTATTTTGTTGTTGTTACAATACCAAAAATACCTCACAATGTGTATTAAAAGAAAAAACATTTGTTGCCTATCCCATTCATAATTGCCTTTAACGAGTGGCTTGCTCAGGCACTTCTGAGGGTCAATGGCATTGCTATGGGCCTGGCTTCACATGTAGGAAAAACTGGGTAAAATTGGCAGATATTGGGGGTGATTCTCTGAGCGCCGGGCCGGAGAATTGCCGCAACCGTGCCACGACGCCGGCGCATGATTCTACGAGGTGCGGAGAATCGTCGCCGGCACGTTTGGCATGCCGCGGGCCGCTGGAAACGGCGGGGCCACCGATTTTCCGGCCCAGATGGGCCGTGCGGCCGCGCGGATATGACAGAGTCCCGCCGGCACCGTTCACCCCTGTTTGCTGCTGGCGGGAACTCTGCGCGAACGGTCAGGGGGCGGCCTTTGGGGGTGGGGGGGGGGTGGGTGGGGGGGGGGTGAGGGGGGCTCCTTCACCTGGGGGGGGCCCTCCGATGGGTTCTAGCCCGTGATCGGGGCCCACCGAACAGCAGGCTGGCCCCTGAACACAGACGCCATGTTGAGTCGGGGCCGGTGGCCTAGAGAAGTACCCCGCGCATGCGCAGGTTGGTGCGGTGCCCTTTTGGCGCCGGGAAAGGAGGCTGGAGCGGCGTGAACTGCTCCAGTGCCGTGCTGGCCCCCTGTGGGGGACAGAATAGATCGTACCTGGGCCTGGTTCGCGCCGTCGTGAAAAGCGACGGCGTTCACAACGGCGCGAACACTTGGGCTCCATTTGGGAGAATCGCCTCCGTTGTTTCCTGTAGCATATTTTTAGTGAACTAGATGGGTGTTTATAACAATGAATGATGGTTGTCATGGTCACCATTACTGAGACTAGCTTGATATGCCAAATGTATTAATTACATGTAAATTTCACCAGCTGCTGTGGTGCAAGGAACCCACGGTCCTCTAGCATTAGTCTCTGAATTACCACTCCAGTGACATTACCAGTCCAGCAGCATTGCCAGTACGCTACTGTCTTCCCATTATTTATCCATGGGAGATGCAGATGTTGATGGCAAAGTTGTTGCCATCAGAGAGGAAAATGGGTGAGCTGCCTTCATGAATACAATTGAATGTTAGGCAATTAGTTCACCACTTTGCTATGGGTTTGGAATCATATAGACTAGGCAGGGCAAGGGTGGCAGATTTCCTTTCCTTCAGGGTATCGGTGAACTGGGTGAGTTTTTACCACAGTCGGATGGTTTGCTGGTCACCATTAATGAAGCATGGTGATTAGCACTGTTGCTCCCCAGCGCCAGGAGCACAGGTTCAATTCCTGGCTTGGGTCACTGTCTGTGCGGTGTCTGCGTGGGTTTCCGCCGGGTGTTCTGGTTTCCTCCCACAAGTCCCAAAAGATGTGCTTGTTAGGTAATTAGGACATTCTGAATTCTCCCTCGGTGTACCCGAATATGCACTGGAATGTGGCGACTAGGGGATTTTCACAGTAACTTCATTGCAGTGTTAATATAAGCCTACTTGCGACACTAATAAAGATTATTATTGTTATCACCAGTTTGTTTATTCCAGATTTATTTAATTAAGTGTATTTATTTTCTCTGGGGAGGATTTGAACTAGTTTGTGTCTCTTGATCATTAACTCACACCAGCAAGTAGCTATTTGTCACTTCAATCCTGATGGTGAATACATGCAGGTTACTAAATTATGGTGTCTTGGTTGAGGAGGAGGCCTGTAGAATGGTGATGGTAGAAAGGCTGATGGTTTCCTTGCCTGCTGTCCAGCCACCTCGGCTCCTTTCCAACAGATGTCACTTGTTTTTGATTTGATTTATTATTGTCACATGTATTAGTACACAGAGAAAAGTATTGTTTCTTGCGGCCTGTGTCGCTCGCCGCACTCATTGTGGTGGAGGATTCGGGCCCGGAGGGCGACTGTCCGAAGGCTGTCAGCCACCCAGTGTCGGGAGCGCAGGGTGCACATGAGGTGCTCTGTAGTGGGGTGCGGGGCTCACTTGTGCCTGACACTGTGTCGCCCCTCACCCCCTCTGGGGAACTCCCGGAACCTGGCACATCATAATTAAAGGTTCTTTTATTTTTCTGCCTCCCTAGATAGTTCAGGCAGTGCTCTATGCCCTCTCCCTCCACCAACACCTGACACCCTCCCTCCCCACCACCCTCCTTTCCCCTCTCTCCCCACTACCCCCTTCCTTTCCCTTCTGTTGGTAGAGGCGAGGGTATCTGGTCTCTCCAGCGCAAAGTTTAGTGCTTGTACCATTTGTTTTTTGTAGAAATGTGTTGTGAACTGTTTTAATAATCAGAGTACCCCCCCGCCCCCCCCCCCCCCCCCCCCCCCCCCTCCCTGTACGTTGATACTGAGGGGAGGATATTCTCTTTTTCCAACACAACGAGTGTTGTACCGTTTGGCCTTGTAAATATTTTTACTGTTTTAATAAAAGGATACAGACAACGCATACTGTACAAAGGGAAGGAAGGAGAGACTGCAGAATGTAATGTACAGCAGCTGAAGGTGAAATTATGAGCAGTTGTGGCCATTGCTTTTCTGAAAACATTTCAGACATCTTTGTTTATTTGACAACTGGATTAGAATCGTTCAACTGTGTTGCTTCTATTTATGCTTTGAGAAACGTGGCTGCATTTATTTACAGAGGACAGTGAGTGTGCTTTCATAAATAGTACATTTGAAAAGTGTTATTTTTGATTTTAAACGTTTGACTGCTTGGGAAGTTCTCTCGAAGGACTAACAGAATGAGCAATTTAGTAGGCCTGAGCACTGTCCAGAGTTAGCCAATTTCAACAGTTGATATGGGCCCTATAACTACCTTCAAGACTGGAGTGTATGTGTGTCTTCAGTGCTTTCCAATATACTTCAATATGGAAAAAGCAAAATATTGCTGTTGTTGGAAATAAGAAATAAAATCAGAAAGTACTTGGAAAAACTTTTGATCTGGCAACATCTTTGGAGAGACCAATGGAATTATCATTTTGACTCCGTAGAGAATCAGATTTGCGTCCCATTTAAGATTTGATGTCATATGCTGCTTAAAAAAATGAAACACATTGATAAATGTTTTTGCCTTGCACTCGCCAGATTAACATAAAGCCAAATTTCAAACTATTGCAGCAATTTCTACTATTGGAGTAAAGGGTGCTTGATTGGTTGGGAGGTCAGGTCTGATTTACAAAGGCTTTGCTGTGGAGAAAACAACGGGGTCCTGCTGGCTCCCCAAAATCCTGGGTATTCAAAAAAGGTGCAGAGCTTGGGCATATTCCCTTTTTCGTTGTTGCAGAAAGTGTATCAATCTATGTCACCTCGAGCAAGTGTAACTGAACCATGTCATTGGCTTGACTGGTTATCTTAAATTGTTTGTTGTGTAGCTATTAACACACTCCAGATTGTTCAGCAGACCAACCTGAGAATTGCACCTAATAGTCCGAACTTTTTGGGGGGTATGCAAGCATCGCTGAGTATGGTCCGTACTCTGCTTGTTCTTTTGACTGTTCGTAATGGGTAGTTTGATTTGATCAGCAACTGGGTGGGCATATGGGCCGATGGCCATTCTTTTCTCCCGTAGAATCAATTGTTAGGATTATTTGAAATTTGGCATCTTGCATTTGTCCTGATGAGTATAAGATGAAAAGCTTCAGCAACATGTGGGCGTCATTTAATGAGGGGAAAAAAGTATTTTTTTGAACGTGAATAATGAGGTATTTCTGGAAGCCTGGAGCGTTGAGAATGACCCCGATATCAAATGGGACTTTGTTTTTTGGGAGCTTCTGCAGGGAACACCCTGCCAAGGCCACACTTACCATTTCCTGCACTGACGAGCTCTGCCATTTTTAAATGCCGACCCAACCTCTTCCTGCCCCCTCCCCCCACCCCGCCCTAAACTGGCCACAACATGATTTCCCAGCAAGGTCGTATGATCACGCCCAAAGTCTCTTCAGTAATATTCATGTTCTCGCCTAGAATTCTATTATCTTGCGAAATCTTGAAGGTTTGTTCACTTTTTCTGGGATCAACCCAAAAGGGCTGCCACAGCCCTCTTGAATTTACTTTAGCTCTCAAGTATTTCATATGTTCCATGAGGTATGGATTACATGGGGAATTTTCAATTAGCTTTTGATTTAGAGACCTTCCAATTTACTTTCTAGATCTCACAACAGTTAACTTTCAGCTCCTTCTCCTGACTCTGACATATGTGGGCAGCTTTCTCACTGTCTACTCCAACAGCTCTACAGTTCATTCCAAGGAAACTGACTGCTTTCTGCCACAAGGCTCTGTGAGGACCACTGTGTTTCTTCCTTCAGCTTCAAACTAGGCAAATATTCCAGCCTCTTTCCCCTCTCTTGAATTCAAAAATGAGCTCGATCTCCACTTGTATTCTGTGCAATAAACAATAAAGTTAGTATTTCTTCACACAAAAGCAGATTTGACTAACATTTTTTTCCTTTCTCTCTGCCTAATCGTTGAGTTGCAGGGCTCACAAGACCAAACCTGCTGTTCACAAACTGAACTGTTTGCTTCTGTCAGCAAAAGCGCACTGTAAAATTAAACCAACAAAAAAACCTTCGAACCAAGGCTCCATCCTGAATCGCTATCTCTCTATGGCAAAGTGGTATGCTTTTGGACCAGCTCAAATGGAAATGTAAACAAATAAGTTCACCTGGCTTCTGCAACCCACGCAAACAATTTAGATTTCTAATGGCTGTAATTGCCCGATCACCAGACCTCCTGTTGAAACCTGAGATGACCATTTATTGTTAAAATTTTCTTCCTTATCAACTCTGACCTTGCAAGGTAAATCCACTTTCAAGCATCATAAACCCCAAGCTTGTTTGAATTGCATTTACTTCATGGTATCTTTTTATCAATCCGATGACCCCATTTTTCTAGAGTGAAAAGTTTAATTCCCCCAAACTAACATGTATATTGTCACCTACATGAATTATGAACTCGATAGTTGCAACAGAAGCATTAGCCCCATCGGGCATTTGGCATACTTCCAAGAGTACTCACTGGTGGGTCACTGTCTGTGTGGAGTCTTCACGTTCTCCCCGTCTTTGCGTGGGTTTCCTCCGGGTGTTCCGATTTCCTCCCACAGTCCAAAGATGTGCAGGTTAGGTGGATTGGCTATGCGATATTGTCTTTGGTGTCCAATAAAAGTCAGGTGCGGTTACTGTAGCCACTTAAAATGGATAACCCCCGATTCAAAATGGCGAACGGCAAAGGCTGATGGGAAAATCAGCCAACAGGACAAAAACGAGCAGCTGCAGGTTGGCTGTGTATTCACCCCTGGAAAGGCCAGACAAGATCGATACCAATAACCATCAGCATAACAAAACACCAGCCATCTGCATACTAATGAGCAATCCCCGGGAACAATAAGCAACATTTAGACACACAAAGCCAAACCAGACTCTTGGGCGCCCGCAGAAGCCTACACAAAGGGAGGTGAACGACCACCTCAAGACCGCCCATCGATCAAGGAATCGCTCCAGCATTGGAGAAAATCAAAACAAGTGATTGGGACAAAGTCCAATCACTTGGGACCAGGTACAGGGTCCGCCCCGAAAGGCGGGAAGCCCCTGGGAACTATAAGAGTAGAGTCCCAAGTTCAAATTGCGCTCTTCTGTTCACCTGCCCTCCACCAGCACTCTGCTCTTCACCACCGCTCTTCCAGCTCTCTTCACTCTCCAGCAGCCGATCAAAACTGTAAGTCTTACTGCAACACTCGCTGCGAGATAGGCACTCCTAGCTACCAATCTGCACCAACTTCGAATCCCGCAGACTCAGAACCCGAACGAAAGGCCATTTGTTTCCCTGACCTGGTGGGCCAGTCCGAAGTTAAGTATAGGCCTGTTAGTTGTAGAAGTAGCTTAGACGTAGAATTTGTGCATGAGTAGCGATTACTGTGTATAATAAATGTGCTTTCATTTAAATCTTACTAATCGGTGTATTGGGTTATTGATCATTACTCGGACTTGAACCACGTGGCGGTATCATAAAGATACCTGGCGACTCAAGAGCAAAGGTGATAAAACAGAGCAATTAAACTAAGGCAAAGTTAGCAACATTACGGAGATGGGGTGGAGTGTGGGCTTGGGTGGGGTGCTCTTTCCAAAGGCCAGTGCAGACTCAATGGGCTGAATGGCCTCCTTCTGCACTGTAAATTCTGTGAAATGCTCCCTTGTTTGAGCATTTAGAATATATTTTTAGATTGTTCCTGCTTCAAGAGTATAATTACAGGATCGTGTTGTGAATGAAGATGATTTGGATGCAGTACTTCACCTAGTTAGCATATAAATTAAAAAGGAAATTGCCTCAAACTATCAAACATTCATCTTTTGAGGAGCACACAACGGTGTACCAGAAAGATATGTGGTCTGTGGCAAGATTTGTGCTGTGTGAATTCTCTTGTACAAGATCATCCCATGTCTCCCTTTTCACAGCTGAGAAAATCTCCAGTATTTTCTAAAATCTGACACATCTGCTTTTATGGCTATTTTATTGGCATTGGTTTCATGCTAAAATGTCTCTAGTTTGTTTATGATATGAATTACATGCTCTCCATATAGCATGCTCTAACTGTCTGGTTGTGCATTTGAATTCGACTATATTTGACTACTTAGTTGCATATTCTACTGGTTTTGCTTCCTGATGCTCTCAGGTAGCTGTATATAGTGGTGAGTCCTCGCATACTTGCAGGTTTCTTCAAATCCTTCCCGTAACTATTTCAACACTGTTCGTGGATTATGTCCATTTTTCCTTCTTTCAAGCAGAATGTTCCACTTGTCCAATATGCCCGGGACCCATTTTTTTAGTTTTTCCCCCCATCCTGGCCAAGAATATATCCGCCTTTATTTTTATTTTCCTATATACATGTGATGGAATGTTGATTATGACTACAGTATAATTTACAATAAACGTTTATGTCAATGCCCTTTCAATCTAACCAAACATTCAACTTTGTTCACGTCACAGGACTCTCATTCGGGGCAGGAGAGTTACCAGACTTTTGGGGCTTGTTGACTATTTTAAAACTTTTTTTGAAGCTGTTGCTGTTTTTCCAGGTTGACATCAGGTACTCCAGTGTTAATTTTCTACAACTTGGCCAGAACCTTGCCAACACAACGGTTGCCGATATCCAAATTTTGGTTAATGTTTTTCGGGCATCCTTGAGGCAAAGAATGCTGATCTTTTTGCACTTATTTTGTGCTCTGTATTGATAGCCTTCAGAAGTTGCATTTATCAGGCTTTATCTCAACTTTGGGTAACCCAAGTCAATTGACAGCCAGTGTACTTTTTGCCATTGCTATAATGTACAAAAGCAAATGCGAGTTAGTGGGTGTGGGTTTTGAATTGAATCCAGACTTAGTTATTGCTTTTCGCTTTTTTCCTTTACTAAATTTGCACCCAAAGTGAGTTATATTGTTGAGGGCGAACTGAATTGAAATGACAGCTTTCCAACCCGACTATGACCATTTAATTTACATGCCTTATTTTCATTCATGGGATGTGGGTGTCACTGGCAAGGCCAGCACTTATTGCGTATCCTTAATTGCCTCCTTGAACCACTGCATGTGGCATGGGAGTGCTAGTAGGAAAGGAGCTGCAGGATTTTGACCCAATGACAATGAGGAAAAGGCAGTATAAGGAAAGGTTTTGAGTGATCCTGCCAGAATCCTAACTGAGCAACAGTAAGCAGGCTATTGCTGAGTAAAGTGCTGCTTGATTGCACTGTCAGTGAATGTTCTATTTTGCTTATGTTTGCCAATAGGCTGTTGGGGCTAGTGTTGGCTGGATTTAATTTGTCCTGTTTTTTTTGTGGGACTGGGCAGAATATAATTAGGCAGTTTTCTACAAATGTGTCTAGATACAATGAAGCCTTGGTTATGTTTTACAGCTTTGTATTTTTGTTCATGGATCCCACAGGATGATGAATATGTATCTATGTAAATTGCTGTTGCATTGATGTCATTTGCTTGAAGACGTAGAAAAGGTTTCCAGTTTTCAATCTTAAGTACATTGTTCATTCCCGTCACCATTTAGTCTGTCAAACATTCTAGTCATCTGAAACACCTTTAATTAGACCAAATATTCATATTTTATATTCCAGGGAATCCTGGCTTAGTCTATGTAATCTTTTCTCTTAATTTAAATCATTTTGATGAATCTGCACATGCCCCTGAAAGGTTAATATATCAATCGTGAGATGTATTGTCTTGAAATAAACACAGTTCTTTGGGTACGGTCTAACTAGAGTTTTACACAACTGTAACTATGAAAATAGAGAAAGTTGACCGCCTGCTTACAGCATTATTAACTCTGGGCTGGATTTTATGGTCCATCCACAGGCGCTAAAGCCAAGTGGGTGGACCCATAAAATAGGGCACAATGCCACCTGCAACATATCTGTTACCTGCCTACCTGTGTCACAATTTTGCAAGCGGGGATGAAAATGTCAGGTGGGCTCCTTGCCCGTGGCCTGATTGAGGCCCTTAACTTATGGGCTGCTGGGCAGTGCTTCCTTTCTGGCTCACCAGTGTCAATTGGAGGTTCCCCCCCCACCCCTATTCTCTCAATGTCTCCCCTCCCCTCACACTATCTAGAATGCCCCCCCTCCACCCTCTCGCTGGAGCCTGGCAGCCAGCCCTCGTAAGATCCTGCAATACCGGGATGGCTATCGCTCCCAGTGATGCTGTCAGTACTGCAAAGCTGCTAGACTGCAATTGGCCAGCAACTCTGAGGACTTGTTCCAGGAGAGCAGCAGAGATCTCGCCTTGTAATAAATAAAGGCCCGTGAACTGAAAAATTAAAATGGGGCGAGTTAACCACGCTGATATGGCCTAACTCCCAATAATTACACTGTAGTGTGGTAAGTCCTTCGCATTAATCTGGCCCCATATTACGGTAAAATAAACACACACAGCACATCTACACTATAAACTTGTCATACTTGAGCTCATTTGTGCATGCTTTGAGCTTGATGTTAATGAACTTGCTTCATGGAGGAGTTCATTTTAATCTTTACGATTTGTAAACTTAAAGCCACCTTGATATATGATGTAAAGTTGCCCTAATTTGTTGTGCAAAGTTTCTTGCGATCGCGTGTGCTTCGTGTCTTTTTGACACCACCCACCTATTCACCAAAAAGAGCACACATGATGATTCAAAATGCTCAGGCAAATAAGGTGACCTTTTCTCCCATTTGTTCAGTTGATTCATTTAATTAATTTACCCATTCTAATCTGACATGAAGAGTGGATCCTGAGATCAACTTTTGAGCCAAAAGAAATGAACATTTAAACAATTGGTTCATAAGAGTAAGTGCCCTGGAACCGGAGAGCGAAGGACTTCACATTTGGCATTCTGCCATACTAAACCAGGTGGCAAGACTTTCAATCGTAACTTCAAAAGAACAATAGTGCTTGTAGTTCAATAATTGATTTTGTTCTTATTTTTCAATATATGCAAGTCCTTTTAATTCTAACTGCATGACTAGTCTGATCCTGGGCAGAGTGAAACATCTTGTGCAATCAGGTTGATTCTGCATGTTTGACCCAGGTTCCAAAGGGCAGCACTAATTGAACACTGAAATAATTTGGTTTATTCCAGGATTTCAGGTTGGGTATGGTCATGAAAAATAAATAACATACTGCTGCCATCTTGTTGCCTCATGTTGTTGCAAAAAGGGAAACAAAGGTTATCCTGGGTAGACGGGAATGTAGAACTTGAAACACAAACCGATCAGCCATGATCTTATTGAATGGTAGAGCAGGTTCCAGGGGCCAAATGGCCTACTTCAGCTCCTATTTCGTATATTCATACCATCCCCCCCCCCAACCCCAACGAGACAGCACTTTGATTTAATGACTCATTCAATGACACCTCTGAAACTGTAGCACTCTTTCATTTCTTTTCCCCTGAAAATTTAGAGTACCCAATTATTTTTTTCCAATTCAGGGGAAATTTAGCGTGACCAATCCACCTACCCTGCACTTCTTTGGGTTGTGGGGACGAAACCCAGGCAAACGCGGGGAGAATGTGCAAACTCCACACGGACAGTGACCCAGAGCGGGGATTGAACCTGGACCTCGGCACCATGAGGCAGCAATGCTATCACTGCGCCATTGTGCTGTCCCTGCAGCGCTCTGTCAGTGCAGTACTGGAGTGTAGGCTCCAGGCATCATTACAATCATTACAACCTTCTTCTAAACTTGGACAAGAGAGCTGAGTTCCAGAATTGGGAGGGAAACTCTCCACTGGCTGGAGGCATGCCCAGTACAACAGAAGATTGTTATGGTTGCTGCCAATCAATCATCTCAGTCCCAGGACATCACTGCAGCTGTTCCTCAGGATAGTGTCCCAGGCCTTGATTTTTCAGCTGCTTCATCAATGACCTCTCCGTCATAAGATAAGAAGCGGGAATGTTTGTTAGTGATTGTGTTCAGCACCATTCATGACTCCGATACTGAAACAGTCTGTGCCCATATGCACCAAGACCTATACAACATTCAGGCTTGGGCTGATAGGGCCAGGCAATGACCACCTCCAACACAAGTTCCCTGTGATATTCATTATCATTACAATCGCTGAATCCCCCCACAAACAGCCTAATAGGTTAGCTTTGACCAAAAACTGAACTAGACCAGCCATATAAATACTGTGGCGACAAGAGTCACTCAGTCGGATTTGATTCCTGCCTCCCAAAAGCCTGATTTTATTTACAAGGCACACATCAAGGTTGTGAAGCAATACTCTACACAAACGTGGATCCGTGCATCTTAAACAACATTCAAGAAGTTAAGACATCCCATCTACCACCTTAAACGTTCACTGCCTCCCAACACCACTGCACTGTGGCAGCATTGTGCACCAGCTACAACATGCACTGCAACTCTCCAAGGCTTCTCCGACAGCACCTTCCAAACCTGCAACCTCTACCACCTAGAAGATTCCAATGCCACCTATAAGTTTCCCTACAAGTTATACATCATCCTAGCTATGTCACCGTTCCTTCACTCGCCCTGGGTCAAAACTCTGGTACTCCCCCCATCCCAGTACTGTGGGTGTATCTACACCATATGGATTGCAGTTGTTCAAGAAGCCAACTCACCACCATCTTCAGGGCAATTTTTCTTTTCAAGAAGGGATGTGGGTATCGCTGGCTAGGCCAACATTTATTGTCTACCCTAATTGCCCTTCAAATAGGGTCATCAATGAATAATCTTATGCTGTTTTGACAGTTCTGGAATCATAACACCGTTTGGTGCAGTGGAATTCCAAAGTCAATATCATTCAATGGCTCCCACCGAAGTAGTTTTACGGCCTGTTTTTACTTTCACATTGTTGATTGCTGTTAGTCATCACTTCTTTCCATTAGTTCAGACCGGTCCTTTGTTTTTTTTTTGTCCTTTCTCCCATTTGTTTTTCAGTGAACTATTCCCTTCATTATCCATGTTACCAAAATATTTGATGTAACATTCATCAGTTTTATTGAATTGCAAATCCTGCATTCATAACCTCAAGCCTCCTTGCAGTACAATGGCTGAATATTGCACCTAGGTGAGACGAAAATAAATGTATTTTGCAATTCTTTGATGTTCCCTATTTCCGTATATTCCTCCAGGGGTTGGTTAGCTCACTTGGCTAGATGGCTTGTTTTGTGATGCGGGTTCAATTCCCAATTGATGTTATTCACAAGGCCCAGCCTTCTCAACCTTGCCCCTCGCCTGAGGTGTGGTGATCTTCTGGTTAAATCGCCACCAGCCAGCTCATCGACTCAAAAGGAGAGAGTAGCCAATGGTCCTCAGGACTATGGTCACTTTAATTTCATTTCATATTCCTCCAGCCTAACAACTTCAGACCACTATTTGTGCTGTTCTTCCAGCTCTCTAGATCCAAGGCTTTTGAATTTGATGACCGAATCCATGCAGTTGATATCATGTGACCTATTGAATTTCTAGCCGGTATTTTGGGGAGCATGGTTAGCACTGTTGCTTCACCGCTCCAGGGACCCGGATTTGATTACCGGCTTGTCAGTACGGAGTCTGCATGTTCTACCCGTGCTTTTGTGGGTTTCCACCGGGTGTTCCGGTTTCCTCCCACAAGTCCTGAAAGACGTGCGGATCCTGAGGGATTTTGGGAGTTTTTCAGGATACAAACTGAACATGGGAAAGAGCGAGTTGTTTGTGATCCAGGCCAAGGGGCAGGAGGAGAGACTGAAAGAGCTGCCGCTCAGGATGGTAGAGAAAAGTTTTTGTTACCTGGGTATACAGGTGGCCAGGAAATGGGATGTCCTGCACAGGCTCAACCTGACCCGGTTGGTGGAGCAAATGGAAGGGGACTTTAAAAGGTGGGACATGCTTCCGCTGGCAGGGACGGTGCAGACTGTGAAAATGACTGTCCTCCCCAGATTTTTGTTTGTCTTTCAGTGCCTCCCCATCTTCATCCCTAAGGCCTTTTTTAAGCCGGTGAGTAGGATCATTTGGATTAGATTTGTTTATTGTCACGCGTACCGAGGTACAGCGAAAGTATTTTTCTGTGAGCAGCTCAACAGATCATTAAGTACATGAGAAGAAAAGGGAATAAAAGAAAATACATAATAGGGCAACACAACATATACAATGTAACGACATAAGCACTGGCATCGGATGAAGCATACAGGGTGTAGTGTTAATGAAGTCAGTCCATAAGAGGGTCATTTAGGAGTCTGTGACAGTGGGGAAGAAGCTGTTTTTGAGTCTGTTCGTGCGTGTTCTCAGACTTCTGTATCCTGCCCGATGGAAGAAGTTGGAAGAGTGAGTAAGCCGGGTGGGAGGGATTTTGGGCTTTGTGTGGGCGAATAAGACCCTGCGGGGGGGGGGGGTTGTTGGCGCTGCTGAACTTTCGCAACTACTACTGGGCGGCCAATATAGCTATGATTAGGAAGTGGGCGATTTTGGGGGGGGGGGGAGCAGCTGGAGGCGGCGTCATGTAAAGGTACTAGTCTGGGAGCTTTGATAACGGCTCCTTCGCTGTTCTCGCTGACCCATTACTCCACAAGTCCGGTGGTGGGGAGACACTGCGGATCTGGGGACAGTGGAGGAGGTACAAGAAGGTGGAGGGAGCGCCGGTCTGGACCCCCGATATGTAACAACCACGGGTTTGTCCCGGGTAGGATGGATGATGGGTTCCAGAGCTGGCAGAGAGCAGGCATCAGAAGGATGGGGGATCTGTTCATAGACGGAAGCTTTCCCAGTTTGAAGGCGCTAGAGGACAAATTTAATCTGCCGCCAGGAAATGCCTTTAAAAATCTGCAAGTAGGAGCCTTCCTGAAAAACAGGTAGTGGCCTTTCCGACGCTGCCACCACTGAGGATACAGGACAGGGTGGTCTCCGGCACCTGGGAGGGGAAGGGGAAGGTGTCGGATATCTACCAGGACCTACAGGAGGCGGAGGAAACCCAGGTGGAGGAGCTCAAGGGCAAGTGGGAGGAGGAGCTTGGTGAGGAGGGTCTGTAGGCAGAAGTCCTGGGCAAGGTTAATTCCTCCTCCTCATGTGCCAGGCTCAGTCTAATTCAATTTAAGGTGGTCCACCGGGCGCACATGACGGCAGCGAGAATGAGCCAGTTTTTTGGGGTAGAAGACAGTTGTATGATGTGCAAGGGCAGCCCTGCAAACCATGTCCATGTGTTTTGGGCATGCCTGGAGCTTCGAGAGTTCTGGTACCTGTCAAGGTGCTTAACACACGGGTGGTATGTTAAGAGATGGCGATCTTTGAAGTGTCCGAAGACCCGGAAGTTCAGGGGGCGAAAGAGGCCGACGTCTTGGCCTTTGCCTCCCTAGTAGCCTGGAGACGGATTTTATTGAAGTGGATGGACTTGAAGCCCCCCGAGTGTAGAAACTTGTGTTAACGACATGGCTGGGTTTCTCAGCCTCGAGAAAAGAAAGTTTGCCTTAAGAGGGTCTACGCTAGGGTTCTCTCGGAGGTGGCAGCCGTTTGTCGACTTTCTCGGGGAAAATTAAAATGTCAGCAGACATCCGTAGGGGAGGTGGGTGTGTGTGCTTTATTGGGAAAGTGGGGGAAAGACTGAGTCGCGTGGGGTAATGTCTATTTAATTGTTATTGTATATTCTTTTTTTTGCACTATGTTAATGTTCACTCTAGTTTGCTTTGTTATTATTGTTACTACTGTTTTATAATGAAATTCTGCAAAACCTTAATAAAAATACTTTAAAAATTTTTTAAAAAAACTTTGTCACTTCATTTCAGGCAGTCATTAGCGATCTTTGTAACATTACTGAGAGGTCCTAGGGCAATTCACACAGTTTGGCATCGGTAAAAGACAACAGCAAATTCAGGCCATCCAGTATTAAACGTTTCTTTTGGTTTTGGCTGTATCTTGGGTGCCGCAGATGGTGTACACATGACTTTTTGTATATTTTCTCCTCTCGATCGACATCCTGGAGGGGGAGATTTACCACTTGGCTGGTGAGCAGACTGTTCAAGCAAATTTTGTATTGAGGTGGAGGCTGCTTTGCATGTGGTCATGAAGTTGCTACAGGTTAATTAACCTTTGCAAGTCTGTCCTCCTCGAGTTCTTTTGTATGAGGATGAATTGAAGAAATTACCGATTGACTATAAACTGAGTGAATAAACTTCCATAAATGACTAAACTGAGTGAAGACTTTACAACTGGAATTTGGTGATCAAGGGAATTAGTTGCAGAGAAGGAGTGAGTTGGCAAATAGTTTAAACTGAGGGACAACAGTAACAGGAGGGAGAGGGCTGGTGAGTGAAGAGTGTGGAATATCAAAGCACTGACACAAATCTGCTGATTTTTTAAATCTAGTGTAGAAGGAACATTTGAGCCTGAGAAATGGAAGTTCAGTTAATTAGTGTAAATGGGAGATGGCGTTTTATACTTAAAACAATACCATAAGCAAGTGCATAAAATTAAGCTATCCGTTTTAAATATCTGGTCAGATTTCATGACACTTGGTGCATGCCATTCTTGTGTCAGGTGTAAATTCCAGGAATAGCTGTGTGGGAGGGAGCATCCAGTGGCTTCAGCTCAGGGTTTTTCCATTCTAGGAGCAGCTGGAGCTACTGTTGGATATATGGGGATGTTGAAGGTTTCCTGGAATACACAGGTCAACCCAGAGCTGGGGAGACTTCAGGTTATTAAGAAGGTGGACATCGAGCAGGGTAGGGAGATTTAGGCACTGCACAAATCCTCCCTGTGTGACTCTCAAACGGATATTCATTGCTGAATGCTGGTGACTCTGTGCACAGAAAGGAGCAGATCCACAGAATTGTGGGGCAAATAACTGCACAGTGGAGTGTGGCCACAGTGTAGCCAAGTGCAGAAATGCAGTGGTCATGGAGGATGGGGTAGTCAGCAGGATTCAGAGATGTTTCTGTGACCGCTGAATTTCGCGTCCAGTCTTGCCAGGGTCAGTGGTGCCAATGTACAATTGCAGATCATACTGTGGGGAATTGATGCACAGCCAGAAGCAATGGTCTCAGTTCGAATGGCTCATGGAATTGGGGTAATATATTAGTAGCATGGATTAAGGATTGGTTAACAAACAGAATGTGAAGGATGACCCGGTCATTTTTGGAACGAAGAATGTGATGGAGTTCTGCAAAGATCAGTGCTTGGGCCTCAGCTGTTTATAGTCTGATGGACCAAGTGCAATATATTGGTGATTCAAGTCTAGGTGGGAAAGTAGGCTGTGATGAGGGCACAAAGACCCCTATGAGGGTGGTGGAAACTGAGACGATGAATGATTTTGAAATTAAATTGAATGGGCACATAAGGAAAATCAACTTTCAGAGCTACAAGGATAGAGTGAGGAATTGGGACTAATTGGATTGCTCTACAGAGAACCAACATGGGCTGAATGGTCTCCTTCTGTGCCATAATAATCTGAGTATGAGACTCAAGAGGGCTTGGTCAAACAGATGCTGAGAGGTTGCTTCCCCTGACTGGAGAATCTAGAACTCTGGCCATAATCTCCGGCTGAGGAGATAGCCATTTTGGACTGGGATTTTGAAACATGTAATTCTTGATTGTTTCAGTTATTTGTAATGTTCTTAAGCGCTAATCATGTGTCTCAGTGGCAACCTTGCATGTTAACGTTTTGCAAGACTGAATTGTTGGACCAATGACTGAACCAAATGCTGGAGAAAATACAGATTTTAAAAACAAATTCGTATCAAGGTCAGTATGATGCAGCTGTAGCAGTTCTTGTGGTCTGGACAATATTCGCAATATTGCTATTTTTTCGGATTGGACTTGATTTATTGTCACGTGTACCCAGGTACAGTGAAAAGTATTGTTCTGAGTACAGTCCAGGCAGATCGTTCCATACATGAAAAACATAGGACATATATAAATACACAATGGAATTTTAATACACAACTTACATGAAGTAGTGCCTCCTCACTTTGTCCACTGTTTTTCATATTAGGAGTCCAATGCACATGAGAAAGGTAGCCAGTCAGAAAAAATGCACCCTTTTCCCTCGGCTGCTTAGATCTAAGCTTAGTATAACATGAAAGATGTAAGGTTGAAATTTCCAGATTTGTGCTCATACTCTTTTTTTTTCGCAGTCTTCACAACTTGCTGAACTCCAGCAATGAGAAAGTATGGTTATCAAACTGAGCTATTGAGAGTTTACAAGGAGCAGTTGGGCTTCTTTCTTGTTCATTTTGAGGAAATGACGTGTAACATAATGAGGGGATAGTTAAGGAGTGGGGAAAACAATCCCGTTTAGCTGTTTGTGCATTGATGACCGGAATCTTCCTGATTGAGTTCTCCACACTCGGCACGGTGCATTTGCACTCATAATATTCACGGTGTCATAATATACACCAGTATATCATGGTGCAGACACACACTGATGGACACACAGCAAGACCAATCAACACACAACACCGCAGCCAATCACCAGTTAGAGCACACTCACTATATGGACAGAGGGCTTCAGAGTTCCCTTTCATCCGGGATGCAGCCTCTCAGAAGGACAGAGCTTACAGCACAGGTCATCACCATGTGCTGAGTGCATTGACTGGTTAGGACAGACATAGGTCTTTAGTTTAATCTAACATCGTGTTAACCCACAGTGAAAGTATGTTTAACCTTTTCTAACTTCATAAAATAGTGTTGTACTATTTTAAGTGTTGGTGGCCTGTATGTGTTCCACAGATCCAGAGCACCCAACGCATCATACGGCATTGTAAATTCTGGCATTGCGAGAAACCCAAGTACTTCAACATTGAAACTTTATATTTTTGTACGTTAGACACATGCCAAAAAGAAGCATGTTTCAATTGTGTTTTACTATATAGCTACTGAACATTAGTGTAAATAATTGATGTAATTTTCTATTGGGAGCCCTAGAATCCATTCCAGTACACAAAGCAAACAATTGTCATGCTTGATGTTGAATTAGTACTTCAAAAGCTGATTATTAAAGCAATCCACTTAAAGCAATTATAATTCATAGACATCAAATTAAGCACTAAGTAAATAGTCATCAACTTCTATTACAGCTGCAAGGATCAATTGATAAAATTGTTCAAATGCTGCCCACTTGTTAGCTGGATGAACACACAACTGTCAAACTATTTGTGGAGGGACCATCTCTTAACACCTAGGATGTAAACCCAGTATAATTTTCGAAACTTTAACAATTTGGAAGTTTTAAAAAGAATATCATAGTCTGGTTTACAATGTAATTTCCCCCCCCCCAC
Organism: Scyliorhinus torazame; assembly: GCF_047496885.1. Taxonomy (NCBI): domain Eukaryota; kingdom Metazoa; phylum Chordata; class Chondrichthyes; order Carcharhiniformes; family Scyliorhinidae; genus Scyliorhinus; species Scyliorhinus torazame. The sequence goes on from NC_092709.1 coordinate 285,730,459, forward strand.
ACACCACTCACTTCTGCCATTGTCAGCGACTGTGAAATAATTTCATAGACATAGGTATTCTTTTGGATAAGTGATATTTCTTCTCCCTCATGTCTGGCAACATGGCTGAGCCACAACTGGCCATCACAGGTAAATTTTCCAACACGAGCCACTGAACAGCAAACCCTGCGTACTATGTTTCATTTTTCCAGGTCCAGAGCAGTGATGTCCACCCACCCCCTCCCCCATCCAACCGCATCACAGTCATCTAGACCAACCAAGTTAATACAGACCTGAGGCATTCTGTCTGTAAGGATAAGTGCAGCATCAGGCCATGATTTTGTTTCGGCCAGTATTCCATTTTGGGGATCTGTACATCTTCCTTGCAATACTGAGCAATCGTGATTCAACTTTCCTGTAGATGGATGCACAATTTGAAGTCTCTGATGTTCTTTTTGAAGAGTCAGCTGTGATTTCAATGGATGAGCAACATTTCCGAACTCAGCTCTACTGAATCCGTATTGCCTGGCTTTTCACCTGTTGTCCATGAAGAGTCGTCTACAGCAGAGCACAGGTCAGAGTCCACAGAGGATCACACTGCTCAAGAGCTTTCAAGAGTGAAAGTCAAATTTCACTCCTACTTCAGTCCCAGCTGAAAGTAGTTTCCTGTTAAGAGCAATGACAGAATCTTTACCACTCCTGAGGATGCAAAATCCTGTACAGCAATCTTATCCACGAGTTGATTATCTACAAGAAATCGGTCTCCATATTTTTTTAAAATAAATCTTTTTATTGGCATTTCTCATATTTATAAAGAGTTGTGTGTATATATACACATCTCATTTTTCTCACCTGCGCTAATTTCCTTTATTATACAGAGATTTAGTTTGTCCTTCGTTTCACTGACTCTACGTGCCTTTCATTGCCCTCTGGATCGGTCTATGGTTCCTCCCCGCTCACCCCCCCCTTCCCCCCCCCCCCCCCCCCCCCCCACAAGCAAGGGCGTTGGCCCCCTTCCCCATGTGTAACTCTGGCTGCTCCGATACCCCGAAGATTGCCACTGTTGGGCATGGCGTCACCCTCACAACCTTGGACATTGCCTCGGAGAAGGCTGTCCAGAACCCAGCAAGCTTGGGGCAAGCCCAGAACATGTGGGTGTGGTTGGCCGGGCCCCTCTGGCACCGCTCACATTTGTCCTCCACCTCCGGGAAGAACCTGCTCATTCGGGTTCTGGTCAGGTGCGCTCTGTGCACCACTTTGAGCTGCATTAGGCTGAGCCTTGCGCAGGAGGAGATGGAGTTCACCCTGCTCAGTGCTTCGCTCCAGAGTCCCCATCCTACCTCTGTCCCCAGTTCGTCCTCCCATTTTTGTCTGATCTCGTCCAGTGGAGTCCGTGCTCTGTCCAGTCGCTGTCCGCATATTTTCCCACATAGCCCCCCCCCTTCTCGTTGTTTGTGCCTATCAGGTCCTCTAGTAGTGTGCTTTCTGGGGCCCCAGGGTACCCCACTGTCTCTTTGCGAAGAAAGTGTTTTATTTGGAGGTGTCTCATTTCCTGTCCTTTTGCTAGCCTCCACTTCCTCGTCAGTTCGTTTAGTGTCGCCAGTCTGTGCCCTACGTAGAAGTCTCCGACCGTCAATGTGCCCCCGTCCCGCCTCCATCTTTTGAAGGTGGAATCTAGCATGGCTGGGGGGAATCTGTGATTGCCGCAGATGGGGGCCATGGGGGACATTTTAGTTACCCCGAAGTGTTGTCTGAGCTGGGTCCACATTCTCAGCGTGGCCGCTACCACTGGGCCTGTTGTGTATCTTGTTGAGGGGGATGGGAGTGCTGCTGTAGCCAGGGCCCGGAGGGTCGTTCCTTTACAGGATGCCTCCTCCATTTGTACCCAATCTGTGTCAGGTTCTTGTACCCATCTCCTCACTCTTTCTGCCGTTGCTGCCGAGTGGTAGTATTGTAGGTTTGGGAAGGCCAAGCCCCCTTTGATTTTCCTTCTTTGCAGTGTCTGTTTTGGGATTCTCGGGTTCTTACCCCCCCCACACAAATGCCATGATTAGACTGTCTACGTTTTGGAAAAAGGCCTTGTGGATGAAGATCGGAATGGATCTAAACAGGAAGAGGAACCTTGGCAGTACGTTCATCTTGATCGCCTGCACTCTCCCCGCCAGGGAGAGTGGGAGTGAGCCCCACCTTTGAAGGTCTCTTCTTACTTCCTCCACCAGGCTGGTCAGGTTCCACTTGTGGATCTGTGTCCAGTCTCTGGCTATCTGGATCCCCAGGTAGCGGAATCTGTTCTGGGCGGTTTTGAATGAGAGCCCCTCCAGCTCTCTCCCTCCCCCATTTGGATTCACTGGGAATGTCTCGCTTTTGCCCAGGTTACGTTTGTAGCCCGAGAAGGTTCCAAACTCTTTCAGCTTTTGCAATATTGCCTTCAGTCCCTCCTGTGGCTTCGAGACATAGAGGAGCAGGTCATCTGCATAGAGTGAGACTCTGTGCTCTCTGTCTCCTCTCCGGATTCCCTTCCAGCTTTTCGCGCTCCGCAGGGCTATCGCCAGGGATTCTTTGGCTAGCGCGAACAAGAGTGGGGACTGGGGGCAGCCCTGTCTTGTTCCTCTCTGCAGCTGGAAGTATTTAGCGCTGGTGGTGTTAGTTTGGACGCTCGCTTTGGGAGCGTTGTACAGGAGCCTCACGCAGGTGGTGAACCCTGCTCCTAGCCCAAACCGTTCCAGTACCTCGAGGAGGTATTTCCATTCGACTCTGTCAAAGGCCTTTTCTGGGTCCAGGGAGATGATCACCTCTGGTGTTCTCTCCCCAGAGGGGGTCATTATTACGTTGAGCAGCCGGCTGATGTTCGCTGTGAGCTGCCTACCCTTTATAAAGCCGGTTTGGTCCTCTGCAACCACCTCTGGTACACAGCCCTCCAGTCTTTTAGGCAGGACCTTTGTGAGTATTTTCGCATCCACGTTCAGCAGTGAAATGGGTCTGTATGATCCGCATTCCGTCAGGTCTTTATCATTTTTGGGTATCAGTGAAATTGTGGCCTGCGCTAGCGTTGGGGGCAGGGTGCCCCTTGCCAGTGAGTCCACGAACATGTCCCTTAGGTGTGGGGCCAGGACTGGTGCAAACATTTTGTCGAAGTCTGCCGGGAACCCATCGGGTCCCGGTGCCTTCCCCGCCTGCATGGAGCTGATGCTCTCCATGATTTCTCCCAGGTCTATTGGTGCTTCCAGCTCCGCCCATCTGTCTTCCCCCACAACTGGTAGTTTCAGTCCATCTAGGAACAGTTTCATCCCCCCCCCCCCGCCGTCCCCGTTGGGGGGCTTTCTTTTCCATCCCCGTCGCTTTCATGATGGCCGTTGTGGCTGTCCCTCCTCCAGTTTGTTTGCTCTAACGAACTCCTCCGCTGCCGCTCGGGTGTTAAAAAACAGCTCCTTCCCCTCAAATGTTACCCAGAGTTTGGCCAGGAATAACATCCCAAATTTCACATTACTTTTGTAGAGTGCTGATTTGGCCCTGTTGAATTCAGCCCTTCTTTTGGCCAGGTCCGCCCCAATGTCCTGGTACACCCTTATGGTCTTCCCTTCCCACGTGCTCGCTTTCGTCTGCCGGGCCCACTTTAGGATTTTTTTTTCCTTTTTAAAAAAGTTTTCTTTATTAAAAAAAATTTGCAGGAGAGGAACAAGGAAGGTTGAATTAAAAAGTTATTATTTTGTCCTTGTGACCCTCTCCGTGCTCCGACTTTCAGGCCGTTTCTGAGCGATCCCCACTCCTCCTCCACGTGCAGCTCACCGGGACCAGTCTCTCCTTTTTTTTCCCCCTCCCTCTCCATCCAGCTCCGTGGATCGGAGCTTTGGCGTCTGGGCAGGGCCGAATTCGCGGGGCCTAAGGAATTTTTTTTTCTTTTTTTGGGGAAAATTCCCTGGGGAACCCCCCCCCCCCACCCAAAAGGCCGTGATTTTGTGGCTGTGCAGGATGGTCTTTGCTGTGGCCGCTCCGTTCGCGATCGCCGCCGGAAGTCCTGTCTCCATATTCTTAACAGGTTTTCCCTTGTGTGCAAGTGTGGTCCTCTTGCCATTAGACAGTCCTCATGAAATATCACTGGGAATCATCTTTTCTTTTCCTGATAGTCCAACAGGAAGTTGATCATTTTTTCCTTTATCATCTAAATTCATTGTGATCTCAAAATATCTCAGTCTTTGATTCAGCAGTGTACAATACAGCAGTAGCAATCTTCCCTGAAGTTGAAGACCATTCCTTTTCTGAAATTTTTTCCCAGAGTCATTTGAGGCACCCACAAGTTCCTCAGTGTCTGAGTTCCTCTCTGCTTGTCCTGGAGGATCCAAATAATGATTCACTTCAGTCTTTTCATTTAGATCAGTCTTTTGATGAACAGTTTTCTTTCTCATTGGAGTTCAGGCATCACAAAGCCTATACTCAGCGTTTCAGTCATGCTGACAGCAAATTGGTAAAGTGTTGTCCTATTCTGTAGATGGCCTACCAGATGCAGAAGAAAGCTATCATGACCCTAAGATGTCTTCCTTAAGGGCTGAGAATACTGAGCGATTGAATCCCCCAGCATTCTGATTTGGGGAATGAAAGAGTAAGAGTTGGTTGGAATCTGTAGTTGTAAAAAGGGAATTACAAAAATGCAGTGTAAATAGTTAAAGACACAGTTTCATGTAATTGTTAAAAAGTCGATAGTACATATGTTAACACTTTAAATGCTACACCTCACACCCACGTATGCTATGTCAATATATGACTTAGATGATGATATACCACTAATACTAGTCAGTCATGCAAATTCAGTCATTTGACTCTCGCGAGATAGGTTGGAATCATGCAGGGGTGCAATGTATATATTCTGTAACCTGTCTAGTGTAGTACTAATAAAGTGTTAATCAGATACCAAAGTATGTCTACAGTCAGTCTATGGACCAAGTCTATACTAGAGTTCAAGATAGAAGAACACTTCTCACAACAGAGACCAGCTGCACAATTCATTCTTGTGGCTGCAAATCAGTAATGCCCAGTCTTTACATATGTGTTCTTGTAGAGTTGTACAGCGGCATTTCCTTATCCTGCTAAGTGTGATTAATGTAATAAATTATTATATTTTATGTTTATTGCAGTAATGTTTTTAAAAAAAGAAACACCTGGGTTTAAGGTGCATACAGCAGTATGTCTGCTAAAGCTGTGATTAAGGGGTCGTAAAAGTGACATAATCCTGGATGTGCAGGAGGAGTGTTCTGCTGATAGATTGAGAATCATTTATAATGGGCAGCATGGTGGTACCGTGCCAGAGATCTGGGTTTGATTCCTGCCTTGGGTGACTGTGCACAGTTTTCATGTTCTCTCTGTGTCTGCATGGGTTTCCTCCAGGTGCTCCAGTTTCCTCCCACAGTCCAAAGATTGCAGGTTAGGTGGGATTATGGGGATAGCGTGGGGGAGTGGGTCTAGGGCTTTCAAGAGGGTTGATGCTGACTCAATGGGTTGAATGACCTCCTTCTGCACTTAGGAATTCTATGAATATTGTTTTGATTTGAGACGCATTGTATTTGGACCTGGCTTAACCAGGTCATGGGACATAGTGTGAAAGTAGAGAAAAGAGTGCCTTATTCTTTGCATACTGATGTAAGTAAGGTGACGAGCCGGACTGTCTGTAGTTTCAGTTTCCCATTCCCATAGGATTTTAGTCTGCCAAGATGTGTCTTTGATTTTGCTCCTGAAAGGTTCTCTCCAAGGGCTCTGTACAAAGAAAAGAAAGTAAACCCGATTGTTGACTTTATTTCTTAGTGCTATTTGAACTATATTGGTTTGTTTAATTGAAATATATAATGGCAGGTGTAGGGAGTAAATTAAAAATGTTCTTATGGAACTGTTAACTGTAAAACTATTCAGTTGTTGCTCATGAATTTAAATACAGAATTAAACATGATCAGTATTTTATAATTCCTGTGGTGTAGTCACCTTTCCTCAGAGTTTTACAAGTTGCAATCAATTTACAATTGACATCAAAATCTGACTATCTGTCACTATTCTGATATCGGTGCTGTACTGTCAGGCACTTTGATCAGTGATTTTGGCTGGCCTAACCCACTTAAAGCAATTCTATATATCGGTAATCTGGTTTAAATTCTCCAGACACCCATTTTAACCCAGTCAAAAGATTTTCTAACGAAGACCAAGTATTTGAAGAGTCTGTTTCTTCCAATTGTACATATATTATTAATTTTTCGAAGAATTAATGGTTTCAATCTCCAGCAACCCAACCATTCCTGTGCTTACAGTAAGGGTATTAAATTTTTCCCTTTATGCCAGTTTTAATGACTCCAATATTATGTTTATTGACACCTTTAATTTACCCCAAGGCATTTCTGCATTCTATAGCTCCGAGTCACACTGTGGGATTATTCACTGAATCCGGGGGGGGGTTCATAAAAGGAATGGCAATGCAATTTCTAATTTCTATCGTGTTCTCTGGGTATCCCCAAACTTGTGATTTATTTTTAAGTGTAGTGTTACGGATGCCTGGTCTGCTCTCAACAGTGGCTAAGACATTGGACCAGATGCCATAACTTTTTAAAGTTTTCAGATGGCGTGGAAAGATTGATTCATTCCAGGAGTGATAATATAAGAAATTGGGCTTGATTATTTTATAAACAAACGTTATTAAATCAAAAGAAAACAAAACTTCAACCCTAACAATAACAGGTTACAGATTAGTAGCTGCGAGGAGAGATTGGATAGGTTGGGGTTATTGTCCTTGGACCAAAGAAGGCTGAGGGGTGACTTAATTGAGGTGAACAAAATTATGAGGGGAAGAGGTAGAGTGGGCAGGATAAAATTGTTTCCCTTGGTGGAGAATTCTAGAACCAGGAGACATAGGTGCAAGATAAGTGGCAGAAGATGCAGAAGGAACATAAGGAAAAGCTTTTTTACGCAGAGGGTAGTGGGAGTCTGGAATTCGCTGACTGAGGCAGAGACTCTTGTTAAAAAGTACCTGGATCTGCACCTTAAATGCGGTAAGCTACAGGGCTAAATGCCGGGTGCAGGAAGGTGGGAGGGCACCTTGGTGTCCTCCAGCTGGCATGGACATGATGGGCCAAATGGCTTCGTTCTGTGCTGTAACTTTTCTATGATTTTACACGAAGTTTCTTAACGTTAACACACTAGTTCCCATTAAGTAACACTATCTCGGGGTTGCAGGCACTGGTGATGGCGCCATTACCACTTGCCCCGGGGAAGTACTCGGGTAGTCCTGTGGTGGTAGCAACGCTGAAGATTTGAGGGCAATTCTGACAGCACTTTAAGTTGAGGGCAGGGTCAAGGGTGATGCTGTTAAGAGGGAATCACGGGTTTGAGCCAGGGAGGATGGATGTGAGGTTTTGGGGAAGGGAGAAGAAAGGGGTAAAAGAGATGATGATGAATCTGTTTCTGGGGGGGAGATTTGCAGTCTGGAGGACCTGGGGGTGAAGCTTTCCCGAGCTTTCTGGTGGCACCGTCGTCCTCATTGGTGGAGGTGCTGTCAGTGGAGGGGAGGAGGAGCTGGAGAGTGTGGTTGTTGTGGTGATCTACAGCAGGATTATGGAGGAGGACAAGGAGTCCATGGAAGGGATTAAGGCCAAGTGGGGAGAATAGTTGAGGAGGAACTGGAAGAATTATTATGGTGCAAAGTGTTGCAAAGGGTAAATGCCGCGACCCAGTGTGTGAGGCTGGGGTTGATTCAGTTAAAAGTGGTGTATTGGGTACAGTTATCAAAGGCAAGGATCAGCTCGCTGTTTGAGGGGGTGGAGGATAGATGCAAGCGGTGTGGGAGGAGCCTAGTCAATCCTGTCGAGATGTTCTGGTCCTGCCCGAAGTTGGAGAAAATATTTTTCAGCACCATGTCAGAGGTTCTGCATATGGAACTGGAGCCGAGTTTCCGGGAAGTCATGTTTGGGGTGTCAGACTTGCCGGAGCTGCAGGCAGGAGAGGGGGCAGATGTTTTGGCCTTCGCCTCGTTGATAGCTCCCAGGTGGATTCTGTTGGGTGGAGGTCAGCTTATCCACCGTGATGTGTCTGGGGGAACCTATTGGAGTTCCTTTTATTTGGAGAAGGTGAAATTTGCTCTGGGAGGGGCGGCTGAGGGGTTCCACCAGAGAGGGGGTTTGTTTGTTTTACATTTTGGAGACCTGCTTGCTGGTGGGGTTGGGGAGAGGGGGTGTTTGGGGCATTGTTGTTGTAAAAATGTTGAATACAATAACTTTTTAAAAGCACTAACCAAATCAGAGAATTAACATTGCAGAAGGAGGCCATTCAGCCCATCGGGTCTGCACCAAACCTTGGAAAGAGCACCCTGCTTAAGCCCACGCCTCCACCTTCTCCCCATAACTCCACCTTATCCACCTAACCTTTTGGACACGAAGGGACAATTTAGCATGTCCAATCCACCTAACCTGCAGATCTTTGAACTGTGGGAGGAAACCAGAGCACCTGGAGGAAACCCACGCAGGCATGGGGGAAGAGTGCAAACTCCACACACAGTCACACAAGGCTGGTATTGAACCCGGGTCCCTGGAGCTGTGACGCAGCAGTGCTAATCACTGCACCACCGTGCCACCCTGCATGCAACTATCATGCCACTTTCACAGGAAGACAAAGGAAATACTTGAATCTACGAAGTTAATTTTACTTCTGGTAGGGACGTTTGTTCTGAACCGTTTTTCCAAAGCCTTCCTCGGTGGCAACTTTCATTAGCTTCTCGGTCGGTCATCTCCACTCTCGCTCTCGGCACCACCCAGCCCCTAAAACGAACGCTCTTCCATGACGTGACCCGACTTGTATCCATTATCCTTATCTAGGCTGTGCAAAAGAATAGAGCTGTGCCATTTATATGTAACTAACCTTCCATGACAGACAGCACGGTGGCATTGTGGATAACACAATTGCTTCACAGCTCCAGGGTCCCAGGTCCGATTCCGGCTTGGGTCACTGTCTGTGCAGAGTCTGCACATCCTCCCCGTGTGTGCGTGGGTTTTCTCCGGGTGCTCCTGTTTCCTCCCACAGTCCAAAGACGTGCAGGTTAGGTGGATTGGCCATGATAAATTGCCCTTAGTGTCCAAAATTGCCCTGGGTTATGGGAATAGGGTGGAGGTGTTAACCTTGAGTAGGGTGCTCTTTCCAAGAGCCGGTGCAGACTCGATGGGCCGAATGGCCTCCTTCTGCACTGTAAAATCTATGATCTATGACAGATAGGTCATCAGACTCTGTGATGGGCTAATGGCTGGTCAAACAAGGTTGTCCCAAAGGACAATGGATCTTGAATGGATCATCCTGGCTGAAGCGGGGCTGCTTGTGTATTCCTGATAACGAGGTTAAGTCTGAATGGGGCAAGGTAACTCAGGCTGTGGACATATCCCTCTGACTCTGCTGCAAGCAGTCTTTTCCTTCAGTCTGTTTCACCCCTAAATTGCCCGTTACATCCTGGATCCCATTTCTGGACCCATGTTCCTAATAGATCCCTATCATGACAGTAGTCATTATTGCTGATGGTAAGACATTGACTACAGAGGCAAGAGCCAATTCCACTGACATAAAAACATAATCAGACAGGTTATGTCCAGCTAGAAGAAACATGATACAGAATGAAAAATGTTGTGATGGGGTAGGTTTATGGAGGGTCATCAAAGTAGAAGAGCAAGATGGAGAGGCAGAAATTTAGGGCCAATCCACCTAACCTGCACATCTTTGGACTGTGGGAGGAAACCAGAGCACCCGGAGGAAACCCATGCACACACGGGGAGAACATGCAGACTCCACACATACAGTGACCCAAGCTGGGAATCGAACCTGGGACCCTGGAGCTGTGAAGCAATTGTGCTAACCATTATGCTACCATGCTGCTCTTAAGAAGGCAAAGGCAATATATTAACTAAAAAGTTGGAAACCGTGATGATCCTTTCTCTGAGGTCATTGACATCTCAGTGATGCTGTGAATGTTTCTTGAGGTTTTATTCTTTGTCGTTTCTTATTAGAAATTATTTTTAGTTCATCTGATTTTGACTTCAGTCTTCCTCTTTTTCAGGGACCACGGAGGTGATGAGTACTGACAGGGTCTCCAGCCTTGGTGGTGGTGGTGGTGGTGGTGATGATGACGATAATAGCAGAGGATTTGACGACGTGGTGCCATATAGTGATGATGAGACAGACAATGAATTGGATAGTTCAACTGAAAGATTGGAAGATACACCGCAAAGCACCATCAAACAAAAGACTGAGGAGGGATGGCAACCAAAAAGTGGTAAAGCCCAATTCTCATCAGATTTCAGACCATGAAATAAATTGATATGTTTCATACAAACAACAAATAAAGGAGACGAACAAGAAATAAGATTGTGTATATGTACCAGATGGATAAAGTAAACAAAGGATTGAAAGATAAAATTCATGCTTTAAGACTATGAAGCTGCACAAGTGTGAATGCTGGTAGCAGTCAAAAGAAAATGGCAACTTCAAGCTGTTTAGGCACTTGGAAAAGTAATGCTATGGGCAGCTGAGAAATGCAGTTAACCTTCTAATGATATGATGTGAGACCAGATAGCAAAAGAAGCACAATATCTGCATAAATTCATTATAGTCTCTTTGCTGGAGTGAAGGGCTTTCCAATGAATGAGATCTCCCTGACTGAAAGAGCTAGCAAACAATGAATCTTCAGAGAGATACATGTAGGTGTAGTTGCTCAAATGTCAAAAGGGATGAACATTCTTTTTGAGAAGCCAGTGAATACAGGAAAGTCCCCATCAGATTGGAAATGAGCCAACTGTGCTATTGATTATTCAGAAGAAAAGAACCAGAACAACAAAAGCCACACATTACAACCCCATTATTCTTGCATAGTGATCATCAGGAAGAAATAGAGAACAGCTTCATTAGAAATAATCTAGTAAATGGCAGCCAGCATGGAGTCTTGGAAGAGGGTTCTTGCTCATCCAGCTAGATCGACATTTTTGATCAGTAACATCTTAAGTTGACATGACAAATTGTAAAATTTACCATACCAAGCCTTCAAGAAGGGCTTCAATAGATTTCCAGAGGCAAGTTGTTAGGGTTAGGGTTAGAGTTTTTATATCCCAAATAAAACTGATTAGAGGAGATACTGTAGTGGCTATGGGTCTGAAAACTAGAACTATCTAGTTCATGGAGTAATAATTTTTGTTGTCACAAGTGGACTTACATTAACACTGCAATGATGTTACTGTGAAACGCCCCGAGTCGCTACATTTCGGCGCCTTTTTCGGGTACAGAGAGGGAGAATTCAGAATATCCAAATTACTTAACAGCACGTCTTTCTAGACTTGTTGGAAGACACCAGAGCACCCGGAGGAATCCCACACAGACACTGGGAGAACGTGCAGACTCCACACAGACAGTGACCCAAGCCGGGAATCAAATCAGGGACCCTGGCCCTGTGAAGCAACATTGCTAACCACTGTGCTTGTTTTAGAATATAATTTGTAATTTTAGGAATTCATGCTTAACTATAGAAAATGTGATAAATGCAATTAAAGCAGGTTGCATCTATTGCACTTAACCTCAAGGCAACATGACCTCGGCTTTAAATAGCTAGAAAGGTAGGGTGATTAAAATGCTGGACTTGGGAGATTACCAGATAACTTCAGGAAATGGCACCTCATAAGGTGACCATGTTTGTTTAATTAAATCAGAAGGGATAAGGGATAACTATAGTTCTTTGAGGAAGTAACAAGGAGGTTGGAGAAAGGAGAATCAGTGGACGTGATTTATTTAGATTTCCAGAAGGCCTTTGACAAGGTGCCACATAGGAGACTGTTAAATACGTTAAGAGCCCATGGCTTTAAGGGTAAGATCCTGGCATGGATAGAGGATTGGCTGACTGGCAGAAGGCAGAGAGTGGGGATAAAGGGGTCTTTTTCAGGATGGCGGCCGGTGACTAGTGGTGTGCCTCAGGGGTCGGTGCGGGGGACCACAACTTTTCACAATATATATTAATGATCTGGAGGAAGGAACTGAAGGCACATTTGCCAAGTTTGCAAATGATACAAAGATCTGTAGAGGGACAGGTAGTACTGAGGAAGCAAGGGGGCAACAGAAGGATTTGGGCAGGCTAGGAGAGTGGGCAAAGAAGTGGCAGATGGAATACAATGTGGAAAAGTGTGACGTTATGCACTTTGGAAGGAGAAATGGGGGCATAGACTATTTTCTAAATGAGAAGATGTGCAGGAAATCAGAAGCACAAAGGGACTTGGGAGTTTTTGTTCACGATTCTCTTAAGGTTAATGTGCAGGTTCAGTCGGCATTTCGGAAGGCAAATTCAATGTTAGCATTCATATCGAGAGGGCTGGAATACAAGGGATGTACTTCTGAGGCTATATAAGGCTCTGGTCCGACACTATTTGGAGTATTGTGAGCAGTTTTGGGCCCTGTATCTAAGGAAGGATGTGCTGGCCTTGGAAAGGGTCCAGAGGAGGTTCACATGAATGATCCCTGGAATGAAGAGCTTCTCGTATGAGGAACGGTTGAGGACTCAGACTAAAGGGACGATCCTTTAAAACCGAGATGAGGAGGAATTTCTTCAGCCAGACGGTGGTTAATCTGTGGAGCAGCAGAAGGCTGTGGAGGTCAAATCACTTAAGACAGAGATAGATAGGTTTTTGATCAATAAGGAGATCAGGGGTTCTGGGGCGATGGCAGGAGAATGGGGATGAGAAAAATATCAGCCATGATTGAATGGCGGAGCAGACTCGATGGGCCGAGTGGGCCAATTTTGCTCCTAGGTCTTATGGTCTAAAACAGCAGGTGCACTTATTTGGCTAAAGAGCTGGGAACGTGATGATACCAAGCTTGCAATGGGGCAGGCCACAGATGTTTTGTTTCATGAGGTGGAGCTAAATTAGTTTAAAAGCATTGAGTAAACCCTGAAAAGTTTTGAATCCCATTTACATCACCAGAACAAAAAAAAATTCTGTATGTTGGATAATTAGCTTAAAAATCCAGTTGAAGACAGCGCTGAGTATGTTATGTCATCAGAGAGATGGGAGGAGCGTATGAAGGTTCTCTAGTTTCTGATTATCTGTGTGTTTGCTGAGACAGTTTATAGTTGCAGTTTGGACCTTGTGTGGTTTGCAGCTAGCTCATTGAGAGAAGTTAGGCAATGTAAATTATAGTTAGATGGAACCACACATTAAACAGAGTAAAGAACTAATATAATTGAGTGCGGAATGTGGGGTGGTTTAATCTCCATGTGAATCTTGTGTGAGGTAATAGAAACTGGAAGATTGCCTAATTTGAAGCTAGTGGGAGCATTTACAGTGGGCCTTATTGTGTCTTATTGCAAAAGAATCCGCTGAATTTGCTTGCAAATATTAAAAAGTAACCAGAACAAGGGACAAACACATCCAGTGTCAAGAGAAGACGAATGGAAGTTTTACTGGAAATAATTGGCGCTGAGGCGATTTAAAGATAGTTTTGAGAAGACTGTGTTAGGAAGTCTTTAAGCTGATCCTTGCACAATTATTTTTCTATCATGAGCAATCTCCCTTAACATATTTTCTTTTCATGTCCTAAATGATCTGTTTGAGCTGCATGCAGAAAAGTACCTCAGTACACGTGACAATAAACAAACAATTCCAAAAAATAATTCTGTAGCTTTTTCCCATGACCCTACCATTTCTGATATTACTATCGCTCAGTTTTCTGATTAGACTGTCCTTTTACTAGTTTGTACCCATTTATTCTATATTTATGCTTTATAAACTTAAAACAGTGCAATGGCGTAACCCTTTCTGTTCAATTTATTATCTTGTACATATCTCATCCCTCATTCATCATTTGGCTCTTCATCATTGAAAAGAGTTTTTCCAGCCTTTCTTTAGAACCCAGATAACACGGACCTTTTCGCTGCCCCTTCTCTGCAGAGTTTCTGCAGTTTGGATATTTGTTGCATGCTTTGATGATTACACTATTCAGCGCTGGTCAATGTATGCCAAACACAAGTTTCAGAGTTTTTGACTTCATGACTTGTACTGTATTGATCTATTGCTTCACAGCGCTCAGTCCCAGGTTTGATTCCCGGCTTGGGCCACTAGTCCTAGATTCTCCCACAGGACGAAACATCCTCTCTACATCAACCATGTCACGAGCCCTCAAGATCTTGTATGTTTCAATCAAGTCACTCCTTACTCTTCCAAACCAGCAGATACAACCCTTGTCTGTCAAATCTTTGCTCATCAAATAACCTGCCCATTCCTAGTATTAGTTTAGTAAACCTTCCAAGTAGGCATTTTGGCCCCTCAAGCCTGCTCTGTCATTCAATAAGATCATGGTTGGCCTCCACTTCACGTGTACCTATCCCCAATAAGCTTTGACTCCCTTGGTCAAGAATTAGCCATAAAAATAATCATTGATCCTGCCTCCACCGCTCTGTGGAAGAAATTTTCAAGAGACTTTGAACCCTCCGAGCAACAAAAATTTCTTCTCATCTCCACTTTAAATGGGAGAATCCTTTTAAACTATTCCCTCATTCAACGTCCTTTCAGAATCCACCCTGTCATGCCCCTCAGAATCTTGTATGTAAGATCACCTCTCATTCTTCTGAGCTCCAATGGATACAGGTCCAGCCTGTCCAACCTTTCCTCATAAGATAGCCCTGGTATCAGCCAAGTAAACCTGACCTGAACTGATTCTAATGCAAATATATACTTAAATAAGGAGCTCAAAACTGTACACAGTACTCTTAAATGTGGTCTCAATAAAACCGGTGAACAGCTGTAGGAAAAGATCCCTATTTAAATAACATTTAATTTGCCTTCCTATTGCTGTGCCTGCATACTAACAACTTGTGATTCGCGAACCAGGACTCCCAGATCCCTCTGCACATTAAGGTTCTGCAATCTCTCTCCATTTAAATAATATGCTGCTTTACTGTTCTGCCTGCCATAGTGGATAATATCACATTTTTCCACATTATACTCCCATTATCTCAGCTTTTTCCACTGTCTTAACCTATCCATGTCCCTGTGCAGGCCCGTTATGTCACCACTACTTACATTCCTGGCTTTGTGTAATCAGCAAATTTAGTAACTACATGTTTGATCCTTTTGTTCAAATCATTGATGTAGATCATAAATATAATGATCTTTATTATTGTCACAAGTAGGGCTACATTAACACTGCAATGAAGTTACTGTGAAAAGCCCCAAGTCGTCACATTCCGGCACCTGTTCGGGTACACAGAGGGAGAATTCAGAATATCCAATTCACCTAACAGCACGTCTTTTGGGACTTGTGGGCGGAAACTGGAGCATCTGGAGGAAACCCTTGCAGACACTGGGAGGACGTGTAGACTCCGCACAGACAGTGGCCCAAGCCGGGAATCAAACCTGGGACTGAGCGCTGTGAAGCAATAGTGCTAACCACTGTGCTACCGTGCCGCCCTATTTGAGGTCCCAGTACTGATGTCGGTGGCACTCTACTCACCATATTTTGATACCCATAAAAAGATCAATTTATGCCTCCTCTGTTTTGTGTTTGCTAAATAATCCTCTATGCCCTAAGCCATTGGCTCTTATTTTGTCATAGTGTTACGATCCCAGCTGATAATATTGGACAAGTCAGATCCCAGAGTGAAACCTGGCTTGATGATCCCAATCTTGTCTTTTTAGAAACTGTGGAGACAAGTTACTGAACAAATTTATCGGAGTTTACTGAGGAACTTTTAACTTAACAAATAAAATTTTTTTAAGCAATAGGAAAAAATGACTATATTACACCAGTTGAAAATATTGAAAAGATCGCCATACAAATATTGAAAACATCTCAGTACAAACAGAAGAAAACGATCCAAACTCTTGTTCCTTTCATCCTAGCAATGCCCTTACAGGCACCAAAACACAACCAAGATTTACCACTAGTTTGGTTAAGCTGGCCCAGTTGCAAATAGTTTTCTTCTGGTGGATTTCTGCACAGTCGCCTTTCCCCCAGCGGGTATCTCCCCCTGAGACACCCAAAGCCACACTCTGAACTCACTATTCCTTCAATTGCAGAGGAAACACATGACTTCCCTGATCTCGATCCCCAGCAGTCTTGGGGAATTTCTTACTGGACAGCTTAGAACTTGCGTCACTCTCTGACATACATATTGAATTTATTTCCTGTGTTTGTGTGCCATTGGATCCTTGTTGCTAGGAGGATTCTCAGACTTCTGGCACCAAGCTCACAAACAAAACTAAATGTAATCAAAACCATGTTCCTTCTACCTTTCTTACTCCAAAGAAAATAATAAATTAAATTAAAGTTTACATTGTTTCTCTCAATAGTAGTAACATTTGTATCAATAGTAGTAACATTTGATGTATGCATCTGTGTCCGCAGCTTGATCTCCAGCTCTGACATTTACGGCAGATGTGATTGTCCTGGATCGCACCGGCATCCAGGAGCTCAGACGTTCTGCAGCCGCAACACCTCCTCTACCCTGCCATCTTTTTATTGTTTAATATATTTTTCTTAATTTATAATTAATTAACAGTGCTCTCAATGGCCTTTATTACCATAAGACATAGGAGCAGAATTAGGCTACTCGGCCCATCGAATCTGCTCCACCATTCAATCATGGCTGATAGTTTCTCATCCCCATTCTCCTGCCTACTCCCCATAACCCCTGATCCCCTTTATTAATCACTAATAACACATTACAATTATTAATAAATCACTTCGGTTTTGAAGATAAACGGGCAAAATAATCACCAACCAATCACTTATGTTTTCTTGTGATATCGCACTTTGGTTTATCTCAGAACACAGTTGTTCCTTTCTGGAGCCACTGACTGCACTGGAGTATGCAGCTCTTCTAGGCGCTGCTCTGGGTCCTCTCTTTGCCTGCTCTTGTCGATCAGTATCAAATCTTTTTGATGCTTCTGTGAAACGTCTTTTACAATGTTAAAGGAACTGTATAAATGCTGGTTATGTTTCACTGTTACCTGAACAATTAACATTGAGGGTCTCATTGATTGCAAAGTGGCATCCAGGTCAATACATGTGAATGGAATCACTGTGGAATATATGCAGGACTGCCCAGTAATGTAGATCATGGGAACAACTCAACACTCTTCGCTATTACTACTGCAACTATCACCAACAGTAACTTGTATTTGTACGGTGCCTCTTTAAAAATTGTAAATGATCTCAACACTTCACAGAAATGTAAATGAATAAAAATGGCAAAACATTAGCATGGGTGGCCAAACACATGCTTACAGAGGTTTAGTAAAGGAGCATCTTAAAGGTGGGGCAGTGTGGATGGCTTTGGGGAAGGAATTCTAGACAGAGTGGCTGAAGATTTGGCCCCCCCAATGGCAGAATGAAATAAGTTGAAAACCCATGGAGACCAATAATGTAAAAGAACCCAACTTCCCAAATGACCCCAATGGGAGAAACAGATGGACAAAATTTCACCACTTAAAACTGTAACAAACAAACCCAAAACCAGCGTAAATTAAATGTGATCTAACTAGCAAATGATAATCAATAAAAACCATAATTACACTTTTAAATAGTTAAATAGATGTCAACAAAGGTGAAACTCATGGATTCCTCGGCTTGCATGCTTACCACATATGTGACACCACATGCGGTCCATTCACAACTTGAAGAACTTTCTGCAGTAGATTTGCACTACATTGTAATATAGGATTTTGCTTTCATCATCGCCATAGCCTTCTGACAATACCTTTACTCCATCCAAGTTCCACCGATAGATGATCACCAATAACGCACACTTCTGCCAAATCTCCTTCATTCGGTTCACAACAACCTTGAGGGCATAGCTTCCCAGACACCTTCATCCAATATGGTATGGTCAGTTCCGGTAGAATAAAACACCCAAATCCTTCATGTATCTGGATTGCTCTGATTTTCAGAGCCCTTTTCCTGTTCTGACCTCTGGCATGAAACGCTGAACACCAAGAATTCCTGTCTCTGTTCTGACCACAGGCTGACATACGACACCTCGGTCCTTTCTATTCTTCCCAATTGGCTTCTGTTTCCATAGCAGCCCCAGCCAGGGGCTGATTTCTTAGACGTCTGATGCGATAGCCAGGAAATCCAATTAACCACCCTCTTCCAGAAACCTGGAGATCTTGGGTTTCTGTTTCAGATATGAGCGGTCTCGAGAAATACAAGCTTCTAAATTGCAGATTTCCTCAGGAGGCCAAAGTTGGGAAACCACACCATTTTGGAGAACTAGTACCCCAGAAAGATCTTGCCTATGCAAAACTGATCATTTTCTCCAAGAAGCAAACTGAGCAACAAACCCGTGTCTCTGAATAACCCAAGGGTTTTTTTTTAAACATCCGCCTTAACTCACTGTCTTTGTTTTCACTTTTTTTGAACATTTTTCAGACTCTACTTTCTATTTCAGAATACACATGGAAAGTCAAAGCAAATGACAGAAACTTTAACGATCAGTTCACTGTCACAAAGTATGGTTGCATTAAAACCAGCAAATACTCGGTGAGTAGACTCATCCTGGGTAGGTTTTTTGTTATTCATCTGCCAAACCATAACTTTGTACTGGGCTAATGGTAAGATTCTTGGTAGTGTGGATGAGCAGAGAGATCTCGGTGTCCATGTACATAGATCGCTGAAAGTTGCCACCCAGGTTGAGAGGGTTGTTAAGAAGGTGTGTTAGCCTTTATTGGTAGCGGGATTGAGTTTCGGAGCCATGAGGTCATGTTGCAGCTGTACAAAACTCTGGTGCGGCTGCATTTGGAGTTTTGCGTGCAATTCTGGTCGCCGCATTATGGGAAGGATGTGGAAGCATTGGAAAGGGTACAGAGGAGATTTACCAGAATGTTGCCTGGTATGGAGGGAAGATCTTATGAGGGAAGGCTGAGGGACTTGAGGTTGTTTTTGTCAGAGAGAAGGTTAAGAGGTGACATAATTGAGGCATACAAGATGATCAGAGGATTAGATGGGGTGGACAGTGAGAGCCTTTTTCCTCGGATGGTGATGTCTAGCATGAGGGGACATAGCTTTAAATTGAGGGGAGATAGATATAGGACAGATGTCAGAGGTAGGTTCTTTACTCGGAGAGTAGCAAGGGTGTGGAATGCCCTGCCTGCAACAGTAGTGGACTCGCCAACACTAAGGGCATTCAAATGGTCATTGGATAGACATATGGATGATCAGGGAATAGGGTAGATGGGCTTTAGAGTGGTTTCACAGGTTGGCGCAACATCGACGGCCGAAGGGCCTGTACTGCGCTGTTATGTTCTATGTTTGCAACACCTGAAAGCACAAAATTGTTCAAACATTTTATTGCTGTCATTATGCATTCTATCTACTGTCTGCAGACAGAATTCAATGTCTCGTTCTGCTGAAGCATTTTCTGATTTACAATAGTTGCCTAATTTTCTTTGCAGGGGAATGCAATCCGGACGTACAAATACAACCTTCTTACCTTTTTGCCACGTAACCTGATGGAACAATTTAAGAGGGCAGCTAACGCTTACTTTTTGATCCTTCTCATTCTTCAAGTAGGTGGTTAAAAAGTATATATTCGCTCAGCCTGATACAATTTAAGGTTGTTCACCGAGCTTACATGACAGTGGCCCGGATGAGCAGATTCTTTGGGGTGGAGGACAGGTGCGCAAAATGTGCGGGAGGACCGGCGAAACATGTCCACATGTTTTGGGCGTGTCCGAAGCTTAGGGGATTCTGGCAGGGGTTTGCGGACGTCATGTCCACGGTGTTAAAAACTAGGGTGGCGCTGAGTCCAGAGGTGGCGATTTTCGGAGTGTCAGAAGACCCGGGAATCCAGGAGGAGAAAGGGGCAGACGTTCTGGCCTTTGCTTCCCTGGTAGCCCGGAGATGGATACTATTAGCATGGAGGGACTCAAAGCCCACAAAGTCGGAGACCTGGCTATCGGACATGGCTAGCTTTCTCTGTTTGGAGAAAATCAAGTTCGCCTTGAGAGGGTCAGTGTTAGGATTCAACCGGAGGTGGCAACCGTTCGACGACGTCTTTGCGGAACATTAATCGTCAGCGGAGGGGGAGGGTTTCACAGTAACTTCATTGCAGTGTTACTGTCAGCCTACTTGTGACAATAAAGATTATTATTATCTCTCTGCTTCTTCCTCACACTATCCCCATATCCCTTTATGCCATTGGATATAGATCGAGAGTTTTATTAATGCCAATGACTGAGCTTCCTCCGCCTTCTGGGTTAGAGAATTCTAAATATTCTTGGTTAAAAAATATTCTACATGTTTCGGTCCTAAGTGGTTTCTGCTTATTTTGAAATTGTGTCCCCTGGTTCTAGACTCCCGAAACATATTGGCTGAATCATCCCTTTAAATATTTTGTTGCCTTCAATGAGATCACCTCTTATTCTTTGAAACTCTGGAGAATTCAGGTCCCGTTTCTCCAATCACTATTCATAGGACAGGCCTGCCTTCCCAGGAACATGTCTGGTGAACCTTCATTGCTCTCCCCCTCTGGCAATAATATCGTTCCTCCGGTAAGGAGACTAAAACTGCACACATTATTCCAGGTGCAGTCTACCAAGCTTCTATACAATTGAAGCAAGACTTTACTACTGTTAAACTCAATCCCTCTTGCGATAAAAGTGAACCTTCCTAACTGCCTGTTATGTGTTAGCCTTCAGTCATTTATTGATGAGAACACCCAGATGCTATGTAAATCTACACTTGCTAATCTCTTACCATTTAAGAAATACTTTGTGCATCTGTTCCTCTTACGTTAGTAGATAAACTCCCTTTTCTGTGCAATTTTTAAAATTATAAGCTAAGCTCTCATTGCATTTCATAGAACCATAGAATTTACAGTGCAGAAGGAGGCCATTTGGCCCATCAGGTCTGCACCGGCCCTTGGAAAGAGCATCCTACCCAAGCCCACACCTCCACCCTATCCCCGTAACCCCACCCAACCTTTGTCACTAAGGTCAATTTAGCATGGCCAATCCACCTAACCTGCACATCTTTGGACTGTGGGAGGAAACCGGAGAACCCGGAGGAAACCCACGCCCACACGGGGAGAACGTGCAGACTCCGCACAGACAGTGACCCAAGCCGGGAATTGAACCTGGGACCCAGAAGCTGTGAAGCAACTGTGCTAACCATTTTCGGTTTACTGAGATACTTTTTCATTCCACACTCCATTTTGCTTTATGGAAAGTAAATATTTATTGTAAATATGAGGCAAGTCCAATATAGTGGATGTTTGGAATTTCCACTATTTCAGAGATGGTCATGGTCAAATGTCATTATCCTGAAATAAAAATCCAGCAAGAGGGAAAGCCCAATGAATGATTCTGATTATTCATACTTTTTATTAGTGTCACAAGTGGGCTTACATTAACACTGCAATGGAGTCACCACACTCCGGCGTCTGTTCGGGTACACGGTGGGAGAAATCAGAATGTCCAATTCACCTAACAAGCACATCTTTTGGAGACTTGAGAGAGGAAACCGGAACACCCGGAGGAAGCCCACGCAGACACTGGGAGAACGTGCAGACACCGCACAGACACTAACCCAAGCCGGGAATCAAACATGAGACTCTGGAGCTATGAAGCAACTGTGCTAACCATTGTGCTACCGTCATTACTAATTCACAGGCAATGCACTGTCCTTTGTATTTTTTAAATATTTGGGGTTCCCCATATTTGCATCTTTATTCCTCCTTTGAACTTGCTGAAAAGTACACTTCCTTGAATTTGAGGGTTTTGAAGTTGGGGAAATCTGATTTGATTTGTTGAAAGGTTGCAGTGTTGCAGCAATGGAATATTTAGCGACCAGTTGAATGATGTGTGTGCCCATGTGATATAACAATAACAAGAGGTATCAAAAGTTGTTCTGAATCTTAAATTATTTTCTCATTTGATACCTTTGACAAGAAATTACTTTTTTTTCCCCCCTTATTTTCTCTTTAGGCCATTCCTCAGATCTCAACCTTGGCTTGGTACACTACATTCGTGCCTTTGGTGGTAGTGCTGGGAATAACAGCAATAAAGGATCTTGTTGACGATATTGTAAGCACTTATTTTGATTCTTTGTCTAATCGTGCATTCAAATAACGTTTGAACACGCTTATTGCGTGAACACAGCAAAACTATCTGAGCATGTCCTGAAAATAAGAGAGGCTATTTAACTTGAGGGGGAGTGAAATTTTTCAGATGAAAGATTCACAGAGAACTGGTGCCACCTGCCTGTCAAGACCTGTTACTAGATGACCTTCTGGCAGCAGTGCCTTTCCAGGCATTAATTAGATAATGCTGGGGCAGAACCTTCCCTGTATTTGGCAGGTTGAGATAATGGGCTGAAAAAGTGGTGTTGAAGGGCTCTCTGTCAAACATAAAAAATAGGAAAACAGCAGTCGTTCGAATCTCTCTTGTTAGAGATGGGTCATTGCTCTGCATTTGTGTGGCTTGAATGTTATTTGCCAACCTGAGACTGGATATTGCCCAGGTCTTGCTGCATTTGAACATGGATTTCTTCAATGCTTGAGGGGTCACAAATGGTGGTGAATGTTGTGCAGTCATCAACAAACATCCCCATTTCTGATCTTATGATGGAAGGAAGGTCAGTGGTGAAGATGGTTGTGCCTTGGCACTGCACTGAGAATCTCCTGCAGTGATGTCCTGTGATAATTGACCTCCAACAACCACAACCATCTTCCATTGGGCTAGGTATGACTGCAACCGGCGGAGGGATTTTCCCAATTCCCATTGACTCCAGTTTTACGAGGGATCCTCAATGTTAACTGCTGCCTTGATGTCAAGGGCAGTCACTTTCTCATCATCTCTAGAGTTAGCTCTTGCATCCATACTTGACCCAAGGCTGTAATGAGGTCAGGAGCTGAGTGGCACTGGCTAAACCAAACTGAGCATTTAGTGAGCAGGTTATTGCTAAGCAAGTGCTGCTTGATTGCACTCTTGATGACTCCTACAATGCATTTACAAGTTAGGGAACAGTAATATGTTCTTTAGCCAAGGCCAGTAATTCCCATCTTCTGCCCTTCTAATGTAAGACAAAACCGTGATCAACTCAATTTGACGCCAAGCAGTGCCTTACCAATTGTGTTGGCAAATTTATTGTGAGGTATTTGTATTGCATGGTACTTTAAAGATGTTTCATGAACAGAAAATGAATTTTGGATGAGGAAACACACCGTTGCAGAGGTATCAGGACCACCATTAAGTAACCAAAGTTATACTTTACAAAAGCAGGCAGCAGACATCTAGTTGAGGTGGCTCTTGCTTTCCACTGACTCTAGTGGCGACAGATGGCTTGCGACTTTTTCCCCTTTCTCTCCCTGTCTTCAGTTCTGCGCACTGAACCTGTTTTAGGTGTCCCTACTTATCCTCTGCAGCCAGGGGCCCTGCTGTGTTCTGTTGGAATTTTGACCTTGTGCGATTTCATTCATCAATGCCATTAACTTGTGAACAGGCTATCCTCAAAACATAAACAACCCACTGTTAACTTTTCCCTGGATAGCCCTTTGCCAGATTTAATAACCCTTTCACCGATTTAATTATAGCTCTAAGTCCATTGATCCATATATATTTTTTCCAAACCTATCATTTGGTCACAACTGGGAACAGAGATTGCATATCTGTCCTTCTTTACCTTTTGCTCTTCACAAAACCATGAATTCCTGTTAAGACTACAAGTCACACAGGCCTTAATTTTAGTGTGATTTTGATTTGACCCAAGTCACACAGGCAGTAAGTCCTAAGTATACATTTAGAATTAACCCTTAACGTAAAAAGAATTCATAGCACAAAGAATAAAAGGTACAGAAGTACAAATTTGCTACAGTAAAAAGGCAGAGTAAACTCTTGCTTGGAAATGGCACTGAATTCCACACTGAATAATTTTTAAAAAAATATATATTTTATTAAAGTTTTTCGATCAACCAAGAATTTTCAATTTTTACAACTTTGTAACCATATATACATTGATCGGTTTTTAAAATAATATATTAACTAACAGCAAGTGCCAACACAAATAAGAAACAAAAAGAAATAATAACATTGAAAAGATAAATATGAACAGCAAATATGCAACAACACACAAAAACGAATGCACCCCCCCCCCCCCCCCTTCCCCCCTAGGTTGCTGCTGTTGTCTTTCCTATTTT
Source organism: Scyliorhinus torazame (assembly GCF_047496885.1). NCBI lineage: Eukaryota > Metazoa > Chordata > Chondrichthyes > Carcharhiniformes > Scyliorhinidae > Scyliorhinus > Scyliorhinus torazame. The sequence goes on from NC_092709.1 coordinate 285,754,613, forward strand.
CCCTTATCGCTCTGCGAGATAGTCGAGGAACGGTTGCCACCGCCTGGTGAACCCCTGAGCTGAACCTCTTAGTGCATACTTTATCCGTTCCAATTTTATAAACCCTGCCATGTCGTTTATCCAGGCCTCCACGCCCGGGGGTTTAGCTTCTTTCCACATAAGTAGAATCCTTCGCCGGGCTACTAGGGACGCAAAGGCCAAAACATCGGCCTCTCTCGCCTCCTGCACTCCCGGCTCCTCTGCAACCCCAAATATAGCCAACCCCCAGCTTGGTTCGACCCGGACCCCCACCACCTTTGAAATGACTTTTGCCACACCCTCCCAGAACCCGTGCAATACCGGACATGACCAAAACATGTGGGTGTGGTTCGCAGGGCTTCCCGCGCACCTCCCGCACCTATCTTCCACCCAAAAAAACCTGCTCAATCTTGCTCCCGTCATATGCGCCCTGTGTAGTACCTTGAATTGGATCAGGCTGAGCCTGGCACACGAGGACGAGGAATTTACCCTACTTGGGGCATCTGCCACAGCCCCTCCTCAATCTCTTCCCCCAGCTCCTCCTCCCATTTTCCTTTCAGTTCCTCTATCATCGTCTCTCCCTCGTCTCTCATTTCCCTGTATATATCGGACACCTTACCGTCACCCACCCATGCCCCCAAAATCACTCTATCCTGGATCCCTTGCGCCAGGAGCTGCGGAAATTCCCTCACCTGTTGCCTCACAAATGCCCTCACTTGCATATAACGAAATGCAATCCCAGGTGGCAACCCGTATTTTTCTGTCAGTGCTCCCAGACTCGCGAACGTCCCGTCCAAGAACAAGTCCTTCAGTTTCGCAATTCCTGCTCGCTGCCAAGATTGAAATCCCCCATCTATCCTTCCCGGGATGAACCTGTGGTTGTTCCTTATCGGGGACCACACTGAGGCCCCCCGTCACTCCCCTATGTCGTCTCCACTGCCCCCAAATCTTCAGAGTCACCACCACCACTGGGTTTGTGGTGTACCTTTTTGGGGAGAACGGCAGCGGTGCCGTCGCCAGTGCTTTTAAGCTAGTTCCCCTACAGGACGCCATCTCCAGCCTTTTCCACGCCGCTCCTTCTTCTTCCCTCATCCACTTACATATCATAGACACGTTAGCGGCCCAATAATAATCACTCCGACTCGGCAGTGCCAATCCCCCTCTATCTCTACTACGCTGCAGGAACCCCCTCTTTACCCTTGGGGTCTTTCCGGCCCACACATAGCTCATGATGCTCCTGTCCACCTTCTTAAAAAAGGTCTTTGTAATCAGTATGGGGAGGCACTGAAACACAAAAAGAAACCTCGGGAGGACCACCATTTTAACCGCCTGCACCCTGCCCGCCAATGACGGGCACCATATCCCACCTCTTAAAGTCCTCCTCCATCTGCACTACCAGTCGTGTCAAGTTAAGCTTATGAAAGGTTCCCCAGTCCCTGGCCACCTGGATCCCTAAATACCGGAAATCTCTTGTTACCCTCCTCAGCGGCAGCTCGTCTATTCCCCTGCCCTGTTCCCTGGGGTGCATCACAAACAGTTCACTCTTCCCCATATTCAATTTGTATCCCGAAAACTCTCAACTCCCCGAGTGTCTGCATTATCTCTGGCATCCCCTCCACTGGGTCCGCAACACACAGCAATAAATCATCTGCATACAAAGATACCCGATGTTCTTCTCCTCCTCTAAGTACCCCTCTCCACTTCCTAGAGCCCCTCAGCGCTATGGCCAATGGCTCAATTGCCAACGCAAACAGTAACGGGGACAGGGGGCATCCCTGTCTTGTGCCCCTATATAGTCGGAAGTAGTCGGATCGTTGCCTGTTCGTAATCACACTTGCCACCGGGGCCCCGTACAGGAGCTGAACCCATCTAATGAACCCCTCTCCAAATCCAAATCTCTTCAGTACCTCCCACAGGTAGTCCCACTCCACTCTATCAAATGCTTTCTCTGCTTCCATAGCCACCACTATCTCCGCCTCCCCCTCCGGTGGGGGCATCATCATCACCCCCAACAACCTCTGTATATTGGTATTCAATTGCCTCCCTTTAACAAATCCTGTTTGGTCACCATGCACCACCCCAGGGACACAGTCCTCTATCCTTGTCGCCATCACTTTGGCCAATAACTTGGCATCTACGTTCAGGAGGGAGATAGGCCTGTATGACCCGCACTGCAGCGGGTCTTTGTCTCTTTTCAGGATCAGCGATATCGTCGCCTCCGACATCGTCGGGGGTAGTGTCCCCCTTTCCTTAGCCTCATTGAAGGTTCTCGTCAGGAATGGGGCCAGCAGGTCCACATATTTCCTATAAAATTCCACCGGGAACCCATCTGGTCCCGGGGCCTTCCCTGCCTGCATGCTCCCGATTCCTTTTACCACCTCTACCTCAATCTGCGCTCCCAGTCCTGTCCTCTCCTGCTCCTCAACCTTCGGGAACTCCAACTGGTCTAGGAACTGCATCATTCCCTCTTTCCCTTCCGGGGGTTGGGCCTTATACAGCCTCTCGTAGAATACCTTAAATACCCCGTTCACCCTCTCCGCTCTCTGTTCCATCCTTCCCTCCTCGTCTCTTAACTCCTCCGATCTCTCTCGCCGCCCCCCTCTTCCTAAGTTGTTGGGCCAGCAGTCGGCTCGCCTTCTCTCCGTATTCATACTGTACTCCCTGTGCCTTCCTCCACTGCGTCTCCGCCTTACCCGTGGTCAACAAGTCAAAGTCCGTGTGTAGTCTCCGTCTTTCCCTGTATAGCCCTTCGTCCGGAGCCTCCGCATATTGACTATCCACCCTCAGAATCTCCCCAATCAGTCTCTCCCTTTCTTTACCCTCTTGTTTCCCCTTATGGGCCCTTATGGAGATCAGCTCCCCTCTCACCACCGCCTTCAGCGCCTCCCAGACTACTCCCACCTGGACCTCTCCGTCATCATTGACCTCTAGGTATCTTTCAATACATCCCCTCACCCTTCCACATGTCTAATCTCCAAAGTGGGCGCTGCTCCTTCTCGCCTAGTTCCAGATCTACCCAATGTGGGGCATGATCTGAAATGGCTATAGCCGAGTACTCCGCTCCTGTCACCTTCGGGGTCAGCGCTCTTCCCAGGACAAAGAAAGCTATCCGGGAGTACACTTTATGGACGTGGGAGAAGAAGGAAAACTCTTTACTCTTTACCCCCCCCCCCCATTACCAACTTTCCCATCTCCAGGTCCGGGATGCGCTGCGTCCCAACATACGCTTCATAAACTTCGCATCATCCCAGTTCGGGGCATATGCGTTCACCAGCACCACCGCTTCACCTTGCAATCTGCCACTCACCATCACGTACCTACCCCCACTGTCCACCACTATGGTCTTCGCCTCAAACGATACCCGTTTCCCCACCAGTATTGCCACCCCTCTCTTTTTTGCATCCAAGCCCGAGTGGAATACCTGTCCCACCCATCCTTTTCTTAATCTGACATGATCCGCCAGTTTCAGGTGCGTCTCCTGAAGCATAACCACGTCTGCCTTTAGCTTCTTTAGGTACACAAATACCCTTGCCCTCTTAATCGGCCCGTTCAACCCTCTCACGTTCCACGTGATCAACTGGGTTGAGGGGCTCTTTCCCCCCTCCCCCATCGTCGACTAGCCATCCCCTTTTTAAACCAGCTCCTCACCCGGTTCCCACGCAACCGCTTGTCCCCCAGACGGCGCCCTCCTGTCCCGACCATCCCATCCCGTAACAGCTCCCCCTTCCCCTAGCAGCAGCAACCCAGTTAATTCCCCCCCCCCCCCCCCCCCCCCCCGCTAGATCCCGCTCTAGCTTGATTGCACCCCCCATATTACTTCCCGGAGTCAGCAAACTCTGGCTGACCTCGGCTTCCCCCAATTATCCTTTGCCTCCCTTTGTGTGAGGCCCCCTCGTTCCTATGCCCACTTCTCCCGCCACAGTTTCCATAGCGCGGGAAGTGAGCCTGCGCTGCCCCTAATGGCGCAGCTCCCTCTCTCCTTCCCCTTCCCCACCGGCGCCCACATTTCTTTGTGTGTCCCCCCGCCCCCCCTTCGAGGGGAAAAGATTCCCCCATCTGATTTACAATTCCTTGCCACCTCCTCGCTACTTCATTCCAAACATCCTTTCCCAAATCTAGTCCAACTTCTCCTCTTGAATGAATGTCCACGCCTCCTCTGCCGTCTCGAAGTAGTGGTGTTTGCCCTGGTGTGTAACCCACAGTCTTGCCGGCTGCAACATTCCGAATTTCACTTTCTTCCTGTGGAGCACCGCCTTGGCCCGGTTGAAACTCGCCCTCCTTCTCGCCACCTCCGCACTCCAATCTTGGTAGTCCCGGATCACGGCGTTCTCCCATCTGCTGCTCCTTGTCTTCTTAGCCCATCTCTGGACCATCTCCCTGTCCTTGTAGCGGTGGAATCTCACCACAATTGCTCGCGGTATTTCCCCTGCCTTTGGTCTTCTCACGAGGACCCGGTACTCTCCCTCCACCTCCAGGGGGCCCGTCGGGGCCTCAGCTCCCATTAAGGTATGGAGCATCATGCTCACGTACGCCCCAACGTCCGCTTCCTCTGCCCCTTTGGGGAGACCCAAAATCCTTAAGTTCTTCCTCCTCGAGCTATTTTCCAGGGCTTCCAATCTCTCCATACACCTCTTGTGTAGCGCCTCGTGCGTCTCCGTCTTCACCACCAAGCCCTGTATCTCGTCCTCATTTTCGGCAGCCTTTGCCTTCACTCCATGGAGCTCCATCTCTTGGGTCTTTTGCATCTCCTTCAGCCCCTCAATCGCCTGCAGCATCGGCGCCAGCACCACCTCCTTGAGCTCCTCCATGCATCGCCGGAGGAACTCCTGCTGTTCCAGGCCCCATACCAACTGGGCTCCCTCAGCCTCCATCTTGCTTCTTTCTCCCTTCCCTTCTCTGCCACTGCTCCAGAGGATCCTCCACAATCTGGCCACTACTATCACTCCTTTCCATCCACACCCGGGGGGACTCCTTCCTATGTCGCCTCACACTGGGTTTAGCCTTTGAAAATTTCCGTTGGGGCTCCCGGTAAGAGCCCAAAAGCCCGTTGAAACGGGAGGTGCCGAAACGTGCGACTTAGCTGGTCATCGCCGCACCCGGAAGTCCACACTGTATAATTTTTAACTTGTCTTGTACCTCATAGGCAAGACACAAGATGGACAACATTGTCAATAACCGGAAATGTGAAATTCTGAAGGATGGCAGGTATTTTGGATGTTTTACACCTATTCATAGTGTCCTATATAGAAGTTAGATCCTGTTCTTACTATTTCCTAAATATCAGTGATGTCACAAACTGCTGAAATTGTTCTAACTTGTTATATAATGCAATTGAAACATTCCAAGCAACCAGAATGTTGGAGTTTACCACTGAAAGAAATTCTCTTACCTTTATTGTCTGCAATGAATGTAGAGCTTTACCGACTGTCCAAATACTCTCCAGGAATTCTTAACAAATCTGAAAATGATTAAACTAATTTGCTACCCTCTGCTCCCAGAGTGGGAGCTGCAAACATTCCGTTCGTGTTCCCTTCCGACAGGGAATTGAAAGCCGCTGTTGAAATAAAATTTGTATTTGTTACTTCGGGTGCAATTTAACGGAACAATTTTGAAGTGTCATTTTGGGCTCGATTGGCGAGATGTTTCCCGACGACCGCATTGGCGAGATCTTGGCCCATATTTAACGGCACTTACTGCCGGAATTGAGCCCCCACGAGCTTCTTGCCAATGTCAGACTCGTGCCTCAGCTTCTCACTACTAACAAGTGGGGGGGGAGGGGGACTGCTATTAAATACTCCCTCAGCACTTCAGTCAACACAAGCATAGCAGCGCACAGATCTGCTCCTTCCTTTGGCGATGCCAACCTAGCCAGACTTCTCGACGCCGTGGAGGCGAGATTGGACACCCTGGTCCCTCTGGAGGAGTCGGTGGCCCAGCAGCAGGGCCACCAATGCCGCCTGGGAGGCAGTGGCAGGGGCTGTCATTGCGGGCCGCATGACCAGGAGCACCGCCACCATACATTGTTGGAAGAAAACCAATGACCTCCACTGAGCTGCAAAGGTAAGTTACTAGTTCTCGGCTGACATTAGCCTTGCTCTGGAAAAAACACTGGGGGGGGGGGGGGGGGGGACACATTGCGCCTTCCTCACATCCAATCTTCGTGTTTTTTCCTCAGCATCCCCTGGCACCGACCAGCACAGCCCCTTCATATCCAGTTACAGTGCCCACACCTGCAATGGATCTCCCCGATCTATCAAACTTGCAGCTCACAATTCCCTCTCTTCGCCCCTGAAGGAGAAGATAGCCCATAATAGAGCGAGAGGGTGAGGTACCTGATTTCAGAGTCTTTACCCCCTTTGAAAAATGGGCCCTGGAGGTCACGGGGTTGACACGGGAGAGAGCAGTCACTGACAGTGAGGTTGGCCTGCACCACAAGAGGTGAGGATCCACTGCCCCTTCATCCAGATGACCTGTCTCAAGTGAGTTAATGTCAGACAAAAGAATCCTTACCCTCTCACTGACCACATGTCCATTCTCTCACAGGATCTCCATCTGATAGCTCCATCTACCATCTAGGACAGCACGCTAGCACAGTGGTTAGCACAGTTGCTTCACAGCTCCAGGGTCCCAGGTTCGATTCCGGCTTGGGTCACTGTCTGTGCGGAGTCTGCACATCCTCCCCGTGTGCGCGTGGGTTTCCTCCGGGTGCTCCGGTTTCCTCCCACAGTCCAAAGATGTGCAGGTTAGGTGGAGTGGCCGTGATAAATTGCCCTTAGTGTCCAGAATTGCCCTTAGTATTGGGTGGGGTTACTGGGTTATGGGGTAGGGTGGAGGTGTTGACCTTGGGTAGGGTGCTCTTACCAAGAGCCGGTGCAGACTCGATGGGCCGAATGGCCTCCTTCTGCACTGTAAATTCTATGATACTTCCACTCGAGAGCTGTGAAATGCTCTCACGACTACGAAGGTAAATTGCCCATGAGCCCTACGTTGTGAAGCTAGAGGCTGCTCACAGTCATAGGGACTATGACATTCCGCATATAACCAAGAACAGGACTCTGTCCTGTAAGTGTTTGGTAGGCCTGGCAGGCAGCAGTTGTAGTTGCCCCTGTTATGGGTATCCATAATGTTTAAAGATGGCTTAAAGGCCTCAGAGGGGAAACCCCTCCAATTTGGGCTAAGGGCGACCCAGACCTGGAACGCTTCAGCACTCTGACCAGCCCCAATCCCGCTGAGGTGTCTCCCAACCACCCCGTTGGGTGGGTAATGCGGTGCCCTTGAGCTTCATGCCAGGAATGGAGATGGCTATTCACCACCTCACTTCCCCACAACAGCCATTGAGCCAGCTTCACTTTTTTTATAAAGCGTACTAAACGATGCCCGCACGAATTCTCCCTGAGGAGCCCGTCAATTCCTAGGAAGCTGTTACATTCGACTTCAGCCTTGCTAACTAGATGGAAATTGGTCCTAATTGAGGTCAATGATATACGCGCCATATTTGGCCATGATCTGGAACTCTCTATTGGGAGAGGACCTGTTGGGAGAGGACCTGTTAGCTAGCAAACAGGTTCGCGCCTGGCGCAAATCTCAATTGTGGCCTTTCCTGCTATTTAACTGGCTCGACCAGACCTGCGTGGGCACAATTCTATGGTTAAATCATGCCCTTGCTCTCTAATCATTTTTTAAAAGAAATGAACCTGATCTTTCTTGGTCTTTTAAATGTCTTCGATCATCAGGAATATTTCAGAATCTTGCACAAAACATTCCATTTCCGAATCTTGCACAAAACCTTCCATATAGATGTGTACACAGGAACTCCAAGTTTAATGTCCAATCAAAATTCCATTCTGAAGAAAATCCAGACGATGCATGCGTTCTACAATAATGTAGATAATTAGTAAGGAACACACTTCTAGGGCAGAATGTGAGTCAGTGCAGGAATCCCCTGTGCTTGTCCCCCTCTCGAACAGGTATACCGCTTTGGATACTGTTGGGGGGAATAGCCTATCAGGGGTAAACAGCAGCAGCTAGAGCAGTGGCACCACGGCTGGCTCTGATGTTCAGAAGGGAGGGTTAAAGCGCAGAAGAGCAATAGTAATAGGGGACTCTATAGTCAGGGGCACAGATGGGCGCTTCTGTGGACGTGAAAGAGACTCCAGGATGTTATGTTGCCTCCCTGGTGTCAGGGTCTAGGATGTCTCAGAATGGGTAGCGGGCATCCTGAAGGAGGAGGGCAAACAGGCAGAGATTGTTGTACATATTGGTACTAACGACGTAGGCAGGAAGGGGCAGGAGGTCCTGCAGCAGATGTTCAGGGAGCTAGGCAGAAAGTTAAATGACAGGACCTCTAGGGTTGTAATCTCGGGATGACTCCCTGTGCCACGTGCCAGTGAGGCTAGAAATAGGAAGATAGAGCAGCTAAACACGTGGCTAAACAGCTGGTGTAGGAGGGAGGGTTTACGTTATCTGGACCACTGGGAGCTCTTCCAGGGCAGGTGTGACCTGTATAAGAAGGACAGGTTACATCTAAACTGGAGAGGGATAAATATCTTGGCCATGAGATTTGCTAGTGTCACACGGGAGGGTTTAAACTAGTATGGCAGGAGGGGTGGGTACCGGAGCAATAGGTCAGAAGGTGAAAACATTGAGGGAGAAATAGGGAATAGGGCCAGTATGGCTCTGAGGAAGAGCACACAGGGAGGTTGCTGAAAACAGCGGGTCTGGTGGCCTGAAGTGCATATGTTTTAATGCAAGAAGTATAACAGGTAAGGCAGATGAACATACAGCTTGGATTAGTACTTGGAACTATGATGTTGTTGCCAGTACAGAGACCTGGTTGAGGGAAGGACAGGATTGGCAGCTAAATGTTCCAGGATTTAGATGTTTCAGGCAGGCTAGAGGGGGATGTAAAAGGGGTGGAGGACTTGCGCTACTGGTTGGGGAGAATATCACAGCTGTACTACGGGAAGACACCTCAAAGGGCAGTGAGGCTATATGGGTAGAGATCAGGAATAAGAAGGCTGCAGTCTCAATGTTGGGGGTTTACTACAGGCCTCCCAACAGCCAGCGGGAGAGAGAGGAGCAGATAGGTAGACAGATTTTGGAAAGGAGTAAAAGCAACAGGTTTGTTGTGATGAGAGACCTCAACTTCCCCAATATTGCCTGGGACTCACTTAGTGCTAGGGGCTTGGACGAGGCAGAGTTTGTAAGGAGCATCCAGGAGGGCTTCTCAAAACAATATGTAGATAGTCCAACTAGGGAAGGGGCTGTACTGGACCTGGTATTGGGGAATGAGTCCAGCCAGGTGGTAGAAGTTTCAGTAGGGGAGCATTTTGGGAACAGTGACCACAATTCAGTAAGTTTTCAAGTGCTGGTGGACAAGGATAAGAGTGGTCCTAGGGTGAATGTGCTAAATTGGGGGAAGGCTAACTATAACAATATTAGGCGGGAACTGAAGAACCAAGATTGGGGGCGGATGTTTGAGGGTAAATCAACATCTGACATGTGGAAACCTTTCAAATGTCAGTTGAAAGGAATTCGGGACCGGCATGTTCCTGTGCGGAAGAAGGATAAATACGGCAAATTACGGGAACCTTGGATAATGAGAGATAGTGTAGGCCTCGTCAAAAAGAAAAGGGAGGCATTTGTCAGGCTAGAAGGCTGGGAACAGACTAAGCCTGTGTGGAATACAAGGAAAGTAGGAAGGAACTTAAGCAAGGAGTCAGGAGGGCTAAAAGGGGTCTCAGTCATTGCCAAAAAGGGTTCAGGAAAATCCCAAGGCTTTTTACACGTCCATAAAGAGCAAGAGGGTAGCCAGGGAAAGGGTTGGCCCACTGAAGGATAGGCAAGGGAATCTATGTGTGGAGCCAGAGGAAATGGGTGAGGTACTAAATGAATACTTTGCATCAGTATTCACCAAAGAGAAGGGATTGGTGGATGTTGAGGCTGGAGAAGGGTGTGTAGATAGCCTGGGTCACATTGAGATCCAAAAAGACGAGGTGTTGGGCGTCTTTAAAAATATTAAGGTAGATAAACCCCCTGGGCTTGATGGGATCTACCCCAGAATACTGAAGGAGGCGAGAGAGGAAATTGCTGAGGCCATGACAGAAATCTTTGGATCCTCACTGTCTTCAGGTGATGCCCCGGAGGACTCGAGAATAGCCAATGTTGTTCGTTTGTTTAAGATGGGTACCAAGGATAATCCAGGGAACTACAGGCTGGTGAGCCTTGCGTCAGTGGTAGGGAAATTACTGGAGAGAATTCTTCGAGACAGGATCTACTCCCATTTGGAAGCAAATGGATGTATTAGCGAGAAGCAGCACAGTTTTGTGAAGGGAAGGTCGTGTCTCATTAATTTGACAAGAGTTTTTCGAAGAGGTCACAAAGATGATTGATGCAGGTAGGGCAGTGGATGTTGTCTGTACGAACTTCAGTAAGGCCTTTGACAAGGTCCCTCATGGCAGACTGGTACAAAAGGTGAAGTCACATGGGATCAGGGATGAGCTGGCAAGATTGATACAAACTGGCTAGGTCATAGAAGGCAGAGAGTAGCAATGGAAGGGTGCTTTTCTGATTGGAGGACTGTGACTAGTGGTGTTCCACAGGGATCAGTGCTGGGACCTTTGCTGTTTGTAGTATATATAAATGATTTGGAGGAAAATGTAACTGGTCTGATTAGTACGTTTGCGGACGACACAAAGGCTGGTGGAATTGCGGATAGCGATGAGGACTGTCAAAGGATACAGCAGGATTTAGATCGTTTGGAGACTTAGGCGGAGTGATGGCAGATGGAGTTTAATCCGGACAAATGTGAGGTAATGCATTTTGGAAGTTCTAAAGCAGGTAGGGAATGTACAGTCAATGGTAGAACCCTCAAGAATATCGACAGTCAGAGAAATCGAGGTATACAGGTCCACAGGTCACTGAAAGGGGCAACACAGTTTGAGAAGGTAGTCAAGAAGGCATACGGCATGCTTGCATTCATTGGCCAGGGCATTGAGTATAAGAATTGGCAAGTCATGTTGCAGCTGTATAGAACCTTAGTTCGGCCACACTTGGAGTATAGTGTTCAATTCTGGTCGCCACACTACCAGAAGGATGTGGAGGCTTTAGGGAGGGTGCAGAAGAGATTTACCAGAATGTTGCCTGGTATGGAGGGCATTAGCTATGAGGAGCGGTTGAATAAACTCGGTTTGTTCTCACTGGAACGAAGGAGGTTGAGGGGCGACCTGATAGAGGTCTACGAAACTATGAGGGGCATAGACAGAATGGATAGCCAGAGGCTTTTTCCCAGGGTAGAGGGGTCAATTACTAGGGGGCATAGGTTTAAGATGCGAGGGGCAAGGTTTAGAGGAGATGTACGAGGCAAGTTTTTTACACCGAGGTAAGTGGGTGCCTGCAACTCGCTGCTGGAGGAGGTGTTGGAAGCAGGGACGATAGTGACATTTAAGGGACATCTTGACAAATGCATGAATAGGATGGGAATAGAGGGATACGGACCCAGGAAGTGTAGAAGATTTTAGTTTAGACGGGCAGCATGGTCGGCACAAGTTTGGAGGGCCGAAGGGCCTGTTCCTGTGCTGTACTTTTCTTTGTTCTTTGTTATGTAGGTGAAGGCCATTCACTCGAGTCCCAGATATATTGACACATATTAAAACTGGTTATTCGGTTAGGGGTCATGTCTGTAATGTGTAACTCGTGCAAATATATACGGGAACTGTTGGCTTTGGTCCTTTATACCTAACAAAGGAATCCACCAAATACTTAGACTTGTCCGAACCAGAATCTTTTATTGAGTCTTGTATGGTAAGATAGCAATCTGTAACAGAGCACTTGATCATGGCGTCTGCATAATACTCCTCTGGATTCTGCACCTAGCACCGGGCAGTCACTGGTCTGTCTTGTTACCCTCTCAATCTTCTTCTGAAGATGGCCGGATGTGTCTCCCCTTATATGGGAGTCACTGGTCACATGACCTTTGCCTAGAAATCTCATGGTGTGTCTGCACCACCACCTGCTGGTTGGTGGTCGCACACCATCCAACTATGATAGAGTCCATAGGCATATCACCACAGTAACTTCTGAGCTCCCCAGCATCTGATTGGGGAGGTATCCCAAAGATGTGCTGGGGAACCCCCTTCGTCCAGGTAAGGGTATACAAGGCAATTGCCCAGAAGCCCAAATTTCCCTTTGCTGGAAACCTTCTGAAAATGCAACTTAAGTCGCAAACTCTGGATAGATTCGACTGTGTTGCACAAATAGTTACCCAGAATTTGGCAAGACCCAGAAAAAACGGCACAATAGCTGCACCGATCCTACGTCCGGTGGGGGGCTAGCAGCCGCGCAGCGTAAAGCCCCCGGCTTTACTATGTCGACGACCGGAGAATCCCGCCATGGTTTCTCCCTGTCCAATTTCAATTGATCTTTAATTACCTCCTTTGTGACAGCTCATGTGGCACTGGCTCCCAAGGACGAGCTACATTGCCTGGAGCTCACCCAACTTGAGTCAGAAGGTTGGGCGAATCCAGCTTGGAAAAACATTTACATAAGTAACTGGACAGTGATGGCAATCTAATGTTGATTGCCATTCTATGGAAGTTAGGGTCCACAATTATGTAAAGTTTGGCTTCCATTCTACACTTCACCAACTGGCTTCTGGAACAGAATAGTAACTGCCAAAGGAGGAAGATCACTTGGCAATAGCTTTCCGGATGCAAAATGAGAAGCAATCAACTTTTCAGTTTTCAGCAATGCAGAGTTGTTGATCTTCTACGAAAAGTTGGCAACTGGAACAAGCAAACCTGTGGGTATTTTCAGTGAGAGTTCAAACTTATTTCAGTTTATTGTTTTTGCAGAGTCAATTAAACCGTAAGTGAGATGTATTTTTTGTCCTTTTTAGTTTTAAAGCACAAAAATGGAGAGACATCAAAGTTGGAGATATTGTGTGCTTGCGGAGAGATGATTTTATTCCAGTAAGTTACATCTTTTGGAAAAGATAATGTGAAGAGTTCTTCTATCGTGTTGGATTATATGTATTAATTTTTTTTCTCATTATTTAGGCTGATATACTACTGCTGTCCAGTACCGAACCCAACAGTCTTTGTTACGTGGAAACGGCTGAGCTTGATGGGTAAGAAGTTAATATTTACAAAAGAGACTTTAATTCAGGGATGACTATGTCTAGGCACCTTCTTTCACTGCACACGCCACATTGATTACACCATGAACTAACTACACTGAGGGACTTATTAAATGTACTGTTTCATCATTACCATAATTGTCAGACTTTGACATTTTGAAGCTGACTTAGGCTGCTCATTTCACTTCTTTTCTTTTGCCAAACAACATTTTTGTCTGTGCCTTACAGATCAGATAGCCACCACTGGCTTTGTTGGATTGTTCTACTGTAACTGCAGATTTTAAAAAAAATCTTCCTTAATTCCATTCTGTTTGAAACATCTTACTGTTATAGTGGCCATTTAAAAAAAAAAAAAAAACAACAACATCCGGAAACAGCAATGAGACAAATGAACGGGTGATTTTGATTGAGCAAGGACTCTTGGTCAAGATCCAGAAGATTTCCCAGCTTCCCTTTCAATAGTGCCATGTGGTCTTTATCCTTCCCTTTGCACAAGTAGGCAGGGCCTTTATTCAAACAAACTGTCAGCTGGTGTTTCCCCAGGTCTGCCAAATATTTGCTGACAGAAATTAACCCTTTCTACAACACCTTTTCTCTAATTAACACCAGATAGCCCCAAGGTTAAATGTGAATACCTCGAATTTGTCTACCATTGCGCACACAAAGAATTGGAGCACTCTGTGTCCTGACAATTCTTGCAGAGGATGCAAATGTGGGCCCTGTGCTGACTAATATATATCTGGCAGATAGCAGCAGAATGATGAGGAAATTACTGTTCTTCGAGCATTTAAAAAAAAACTTGTTTCTGCAATCCAGGTAAGAGTGACCTGTCTCTAGTGAGAGGCCGCATCAAATTGAATTGCCACCTTAAATATATTCTCATAAGTAGTAATTTACAACCTTCCAGTTAGATTGGCTAGGTGACATTTGGGTGCAATCAATAGAGACTGTTGTCACATTTTGAAGCTGCCTTCTTGAGCCTCTTTGACATGCGCCTGCCTTAGTATTCCAGATATAGTTGTGGTTTTTATCCATGTGATGAGGGACTCTCCTGTCCCTGAAGGCTAGCTGGAATCTTGCACAATTTTCTGAAGCAGTCTTTTGGGGTTGGCACTCCCATGTATTTTGGATACTTCGGCATAATCCAAGAAAGCATCTGCTTTTATACAAATGCAGGACTTAATCAGTGCTTTTTAAAAAAATTTTTTTAAAAACCTGGAGTCTGCCCATAGATAAACATTTTACATCTAAGCAAGTAGGAAAATGTAGGCATCCTTACTATGTCAGATTGCCAATTTGATATTGTTTTGTACAGTACCAAATTATCACAATATATGCTGTGACCTATGGGAATTGGATTAATAATGTCCTTGTCCCTATTGGCTGGCAGATTCCTGGAAGAACCTGCGTGTTTGCTCCATGTTCCAGCTATGGCTCTCTTCTGGCGAATATTTCAACCATTTGAGCAAAATAGAAAATTAACACATGATTGAATTACTTGCAACTACTCTTTCATTAATGGATCTTGTATCATTATGCTTTCAGTGAAACTAACCTGAAGTTTAAAATGTCGTTGGACGTTACAGACAAACTGCTTAAGAAACTCAAGGATCTGGAATCTTTTGATGGTGAGTGTATTTGCAAAAATATAGTCATACTGGTTGAATATACCAGTTCAAATTTTACACATGTTCCTGCCAGCAATTTGCAATAGATGGCCCAGATTCTGTGGTCAGCAGTGAAGGCACTATGCTCACCATTCGTTATGCTTACTGTTGCCTATTGACTTATTGAGTGGCAACTTGTTGCTCGGGGACCATTTCACTGCAGCACTGTCCATTGGAGCTATGGCATGTAAGAATATGGCCATCGACTGTTGTAAAATTCTAAGGGGAAGACAACATTTAAACCAGGAAGTATAATTTAGAATATTTAATTCACGTACAGAAAGTGAAATTAGATGAGGGAAAGATGGGATTAAGGGATACATAAATGACACAGTTGAAAGTAATTGTTCTTAAAACTCCAACATACATTCTTTAGCAATGGGACTCCACACTTTTTTCACTATCCGAGAGGTTGTTTGACAACTTTCACACCTTAAAAACTTCACTTCCAGTTGAATTTACAAGCAATAAATTTTTATTTGGCATATTCACAACTTCACACTCAACTGTTGCTCAGTTTGTCTTCTGCCAGGGCCATTCAGCTCTTGACAAAAACATGGACAAAAGAGTTGAACTCGAGAGGTGAGACAAACTGCCCTTGGCATCAAGGCAGGATTTGACAGTGTAGCATCAAAAAGACAGAAAAATTGGAATCGATGGGAAGTCGAGGGGAAACTCTCCATTGAACACAGAAATGTACAGCACAGGAACAGGCCCTTCGGCCCTCCAAGCCCGTGCCGACCATGCTGCCCGACTAAACTACAATCTTCTACACTTCCTGGGTCCGTATCCCCCTATTCCCATCCTATTCATGTATTTGTCAAGATGCCCTTTAAATGTCACTATCGTCCCTGCTTCCACCACCTCCTCCGATAGCGAGTTCCAGGCACACACTACCCTCTGCGTAAAAAACTTGCCTCGTACATCTACTCTAAACCTTGCCCCTCTCACCTTAAACCTATGCCCCCTAGTAATTGACCCCTCTACCCGGGGGAAAAAACTCTGACTAGCCACTCTGTCTATGCCCCTCATAATTTTGTAGACCTCTATCAGGTCTCCCCTCAACCTCCTTCGTTCCAGTGAGAACAAACCGAGTTTATTCAACCGCTCCTCATAGCTAATGCCCTCCATACCAAGCAACATTCTGTTAAATCTCTTCTGCACCCTCTCTAAAGCCTCCACATCCTTCTGATAGTGTGGCGACCAGAATTGAACACTATACTCCAAGTGTGGCCTAACTAAGATTCTATACAGCTGCAACATGACTTGCCAATTCTTATACTCAATGAAGGCAAGCATGCCGTATGCCTTCTTGACTACCTTCTCCACCTGTGTTGCCCCTTTCAATGACCTGTGGACCTGTACTCCTAGATCTCTTTGACTTTCAATACTCATGAGGGTTCTACCATTCACTGTATATTCCCTACCTGCATTAGACCTTCCAAAATGAATTACTTCACATTTGTCCGGATTAAACTCCATCTGCCATCTCTCCGCCCAAGTCTCCAAATAATCTAAATCCTGCTGTATCCTCTGACAGTCCTCATCGCTATCCGCAATTCCACCAACCTTTGTGTCGTCTGCAAACTTACTAATCAGACCAGTTACATTTTCCTCCAAATCATTTATATATACTACAAAGAGCAAAGGTCCCAGCATTGATCCCTGTGGAACACCACTGGTCACAGCCCTCCATTAGAAAAGCATCCTTCCATTGCTACTCTCTGCCTTCTATGACCTAGCCAGTTCTGTATCCACCTTGCCAGCTCACCCCTGATCCCGTGTGACTTCACCTTTTGTACTAGTCTACCATGAGGGACCTTGTCAAAGGCCTTACTGAAGTCCATATAGACAACATCCACTGCCCTACCTGCATCAATGATCTTAGTGACCTCCTCGAAAAACTCTATCAAGTTAGTGAGACACTACCTCCCCTTCACAAAACCATGCTGCCTCTCACTAATACGTCCATTTGCTTCCAAATGGGAGTAGATCCTGTCTCGAAGAATTCTCTCCAGTAATTTCCCTACCACTGAAGTAAGGCTCACCGGCCTGTAGTTCCTGGGATTATCCTTGCTACCCTTCTTAAACAGAGGAACAACATTGGCTATTCTCCAGTCCTCCGGGACATCCCCTGAAGACAGTGAGGATCCAAAGATTTCTGTCAAGGCCTCAGCAATTTCCTCTCCAGCCTCCTTCAGTATTCTGGGGTAGACCCCATCAGGCCCTGGGGACTTATCTACCTTAATATTTTTTAAGACACCCAACACCTCGTCTTTTTGGATCTCAATGTGACCCAGGCTATCTACACACCCTTCTCCAGTCTCAACATCTACCAATTTCTTCTCTTTGGTGAATACTGATGCAAAGTATTCATTTAGTACCTCGCCCATTTCCTCTGGCTCCACACATAGATTCCCTTGCCTATCCTTCAGTGGGCCAACCCTTTCCCTGGCTACCCTCTTGCTTTTTATGTACGTGTAAAAAGCCTTGGGATTTTCCTTAACCCTATTTGCCAATGACTTTTCGTGACCCCTTCTAGCCCTCCTGACTCCTTGCTTAAGTTCCTTCCTACTTTCCTTATATTCCATGCAGGCTTCGTCTGTTCCCAGCCTTTTAGCCCTGACAAATGCCTCCTTTTTCTTTTTGACGAGGCCTACAATATCTCTCGTTATCCAAGGTTCCCGAAAATTGCCGTATTTATCCTTCTTCCTCACAGGAACATGCCGGTCCTGAATTCCTTTCAACTGACACTTGAAAGCCTCCCACATGTCAGATGTTGGTTTGCCCTCAAACATCCGCCCCCAATCTATGTTTTTCAGTTCCCGCCTAATATTGTTATAATTAGCCTTCCCCCAATTTAGCACATTCATCCTAGGACCACTCTTATCCTTGTCCACCAGTACTTGAAAACTTACTGAATTGTGGTCACTGTTACCGAAATGCTCCCCTACTGAAACATCTACCACCTGGCCGGGCTCATTCCCCAATACCAGGTCCAGTACCGCCCCTTCCCTAGTTGGACTGTCTACATATTGTTTTAAGAAGCCCTCCTGGATGCTCCTTACAAACTCCGCCCCGTCTAAGCCCCTGGCACTAAGTGAGTCCCAGTCAATATTGGGGAAGTTGAAGTCTCCCATCACCACAATCCTGTTGTTTTTACTCTTTTCCAAAATCTGTCTACCTATCTGCTCCTCTATCTCCCGCTGGCTGTTGGGAGGCCTGTAGTAAACCCCCAACATTGTGACTGCACCCTTCTTATTCCTGATCTCTACCCATATAACCTCACTGCCCTCTGAGGTGTCCTCCCGCAGTACAGCTGGTATAGTCTCCCGAACCAGTAGCGCAACTCCGCCTCCCCTTTTACATCCCCCTCTATCCCGCCTGAAACATCTAAATCCTGGAACGTTTAGCTGCCAATCCTGCCCTTCCCTCAACCAGGTCTCTGTAATGGCAACAACATCATAGTTCCAAGTACTAATCCAAGCTCTAAGTTCATCTGCCTTACCCGTAATACTTCTTGCATTAAAACATATGCACTTCAGGCCACCAGACCCGCTGTGTTCAGCAACTTCTCCCTGTCTGCTCTGCCTCCGAGCCCCACTGTCCGTATTCCCTAGTTCTCCCTCAATGCTCTCACCTTCTGACCTATTGCTCCCGTGCCCACCCCCCGCCATACTAGTTTAAACCCTCCCGTGTGACACTAGCAAACCTCGCGGCCAGGATATTTATGCCTCTCCGGTTTAGATGCAACCCGTCCTTCTTATATAGGTCACACCTGCCCCGGAAGAGCTCCCAGTGGTCCAGATAACGGAAACCCTCCCTCCTACACCAGCTGTTTAGCCACGTGTTTAGCTGCTCTGTCTTCCTATTTCTAGCCTCACTGGCACGTGGCACAGGGAGTACTCCCGAGATGACAACCCTCGAGGTCCTGTCTTTTAACTTTCTGCCTAGCTCCCTGAACTCCTGCTGCAGGACCTCATGCCCCTTCCTGCCTATGTCGTTAGTACCAATATGTACAATGACCTCTGCCTGTTTGCCCTCCCCCTTCAGGATGCCCTCTACCCGTTCAGAGACATCCTGGACCCTGGCACCAGGGAGGCAACATTGGTTGAACTCATACTCAACACAAAGAAATATGGCTTTACTGTTGGAAGCCAATCATCTCGGTCTCAGGACATCACTGCAGAAGTTTTTTTAAAGTCGTGTCCGAGGCCCAACCATCTTCCGCTCTTCATCAATGACCTTCCTGCCATCATAAGGTCAAAAGTAGGAACGATTGCTGACAGTTACACTATGTTCAGCACCATTTGTGATTCTTCAGATACGGAAGCATTGTGCCAATGTGCAGTTCAACCTGGACAATATTCAGCCTCGGGCTGATGAATGAGAAGTAACATTCCTGCCACAAGTGGTAGGCATTGACTATCTCGAATAGAGAGAATCTCACCATCTCCCCTGAACATTCAATGACTTTGGCATCGCGGAACATCTTTCGGATTGCCAACGACAAGAAACTGATCTAGATAAATACTGTGACTACAAGAGCATGTCCAGGATTAGGGATTCTGCGGAGAGTAAGACCATAAGACATAAGAGCAGAAGTCGGCCATTCGGTCCATCAGGTCTGCTCTGCCATTCAATGAGGTCATGGCTGATCTGATATAATCCTCAACTCCACTTTCCCACCGTATCCCCATGACCCTTGATTCCTTTTTTTTTTCTCTAATTTAGGGTACCCAATTCATTTTTTCCAATTAAGGGGCAATTTAGCATGGACAATCCACCTAGCTTGCACATTTTTGGGTTGTGGGGGCGAAACCCACGCAAACATGGGGAGAACTTGCAAACTCCACACAGACAGTGACCCAGAGCCGGGATCGAACCTGGGACCTTAGTGCCGTGAGGCCGCAGTGCTAACCACTGCGCCGCCATGCTGCCCTTGATTCCTTTACTGTTTAAAAATCTGTCTATCTCGCCGTTGAACATATTTAACGATCCAGCCTCTGTAGCTCTCTGTGGTAAAGAATTCCACAGATTCACTACCCTCTGAGAGAAGAAATTCCTCCTCCTCTCTGTTTTAAATTGGCAACCCCTTGCTTGGAGATTATGCCCACTGGCCTTAGACTCTCCCACAAGAGGAAACATCCTCTTCTCCCCCTGGCAAGTCCTCTGAAATTCTTATGTCTCAATAAGGTCACCTCTCATTCTTCGAAACTCCAAGGAGTACAGGCCTAATCTACTCGACCTCTCCTGATAAAATCTCTCCATACCAGGGATTAACTTAGTGAGCCTTCTCTGGACTGCCTCCAATGCCAGTATATCTTTCCATCTAGTTTTGGCAGGACTTCCCTATTTTTATAGTCCATTCCCTTTGAATAAAGCCAACATTTCAATTGCCTTTCCTGCTGAACTTGCATGCCAAATGTGGCTTATGCTCGAAGACCCCCAAAATCCCTCTGTGCTGCAGTTTCCTGCAGTCCTTCTCTATTTAAATAATATTCAGCTCCTTTAATCTTCCTACCAATGTGCTTAAGCATCTGACTACCCAAAGCCTGCCTGCCATTTGCAAGGCACAAGTCAGGAATGTGATGGAATACTCTATAGTTGCCTGGAGGAGTACAGCTCCAACAACACTCAAGAAGCGCAACACCAATGCAGAACAAAGCAGCCCGCTTGATTAATGTTCACCCACCATGCTAAACCTTCACTCCTTTCACCAGTAATGCACAGTGGCAGCAGTTTGTACCACCTAGATGATACACTGCAGTATCTCGTCCCGGCTGCTTCAACAGTACCTTCCCAAGCTGCGGCCTCTATCACCTTAAAGGTCATGGGTGGCAAATGCATGGGAACAACACCACCTGCAAGCTTTCCTCCAAGCCACACCATCCTCATATGGAACTATATTGCCATTCCTTCACTGTTTTAGGATCAAAATCCTGGAACTCCCTCCCTGGCAGCACTGCCTATATTCCTGCACCAGATTGAGTCCA
The DNA here is from genome assembly GCF_047496885.1 of Scyliorhinus torazame. Lineage (NCBI taxonomy): Eukaryota > Metazoa > Chordata > Chondrichthyes > Carcharhiniformes > Scyliorhinidae > Scyliorhinus > Scyliorhinus torazame. The sequence continues at coordinate 285,775,429 of NC_092709.1, forward strand.
GCAGTTCAAAGGTTGGCTCACCATCATCACCTTCTCAAGGTCAAATCAGGATGGACAGCAAATGCTAGCCTTGCCAGCAACGTATACATCCCATAAAAGAATCACATTTTAAAATATATATATTCTACTAGTGAGGTATTAGTTTAGTACAGCTTGTACAACAGCAAAGAAAGTTTGCTTCCAGAATTTAATGATTAATTGATAAATGTGCAGTCTGATGTAGTAGTGGAGTTGTTGAGATGTGACTCACGAGATGGCCTTCCAAGAGGGCCTCTGGAGGCAAACTGTGAAGCAAACCTCAACTCGGGCACTAATGCCCATGACATTGGCATTGCTCTTTTAGCAGAAAGTTTGAGTTATCGACTCACCCATTCAGATTGGCCATGGTATTTCTGCACTATTAGCCTTCAATAATGACAAAGTATCTGCTTTCCAATATGGAAGTTACAAACTCTCCATCTGAGCATTTGTGCTGTCATGCATGCATACTTCTTGCATGTTGTGTAAAATAAGTCATTTTTGTGAATGTATTTTTCTTTTGGCGCTGCATTAGACCAAACTAGTAACTGTGTTTGCTCTAGGTTTAATAGAATGTGAAGAGCCAAACAATCGACTGGACAAATTTACAGGAACCCTGTACTGGAACAACCAGAGTTATCCTTTAGATGTGAACTCAATCCTCCTTCGTGGCTGCACAGTCCGCAACACTGAGAGCACCCATGGAATTGTTATATTTGCAGGTATTGCACCATATTTATTGCATCATATCCTGGGATTAGCACACAATGATTTGAGAAGGTAGTCTGATGAGGATTCATGATTCCACTTGTTATGAAAACATCTTGGGAGGGGGGGGGGTTAAAACCGTGTTTCATAAATGTTTCATGAGTTTCTGAAAAAGCCAATCAGAACATTTGATAAATAATTTTTTTATTTTGGCACATGCATGTAAGATTTGAAGTCTGAAGATATAGTTTGTTTGCTCCATATGAAGACCTCTTTAGCCTATTCCTTCCTTATGCTCTGATGTGTAGGGAATGTATTGACCATGTTATCTGGAGATTATAACTCTGGATTATAACTTTGGTATTTAAGATGGTAAAGTTGCTGAGATAGAAAAGCCCATCAGAATAATAGCCTTCACCAAGCTTATTGTAACCCTGTCTTGCAGGAGCTGACACTAAAATCATGCGGAATGGTGGAAAAACTAACTTCAAAAGAACCAAAATTGACCAGCTGATGAATTACATAGTTTATCTGGTAAAAGAGAAACCTTCTCCAGCAAATTTATGTACTGACATGTTGACTGTTTTCGTAGAATGCGTGATCTACATGTGCAATTTTACTTCTTTCCAGATTTTTCTGTTCCTCATTCTTCTGTCAATTGGCCTTGCTATTGGACACACATTCTGGGAAAGCGATATTGGCAGTGTCACCCAGTCCTGGTATCTTGATGATGGCAAGGATTACCAACCTTCATATAGAGGTTTCATTACCTTCTGGGGTTATATCATTGTAATGAACACCCTGGTACCCATTTCACTTTATGTAAGGTAAATGTGCCTCATTCTGTTCTCTTGAATTTGTGTGCCAGCATGACAGGGAAACATCCGAGTAATACACCAAGTTGACTGATGAACTCATTTATTAAAGTCATTCAGGAGATGTGGGTGTGGCTGGGGAGGTCAACACTTATTGCTCATCCTTAATTGCTCTTTACTGAGTGGTTTGCTGGGCCATTTCACCAACGTTTTCATCATTCCCAGGCAGTAATAAATTAGGAACAGTGGCGGAGTAGATATACCAGTAGACTAGTTGCTGGACTAGTAATCCAAAATTCTGGATTCACGATCTGCTGATTGGACCTCAAATCCTCGTTAGTTCAAGGGAGATCTGTGTTTGAAATGTCAGCCTCTTTTCTGCTAGCAACTTGTAATAAATCAAAAAAACCGATCAAAGTTAAAATACATTTTAATTCATGAAAAAAAGATTGAGTGAATTGCATTTGAAGCAATAGAGGGCCTCATCTCCTACTTGCGCTCTTTATGATTGTGTAAATAGACAATTACCATAACATTTTTTGTACTCTCTCCCTTAGTGTTGAAGTGATTCGCATGGGTCAAAGCTACTTCATAAACTGGGATCTACAGATGTATTATGCGGAAAAGGATACCCCAGCCAAAGCACGCACAACTACATTGACGGAGCAACTTGGGCAGATAGAGTACATCTTCTCTGATAAGACGGGAACTCTTACACAGAACATCATGGCATTTAAGAAGTGTAGTATCAGTGGCACTACATATGGTATGTTTCATTGCTTGTGACATAAAAATAGATCATAAACCTGTTCATCTCTAATTCCCCGCCAAATATGTCAACTGCACTTTGCGAACCCACAACCTCTACTGCCTAAAAAACAAGAGCAACTGACGTGTGGGAATATTTCCACTTTCAAGTTCCCCTCCCAGGTCGCACACCATCCTGACTTGGAATTGTAGCATTGTTCCTGCATCACTGTATGAAAACCCTGGTACTACCTAAAAAGAAGCACTGTGGGTGTGATCATACCACATGGACTGCTGAAACCCAAGAAGGCTTCTCGCCCACCATCTTCTCGAGGTCAATTAGGGATGGATAATTCAGGATGGACAATAAATGCTGAGGTGTCCATAAATGAAATATATATATTTTTAATGATCCTGCATATCTCTCTGGTTAACATTGTATTCATATTGCAAGAGATGGACATGATTAAGATTGAATGCTGCGATATAAATTAAGTGGCTCAGTGTGTTCAATTTAGAGCATGGTGAGAAATCAACTCTAAAGTGAAAGCTGAACAGTGTTGTAAGATCCTCAGACAACAGTATCCAAATATTGTCTTCGTGGGCTGCATACCATGGAGCCTTAAGGGCCACGACTCAGTTTTCAAGCCATTGCATGCCAATTGATGAATAATGAAACCTCTGTGGTGAAAAATAGAAACTGTTGAAGTTCACAGAACTACGGGTGTGTACATGGGAAAAGTCTAAGTTCGATTTTGTTTAAATAATTCCAAGATGAGTGGTGTAGCTTTGTTATACATTTTAAAAGATAATCCAAGAAATTGGTCCTATGCAGTAAATTATGGAATAATAATAGAGTCTCTACAGTGCAGAAGGAGGCCATTTGGCCTACCAAGTCTGCGCCAACCCTGCGAATGAGCACCCTACCCATGTCCACTGCCCCCATCCAATCTCTGCAACTCCACCTAACCGTTGGACATTAATAATAATAATTTTTATTAGTGTCACGAGTAGACTTACATTAACACTGCAATGAAGTTGCTGTGAAAATCCCCAAGTTGCCACACTACAGCCCCTGTTTGGGTACACTGGGGGAGAATTCAGAATGTCCAATTCACCTAACAAGCACGTCTTTCGGAGCTTGTGGGAGGATACCGGAGCACGGAGGAAACCCACGCAGACACGGAGAATGTGCAAACCCCGCGCAGACAGTGAACCAAGCCGGAAATCGAACCCAGGTCCCTGGTGCTGTGACGCAACTGTGCTACCATGCAAGGGGCAATTTAGCAGGGCCAATCTACCGAACCTGCCCACCTATTTATTTATTAATTGAATTTAAATGTCAGCAACTGCAGTGGTGGGATTTGAACCAGTGCCCACCGGACATTAGCCTGTGCCTTTGGATTACTACTGCAGTGAATACTAATAGCGTGCACAAAATGCCGCTGATAGTTACAGGTTCTAAATATAATTTTCTGTTTCTTCTACAGGCGAATTATGCAATGCTGTGGGAGACAAGACTGACAAAGTAGAGGTAAAACTAACTTGCTTAACTTAAAGTCAATTACATGAAGGCGCAGGTGCTGAAATCATGCTGCAAACATTTGAAGTATGCAGAGTGCTGTTGCTGCATTTCTACTTCAAGTTATCATAGAATCTCTGCAGTGCAAAAGGAGGCCATTCAGCCGTATGCCCTGACCCTCCGAAAGAGCACTCTACCTTGATCCAGTCCCCTGTCCACCCCGCGTAAGCCCATAACCTAAAATACACATCCCTGGACACTAAGGGCAATTTAGCATGGTCAAGCCACCTTAACGTGCCCAAGTTTTATTTTTAAAAAATTAAAAAAATTTAGAGTACCCAATTCTTTTTTTCCAATTGAGGGGCCATTTAGTGTATCCAATCCACCTACTCTGCACATCTTTGGGTTGTGGGGGCGAGACCCATGTAGACACTGGGAGAATGTGCAAACTCCACAGTGAACTGGGACGGGATCCAACCCAGGTCCATGGTGCTGTGAGGCAGCAGTGCTAACCAGTGCGCCACTGTGCCACCTTTAAACTGCCCATCTTTGGACTGTGGGAGGAAACCAGAGCACCCACAGGCAATCCACGCAGGCACTGGGAGAAAGTGCAATTTCCACACAGACAAGGCCAGAATCTAATCCGGGTCCCTAGTGCTAAGAGGCAGCAGTGCTAACCACGTTCTCAATTTTTGGGATGATGTAACGAGCCTTAGACCAAAAATGTCCCACTGAGAACTCAATGAAGGATTTGTCATTCTTGCAGTGGTAAAGCTATTTTTAATAGGTTACTAATTTAGTTATAAATATCACACAAATAAATAAATCTCCTGATAGGGGCAAGCTGAAAAGCTTCTACAGCTTATCTCTTTTTCTTAAACAATTCTGAAATGTCTTGTCAATGAATTCTACCTTAGACATTGACCTCTTCATTGAGAGCAGTCCATTCATCCTACTTCTGCTTAACTTAACAAGTGTAATATGTTTTGGGATGCATTAATACATGGGAATGCTTGTAGGACTAGAAGAAAAAGAATATTAATTTAATTTAGTTATCTCTAACCACCCCGCCCCCACCACCACCTCAGCACATTTTTAAGGTGCTTATTTTTATATTAAAGGTGCTATATAGATGCATCTATTGATGGGTGTGTAGGCAAGCAGTAATTGCGTAATGTATATAAGGGAATGGAGGACAAATATGAATACACCAGGCATTGGCCTTGGAATTCTTCGCATCAGTTCTTCCTCTTCTCCACTCCCAGCCTGTGTTGTGCACAATGGAGGTTACAACAGGAGGATGCAAAGTTCACTGAATGAGTTGTGGGTGGGCAATCTTGTGTGCCTCGTATCGTTCAGATTTAGGTCATCAAAGGCAAGGGGATTTTCACAAAAAACATTGCAACTAAACAAACAACCTTATCCAAGCATGCTTTCATCATCAAATTAAATAGAACAAAGAACAAAGAAAATTACAGCACAGGAACAGGACCTTCAGCCCTCCCAGCCTGCGCCGATCCAGATCCTTTATCTAAACCTTTTGCCTATTTTCCAAGGATCTACTTCCCTCTGTTCCCCACCCGTTCATATATCTGTCTAGACGCATCTTGAATGATGCTATCGTGCCTGCCTCTACCACCTCCGCTGGCAAAGCGTTCCAGGCACCCACCACCCTCTGCATAAAACACTTTCCACGCACATCTCCCTTAAACTTTCCCCCTCTCACCTTGAAATCGTGACCCCCTTGTAATTGACACCCCCACTCTTGGAAAAAGCTTGCTGCTATCCACCCTGTCCATACCTCTCATAATTTTGTAGACCTCAATCAGGTCCCCCTCAACCCCCGTCTTTCCAACAAAAACAATCCTAATCTACTCAACCTTTCTTCATAGCTAGCACCCTCCGTACCAGGCAACATCATGGTGAACCTCCTCTGCACCCTCTCTAAAGCATCCACATCCTTCTGGTAATGTGGCGACTAGAACTGCATGCAGTATTCCAAATGTGGCCTGACCAATGTCCAATACAACTGTAACATGACCTGCCGACTCTTGTACTCATTACCCCGCCCGATGAAGGCAAGCATGCTGTATGCCTTCTTGACCACTCTATCGACCTGCGTTGCCACCTTCAGGGTACAATGGACCTGAACTCCCAGATCTCTCTGTACATCAATTTTCCCCAGGACTCTTCCATTGACCGTATAGTCCGCTCTTGAATTAGGTCTTCCAAAATGCATCACCTCTCATTTGCCTGGATTGAACTCCATCTGCCATTTCTCTGCCCAACTCTCCAATCTATCTATATTTTGCTGTATTCTCTGACCGTCCTCCTCGCTATCTGCAACTCCACCAATCTTAGTATCATCTGCAAACTTGCTAATCAGACCACCTATACCTTCGTCCAGTTCATTTATGTGTATCACAAACAACAGTGGTCCGAGCACGGATCCGTGTGGAACACCACTAGTCACCTTTCTCCATTTTGAGACACTCCCTTCCACCACTACTCTCTGTCTCCTGTTGCCCAGCCAGTTCTTTATCCATCTAGCTAGTACACCCTGAACCCCATACAACTTCACTTTTCCCATCAACCTGCCATGGGAAACTTTATCAAACGCCTTTCTGAAATCCATGTATGTGACATCTACAGCCCTACCATCATCAATTAACGTTGTCACTTCCTCAAAGAATTCTATTAGGTTTGTAAGACATGACCTTCTCTTTACAAAACCATGCTGCCTATCACTGATCAGTCTATTTTCTTCCAAATGTGAATAGATCCTATCCCTCAGTATCTTCTCCAACAGTTTGCCTACCACTGACGTCAAACTCACAGGTCTATAATTCCCTAGATTATCCCTGCTACCCTTCTTAAACAAAGGGACAACATTAGCAATTCTCCAGTCCTCCGGGACCTCACTCGTGCTCCAGGATGCTGCAAAGATATCTGTTAAGGCCCCAGCTATGTCGTCCCTTGCTTCCCTCAGTAACCTGGGATAGATCCCATCTGGACCTGGAGACTTGTCCACCTTAATGGCCTTTTAGAATACCCAAAACTTCCCCCTTCCTTACGCCGACTTGACCTAGATTATTTAAAGATCCGTCATGTCCCTCTCCTTGGTGAATACCGATGCAAAGTACTCATTAAGAATCTCACCCATTTCCTCTGACTCCACGCATAAATTCCCTCTTTTGTCTTTGAGTGGGCCAATCCTTTCTCTAGTTACCCTCTTGCTCCTTATATACGAATAAAAGGCTTTGGGATTTTCCTTAACCCTTTTAGCCAAAGATATTTTATGACACCTTTTAGCCCTCTTTATTGCGTGTTTGAGATTTGTCCTACTTTCCCGATATTCCTCCAAAGCTTCATCAGATTTAAGTCTCCTAGATCTTATGTATGCTTCCTTTTTCATCTTAGCTAGTCTAACAATTCCACCCGTCATCTATGGTTCCCTAATCTTGCCATTTCTATCCCTCATTTTCACAGGGACATGTCTGTCCTGCACTCTAATCAACCTTTCCTTAAAAGACTCCCACATTTCAAATGTGCATTTACCTTTAAACAGCTGCTCCCTATCAACATTCCCTAGCTCCTGCCGAATTTTGTTATACTTGGCCTTCCCCAATTTAGCAATCTTTAGGACCTTCCTTTAGGACCACTCTCTTCTTTGCCCATGAGTATTCTAAAACTTACGGAATTGTGATCGCTATTCCCAAAGTAATCACCGACTGAAACTTCAACCACCTGGCCGGGATCATTCCCCAATACCAGGTCCAGTATGGCCCTCTCCCGAGTTGGACTATTTACATACTGCTCTTAAAAAAAAAAAAAAAAAAAAAAAAAAAACTCTCCTGGATGCTCCTTACAAATTCTGCTCCATCTACGCCTCCAACACTACATGAGTCCCATTCAATGTTGGGGAGGTTAAAATCTCCCATCACGACCACCCTATTGCTTCTACATTTTTCTATAATCTGTCTACATATTTGTACCTCTACTTCACGCTCGCTTTTGGGAGGCCTGTAGTAAAGCCCAACAATGTTACTGCACCCTTCCTATTTCTTAGCTCTACCCATAGTGCCTCAGTGCTCGAATCCTCCATCGTGCCCTCCTTAATCACAGTGTGATATCATCTCTGACCAGTGATGCAACTCCTCCACTCTCTATCCCTCCTTAAGTGTCTATACCCTGGGATATTTAGTTGCCAGTCTTGCCCTTCCCTCAACCAAGTCTCAGTAATACCCATAACAACATATTACCAGGTATTAATCCAAGCCCTAAATTTATCTGCCTTACCTGCTACACTTCTCGCATTGAAACACATGCTCCTCAGACCACCTGTCCCTTTGCGTTCATCATCTCTTCCCTGTCTACTCTTTCCCCTTAGTCACATTGAGTTTATTATCTCGTACCTTACTGGCTTTAGTTGCTGCCTCTTTACTGACCTCTAACTTCCTAATCTGGTTCCCATCCCCTGCCACATTAGTTTAAAACCTCCCCAACAGTGTTAGCAAAAGCACCCCCTAGGACATTGGGACATGCCTAAGCATTGAGTGTAAACTGAGGTCCAATGCATGAGACTTAGTTGATTGTTACAATTTGTCTTTTGAAGGCGACATCAGCAGGGAAGGGTAAAGAGATTTTGAAGAGGGATTTCCAGAGCTTGGGTACAGCCACCAATGTTCAGAGGTGGATTTACAGTGAAACACACTGTGCCTAGACACAGGGCCCCGACCAATGGAATGGGATCAGCACCGTCTGGTGTTTGTGGGCACCAATCAGAGCCTGATAGGCTCAGCAGGCAATGAAGAGCGACATCAGACTCTGATTGGCAAGTCCCCCTTCGAGGGGGAATACAGACTCCTCCGAACATTGAGGCACGTGCGTGAGGACGGAGAGACGACTAGGCGAGGAGGAAGAGAGGCCGAGACAGAAGATCTTGTATTTTACTTTTGTGACAAAAGGCGCAGCCATCAGGTTTCTCGGTCCAGGGCTGAGGACAGGCCAATCAGCAACAACGAGTTGAGGTGAGGTGCCAGGCAAAAGTCACGAGCCAAGGTGAGCCAGCCAGTAGGCAGCCGCCGAGCAGCGAGTGGAGCAAGCGAGGAGTGACTCAATCCCCAGTGCTGAGGGAGGGCAGGCCAGCCAGAAACAGTGAGGCGAGGTGCAGGGCAAAAGCCGCATGCTAAGGTGAGCCAGCTGGTCAGCAGCCACCAAGCAGTGAGGGGAGCAGGGGCGACTCAACCCCGCCAGGGTTGAGGGCAGGCCAGCCAGAAATGGAGAGGTGCGAGGCGCTGTGGCTGGCCGAAGGCCACAAGGTGGTGAGCCAGCCAGTCGCTGATGCTGGCTCACCTGCTCTCCTCAGCCCTGGGGGTTGCGTTACCTATTTCCTGTTGCCCCTTACTGCTCGATGACTGCTGACCCCGACTAGCTGGCTCAACACCACGTGGCTTTTGCCTGACCACGGCGCCTCGCGCCTCTCCATTGCTAGCTGGCAGGCTCTCCTCAGCCCTGGCTGGTGTTGAGTCACTCCCTCCATGCCTGACTTGGAAGGTGCAAGCCCAGGTGGGGGTAAAGAAATGAAGAAATCTCTGAGTACAAATATATCCATCACCGAGGGCTGTGCTACAGGTTAGCATGGCCATAAAAAAAGCTAAACTAGCAGTAAACTTTATTTCTATCCGGAGGAAAGTAGGTAAGATATGCTATTCCTGTCTTGAACTATGGTTAAACCGCATTTAGAGTACTGCGGACAGTTCTGGCCACTATCATAATGAGGATATAGAGGCACTGGAGAGGGTACAGGAGAGGATTTGTAAAAATGATATCTAAAATGTGTGAGTTTATGTATCAGGAAATGATTGACGATCTGTGTCTCTATCTTGGTGTTGGGCGGGAAAAGGGCAAGAAAAAGGTTGAGGGTTGACCTAGTAGAAGTCTTGAAAATGTTGAAAGCATGGATACAGAGTAAACGGTCCTCTTGTGGGTAAGAGCTTAATGAGAGACCATCAATATAAGACAGTCACCAAGAAATCGAATAGGAAATTCAGAAGAAACATCTGTGCCCAAAATATAGTGAAAATGTGAAATTCGCTATCGCGAGGAGTGGTTGAAGTGAAAAATCTTGATACATAAAAACTGGACAACCATTATGGGAGAAGGGAATAGATGGTTACGATGGCAGATTTAGACGAGAGGGGTCTCAAGTGGAGCATTAACTGGTTGGGCTGATTTGCCTGTTCTGTACCTTAAATCCTTTGTAATGTGCAAGTTGAATTGTCCAACATCTCCACCAGCCCCTCCACCATGTCTTGTCAAACTGCTCATCTGACGTCCAGTCCTTGGTGAGCCCTAATTTTCACTAGTTAAACATTGCAATGACCAAAGTTGTTGTTGTCTGCAGTTTATTGTTGATCACTTAAAAATTTCTAAAATTCATATCGTAAATACTTTTTGTTTCCTGCAGCTTGTGGACTTCAGCTGGAACAGTTATGCTGATGGGAGTCTCAAATTTTATGACCATTACTTGCCTCAACTCATCCGTTCAAGAAAAGATCCAGTAGCTGGGGAATTCTTCAAACTTCTTGCACTCTGTCACACTGTGATGGTCGAAGAAAATAATGGTAAGTGAAGAACAGTAATGTTTCGCATATATGAAATTAGTTTAGTATCAACGCTTTGAAATACACCCTTTACTGAGAGATCAAGCACCGATAGTATCTTTTGATTGTTGTGGCCGATTTTATTTTTTCACCACTGGAACCTTTTTGCTGAATTAAAATAATTGCACCTATCCCTGTTTCACCGCTTTGTTGCCAAGTTTATGCCCTTGCAAGAAGTAAGTATCTGGGGATTCCAGACTGCTGTTGGGGAACCCATGATCCCATGCTGGTCAGATGCCGATGGAACATCGTCAGTCCAATGCTCTTACCGATAGTATCAGAGTGTGGCAACTTGCTTGCGGTGATGATGGTCAAATCGTGCAATAATCCCTATAGAGTCTCCTAAACCGCCCCCCCCCCCCCGAATGCTTCCAAGTGCTTCAAATTAACTAAATTGATTTGAAATGCAATGACTGTGCAATCTTCCACATTTGATTATACGGTATTTTGGGCATCCACTATATGATATAGTAACCAGCAAAGCTATCTTCAGAACCATTAATATTGGACAAAACTTCAAAGCAAATTTCAGATGGGAGTGACTCAGTGAGAAATGCCAAAGTAATGTCTCATCAAGGCTATTGGAAATGGCAATATGGTGGCACAGCACTGCTGCCTCACAGCACCAGAGACCCGGGTTCAATTCCAGCCTTGGGTGACTGTGCGCAGTTTGCACATTCTCCCCAAATCTGCGTGGGTTTCCTTCGGCTGCTCTGGTTTCCTCCCACAACCCAAAGATGTGCAGGTTAGGTTAGGTGGATTGGATTGGCCATGCTAAATTTCTCCTTAGTGTCCAAAGGTGTGCAGGTTCGGTGGGGTTGCGGGGTTAGGGCGGGGGCCTCGGTAGGGTACTCTTTCAGATGGTCGGTACAGGCTCAATGGACCAAATGGCCGCCTTCTGCACTGCAGCGTTTCAATGATCAAGTATCTCTTCTGATGGCTTTCAGAAGTAATAAAGCACGAGAGATGGATATACTGCTTACACAATCAAATTTCCTTTCATAAATTCTATATTTTCTTCAAGAAAGGAATAGCATTTTTGGCCTGTAGACCATATATTTTCTTTGGGCTTCCTCAACACACTCTAAAATGTTCGAATGTTCATTCTGTAGAAATGCGTCATGGAAGCAGACTTCTCCATCAGGGAAAGAAAATGATCACAAGGTTCGATCCTGCTTTTGATTTGGTTCCCTGTCAGCTATTGGAACAGTGATGGCAAACTGACAAGCTTGCTTACTTTGATCTTTATCAGTGAACTGAGACGGGAATTGATTTTTAAACTTGCTGTTGCAAATTTTGTCCTGCAGTTGGATCACATTTTCTCTTCATTTGTGAACAGGGCAAATTGTATATCAAGCAGCCTCTCCAGATGAAGGGGCCCTCGTTACTGCAGCCAGGAATTTTGGGTTTGTCTTTCTTTCACGTACGCAAAGTACCATTACAATCAGTGAACTGGGCATAAAGACAACGTATGAAGTGCTCGCAATCTTAGACTTCGACAGCGACAGGAAACGGATGTCCATCATTTGTAAGTAAAAACATTTGCCACTTTAAAGCTGTCTCGTCTGTTCATCCATGTCCTAAAATGTGAAAACTGTCTTTAGCAACAAATTCTGCTTAAAACATCATGTACTATCTATCACCAGAACAGAAGCCAGCACTTGCTGAACGACCCTGAGTGCGCTAACAACTCATTTAACACAATCAGTCAAACTCGTAATGAGGCTCATTTTACTCACTAGAAGTGACATTTATTCATACTTGTTCTCTGCAAACAAAAGGAATATGTTCAAGTCATGTGCCTTTTTTTTACTTATCTGCAGGTTGGGGAGCTTATTGTTCCCAATTGCTTTGTCTATGGCAATGCCTTGGCCAATTCGAGTTGACTTGCTAACTAATCACTCGTTTCTGCAGTAGTATAAATTGTCATCATTTGAAATTTGGCCGCCTTTTGTCCTGAGGAGTGCAAGATGTAAAACTTCCAACTCTTTTCAGCAGTACTCAACTTTTTATTATTGCTGCCACTGTTCATTTTATTCTATGGGCTTCAACTTCAAGCCTGTTATGTGGCACATGATCAATAACCTTTTGGACAACTGTACACCACATCATCCCTCTCTACCTCATCAGAAAATTCAATTAAACATAAGTCTGCGCTGGTTTTCCCTTGATTTTCCCACATTTTTCCATGTAACTGTTAATTTCAAAAAATATATATTTTTTATTCTCCTTTTTCACATTTTCTCCCAAATTTACACCCACCAACAATAAACAATAATGAGTAACAAATATGTCAATCCGCATATCAATAACAACGATCCCATCCTCCCACCAAACCCCAAACATTAACCCGCATGTTCACACAAACAAATGACAAAAAGTACTTCCGGTGGTGGCTGTGAAGGACTAAGCCGCACATTTGGTGGCTCCCGCTCGGGTATGACTTTCGGACCTTTTCCCCTGATTTTCTACCGGACTTGAACTGTAAAACTGATGACAGAGGCAATTATGTACTGAATTCCCACATCGGTGCATGGAGAGAAGGACTAGAAGTGCTTGTAAAGGCAGAAACAGAAAGACAGAGAAGGCTTGGGCTGGAGCTGCAGCGGGAGACAGCATGGCGGAGGACCGGACCTCTGGTTTGTCGACCCAGCGGTCAACGGAGCAGCTGATGCAAGTTATTCAGGACGGCTTTGCTAATCAGAAACGGGTCTGCTTGGACCCGATAAGAGTCGATTGAGCGGCTGGAGCTTAGATTGGATGCCCAAGATCGGGCGATCCAGAAGGTAGAGAAGGCGCTGGCTGAGCAGGAGGAACATCAAACTGCGGTGGAGCTGGAGGTGGGAATGCTGAGAGACCAGCAGAAGAAGCTCCTGGAGAAAGTGGAAGGCCTAGAGAATAGGTCCCGCTGGCGCTGGCGGGCACGACCCCGCGAGTAAGGGAGGTAATGCTTGAGCGGAGTCGGGAGAGGGCGGGCTGGCGCTGCCAAATTTTAGTAACTATTACTGGGCGGCGAATATAGCCATGATCAGGAAATGGGTGGTGGGGGAGGGGTCGGCATGGGACGGCTTCATGCAAGGGCACCCGTCTGGGGCGTTGGTAACTGCGCCTCTGACGTTCCTGCCGGCACGGTACTCCATCAGCCCCGTGGTGGTGGCGGCCCTGAGAGTCTGGGGGCAATGGAGGAGACATGTGGGAGCAGAGGGAGCATCGGTCTGGTCCCCAATCTGTAATAATCACTGGTTTGCCCCGGGAAGAATGGATGGGGGGTTCCGGATATGGCGGAGACCAGGGTTTGAGAGGATGGGGGATATGTTTATAGAAAGGAGCTTTCCGAGTATGAGGGCGCTGGAGGGGAAGTTTGGGTTGGCGAGGGGAAACAAATTCAGGTATCTGCAGGTGCGGGACTTCCTACGTAAACCGGTGTCAACCTTCCCGCTCCTACCACTAAGGGGGATTCAGGACAGGGTAGTTTCCAGAGGGTGGGTAGGAGAAGGGAGCATCTCTGACATTTGCAAGGAACTTATGGGGTCAGAGGAGACGCAGACCGAGGAGTTGAAGCGCAAGTGGGAGGAGGAGCTGGAAGGAGAGATGGGGGATGGTCTATGGGCAGACGCGTTGAGCAGAGTCAACGCGTCCGCCACATGTGCCAGGCTGAGCCTGATACAATTCAAGGTTGTTCACCGGGCTCACATGACAGTGGCCCGGATGAGCAGATTCTTTGGGGTGGAGAACAGGTGCGCAAAATGTGCGGCAGGACCAGCGAACCATGTCCACATGGTCTGGGCATGTCTGAAGCTTAGGGGATTCTGGCAGGGGTTTGCGGACGTCATGTCCACGGTGTTAAAAACAAGGGTGGCACTGAGTCCAGAGGTGGCGATTTTCGGGGTGTCGGAAGACCCGGGAATCCAGGAGTAGAAAGAGGCAGATGTTCTGGCCTTTGCTTCCCTGGTAACTCGGAGACGTATACTAGAAGCTTGGAGGGACCTCATAGCCCCCGAAGTCGGAGACCCTGGCTATCGGCCATGGCTAGCTTTCTCTGTTTGGCGAAAATCAAGTTCGCCTTGAGAGGGTCACTATTAGGGTTCGCCCGAGATGGCAACCGTCCGTCGACTTCTTAGCGGAAATTCATCATCAGCGGGAGGGAGGTTAGTTTAGCTTGGAGTAGGGGGTTAATAAAGGTGGGACCTGTAAGGGGGGGTGACTGCTTTTGCACTGTTTATAGTTTCATGTACATTGTTTATTTTGTTGTTGCTATTGTACCAAAAATACCTCAATAAAATGTTTGTTTAAAAAAAAACAAATGACAAAAAGGAATTAGAGATTACCCATAGCCGCCATTAACACACACAGACCCCATCCCCCCAACACTCGCACCCACACGCCCCAACTAATGTTCGATGTTATCCAGTTCTTGAAAGTGCATAATGAAGAATGCCCATGAATTGTAGAACTCCTCCATCCTTCCCCTCAGTTCAAACTTAACCTTCTCAAGAGTCAAGAATTCCAACAGGTCCCCCGCCACGCCAGGGCACAGGGTAGAGAGGTTGCTCTCCAACCTATCAGGATCCATCTTGGGGCGATCAACGAGGCAAAGGCTACAACATCTGCCTCCGCACCCGTTTCCAACCCTGGCTTGTCCGACACCCCGAATACGGCCTCCCGGGGGCCTGGGTCCAGTTTCCCTGCACCACTTTAGAAATTACCCTTAAAAACCTCCTTCCAGTAATTCTCCCCCCCCCCCCCCCCAAAAAAACATTCACACACATCTTCTACTCCTTCAAAGAATCGGCTCATCCTCGCCCTCGTGAGGTGTACTCTATATACCACCTTCAGCTGTATCGGCCCCAACCTCGTGCACGAGGTGGAGACATTTACTCTCCGGAGCACCTCACACCAGAACCCCTCCTCCATATCCTCTCCCAACTCTTCCTCCCACTTTGCTTTGATCCCTTCCAGTGGTGCCTTCTCCTCTTCCAAAATAGCTCCATAAAACGCTGACACTACCCCCTTCTCCAGTCCCCCTGTCGTCAGATCCTCCTCCAGCAATGTGGAGGCCGGCTCCACTGGGAAGCTCTTTATCTCTTTTCTGGCAAAATCTCGAACCTGCATGCATCTAAACATTTCCCCCTGCTCCAGCCCATACTTCGCTTCCAGCTCCTGCAAGCCGACCCCTAAGAAACAAATCTTTTAGTGTCTTAATCCCCTTCTCCTCTCATTTCCGAAAATTTCCATCCCACCTCCCTGGCTAAAATCTGTGGTTCCCCCGAATCGGCATTTTCCTTGGCCCTGCCCCCAACCTGAAGTGTTGGTGGAACTGCCTCCAAATTCTCAATGAAGCTATTATTCCCGGACTCCCTGAGTACTTCCCCGGGGCTATTGGGAGCGGCGCTGTTGCTAGTGCTTTCAATCCCGACCCCCTGCACAAACTCTCCTTCATTCTGACCCATTGGGAATCAACCCCTCTGACCCAGCTCCTCATCTGCTGCACATTCGCCGCCCAGTAGTAATACATCAGGATCGGGAGACCCAAACCCCCTGCCTGACTTCCTCTCTGTAGCAGCATCTTTCTAACTCTGGCCACCTTCCCTCCCCATATGAACGAAGTAATCCTTCCCTCAATCTCTCTGAAAAAAGCCTTTGGCAGGAAAATCGGCAGGCATTGAAATATTTACCGAAATTGCGGCAACACGTTCATTTTAACCGCCTGTTCCCGACCCGCCAGTGACAGCGGGAGACCATCCCACCTTGTCAGATCAGCCTTCACTCTCCCCACCAAACTAGAAATGTTGTACCTGAAATTTTACGCCACGGGGTATTTCCAGGGGACCTGTCCGGGATCTCTCCGACCTCGGCGCACAGGTGCATCCACGCCATCATGGAGGCTCTCTGTGCCCCAGCGGCTCTACACATCCATTTCCATCTTAACACAGCCCACCAGGATGCCTGGGTGGCGGGATTCGCCGACATCGTGCGATGCCCCAGGTCCAGGGGGTGATCGACAGGATGCATGTCCCCTACGAGCACCTACAGATGACAGGCCGCTCTACACTAACCGAAAGGGATTCCATTTGACGAATGTGAAGCTGATATGTGATCATCAGCTGGCACCTGGGTGACTCGTTATCCACTGCAGAGGACCAACGTGCATGGGATGCTCTGATCACCACCAGCTTCACCAACTAGGTGGGGGGAGGGGGGGGCGGGGAACTGGCCAAGGACACAGAGACACCCTCGTGTGATAAATAGCTGCCGCAACACAGGGTGTGGGACCTGGGTTGGCAGTAACACTGGATCTAGTCCATGGGACGGAGATGACGATAACCCACTCTGCGATTGAGCTCCGGTGCTCTGCATCATACGCCAACTTCTGACTCCTGCCCAGGGTAGCACCTTCCACCGTCCACCTGGTAATCGCTGCATGCGAGCTGCCCTTTCCATCACACGGTCCCATTGAATCCCTGGGGTAATGGTGGTGGGGATGGTTGGGAAGCCCGGGCCACCCACAATGTCCACCCATTTCTTCCCTCCCTCCCCTCCTCTGGCTACCCAACCAGCCCACCCCTCACACACTGTCCGTTCCAGAAGCCTCAAACCCATCTAGACGGCACCTCGTCCATGGGATCAGCCTGCCCTCTGACTGTCCACCTCCTCGGGTCTTCCTACCTCCATCTGCTGTACCAGGTCACCTGTGTGGGGCGCACTAGATGGTGTCCCAGGAGCCTCGTCACTAAAGTGCCTAACCGAGGTTAGTGTCTCGATGGTGGAGGATGTTAGAGACAGCTGTGACGGAAAATCACTATCATCCTCCGACATGAGTTCCGGGGTCTCCTGAGTCTGGGGCGGAGGGCTGTCATCCAAGCTGCTCTCATCACTGCTTGGCTCATGGGGCTCCGGCAGTGGCAGTGGCTGGGGGTGGGGGATGTCGGATGGACCCGCCCCAACTCCAGCAGCTCCTATAAGACAGGACGCAAGATTAGACCACGGGCCGGGGGATGGTGAGGGTGGGGGGGGTGTTGTAGGGTAAGGGTGGGGGTGCCGTTTTTGTGGGGGTGCAGATGGTGTTGGTGGGGGTTGACCCACGTGTCACGGGGAACCGCAACTCTGCAGGGTCTCATTTCCTCGCCCGCGGCCGACGTCCGTTTCCTCGAGGCCACCAACCATGCCCAGGGTCCTCTGCTCTGCCACAGTGAGGGGCCGCAGGTCCCCCTCCTGTCTTCTGCACCCGGCGGTTATGCGTGACCTTCTGCTGAGGGGAGGGGGAGAGGGGGAGGCAAGACAGAAAATAATAGCATTGGACAGTCCGGCATGCAGACCAGGTGGTGGGTAGCTGGAGCCCTCAGTAGCCAGAGCACCTGGCCATGGCGCACGGTATGAGTGCCAGCATGGGGCGGCACATGGTGCAGTGGTTAAGCACTGGGACTATGGCGCTGAGGACCTGGATTTGAATCCCGGCCCTGGGTCATTGGCTGCGAGGAGTTTGCACATTCTCCCCATGGCTGCATGGGTTTCAACCCCACAACCCAAAGATGTGCAGGTTAGGTGGATTGGCCCTTAATTGGAAAAAAAAATAATTTGGTGTTCTAAAATTTTTTTTTTTTTTAAATGAGTGCTGGCATGTGGTGCAGGGTGGCGGTTCGCCCGTCCTCGAGGTGCGGGTAGGGTCACAGCTGTGTGGGAGGGGAATTGGTGTCCGGGGTTCAGTGTTGCCTACTCTCCCTGGCCACCATGAGGAGGTTGTGCAGTTTTTTTTGTGGCAATGCTGGCCACGGTGCTGACCGCCTCTGCCACCTACGCCCAGGCACGGCAAACGGCGGCAGCTGGCAACCCCTTCCCGGGCCAGGGTGCAGGGACATCCTCCTCTCCTCCACCGCATCTGGGAGGGTCTCCAGCTCGGCATCTGTAAACCTTGGGGCTGCTCTCCTCGCTGCCACCTTGTTGGCTGGGATGGTGTGTGTGGGGAGTGAAGTGTGTATATGCAGCTGCAGCTGGGCAGCCTCCTGAGTATCAATCACTAAACTGGTGAATCCGGCACTGTTTCTCATGGATTGTGTTCCACTTGGCGCAGGTGCTAGCTCCTTAACAGGAATGGAATCCGTCCAGGTGAGGCACCATTTTTGCTGTTGTGGAACCCCACAAATTCTGCGTCGGCATCAACACTTACTGAGAATCCTGCCCCATATCTAAGGAGGAATGGAAGATTTGGGCCATTGTCTTAGTAATTTCCTGTCTTCTGTCAGCATCCATGGATGCATCTCATCAGGTCCTGGTGGATGATCAACTTTTAGGTTTTGCAAATGTTTCCAAAAGCCCCTCTTGATCAATATTGTTGATAGGTTGGGAGAGTAGCAGATGAGGCTGGGCAGTTGTAGAAAGGTGGTTGAGAAATGGAGCATTAAGTCTGAGAAGTTCAGGCAAAGTCACTGGATGGGAAAAGCAGGAGTAGAAAAAACCAAGTTAAAGCTGGTAGATAACCGGGCTGTAAAATGGTGTTTCAGCAGAAGCTTGAGCAACAAGCTGCAAAGACATTGGCTGATTGGGAAAGAACCATGGAAGGAACGTTTGAATGTGATTAGATTATGTGGGTTGTCGAGTAACTTGCCTGACCAAACTAGTGGGAAACACTGGGTGACACTTCTATGATCGTGATGGAAATCTCACCAACATCTGGAGAATCACCTCTGTTGGGGAAAACCTGCCAGAATTAATTGCCCATCAGGCTCTTAACTGGCCAGCATTGGGCCTGCCCCGGCTTTTATTATCAGTTTCTGTAATGGTGTTGTGGTTACTTAGCTCTTGAGACTTTTATTTCTCATGACCATATGATGTATGAATAGAACATGGTGTTTTGTAATATGTCTATTGCTCCCTCAACTAAATAAAAACCAAAGTAATAACAATTATAATAATAGCTTATTGTCACAAGTAGGCTTCAATGAAGTTACAGTGAAAAACGCCTAGCCGCCACATTCCGGCACCTATTTGGGGAGGCTGGTACGGGAATTGAACCTGCGCTGCTGCCTTTTTCTGCATTACAAGCCAGCTATTTAGTCTAGTGTGCTAAACCAGCACCTGTGCAGTAATGCACAAAATCTGCTGTATGCTTTTGAAGGAAAGTGGCTATTTCTCTTCAAAGCACCTTTTAAGTTTAAAAAGCTAATACGATTTAAGAGACAGAACTGTAGTTTAAGACCTAAAGCTATTTTAAATCTCACAATAGGCTTTGAGAGAAAAACAGCATAAATGTCATCCTCAAACCTAACCTCTAAAGCTTTCCTGCAGCATTTACTTTCAGAATTAAATTACAAGAGATATCTCATGTATCCTCTAATCAAGCCATAAAACTTCACCTATGATTCTCTTCAACATTTGTCCTGTGGTAAAACCATAAAACGTAACTCTACTTTGGCCCCAGGCATTGTGAAATTCATCACGTGTCCAATAAGAAAGCACCTGAAAGACTCTCCCAGTATGATATCATATTGAGTTAATTGATTCCTTGATAATTGAACATAATTTATTACGATTTATTTAATATGGACTTCCCTAAAGCAGGATGGGGTTTGCAGGGAAAGGTTCACTGGCTGGATGCTGGGTCCCTCAATCTGACTTTGTCAGCCTTTGAACAAGCAACTATCCCAACCACAGCAATGAGACCCTTAATTGGGTATTAATTAGTGTATGGGAATGAAGGTGGTCCATGAGCCTTCCCACTTTGGGCTTAATTGGGTGGAGGTGGGAAGCCACCTGGTGTGGTCTCCACCCGCCCATTGAAATGGCCCCCACCTCCAGACCCACCATCGAGGCAGTGGGCACTAAATTCCGTGCCCATCTGTGCTCTGTAACAATTGAAAATCTATTTGTGAAAAACACAGTTTTTGCACCATTTAGTGCACTGAGGAAATCTTCCAATTCAAAGCCATGCTTTCGTCTGTGAAACAGAAGGAGTTTAAGTAATGGACACTCTCTAACTTTGTAAATTGCAGTATTGTTCCCAATGAATGTTCCCAATGAATCATGCAGTTTAAATTTGTGACATCTGAAATCTAAATGGAACTAAATCTGATACTTGCAGTAAGTGCGTACCACATGCAAATGCTTTAATATTCTCCTGGCAGAATTGTTTTTTTCGATTATTGCAGTTTGGAGGAATCATGGGCTGGATTCTCTGCCGTCAGGATTTTCCGTTTTGCCGGAGGCCCGGGGGTTTCCCGATGGCGTGGGGCTGCCCCACAATGGGAAACCCCATTGACCAGCCGGCATAACGGAGCATCCCGCCGGCATGCTGAAACAGAAATGTGGCGGGTCGGAAAATCCAGCACCATATTTTTATAGCGCGGAATATTGACAAAAGTATGTTTGAGGAAAGTATTACAGGAAGTAAATGTGACATTTGCAAAGTTCTATGCTGAAGACTTTCAATACTTTTAAAAATGTATTTTATTACAAACAGGTATCTAAACAGGTTACAACAAATAAACACCCAGGGAAACATACTTCAACTATACAGTCTGTACAAATCTTCTCCCCCCTCCCCCCCCCCCCCCCCCCCCGACGAACAGCTCTTCAAACACGGTCACAAACACCCCCCATCTTTTCTAAAACCCCTCTGCAGAGCCCCTTAACTCATACTTTATCTTCTCCAACCGCAAAGTCGAACAGGTCACCCAACCAAGCTGCTACCCCCAGTGGCGATGTCGACTGCCACTCCAGCAAAATTTGGCGCCGTGCAATCAGAGAGGTGAAGGCCACGACATCGGCCTTCCTCCTCTCCATGAGCACCAGCTTCTCTGAAACCCAGAATATCGCCACCAAAGGGTCCGGGTCCACCTTCTCCTCCACTATCCTGGCTAAGACTGTGAACACTCACGGCCAGAATCTTCCCAATTTTTCGCAATCCCAAAACATGAGCGCCCACACCACTCTCACTCATCTACCCCCTGGAAGAACCTACTCATTCTCGCCCGAGTCACATGCACCCTGTGCACCACCTTAAACTGTATAAGGCTCACCCTTGCACAAGAGGAGGTCCCATTTACCCTACGCAGTGTTGCACTCCCATGTTCCCCAATTGACCTCCCCTCCCAACTCCGTTTCCCATTTCTCCTTGATCCTCACCACCCGCTCGCCTCCCTGCTTCCCCCAGCCACTTGTATCTATCCCCAGTTCTTCCCTCCCCTTCCAGATCCAGAAACAGCAGGGTGTATCCCGGCAACCTAGGGAACCCCCTCCAGACCTTTTGTGCAAAGTCCCTAACCTGCAGATAGCAGAACTCACTCCCCCACGGCAGCTCCACCCTCTCCCTTAGATGAAGACTTTCAATACTTGTAGACGGAGTGTGAAACAAAAATGAGCTGTCATAACACCTCTTGTAGATAGGAAGCACAGGTGTGCCTTAGGCATACCAATTCAAATTGAAATGTTGGTCACTTATGTTCAATTGATTAACAGCATTATAACTTGGTTACATTTTTGTTTTGCTTAAAGGAGAGTTCTAAACTATTAGCATTATTTTTATGTTTTCAGTGAGATCACCAGAGGGCAAAATCAAACTGTATTGTAAAGGTGCTGATACAGTGATCTACGAGAGATTAGATCCCAATAGTCCAAATTCCGAGTCCACTGATGAAGCTTTAAAGGTGAGGGAGAGACCTGCTACTGCTCCTGGTCTTTTTGTTACATGTATTTCTATTCTCATGACCACAAATACAGCCCTGATTTTTCTTCCGGATCCAACTATCATTAGCTTAAAGTTGCAAGGCTGTTTAAGATTTCAGAAATGATGCTGTTTTCTTTTTATTGTGGTTTAGGATCTTTGATTATTTTTGCATGGAAGGGATCTGGGTATAATAATAGGCCATGACGTCTGAGCTCCCAACAGTCAAATTGAAGGGGTTCTCCCAAAGATGCGCGAGGGAACCCCTCTTGGAGGTTTAATGGTTGGGGTTTGCACAGCAATGGACCAGAAGTGCGGCCATCCACATGGCAATTGCCCTGCACGAGGAACCATCTGAAAATGGGATTTAAATCGCAAACTTCGGATGATTCCGGCGGTGCAGCACCATTCCCAATGTGGCAGAACCCAATTCCCCAGCTACACCCCCCCCCCCCCCCCCCCCCCCCCAAAATCCTATCCATTTACCCCTCCCACCCCCCAAACCCTATCCATTTACCTTAGGCACTTACTTTTCCCTGCCTGTCAATTTAATTGGACTTGAACTTGCCTGGCATGCGGCAGCTAGTGCTTTAAAAAAGGGGGTGAGTCCTCCTTCAATTCAACTCTCCTGCATTGTGGCACTAGGCTTTGGAGATAGCTGCGCTGCCTGGATCTCACCTGGCCTGAATCGGAAGGTCGGGTAAGACATGGGGAAGAAATTTTGCGCAAGTAAAAGAATGGCAATCCGACACTGATCCCAAGGAAGTTATGACCCAATGTATTTTGTAGCATTTTCTGTTTTGGTTTGTAATTTCATGCTGGTTTAAAATTAGTCTTGCGATTACATGTTGGTGCTGTTGGGACAAGAAGGAGATTATTATATAAAAGTAAATTACTGCAGAATCTGGAACAAAAACAAACTACTGAATGATCTCTGCAGGTCTGACAGCATCTGTGGAGAGAGAAGAGAGCTTCCGTTTAGAGTCTGGATGACAAAGCTTTGACAAAGAGTCAGCTCCCTTTTCTCTCCACAGATGCTGTCAGACCCGCTGAGATTGTGAAGGGGATTAGTATGTTAATCACTTCACCCAAAGGGTTAATGAACAGCCATTCAACCTGTCCCTAATAGGATGGGTTCATCGAGGATTCAGCATATCCTTTCAGTTACATCGTGGAGGTATGCTGACTTGAACTAAGATGTAACTGAAGTCATGTCTGAATGGCGATGTTCAGACATTGTGATCCCTGCCCTGGTGTGGGAACATGAATTAGCAGCTCTGCCAACTGATTCCCCCCTAGACAAAGGTGCTCCGTGTCATTTGGGTGCTAGAAGTCATGCAGTGCATCGAGTCCATGCTGACTTTCTGTAGAAATCCGATCAATCCCATTCCACCATTCTATATGTCCAAAGCCCCACAATTCTATTTCCTTAAAGTGATCATCCAATTTCCTTGAAATCATTGATTGTCTCAGCTTCCATGCCTTGTAGGTAACAAATAGCAGATCGCTACCACTTGCTCTGTAAAAAATGTATTCCCCACATCTACTAACCCCCTGCATCTCTTGTCCAAATCTGTGTCTCTTCGTCCTTGTGCCATCAGCAGGTAAAAGAAACAGTTTTTCTTTGTCTTATCTACACTCGTCATCATTTGGTACATCCGATCAAATCGCACCTCTACCATGTTTGCCCCAGTTTCTCCAACCTCACATTATAGCTAAAATTCCTCATCCCTGGAACCAGATCTCCTCTGCTTGCCCTTGAGGACGTTGCTGTAATAACCTCGAGTTAGCTCCACCAGTTAACTTATAAGAAACAATATTTTATTCCAACAATAAACCACTATTTCAGAGTGCTTTTAGATGGCCTTTCCATACTCCGCTCTAGGGTCCAACTGCTGGTAAAAGTCCCAACATGTCCCAGTAAATTCCTAGCTCCCATCCTGGATGGGACTCGCAGGTCACATGACCTCTGCCTCCGCGAATATCCGTTAAAAGGGCTAGCTACTACACTTGTATCATTCCTAAAGCAGAGTGACCAGAACTGAATGCAATACTCCAATTGAAGCCTTACTTGACTTTTAAAAAAAGGTTCTGCATAACTTCCCTGCTTTTGTACTCTGTTCTTTTATTTATGAAACCCAGGGTCTCATATGCTTTGTTAATTGCTCTCTCAACATGTCCTGCTACCTTCAAATGTTTATGCACTTGAACTACCAGGTCTCTCTGATCCTGCATACACTTTAAAACTGTGCCATTAAATTATATTTCCTCTCCCTTACCTCTCCTGTCAAAATGCATAATCTCACACTTCCCTGTATAAAATTCCATGTATCACATGTCTACTCATTCCGCTAGCATATTTTATGTCCTGTTGTAGTCTATTCATGTCAGCCACACTCTGTTCCATCTCCAAGTTTGGTACCATTGACAAATTTTACTGTGTTCCAATATTCAAGTCATTTACATTGAATCAAATAAAAATCAGTGAGCCTAGGGCTGACCATTCTGGGAGCCCTACTATGTAACGTCCTCCAGCCTGAAAACAACCTTTTAACACGACTCGCGTCTTTCTGTTGTTAAGCCAATATTTTATCCACGCTGACAATTTTGTTCACAAGCCTATTCTGTTATACTTTTTCAAAGTTTTCTTAAAATCCACATAGACAACATCCACCACATTTTCCTCCATCAACCTTCTCTATTACATCAACAAAAAAATTGAATAGATTAGTCGAGCACAAATCTGCCTTTTTCAAATCTCCGCTGGCTCTCCATAAGTAATTCAAATGTTTCCAAGTAGTCAGTTGGTCCCCTCCTCCCAGATTTATTGTTTCGAAAACCTGACTCACCACTGATTGTAAGGTAATTCCTTTCTTTCTTGAACAAGAAGGAGCCACTCACCAATCCTTTGGCACCTCCCAAGAGTCCCCAAAATGGGATTGGGAGCAGTGTATTGAGATGGCTAGAAAACTGTTTGCCGGACAGGAAACAAAGAGTAGGTCTTTTCCTGAATGGCAGGCAGTGACTCGTAGTACATCTCCCCCATACCTAGGGAAGATTAAAGGATTATATGCCTTTCTGCTGTCTCCACTCCAGCAAACCTCTGTCTTTAAAAAAAATTAACTGCCATTCTATTCTGTTGGCGGTTGAGCCATCCACTTGCTGTGCAGGGGGAGGGGAAAGGATACGGATAGCTTGTCACATTATAGAGAAAATGACTGTTCAAGAAAGTTCAAAATTTCTTAGCCCAGTGTGGTGTAATTTTATTATTTATCAAGAGATGCAAAACTGTCATTGCAATGAGATTTGCTACAATGTACATACACGAAGGTAAAGCAGCGGCAGGATTTGTAGGCCAAAAGAAGGGTCAGCGTGGCAGATTCCCTGGTGGTGTGATCGGCGAGCAACACCTTTGACCATTTCGGTGGGACTGGAGGTCAAGGCGAGTTGCCAAGGGAAAACCCACTATGGGGAGGCCAGAAAATTCCAGCCTCAGGAAAGGGACAACCTGTCTCCTGTTGGATTATATCGGAACATTTTTTGCCGAAGTCCAAGAATTTTCTCGCCCTTCTCTTCCACTCGAGATCAGGAGCATTGGAGTTTGAAGTAAAACTGTTTGACAGAAAATGAAGGCGTGTCTGTGTTTCACAGGATTTTGCAGATGAAACACTCAGAACTCTGTGCCTATCGTACAAGGATATTAATGAAGCAGAGTTTGAGGAGTGGAATAGAAAATATAAAGCAGCCAGCGTTGCTACAAACAACCGCGATGAAGCACGCAGTAGCGTCTATGAAGAAATTGAGACAAATTTGCTGGTGTGTACAATTTTTTAATATCGTCCTTTTATCTATTGGACAGCATTTGATCAGTAATGCTTTGATTGTTCTGTCATTCAAACTAATTCTTCTGTCTGGCTTGATATGTTTCGTAACATTATAGGAGCTCAGTTTTGCTGCATTATTTTTCTGTTTAAGCTTTGTTCTCATGCTCTTATTTAAATATTCCATATGGTTCAAGGATGCTATGATTCTATTCAAAATTCTCGAAGTCACGATAGGCTACACTCTACAGAGAATATTTTATAGGATGAACCTATAATCTGGAGTATGATGGGGAATTTTTTGCAATTCCACCAAGTTTTGTTCCGTTTCAAACTTTACAAATCATAGAATTTACAGTGCAGAAGGAGGCCATTTGGCCCATCGAATCTGCACCGGCCCTTGGAAGGAGCACCCTATTTAAGTCCACACCTCCACACTATCCCTGTAACCCAGTAACCCCCCACCGAACCTTTTGGACACTTGAGGGGCAATTCAGCATGGCCAATCCCACACATCTTTGGACTGTGGGAGGAAACTGGAGCACCGAGAGGAAACCCACGCAGACACTGGGAGAAAGTGCAATCTCTACACAGACGATCACGCAAGGCCGGAATTGAACCCGGGAACCTGGAGCGGTGAGGCTGCAGTGCTAACCACTGTGTCACCATGCCGTGCTATAAATGCTTATTTATTGTTGTTTTGAAAGCACATGTCGACTCTTCTGATCATATTGGCCCTATTAATGGTGCAAATAAGGCTCGATTAGATGGCATCCTGTGCACAGGTTCAAAAATGTAGCTCTTTTAAAGAAAATATTTTTATTCAGGCATTTGTATGAACAGTAAATACAAACACCTCCGGGCAAACCCAACAAGACAAATATGATTTTCTCCAACTTTAGGAACTCTGCCAGGTCACTCACCCACACCCCCGGTTTCTGGGGCTCCGAGTCTATCCAGTCCAGCAAAATCAGTCTTCGGGCTATCAGGGAGGCAAAGGCCAGAACATCATCCTCTCTCGCCACTCCTGGATTCCTGGGTCATCCGACACTCCAAATATCGCCACTTCTGGACTCGGGGCCACCTTCACACTCAACCCCTTGGACATTATGTCCGCGACCCCCTGCCAAAGCACCTTCAGTTTCAGACATGCCCAAAACATCTGAACGTGGTTAGCGGGCATTCCCATGCACGGCCCACACCTGCCCTCTACCCCCCCCCCCCCCCCAAAGAACCTGTTCATCCTAGCCTAATCTGAAACCACGATCGCCGAGTACCCAGAGTCGACAACCACCACCAGCAACCGAATCTGCCACAATGTTACCCTGCCTTCAATGCCACCAGTTTATTTACCAAAACCACCATCCACACGTTTCACGTCTAATCCCGAATGAAAGACTTGCCATACCCACCCTTTCCTTAGCCGAGTCTGTTCCCCGCTCTTCAAGTGTGTTTCTTGCAAAAAGGCCACGTCCACCTTCAAACTCCTCAAGTGCACACGAACACGCAACCACTTGACTGGCCCATTCAGCCCTCTCGCATTCCATGTGATCAACCTGGTCATGCCCCCCCCCCCCCAACATGGGGTCGGTGTTCAGGGGCCGGCGTCAACAGGAAGTAGGCCCGGGGGGAAGAGGCCAGCCGGCTGATCGGTGGGCCCCAATCGCGGGCCAGACCTCATCGGTGGCCACCCCGGTGAAGGAGACCCCCCCCCCCAGCCAATCAAGCATATCCCTTCTTGGGCCAGCCCCCGGCCCGTGTCACGCGACCCTCCAGGCCCACCATCGGATGCCCACCATCACCCCTCCTATTCTTCCTGCGCCATAGCAACCACACCTTTGTCAGCCCCCCCCCCTACTCCGCTAACCACCTGCCCCCCCCCACTAACAAGCCCACCCAGCTAGCCTGGCAGCCCCTACCCAAGGTACCTGAGCTTCCTACACCTCATGAATTCTCCTCTCTTGATAAAGTTTGCCTTGAAAGGGTCTGCGCAGGTGTTCTTCAGGCGGTGGCAACCGTTCCTAGACTATATCGCGGAGTGTTAGAATGAGTCGTCAGCAGCAGCAACCCAAGGGGGGGGGGGTATTTGGGTGGGCGGGGGAGGGGGTTTTCCTAGGGGTACTTGTAAAAAAAAAAAAAACATATGGGAGGGTTAATATGTGCGGGAGAAACCCATTGTATAAGCTCTGTATTATGTTTGATTGATATGTTTATGTTCTGTTCTGTTCTTTTCTCTTTTTCTTTTCTGTTACCGGGGGGGGGCGTTAAATTGGTTGAAAATTTTTGTTGGAAAAATTTTGAATAAACATATTCAAAAAAATAAAAAAAAGAATTCTCCTCTCTTTCTAACCCCCCCCCCCTCCCCCCCCCCCCCCCCCCCCTCGCCCATATACCTCTATAACACAAACAACAATGGAACAAGAAAAGGGTGCACTCATCCTCGGCGCTCCCCAAACATCCCGCCACCAAAACATCTGAACGTGGTTAGCGGGCATTCCTGTGCACGGCCCACACCTGTCCTCAAAGGAGAAAAGTTCTCAAACAACCAACAAACGGAAAGAAAAAAGACAGAAAAAGCAAAGATCTCCTCCACAGTTCAATGTCCTCCTTCACCTGCCAGTCCATTGTCTCTTTAAAAACTCCATTGCCTCCTCTGGTGTCCCAAAAAGTCACCCAGAGGCGGGCCTGGTACAACATAGTGAACGTCAACCCGTTTTTGAAGAGGGCAGCCTTCACACGATTGAACCCGGCTCTCCTGTTAGCCAGGTCCTGGTTTGCAAGCTTGTTGCCTTCCCAAGGTGCACCACTTCATCTGTCTTGCCCACCCCAATATCTCTTCCTCATCATGGAAACGGTGGAGACGCACCACCATCTCCCTCAGCGGCCCATTCGCCTGCGGCCTCCTCATCAGCGCCCTCTGCGCCCGGTCGACCTCCAGGGCGTGCTCTAAGGCCCCACCCCCCCATCAGCATCCCCTTCTCCAGCATCTTAGCTACATACGAGCCAGTGCCTGTTCCCTCAATGCCTTCAGGCATCCCTGCAGTTCTTACATTTTGTGCAAGAAGCGATTCTCCAGGTCTTTTTAATTGCTTCTGGGTCTCCCCTATAATTCCAGTCTCTGCCTCAATGCCTCCTCTACCTTCTGTATGGCCTGGCCCTGGGATTCCAGCCTCTGTTCCACACAATCAATTACCCCTTTTAATAGATCCATTGCCTTGGATAGATCTTCCTGGGCTTCCCTCCTCTGCAGGCTGAACTTCTTGTTTAAGAAATCCACTAGCTGCTCCATTGACCACTGAGCAGGCAGGGCTGACACTTTACCTTCCGTCATTTTGACCCGTGGCGCACAAAAAATCTCTTGCTCCAATTGCTCCCTTCTTCTCGACCCATTTCTGATCCAAGGATCATCCACGAGCCCACCAGTGGAGTTTAACTTTCTTCCGTCACCTTGTACACCTTTTTTCACCAAAACATCCACCCAGCAAGTGGGGAACAGGTCTACAAAAGCCACTCGAGTGGGAACTGCCTAATGTGCGACCACTCACTCCATGGCCACCACCAGAAGTCCCAAAATGTAGCTCTGTGTGCCCTTGAACCTGAAGAATGAGAACGGTTTATTGTGGCTTCATTTCTCATTCATGCCATTAGTCAGCACAATCTGATTGGTAATGACATGCTGTCAGTGCTTGTATCTCTGTTTGTGTCCCCTCATTCAGAAAATGAGCGGTGGAAGGGTTAAACGGCTTTCTATTTTCACCCCATGAAAGTATCTCCTTTTGTGGTGTTTTTACTCGCTTGTGAGCCACTTCAGTTATCCTTTTTGTTTCTTCTGGGTGAACATGTCCATTGAAATGGGAGTGCTTAGAATTTTCTAAGTCCCCAATTATGAGATGATCACTATTAAATCCACTATTAAAATTCAGGGGGAACCTCTTAACCCGGAGTGTGAATAGAATGTGGAAGTTATATTTGAAGTAACTAGCATTGGTGCATTTAATATTGGTACATGTTGGAGAAAGGAATAGAAGTGTATGCTCATGGGTGTGATAACGTAACATGGGAGGGACCTGATGGAGCTTGAAGAAATGATCATGTATTTGCTTTGTTTGGTCCTTGTTTCGCACTGTAACCAATCAGTATTTGTCGATGTACGTTGTCGATTATTCTTTTTGTCTAATGTGTACATTCCGTTGGCCATAGAAAACTACTTTTCACTGTACGTCAGTACATGTGACAATCAATCAGACAGATGCGAACTATTTCAGTCAACATCAATGTGATACTATGTCTTAACACTTGTGTGCTGGATCCTGTTGTGCAATTTAAGGGTCTTTATATTTTTCCTCCTTTCTTTTCCAACAGCAGCACGGTAGCATTGTGGATAGCACAATTGCTTCACAGCTCCAGGGTCCCAGGTTCGATTCCGGCTTGGGTCACTGTCTGTGCAGAGTCTGCACATCCTCCCCGTGTGTGCGTGGGTTTCCTCCGGGTGCTCCGGTTTCCTCCCACAGTCCAAAGATGTGCAGGTTAGGTGGATTGGCCATGATAAATTGCCCTTCATGTCCAAAATTGCCCTTAGTGTTGGATGGGGTTACTGGGTTATGGAGATAGGGTGGAGGTGTGGACTTGGGTAGGGTGCTCTTTCCAAGAGCCAGTGCAGACTTGATGGGCCGAATGGTCTCCTTCTGCACTGTAAATTCTATGATAATCTATGATATTACGTTCATACTTGTAATCTATTCCAGCTTCTTGGAGCAACTGCTATAGAAGATAAACTGCAGGATGGTGTTTCCGATGCAATTGAAACCCTTAAAAGAGGAGATATTAAAATCTGGGTTCTAACGGGGGACAAAAAAGGTAACTAACCATTGTAATTGCATTTTAATAGTGATAACTGTGGTGTTCTTTGTGTTGCTTATAATCAGGATGGATTCGTAGTGCACACTAAAACCACAAAAAGCTAGTCAAATAACAAAGTTAGATTTATTACACTATTTATTATACAGTTCGAACACTTTCCAAAAGCAAACAATATTCTAACTAAACTACAATCTACACTTTGCTATCACTCTCATGCACGCGATCTTAAAATGTACTCTCCTTTGCTCCTTTTCACTCTAACCTACTCTCCTTCTCTACACACTCTCCCAGAAGCCTGAGAGGCATTCATTTTTATAGGTCTGCTCCCCAGCTCCACCTAGTAGTCGATTATGATATTACATTAACCCTTTATGGACTAGACATTCTACATAAGACCACAAGACATAGGAGCAGAATTAGGCCACTCGACCCATCGAGTGTGCTCTGCCATTCGATCATGGGTGATATTTTTCTCCTTCCCAATCTCCTGCCCTCTCCCCTGATCCCCTTAATAATCAAGAACCTAGCTATCTCTGTCTTAAAGACACTCAGTGATTTGGCCTCCACAGCCTTCTGCGGCAATGAGTTCCACAGATTCACCACCCTCTGGCTGAAGAAATTCCTCCTCATCTCTGTTTTAAAGGATCATCCCTTTAGTCTGAGATGGCGTCCTCTGGTTCTAGTTTTTCCTACAAGTGGAAACATCCTCTCCACGTCCATGCTATCCAGGCCTCGCAGTATCCTGTAAGTTTCAATAAGATCCTGCCTCAACCTCCTAAACTTCAACGAGTGCAGAACCAGAATCCTCCTCTGTTCCTCATAGCTGTTCATTCCAGGGATCATTCTTGTGAACCTCCCTTAGACCCTTTCCAAGGCCAGCACATCCTTCCCTGCATACGGGGCCCAAAACTGCTCACAATACTCCAAATGGGGTCTGACCCTGAGCCTTATACAGCCTCAGAAGTACATCCCTGGTCTTGTATTCTAGCCCTCTCGACATGAATGCTAACATTGCATTTGCCTTCCTAACTGCCGACTGAACCTGCACGTTAACCTTAAGAGAATCGTGAACAAGGACTCGCAAGTCCCTTTGTGCTTCTGATTTCCTCAGCATTTCCCCATTTAGAAAATAGTCTATGCCTAAATTCCTCCTTCCAAAGTGCATAATCTCTCACTTTTCCACATTGTATTTCATCTGTCACTTCATTGCCCACTCACCTAGCCTGTCCAAAACTTTCTGTAGCCCCCTTGCTTCCTTAATACTACCTGTCACTCTACAGATCTTTGTATCATCTACAAATGTAGCAACAGTGCCTTCAGTACCTTCTTCCAGATCATTAATGTATATTGTGAAATGTTGTGGTCGCAGCACCGACCCCTGAGGCACACCACTAGTCACCGGCTGCCATCCTGAAAAAGACCCCTTTATCCCCACTCTCTCCCTTCTGCCAGTCAGCCAATCCTCTATCCATGCCAGGATCTTATCCTTAACACCATGGGCTCTTAACTTATTTAACAGTCTCGTATGCAGCATCTTATCAAAGGCCTTCTGGAAATCTAAATAAATCACGTCCACAGGTTCTCCTTTGTCTAACTTCCTTGTTACCTCCTCAAAGAATTCTAACAGATTTGTCAGACATGAGCTCCCTTTGACAAAGCCGTGCTGACTCAGTCCTATTTTATCATGCACGTCCAAGTCCTCCATGATCTCATCTTTAACAACAAATTCTGAAATCTTACGAATGACCAAAGTCAGGCTAACCGGCCTATAATGAAATGAATTTCCTGTCTTCTGCCTCCATCCCTTTTTAAGCTGTGGTGTTACATTAGCCACTTTCCAGTCCTTTGGGACCCTCCCTGCCTCCAGTGATTCCTGAAAGATCACCACTAATGCCTCCACAATATCCTCAGCTATCTATTTTGGAACCCTGGGGTGTAGTCCATCCGGTCCAGATGACTTATCCACCTTCAGAGCTTTCAGTTTCCCCAGAACCTTCTCCTTAGTGATGGCCACTGCACTCACCTCTGCCCCCTGATTCTCCTGGAGTTCTAGCATCCCACTGGTGTCTGCCACCGTGAAGACTGATGCAAAGTAACTATTCAGTTTATCTGCCATTTCTTTGTTTCCTATTATTACTTCTCCAGCCACGTTTTACAGTGGTCCAAAGTCTATTTTTGCCTCTCTTACCATTTAGATATTGAAAAAAACTCTTCATATCTACTTTTATATTACTAGCTAGCTTGCCCTCCTATTTCATCTTCCCTCCCTTTATTGCTTTTTTAGTTGTCCTCTGCTCGCTTTTAAATAATTCCCAATCCTCTGGCTGCCCACTAATCCTCCCAACTTTGTATGCTTTTTCTTTTTCTTTTATGCTGTCCTTGACTTCCCTTGTCAACCATGGATGCCTTGTCCTGCCCTAAGCATGCTTCCTCCTCCTTGGGATGAATTTCTGTTGTGCCTCCCGAATAGTCCCCCAAAACCCCTGCCATTGCTGTCCCACTGTCTTTCCTGCTAGGCTCCTTTTCCAATCAACCCTGGCCAGCTCCTCCCTCACGTCTTTGTAGTTACACTTATTTAATTGTAATACCGTTACATCTGATTGCAGCTTATCCCTCTCAAACTGCAGGGTAAATTCAATCATATTGTGAAGGGTTCCTTCACCTTAAGATCCCTAATCAAATCTGCCTCATTACATTATCACCAAATCCAGAATTGCCTGTTCCCTAGTAGGCTCTGTCACAAGTTGCTCCAAAACCCCATCTCTTAAACATTCCACAAATTCCTTTTCTTGGGATCCACTACCAACCTGATTTTCCCAGTCCACATGCATATTGAAGTCCCCCATGATTATTGTAATATTGCCTTTTTTACATTTCTCTATCTCCTGATTTATTTTCTGCCCCACATCCTGACTACTGCTAGGGGGCCTGTACATAACTCCCATCAGGGTCTTTTTACCTTTGCGATTCCTCAACTCTACCCACAAAGATTGTATGCCTTCTGATCCTCTATCACTCCTTGCTGTCGATTTAACTTCATTTCTTACGAACAATGCAACCCCACCCCCTTTGCCCATCTGCCTGTCCTTTCGATAGGGCACATATCCTTGTATATTTAGATCCCAACCCTGATCGCCTTGCAGCCACATCTGTGATGCCCGCAACCTCGTAACGGTCAATTTCAACGTGCACAATAAGCTCATTTACCTTGTTCCGTATACTGCGCGCATTAAGTGCATAATGTCCCAATAACCACAGTTTTAACTACCATTCATTGGAATTCTCAAGATCATTAAGTAAAGTTTGGAGGGGACTGAGCAATGAAGTGACTCGGATGTAAAGTTTAACATTCGGGTCCTGGATTTTTAAAAACGTACCTTTTGAGGGCATGACTCGGGGATAGCTATTCTCCTCTGATCTGCATTCATTTTTCATCTGAATTGTTTGCAAGTGACAATAGGTGGCAAATATAGGAGTTCTTCCATTTCACATCAGTCATCAGTTTATGTGCATTATTTTAAAAAACTGTTCTAATTTTGTGTACATTTGTGACCTAAAAAGCTGTTTTTTCTTCAACTAGAGACTGCTGAAAACATTGGTTATTCCTGTAATTTACTAACTAATGAAATGACTATTTATGATGGAGAGCGTATCAAGTGAGTATTTTTCACTTTCTCACACAATGAACTTGCAATTCTCATGCATCTTTCACAACTTCAGGGTCTCCAATGTGCTTTACCACACTGAAGTACAGTTGAAGTGTAGACATAATAATATAGACAACACAGCAACCAATTTGCAAACCACAATCTTCTACTAAACGTTATGAATTAAATGACTAATCATTCGTTTGGAAAATAAAGTGTCGCTTGAGTTATAAATATTAGTCATAATCGTCTAATTATGCCATCAGATTTTTGCATTCACTCTTGAAAGCAGAAGGAACCTTGACATATGTGTCTCTTTTTGGGGTGGTGGTGGAGGAGGGTTGGTGGTGAGAGACATCAG
Source organism: Scyliorhinus torazame (assembly GCF_047496885.1). NCBI lineage: Eukaryota > Metazoa > Chordata > Chondrichthyes > Carcharhiniformes > Scyliorhinidae > Scyliorhinus > Scyliorhinus torazame. The sequence continues at coordinate 285,810,249 of NC_092709.1, forward strand.
TGCTGCACTCCTTCAGTGCCGAATGGAAGTCTCAACTCAAACAATTAGTTCAATTGTCTAGAACGGGGCTTGCCCATAACTTTCTAATGTAGAGGCCAAAGAGCTAGCTTGTTTCCACTGGATTTAGAAGAGTGAAGGGTGACCTGATTGAAGTTTATAAAATCCTGAACTGTATTGACAAGGTGGACGTAGAAAGGCTGTTTCCTCTTGTGGGTGAGGCCAGATTTAAAATTAGAGGTCGTCCTTCCAGGACCGAGATGAGGATAATTTTGTTCTGAGGTTGTGCAACTTTGGAACTCTGTTAGAAGGCAGTGGAAGCAGGGTCACTGAATGTCTTTAAGGCAGAGGTAGATAGATTCTGGTTAGGCAAGGGAATCAAAGGATATCCGAGTAGATGGGAATGTGTACTAGAAACACAAACAGATCCACCATGATTTTATTAAACCGTGGGATCAGGCTTGAGGGGCCGAATGGCCTACTCTCTCCTCTTTCATTTTTTTTGTTTGTGGAAAATATTATTTCTGTACCATATTACATTGAAACCAAGAGAATCTGAATCCATAAAAGCAAATTACTGCGGATGCTGGAATCTGAAACCAAAAAGGAAATGCTGGAAAATCTCAGCAGGTCTGGCAGCATCGACAGGGAGAGAAAAGAGCTAACATTTCGAGTCCAGGTGACCCTTGACAAGCTGACCCAGTTGAGCTTTGACAAAGGGTCATCTGGACTCGGAATGTTGGCTCTTTTCTCTCCCTACAGCTCTTGGAATCCATCTCTTGGAGAATTTGATGTAAACCTAATTACAACTTGGTATCTGCCGGTTGCCCCTTTTATATGTAACGTAAAAGCAACTGTCTTCCACCCCAAGTTGCTGGGCAGAATGCATTACAAATGCCATGTTTCTCAAGTATAGGCATCTTTACTTTGAAAATTGAAATGTGTGGTATATGTGGTCCCTGTCGTGTGTTATTACATCTGTTGGATAGAGATCTGCATCAATGGCAGATATCCAGGACTGCGGTTTTGGAAACTCTTTGCTGATCCAAAGTTTTCCTACGGAATGGCGCTAGTTCAAGAAACATAAGTGAGGGTTATGGGTTTGTTGCTTCATTTGGTGACTTCAAAGTTTCTCACAATACAAATGAGAGCCTTAACATCAGCAAAGGAGAATAAACCTCAGCAGTAGTATTCTGAAAGAGAATGTTATTGCCTTGTTGTTCGTAAATGTGAATCAGGACCCATCGTTGTTTTATCCAGTTATGAGAATTTCTGGCAAGGTTAGTATCCATTGGCCATTCCTAATTTCTCTTGAAGGTAATGGTGAGACACCACCTTGAATCACTGCAGTCCATGCAGTGTAGAAACACTCGCAGCACTGTTGGGAAAGGTTTTACCCAGCAATAATGAAGAAGCAACCATCTAATTCCACGTTGGGATAGTGTGTGAGTTGGAGGGGACCTTGCAGGCGGTGTTCCCATGTGTCTACTGTCATTGTCCTTCTAGGTGGAAGGTGATGGTGAAGACCCCTTATTGAGTTACTGTAGTGTATCTTGTAGATGGCCCACACTGCTGCCAGTAGCACACAGTGGCGAAGGGGGTGAATGTCTAACGTTGTGAATGGGGTGCCAGTCAAGTCTGCTGCTTTATCCTGGATAGTGTGGAGCTCCTTTGTGTTGCTGGAGCTGCACTCGTGCAGGCAAGTGGAGAGTATTTTATCATTCTCCTGTTGTATGCCTTGTAGATTATGGACTGGCTTTGGGGAGTTAGGGGGCGCGTTCGTCACAACAGACTGACACCTCCACCCTGTGCCTCCAGCAAATGGAACAAAAGTTACAGTAGTAATGATTTTCTTTCCCTCCGAACACCATCAAAATGCAACAAATTTTAACATTGTATGCATTTAAACAATTTATTGTGTATACTACATTTTCCCTCTTCTCACATTTCACCATTTAACATTTATATCTTGTCAACATTACAAGGCTTAACTCATAACAACCTGCATGTGACATTTAAGATTTAAAGTCCAACTTGCGTGAGTTCTTGGAATCCCAAATCTATTGCAAATGAAAGTTTATTTTACTACTGATTGAATAACCTTTCAATCACTGCAAAAGATCTCCTTTTTCATTTTGCCTAGTCTGCATGGCTTTTCCCACTCCTTGATTAAAAGATTATACCTTTTATATTTTATATTTTTTATCTTTTACTTGTTGCCGTTTGACATCCATATTGGACTGTATTCACTTTTTACGACAGACTCTGAACCACTCTGATCAGTTTTTGTCTGTTGATCATTTTATCCTGTGTCTGCTTGTTTGCTTGTCTTTTTAAAATATCCAAGTCTTTGGAGAAGGGGGGTGGGGAGGAAGTTTCAAACCAGCAGATGTCATTCATAATAATTGAATTCACCTAATCCTATTTAAATGCAGGATCACTTTCCGCTGAAGTTCTTCCCCATGATCTCGAGCGGGATTCTCCAATTCTGCGGCTAAGTCGTGGGAATTGCGGTGTTTTACGACGACAAAATTGGCGTTGAACCTTCATCGATTCAGGGACTGTGAGGGGCTAGCAGCGGCGCCGGGTAAAACTTACGGCTCCTGCGTCGACAGTGGCCGGTACTGCGCATGCGCACGACGGCGATCTGCAGTGGTCGCGCCATACAACGTTCGGACCAGACCTGCCAAATACGGCCCGACAGGAGAACCCCTGCCCCCCCCCAGCCCTCTCAGACGACCCCCCCCGGCCAGCAGCATGGCTCCCGGCCGACTGTGGTGACGCCTGACACAGTACGCGGCCACCAAGCCGGGTTCCCGACCGTTCAGCCCATGCACCAACCGTGCTATCGGAAACTCAGCCCATCGGGGGAGGGCCTTCCGATGATGCACCAACGGCGTGCGGCGCACAATGTGATGATGCCATTTTGGAGGGGGGGGGCGGAGACTAGACAATCGCCGTCAATTGGCACCGCCTACCGATTTGGGATTGGAAGAGATTCTCCGCACGATTGCTGATTACGATACCGCCGTCGGGCAACGGAGAATCATGCCCCTAATCTTACGGTTTTCTTTTTCAGGATAATACTGCCTCATTTTGTGCCAGCTGTTCCTTTTTCCGTCGAGTGAAGTCTTTTTTAGTTCCTTTAAAAACTTCAAGGTTAATTTGATGTTCAGCAGAGAAAGCTTGATGCTCTTTTTTATTTTCCTCATTTCATTTTGCTTTTCATCTGTTCCATTGTGTTTGCATTGTGTCTAATTCCTTTCCAGAAACAGCAACTGCCTTACCTTTTTTGAAGTTTTAATTTGCTGTCAAGAACATGTCTCCTTCCTCGCAAACCTTTCACATTGACACTTGATTCAACTTTTCCCACCCTCCTTCAAAACATTCCTTTCCTTTGTTGCATCATGAGCTTTGAGTACTGTTGCATTCTGCTTTGTCCCATCTTGTTGACGCTTTTACTTACTACAAACGTCTATTAACTTGTGTCCAGCTGCCAATAACTTTCTTGACAGCCCGATGTTCCAATGTGCCTTTAAAATTAGTGGGTTTATGGAAAGTCATCAATTTTCTTTTCCCCCAAAACACTTGGCTTTTCCTGTATGCATCCAGTTTCAGCAGCCTCAATGGGCTATCCTGATACCACTTCAAATGACATAACCATCCTCCAGTCGCGTTGTCTCCTCATAAGCAATCTATATCTAATAAGCAAATTAGAAACAACAGCCATAATTACAGGACCAGTAATTAAGCCACACTTTAATTCTATTATAGGAAAATGAGATATAAACAATTTCTGCCAATCCACCATAATCTATGCGTTTTTGATAAGTCCGATTTATTTAGAGAAATTCCCATCATCTTCCAACATCTCCAGTGTTCACCAGGATGTGCCAGCGATAGAACATTTAAGCTGTGAAGAGAGGTTGGATAGGCTTGGCTTCTTTTTGTTGGAGCAGAGAAGACTGAGGGGCAACCTGATCAAGGTGTACGCATGGACAGGGTGGATAGGTTGAAAGGATGAGGGGACACAGGTTCAAGGTGAGAGGGGATTTGAGAAAAAGCTTTTTTAAACAGAGGGTGGTGATGGTCTGGAATGCATTGCTTGAGAGGGTGGAAGAGGCCGGTTGCGTTACATCTTTTAAAACGAACTTGGATGTGCACTTGGCACGTCATAACATTCAAGGCTATGAGCCAAGTGCTCGTAAATGGGATTAGGTAGGCAGGTCAGGTGTTTTCCACATGTCGGTGCAGACTTGATGGGCCGAAGGGCCTCATGCACTGTGAGATTCTGTGATTTGTGACCATGCTAATCCCGTATCTCTCAGAAGAACCATTTGCTTTCCTATTTCACCAGATGAGAATGAGTACACTTCACCTGAAACAGAAAATTTCTATAATTTCCTGCCTCCTGATCCACTTGGTGAACTTTCAGTGTGTCGAAAGTTTTATTCACTGGGATGGTATTGTCTGGAGGAGCACTGTGTCATTCTATATAAAATCCACAGTCTTGCCTTTTCAATTTCTAACATTTGGCCTTCACATCTGTTTTTAATGACTGAGATAAAACGTCAATCCTCTTGAATTCAATTTATCTTCTGAACTCTCTCTCTTAAGTGTACCCATTTTACAGACTCTATATTTGATTACCCAAGAGCTTCCAATTTGTTCTCTTCCAAAAAGAGATGTATTTGCCAACAACCAATGAAAAGAACAGAGGGACAAAATGTCATGTCTTAAGACTTTTAATGCAACAGATAAACTAAAATTAATATCGATCAAATGTTAATTAACAGGCAGCCAATACATTAAACTAATGAAAAAAGATAGTTTCACATCAATCAACTGAAATATATCTTCTGAAACCATTCACTGTATGTCAGACTTCAGAAAGATTCTAATATTAGAAGAACATTCCCAAGTCACTCACAGTTCTCCAGGTTCTCCCATTCCTGCTGCACCAGTTGAAACTTCCAGTCTCCTTCGGCAATTGTTCTACCCATTCTTTGAGATTTCTGGATCTGTGCACCCCCAGCAAAGTACACCTTGGTGACTCTCTATTCCTTAAATCTCCAATAGCCTCATCTGTTCTGTACCCTTTCATCTGGACATGAATCGAACTGTCATCAGCATTCTGCTTGGTCACTCACACAAAAACAATCCACATGTTTCACCACTGTAGTAGCTACTCGTCTCCCTCACTCAAAAAGTAGCTGTCCTTTGTTAAAACTGGATTTCTCTCTGCATTCGTCCCCATGGAAGCCATAGCACATGGACATGATTCCAAGTGGATGTTCTGTTTTACTTTGAGTACGTTTCAATGTATAACCATCTTGTAAAGTTCAGCATTCATGACGCTAAATATCAGAATTGTCCAAATCAATGAGATTCTTAAGATTTGTTAAATTCATCTTTCAGCGACATGCTAAACACCATGCAAAGTAACAGGACAAAAAGCACAGCAGAAGTTAACCTTTCAACTAACAATATCTTCCTTCCTGATGAAAAACCTGCAATGGTCATCACCGGTTCTTGGCTGGTATGTAATAAATATTGTTAATATTTTATATATATTCAGAACAAGACAATCAACAGTAGGTAGTGTAACTCTGAACTGAATTCCAGCTTAGGCAATGCATAATATGGGATTGTGGAGAGGGGTGGTGCAATGCTAACTTAATCCACCTATCAAGGAACTCATTAGATAGGGTCTAAAGCTAGTTTCATACCCCACTCCATTTTATTTTCAATTGAAGTCAATAGAGAGTAATATTGGAAGAATGTAAATCCAACATTCAAAACTTTCCCAATGGTTACCCACTCAGCACATTCTATTAATTTTATACTCATTGTGTTACCACCAAATATGTGAAGGATTTTCCTGGAAACACGAACCAAATTGGTCCCTTGTAACACCACATGGAACCAACTAAATGAAAGAAATCATAAATGGAGTTGGAGAAGTGCTTGGATCCAGTTTGGATGATTTACCCAACATATTCTCTTCAGGTGACTTGATGCTGGGAGGGGAGTTCGGCTCAGAGCTAGTTGAACAAGGTTGTCTCTTGCATCTGACAGACTATCTCCACACATCAGCCCTGTTGCAGTGGGGGAATGAAACTTTCTCCACATTATGAAGTGCCAGTTTCTGTAGATTTCTGACATCCCATGCTGGGATACATTGGTGACTCCCTTACAATTTAGTTCCTATTCCTCAGACCACAATCACCCATTACGTCAAGGATAAGGAATGATGAGAATATTCCTGAGTGCCTATTTCCAAACAACCTTCATTCCCTTTCTTCAAAATGTCTAACCACTGTATTCCTTATGATGGGTTTTATATCTGGGAGATTAGACTACAAGGATATACAAGTTGTGCTACAGCTTTGCAAAACCTTGGCTAGACTACTTGGAGTGCTGTGAGCTGTTATGGGCACTACTCCTGGGTATTATTTCTTGGGGACATGTTGGCTTTGGCGGGATTGCAGTGCAGATTTAGTAGAATGATACCTGGACTTCAAGGATTAAATTACAAAATGAGATCACGCAAACTAGGGTTTTATTTACTGGAATTCAGAAGGTTAAGGGATAATTTTATTGAAGTTTTTAATATATTAAGGAGAGTGGCAACGGTAGCTGGAGAGAAGCTATTTCCACTGATTGGGGAATCCAGTACAAGGTGACATAGCCCCAAAGAATTGAGACAAGCTTTTCATGAGTGATGATAGGAAAGACTCCGATGTGCAAAGAGTAGAACTTTAGGAAGTCTCTCCTGGCAACAGCAATTGATGATGGTTAATTGTTAATGTTCATCCTGAGATTAGTAGATTTTTGTTAACCAAAGTTATCACGGGAAAAATGGCGAAGGTGGTTTAGTGGAGTTAGGTCACAGGTCAGCCATGATCCAATTTGAGGGGATAAATAAGAAAATAGGAGCAGATTTAGGCAATTCAACCCCTCGAGCTTGCTCCGCCATTCAATACGATCTCGTCTCGGCCTCAACTCCACTTTCCTGCCCATTCTACATAACCCTTCCACCCGTGCACGAGGGGGGGGAAGTGGGGGGCGTTGGGGGGGGGGCGTTGGGGGGGGTTCAGGGTGCACAACTTTGTACTCGACCCACATGAGCACCGGGACCCCCCCCTGGATAGATGCCATGGTGTGGCTCCAACTGTCTCCTCACCCAGCATTAATATAGCTAATATCTGCATGCCCTGATGATACCCGCCTAATTGTGATGCTTTATCCAACCCCCCCAGCCAGGACAAGACAGCTCACAACCAATGTGAGCGTATGAGAACCGAAGGGGTTTCTCCTGTGCTGCACCCCCTATATGTTCACGAGCCGAGGGCCCTGGACCTCACTGGGGGATCCGCCACCCGGGAGGTCGCGACATGCCAGGTCGGAGGTGCAGAAGAAAGTGAGACAACCCTGCATGAACTCACCCCCCCCCCCCCCCACCCAGCATCACCCCCCTCACACTCTGGCCACTGCACCCTCGATCCCCTCCCCCCTCTGCCCAGACAAAGCCGACCATCCCAACCTCAAGCGCACCCAGGGAAGCACACCAGAGGGTGGCAGTCTGTCGGACAGGATAGCCATCCTCTCAGTCTGGGACGCTGGATGGGGACGCACAGAAACAATACTGAGGGGCACAGGACGGACAGTGACGATGACGCACAGAGAACGGCCACACAGTCCACGGATTCACCTGGAGGCAACATGACATGGGCCGCATGCACCTTGCGCCGGGCCATGAAGCGGACCAGTACACACCAGACTTCCTAACGGATGATGACCTCGAGCTAGCGGCACTGCTGTCTCCCACCCCATCCACCATCGCAGAGACACTCACCTCGGCTGGGCAGATAAGTGATGAGGCTCCCGGGTCACGGTCTGGTGCGCACCACACAGCCGAGCCGGTACAGCAGGTGGAGTTTGGAGCAGCCAAGGGGTTGGACGATTGGAGGGCAGTCCAGGCCCAGCAAACAGCTGTCGCCCAGACGGTTCCCGGGTACATGGATGTACTTGACCCACCCGGACAACCGATGCATGTGGACACCAAGGGACTGAATAACGGGATGAGGGCCATCTTCCAGGACCTGCACACGCAGTTGGAGGAGTCCATTTGCGTCCAGGAGCAGGAGGTGGTGCCACTCATCGCAGCCACCCAGGCCGACACCGCACGGGTGGCGTCCGCGGTGGAGGCAATGGGTGAACCGGTTTCGGCCATTGGCCAGGTTCTTCAAGGCGTTGGGCTTCACGTGCACGCGTCATCCATGGTCCAGGAGCGGGCTGCCCTCTCACAGGCAGCCATCTCACAGAGCCAACAGGACATTGCCACCGCTCTCGGGGCCCTGGCCGAGTCTCACCATGCCATGGCCCGGTCCCAGCAGGCGATGGCGCAGTCCCAGCAGTCAGTCGGGGAGAGCATTGACCGCCTGGCGCACGTGATGGATGGCGTAGCGCACTCTCAGGTTGAGATCGCACTGTCCATGGCAGGAATGTCGCACTCCCTGGGCTCCGTCTCGGCGAACATTCGGACCGTGGTCGATACTGCTGCAGGCCTCCAGGAGGTGTCGGTGGTGCGACGGGGCATGTCTCCCTCAGCGGGGGTGGGGGGGCATCCATCAAACATTGCGGGGATGAACGACTGTGCCAGAATGTAGGTGTCATGCACACTCCCGGGGTACCTTGCACACACGTGCATGATCTTCATGTGGGGGACTCACACCACCTGAATGTTCATGGAGTATGCGCCCTTCCTGTTCATGAACACTTCCCTGTTGTCTGCAGGTGGGCGCATGGGGATGTGCACACCATCGATGACACCCTGGACCATCGGTATCCCGGCCACCTTGGCGAATCCACGTGCCCGTGCTTCCTGCTGTGCTCGGTCCTCGGGGAATTGAATGTACCTGTCCGCGATGGCGTACAAGGCGTCGGTGACGGCCCTGATGCACCTGTGGACCGATGCCTGTGAGATCCCGGAGAGGTCCCCGCTCGCCGCCTGGAAGGAACCAGTAGCGTAAAAGTTTAGGGCCACCGTCGCCTTGATGGAGACTGGTATAGCGTGTCCTCCACCCATTCCAAGTGGTGCGAGGTGCGCCACGAGGTGGCATATATGTGTGACCGTCTCCCTGCTGAACCGTGGTCTCCTGCATGTGATATCCGGTAGGGCCACGAACGACATTCTGTCACGGTATACCCTAGGCCTCGCTGGACGCCTATGGTGCCCTGGCATCACCATCAGTGGTGGTTCCTCCTCTTCCTCCTCTTTCCCCCCCCCCCCCCCCAAGCACTTGGATATCAGTGCCCGCTCCCTGTGCATTCCTCGCTGTCGGGGGGGTCAATGGTCCCCTCGGCATCCCCCTGGACATTCAGGGCCTGAGCGCCTGCGGCCTGCGCTGCGACGACGGGCCACTCCGCGGCCATCCCCTCTGCTGCAGCAGCAACCGCTGCATCTGCAGCCACTGTGGGCTGTCTGAGTCTACGCTGCTGGATGGCAAACTCCCAGAGCTGCGGCTCCAACCACGGCAGTGAACATCGCTGTCTGGCTGGCATACATGGTGACCTGCAGGAGGGTGTTGGGGGGCAGAGAAACAACATGTTACACGGAGGTTCTTCCACCCCTCGTCAGCCGGGTTGCATGGGATACGCTGCAGATATGCAGCCAGCCTAACACCTGGTCACTGTCTGCGTCCAACAGTCAGTTCACACCGTCCTCCTCACCAGTGTGCCAGTCACCTGTGCCCATCAGCCACACGACAACCTGCGGCCGTGTCCTCGTCACCGTCCTGCCATATCAGGGCAGCTGACATGTGGCATCCGCGGATGGATGACACCCTCCAAACTCTTCCTCACTCCCCTCCCACGTCCACTCCCTCCCTCACCCGCCTCCCCCCTCCACTCCCCCCCCCCCCCCCCCCCTCACCTCCCTCCCACCTCCACACTCACCCTCACCCTCCTCCCACCTCCACACTCCCCCTCTCCACCTCTTTCCTCCCCCCCCCCCTCCACACTCTCCCTCACCCCCCCCCCCCCCCCCCCCCCCCCCCGTTGGCCGCAGCATTCTCGGGGAAGCTGACCCGGTCTGCAGGAGCTCCGGAACAGTCCACTCACCTCCTCACTCCTCACTGCTCAGCGTCAGCCAGCACGACTGGCTGACAACTTTATTTACCAGGTGTGAACGCCGATGGGGGTCACGCCGTCGGGACTTCGGCCCATCCGGGCCGGAGAATTGCGGGGGTAGCGGAGAATCGCCATTTTGGGTGTCTCGGGCGATTCTCCGGCCTGCGCCATGCAGAACTTGACGGGGCCAATCTCGTCGCTTGGGTGAATTGCGGGAGGGAGTCGGATCGGCGTCGCGTGGAAAAATAGTGCGCCAGGCGATTCTCCCAACCGGCGCGGCATCGGAGAATCACACCCAGTATCTCCACATTTGCAAATGATGCAAAGTTGGGTGCGCAGGTGAACTGTGAGGAGGACGCAAGATGCTTCAGTGGAATTTGGACAGGCTAAGTGAGTGTGCAGTATAATGTGGATAAATGTGAGGTTATCCACTTGGGTAGCAAAAATAGGAGGGCAGATTATTATTTGAATGGGTGTAAATTGAGAGGCGAATACTTAGCGAAACCTTGGTGTCCTCGTACATCAGTCTCTGAAAGTAAGCGCGCAGGTACAGCAGGCAGTAAAGAAGTCAAATGGTATGATGGCCTTCGTAGCAAGAGAATTTAAGTATAGGAATGGGATATTTCACTACAATTGTATAGGGCATTGGTGAGGCCACACCTGGAGTATTGTGTGCCGTTTTCATGTCATTATCTGAGGAAGGATGTTCTAGCTAAACGGGGAGTACAGCAAAGGTTTACTAGGCTGATTCCTGGGATGGCGGGACTGTCATATGAGGAGAGACTATGTTGGTTATGATTATATTCATTGGCATTTAGAAGAGTGAGAAGGAATCTCAAAGTAACTTATAAAATTCTAGCAGCATTAGACATGGTCAATTCAGAAAGAATGCTCCCGAGGGTAGGGGAGTTCAGAAATAGGGGTCTTAGTTTGAGGATAAGGGGTAAAACCTTTAGGAGTGGGGTGAGGATAAATTTCTTCACCCAGAGAGTGGTGACTCTGTGAAATTCACTGCCACAAAAAGTAGTTGAGGTAAAAGCTTTGTGTAATTGTGGCTCCTGGGGCCAACGGAATCGAGGGATATGGCGGGAAAGTGGGAACAGGGTATTGAACATGATGATCAGCCGTGATCAGAATGAATGGTGGAGCAGGCTCAAAAGGCTTAATGGCCTTCTCCTGCTTCTACTTTCTATATATGTTTCTATGTAAATATTTTGTTATTTCTTAATGATTTCCAATAGTTTCCCAATGACAGATGTTAAACTAACTGATCTATAGTTTCCTACTTTCTGCGCCTCACCATTTTTGAATATGTATGTTACTTTTGCATTTTTCCAATCCACTGGTACCTTTCCCACATCCAGGGAATTTTGGAATATTATAACCATTAGATCCATTATCTCTGCTGCCAATTTCTTCAACACCCGAGGATCAGGGCCTGGGAACTTATCTGCCTTCAAAGCCAATAGTTTGTTTGGTACTTTTTTTCCAATTGACGTTGATTGTTCTAAGTTCTTCCCTTTCTATTACCTCTGACCTACACCATTCCCTATGTTCCCATGGTACACTTATTTTCCAGAATGAAATACTCAAAGAGAAAAAAAGAAGGAAAAAGAAATGGTTCAGACGGCCAAAAACAGAGCATGAGAAGAAGATGCAAATGGAAAAGAATCTGGAAGATGAAGCAACTAAAGAAAGGCGACAGAAAGACTTTGTGGATTTAGCCTGCCAGTGCACTGCCGTAGTCTGCTGTCGTGTCACTCCCAAACAGAAAGCTATGGTGGTGAGCCTGGTGAAAAAATACAAGAAAGCTATTACCCTGGCAATTGGAGATGGTGCTAATGATGTTAACATGATTAAAAGTAAGTGGAAGGAGGGCTGGTAGTTTCAAGATCCCTTGAAAACCTGTTTTCCTTTTGGTTTCTTTTTGCAAGCTCCTAAGCAAGGAAACGGGACCAATCCTTCAGGTTAAATGGAATTTTAGCAAGAGGAGAAAGAATATGGAACGACTATATTATTGATTCAATTCTGTTTAAATTCTTCAGGAGAAATGTAATTGCTTTGATTTTAACTGAGAAACGTGATGTGAGGGTTTTACTGCACAAAATACCACTGAAGTTGAAAAGCTTAGGAGGAGTGACTAAGTAACTAGTTAAAGGAGAGCTAGAGGGAGATTCACAAAGTGCCCTAACACATTGGGACATCCTTGTAGGAAATCTCAGTTTCTGACTGATGGCAGAAATACTGTTTGAGAAATTGCCCAGGTGAATCAAAATTCCTTTTTGCCAGAACTATGGGGGTGAAATTAATCTTTGGCTACAGCACACAATCAGCAAAGGCAAATTGGCAGAAAACTCCACCAGAAAGAAGATCCATTTGGCCCTGCAGCCAAAGACCAATTTCGCTAGAAATGAAAACCTGCTTTGTGATTGCATTGCAAGCTGAATGTTCAGTGGACTGAATTTTAAATATCTACAGTTTTATACTTTACTAAAATTAGTAGGTTTTTGATGACTAACGGATGCTTTACCATTTTGTCTTTACAATTCTTTTTGTTCTGCATTGCACCTCAACAGGTGACTCTGCTTCCCTCTAGGTTCAGTAGAGAAAAATCACTGCAATTAGTTAATCTATCATTCTTTCATGGGCTCCATTTCCACGAGGTGGCATAGTGGTTAGCACAGTTGCTTCACAGCTCCAGGGTCCCAGATTCGATTCCCGGCTTCGGTCACTGTCTGTGCGGAGTCTGCACGTTCTCCCCGTGTTTGCGTGGGTTTCCTCCAGGTGCTCCGGTTTCCTCCCACAGTCCAAAGATGTACAGGTTAGGTGGATTGGCCATGCTAAATTACCCTTTGTGTCCAAAAAAGGTTAGGTAGGGTTACAGGGATAGGGTGGAGGTATGGGCTTGGGTAAGGTGCTCTTTCCAAGGGCTGGTGCAGACTCGATGGGCCGAATGGCCTCTGATCGGGGTACAGACTGATGGAGCAACAGATCTGAATGATACTTTTTCATTTTGAGGAGTCGTTGACATATATTGCATTCATGAAATGTTCCGCCAGCACAGTTGGGAGAGAAAGTTGCGGGAAGTTTTAACTTCTGAATTGGTACATGACCAAAAGTGGTTATGCTCCTTTTTCAATTTTCCATTCCATTGAAATCATTGGATGAATCAAATGGTCTTTTAGTCCATGCTTTCTTATGTTGCAAATGGTAACCTTAATATATATTTTTTAATTGCAGAGATTTATATGAAAGTTTTACTCCACTTAGAACACTTTGAAACAGCTCAGTTCCCGATCAGCACATAAATCAACAGATCGCTTTATCTAATTTAATCTGCTTCCTATGTCAATTTTGGTGTCTGGCGATATTGGCCTTTTCATCTACTTTTCTCAGTTTAAAATTATATGTCATGATATTAGCTATCAATGTACAGGACCGCATCAAATGATAGTGGTTGGGTTTCTTGATCTGTTTTGGAAAAATGCAGTGTTTAACTTGTTAGAAGATGCTGATGACCAGCAATTTTTTTATCCCTTGCTGCAGCTGCTCATATTGGTGTAGGGATCAGCGGCCAGGAAGGCATGCAGGCTGTGATGTCGAGTGACTATGCCTTTGGACAGTTTCGGTTTCTGAAGCGACTGCTCCTGGTCCATGGGAGGTGGTCATACATCCGGATGTGCAAGTTTTTAACCTACTTTTTCTACAAAAACTTTGCCTTTACACTGGTTCACTTTTGGTACTCCTTTTTCAATGGATATTCTGCACAGGTAAAAGCATTTATTTAGTCTGTTACAAAAAACATCACTGTTATGAGTACATGATTAGCGGCAGCAATAACTTCTAGCACACTGCTTCAGAGTGTGGGAAAACAATAATAGTTCACTGAACAGGAAGGATAGAATGGGTGGCAAAAGGCATGGAGACAAATTTTATTAAGCCCTTGGAAGGAGGATAATGATTCCATCTTGGACTACAGATATAAGCAATGGCATCAGGGTCCTTGCCCTGCTTGGATTAGTGGTTCTAGTAGTAGCAAATGGCACATTTCAGTGAAGCACAGATGTCCAACATGTTGTTCTTCATGGAGGTTTCAGCAGAAATAATTCCTGAACATCTGAATGGCTTCCAACAACGATATCTTCTTTACGCCCCTCCCTCTTCCAGCAATTTGACCTACTCTGTGTGATCTTTGTTTATTCTTGAAGTCCTGCTGCATTCCATGCATCTTAGCTACTAGATGAAATGTGAAGACTAAACCCCAAGCATCTGCCACAGCACAGTGGTTAGCACTGCTGCCGCACAGCACCAGGGACCTGGGTTCAATTCCAACCTTGGGTGACTGTCTGTGTGGAGTTTACACATTCTTCCCATTTCTGCGTGGGTTTCCTCCGGGTGCTCCGGTTTCCTCCCACAGTCCAAAGATGTGCAGATTTAGGTTGATTGGCCATGGTAAATTGTCATATACTGTCCAAAAGATTAGGTGGGGTTAAGGGATTGAATGGGGGGGGGGGGGGGGGGGGGGTGGACCTAGGTAGGCTGCTCTTTCGGAGGGTTGGTGATGACTCGATGGGCTGAATAGCTTCTTTCTGCACTGTAGGGATTCTATGATGCTACTCCCTATATACTCTAGCAATTTTAAACAACACCCCTGATAAATTAACATGCAACTAACACCAATAAATAGTTGACGATCCTTTTACATGAGCGGGGATCCCTTCTACTACTGAATGCATGTTCAGCTATACAAAGTTAATGGGGGGCATTGGCTCCTGCATCTGAGCTCCAAAATGGCACTTCTGGCATTGTACTCTGGGGCGGGATTCTCCGCATTCGGCGCGATGTCCGCCGACCGGCACCAAGAACGGCACGAATCAGTCCGGCATCGCGCCGCCCCAAAGGTGCGGAATCCTCCGCATCTTGAGGGGCTAGGCCCGCGCCGGACTGATTTCCGCCCTGCCAGCTGGCGGGAAAGGCCTTTGGTGCCCCGCCAGCTGGCGCGAAACTGACTTTGCCATGCGGCGCATGCGCGGGAGCGTCAGCGGCCAGTCACGGCATCCCCACGCATGCGCAGTGGTGGGGTCTCTTCCGCCTCCGCCATAGTGGAGACAATGGCGAAGGCGGAAGGAAAAGAGTGCCCCCATGGCACAGGCCCGCCCGCGGATCCGTGGGCCCCGATCCGTGGGGGCACCCCCCCCGGGGAATGATCGCTGGAGCCCTCGGACCCCGGAGCCCGCCCGCGCCGCCTTGTCCCGCCAGGTTAGAGAGGTGGTTTGATTCTCGCCGGCGGGACAGGCATTCCAGCAGCGGGACTTCGGCCCATCGCGGGCTGGAGAATTGCCGGGGTGGGCCCGCCAACCAGCGCGGCGCGATTCCCACCCCCGCCGAATATCCGGTGCCGGAGAATACGGCAACCGGCGGGGGCGGGATTCACGCCAGCCCCCGGCGATTTCCCCGACCCGGCGGGGGCTCGGAGAATCCTGCCCCTGATGTTATGATCTGCCTGCTCTGCATTCTCCCGGTGGCTGTTCACTGCACACTTGCTAATTCTATCACGAACATGGTGTTTAAGATGACTGTCGCCAGAATTGTGCTGAAGCCTCGTCTATCATTTTAATTTTCAATGACCGTCACAGTGTGAGAACAAAGGATGCTATCGAACCTAACTTAATGCTACAGTTTTCCAGATGGGCTGTATCATATTCAAGCATTGAGTTAATAGTTACATTAAAGTTGACAGTTCAAAGAGCATGGGGAACAGGGCCACCAGATATGTTTGATAGGATTACTATTCATATCTACCTTTTTTATCACTTCAGCTTTTTCAGTGTTTACCATACGTTGTGAGCAGTGCCCTTTTTGTGGTTTGTTGTTACACTAATAAATATGCAGTACAGTGTTTCTGAAACAAATTATGATTTGAAGGGTTGAAGAAATCTAATCCGTTTTGTTTCTCCTGATTTACAGACTGCGTTTGAGAATTGGTTTATTACACTGTACAACGTTCTGTACAGCAGTCTTCCAGTATTGGTTGTTGGGGTACTTGATCAGGTATATTCCATTCTTAAATTCCATGTCAATATACTGTGTGTGTATTTATGTGTGCTGCAGCTTTATCTCACCATCACCACTCTTGCCTCCTGCACTGTTGCTATGAGACAGTTTATCCAACATCCACTACTGGATGAGCAGAAATCTCCTCCCAATTAAGTATTGGGAAGACTGAAGCCATTGTCGTCTTTCCCTACTCCAAACCCCATTCTTTAGCCGCCGACTCCATCCTTATCTTAGATTAGGTCATTGGAACATAGGAGCAGGAGAAAGCCATTCAGCCCATCAAGTCTGCTTCACCATTCCAACAGACCATGGCTGATCATCTATCTCTATTCCATTTTCCCCTACTATCCCC
Source organism: Scyliorhinus torazame (assembly GCF_047496885.1). Classification (NCBI taxonomy): domain Eukaryota; kingdom Metazoa; phylum Chordata; class Chondrichthyes; order Carcharhiniformes; family Scyliorhinidae; genus Scyliorhinus; species Scyliorhinus torazame. Next base: position 285,826,789 of record NC_092709.1, read on the forward strand.
ATATCCCTTGATGTTATTGGAATTCAGAAATCTATGAATTTCTGTCTTGAACACGCTCCGTGATTGAGCTTCCACAGCCCACTATGATCGAGAGTTCCGAAGATTTACCACCCTCCAAGTGAAGACATTCCTCCTCATCCTCCTCATCTTGGTCTTCAATGGCATGCCTCTTATTCTGAGACTGTCCCCTGGTTCTCCACTCACCAACCAAGGGCAACATCCTGCCTACATCTGCCCTATCATGCCTTGTTGAGCATTTTGTAATTTTCAATGAACTCGCCTCATTCTTCAAAACACGAAGAATACAAACCCAGTTTCCTCAATCTCTGCTCATAAAAGAATCCCACCATCCCAGGGATTATGCTGATGAACTCCTGCTGCACTCCCCCTGTGGCAAATTCATCCTTAGGTTGGGGAAGCTCGAGTGGTTCTCCTTCGAGCAGAAGAGGTGGGGGAACAATTTTATAAGAGTTGTACAAGATTATGACAGGCTTTGTGAGGTAGCTCTTCCTATTTTCTGTTGGTGCACGGACTAAGGTGCAAAGATGTAAGGTTTTGGGTAAAAGATGCAGGGGGATACAGGAAGAAATGTTTGACACAGTAAGTGGTAATGACCTCGGTCTTGTTGCCAACAATGGTGGTGGAAGCAGAAATAATCAATAATTTCAAAGGAAATTCAACGAGAGTAGTAAACCTGTCAGACTACAGGGTAGAGTAGGGGAATGGAACTGATTCTTACCAAGGATGGTCACGGACAGAATGGGCTGCATGGCCTCCTCCTGTAATGACGGACTGAGGTATCTGTCTCTAACCCTCTGAGGTATCTGTGCTCCTTTAATTCTGCTCTCCTGTGCATCCTGAATTTTGATCAATCTACCTCGTTCATCAACTGTTTGGCCATCTCCACGTAATTCTCCTTATGTGGTACAGTGACTACTTTGTTTTATTATGCTTGGCTGTTTAAAGGGGCTGGCTATATAAATATAAATTGTTATATTTATTATACTGATTTGATTTGATTTTGTTTACAGTCACGTGTACCGAGGTACAGTGAAAAGTATTTTTCTGCGAGCAGCTCAACAGACCATTAAGTACATGAAAATAAAATAACAAGAAAAGAAAATACATAATAGGGCAACACAAGGTACACAATGTCACTACATAAACACCGGCATGGGGTGAAACATATAGGGGTGTAGTGTTAATGAGGTCAATCCATAAGAGGGTCGTTTAGGTGTCTGGTAACAGCGGGGAAGAAGCTGTTTTTGAGTCTGTTTGTGCGAGTTCTCAGACTTTATATCTCCTGTGCAATGGAAGAAGTTGGAAGAGTGAGTAAGCTGGGTGGGAGGGGGTCTTTGATTATGCTGCCCGCTTTCCTCAGGCAGCAGGAGATGTAGATAGAGTCAATGGATGGGAGGCAGGTTTGTATGATGGACTACGCTGTGTTCACAAATCTCTGAAGTTTCTTGCGGTCTTGCATGAGCAGTTGCCATACCAGGCTGTGATGCAGCCAGATAGGATGCTTTCTATGGTGCATCTGTAAAGGTTGGTAAGAGTTAATGTGGACATGCTGAATTTCCTTAGTTTCCTGAGGAAGTATAGGCGCTGTTGTGCTTTATTGGTGGTAGCGTCGACGTGGGTGGACCAGGACAGATTTTGGAGATGTGTACCCCTCGAAGCTGCTGACCATCTCCACCTCCACCGCATTGATGCTGCCAGGGGTGCGTACAGTACTTTGCTTCCTGAAATCAATGACCAGCTCTTTAGTTTTGCTGGCTTTGAGGGATAGACTGTTGTCGCTGCACCACTCCACTAGGCTGATGTAGACAATTCATGGAGCAAAGCATAATACAAATTAAACTCCAATCACTTTCTAGCCAAATAAACATAAGTCTCTATGTTAAATATGTGAGATTCAAATGGAATACATCTGTCACATTCTTATAGTTTGATTTTTAATTTTGTAATGTTACACAGCTTACACATTTTTCATCGATTTCTTTTCCCTTCTCAGGATGTTACTGACAAGTTGAGTCTTAGATTTCCAACAATTTATATACCTGGGCAGAAAGATGCTTACTTCAATTTCAAGAAGTTCTTTGTCAGCTTGTTTCATGGCATTATTGTGTCCATGATCATTTTCTTTATACCTTATGGAGCGTTCCTTCAAACAATGGGTCAGGATGGGGAGGCACCAACGGATTACCAGTCATTTGCAGTCACTACAGCCTCATCTCTCATTATAATTGTCAATTTCCAGGTAAGTGGATGTTTCGTGGGTTTCTCCATTTTTTTTTTCCTCTTTCCACCCCCCCCCCCCCCCCCCCCCCCCCCCCCAAAAGAAGGGGACTCCTGCTCATTCAGATTTGACATATGCCGCTACTCTCCACTACTGCGAGCAAGTTGGTTCTTCTCGTCAACAGTATATTAGAGCCTGAGGGTGTCCACCAGAGGTTGGGCAGGGCAATCTAGGTATGGGAATACACAATAAATAGAGGATACTGAGAGGTGTAGCAGAACAGAGTGGCCTTTGAATGCATATCCACAGATTCCTGAAGGCAAAGGACAGGTGCATAAAGATGGTAAAGAAGTGTTATGGGTCCGGGTTTACAGAACCCCAAAGTGTTTCATGGAGTTCAACCGACCCACAACTTTTAATAGATTGTGGTGTGGGAAGCACACAGTGTACTCTCCAGGTGTGATACAGCAGAAATGGACAAGTGGTTTTTAAAACAAAACAATGTTTATTCGATGAACTCAAGTTAACCTTTTAAAAACAAACATTGAATATCTTAACACCCATTACTTCAAAGATAACCCTAAAAGACTACAACACTAAATAATCCTTCAAACTGTTCCTTTAAACATCCAAAAGACTTCAAACCTTCAAAAATTGGAACACATTTGGTTACATTAAATATATTTATCGTCTTTGGATTTCAGAAATCAACAGACCAGCTCTGTGTTTCCTCCTGCAGCTCTCAGCAAAACACACAGACACTCCCAGCTGCCTTCTCAAACTGAAACTCAATAAAGCAGAAGTGAGCTCAGCTCCCCCACCCTCTGACATCACTTGAGTAATATAATCAGCCCCATTTCTTAAAGGTACATTGCTTAAACATGAAAAATAATCACTTATTGTCACAAGTAGGCTTCAATGAAGTTACTGTGAAAAGCCCCTAGTCGCCACATTCCGGCGCCTGTTCGGGGAGGCTGGTACGGGAGTTGAACCGTGCTGCTGGCTTGCCTTGGTCTGCTTTCAAAGCCAGCGATTTAGCCCTGTGCTAAACAGCCCCTTTCTTAAATGAGCTTAAATGGGAAACATCCATTTCTTAAAGGTACTCTCAAATGACAGAAGGCACATGGGATACTTTGCTTTGTACCCAAGGCATAAAATATAATAAAAGGGAGATTGTTGGAATTTGAAATGGAGGGAAAGAAAATTGAACAGGGTAAAACTAAATTTGTTTATTTATTTTTTTAAATCTCCAACACAAATTAAAATCTGAACAAATTAGAATCCAGATTTGTAAATTTCAAATTGTCAGTTTGAGAGTTTGATTGGCAGTTATTAAGACTTCAATTGGCAAACTCTAATTTTTAGGCTTCTTTAATGGGTAATAGAATATTACAGTGGATTACAGCGCAGAAGGAGGCCTTTCAGCCCACAGAGTCTACATTGGCTGTCTGCAGGAGCAACTTAACTAGTCTCACTCACCCACGCTTGCCCATAATCCCACAAGCGCTTACTCTTCAGGTACTTATCCAATTCTCTTTCTAAAGTCACAACCAAATCTAGCTCGACCACATTCTCAGGCAGTGCATTCCAGATTCTGACCATTTGCATCAAGTCTACAATTGGTTATTTTGCCATTCAACTTGTATTGGTGCCATCTATTTCTTAACCTTTCTGCCAATGAGAACAATTTCCCTCCATCTACTGTCTGATCCACTCATTATTTCGAACACCTCTATAAAATCTCCTCCACCTTCTCACCTTTCAAGTTACCAGCTTCATCAGGTACCTGAAACCTCTCGTACCTGAAACCATTCTTGTATGTTGTCCTTGAGTGGGAGCTGTGGCTCAGCTGGTAGCACTCTCCCCATGAGTCACTCGTTTCAAGTTCAAATTGCACTCCAGTCCTTTTTCAAAAATCTAGGCTGACACTCTGGTGCAAAACTGAGGGAGTACTGCACTGTCAGATGTGTGTCATCTTTCAGATGAGATGTTAAATCAGGGCATCAACTGTCTACTATGGTGCATGTAAAAGATCCCATGGCACTATTTCAAAGCAGAAGAGGGGAGCTATCCCTGCGTCTTGGCCAATATTTATCCTTAAATCAAAACCAGATTATCTGATCATTATTATATTGTTGTTTGTTGGAGTTTATAAATTAAATGCCATATTTCCTTCATTGCAACAGTGACTACACTTCAAAAGTATTTAATTGTTTTTGAGACATCTTGTGGCCATGAAAGGTAACATACAAATGCAAGTCTGTTTTTCTTATTTCCAAACGTTTTCTGTTCCCGTCTAAAATATTCACATCGCACTTTTCTGCCAAATATTCGCCCATTCCACCAGCCTGACTATATGCTCTTGAAGCCTATCGCTAACCTTGCCACAGTTCACGATGCTTCCAAGTTTTGTGTCATTTGGAATGTTTGAAATTGTGCTCTGTAACCCAAATCAAAGTCATTAATGTAGATAAAGGCTAGTAGTGGCAGTTCAGGGAAATTCAGAAAGCACCTCCTGATTGCCACTTTTAACTCTGCAGCAGCTTGATCTTGCTGTGCGATTTTCTCTTTAAGAACAGCAAGTGCTGTTAGTCTCATCATTACTTCTTCTTCAAATTTGATATAATTGTCTTCAGCAAGATGAACAATAGTACATTTGGTTAATGCACAAGAATCTAACGCACCCGATAAATTGTAGTGTCATCAGGTTTTTATCACTTCAGTGCTGTATTGTTTTCAATCATAACATGTACAAAACAAAATGTAGAAATGTCTTTATATCAGCACATAAAGCTGAGCATTCACTACATTTTTAATTTTGCATAAACATGATATAAATTTCTAATGTTTGTTGACAATTTTTAATTTGTTTCTTGCAGATTGCTCTGGACACTTCTTACTGGACTTTTGTCAATGCCTTTTCGGTCTTCGGAAGTATCGTTTTATATTTTGCGATTATGTTTGACCTTCACAGTGCAGGAATCCACATCATATTTCCATCGGTTTTTACCTTTACTGGTCAGTCACGTTATGAAGTATTTACAGCACAGAAAATGTGGTCCAATGATCAATGTTATTTATACTCATATAAACATACGAACTAGGAGCAGACGTAGAACACTTGGCTCTTCAAGCCTGCTCTGCTATTCAATAAGATTATAACTGACCTTTTTGTGTTTTGAATTCTACATTCCCATCAACCCCGATAACCTGATCTACCTCTGAGTTAAAAATGATGTGAACATATGAAAAGGAGCAGAAATAGGCCTCTCCACAGCAGCCTCCTTGTTGAAAGATGAAGGGCTGGATTCTTCTGCCCACCGCAAGATTGCCATGGGCAGGATGCAGACCACATACAAAAGTCCATTGACCACGGCCAGAATTTCCAGTCGTCGGGCAGGCGCGGCCGGAGAATCCCGTCTGAAATTTGCTGTTCGATCAATAAATTTAAATGAGCAGTGTTTTAAAAAAAACTATATCTATAGGGGTGAATGAGCTGAAATAAATTATAGCACTGCTCTTTCACTTTTCGGCCAACAAAATATTTTCCTGAACTTAACATCAGAGCCAGTGAGAAGAATTAGTTTGGAAAGTCTTGATTCAGTTTTAAATGACTTCTGAGGCTCAGTGTGATACTTTGCACTTTTGTCAATTTTTGCCGATTTGCACCAAGATCAGTGATGTGGATGATGTGGGTGATTTGCATGAGAAATGATCATCATTGAATATCGAAACATAAAAACCAGGAGTAGGCCTTCGAGCCTATTCCGCCATTCAATATGATCATGGTTGATCCTCTATCTCAATGCCGTTTTCCCGATTTCTCCGCATACTCCTTGATGCCATTTAAATCTTATTAAAAATCCCTCTCTTTCTTGAATACCCTGTGATTTGGCCTTCACAGCCTTCTGTGGTAGAGAATGCCACAGGTTCAATACCCTTTGAGTGAAGAAATATTTCCTCATGTTAGTCCTAAATGTATCCTGAGACTGTGACCCCTGGTTCTAGCTTCCCCAACCAAGGAAAACATCTGCCTGCATCTAGTCTGTCCAGCCCTGCTATAATTTTATACGTTTCTATCCGATGTTCTCTCACCCTTTTAAGCTCTAGTGAATAAAGCCCTGTCAAATCAATCTCCTCATAGGATAGTCCTAACAACCCCGATATCAGCCTCGTGAATCTCCTTCTGTGGCAAATATATCCTTTCTTAAGTAGGGAGACCAAAACTGCATGCAATACTCCAGGTGTGGTCTCACCAAGGCCCTGTGTAGCTGTAGTAAGACATCCCTACACCTGAGCTCAAATCCTCTTCAATGAAAGTCAACATACCATTTGATTTCCTAATTGCTTGTGGCACCTGCCTCTCCACTTTGATTGAATGGTGTACAAGGGATCCCTTTGTACATCCACATTCCCCAATATATCATCATTTAAATAATACTCTTCCTTTCTGTTTTGCACTCCGAAGTGTTTTGCTTCACATTTAGTCGGGTTGTACTGCATCTGTCATGTGTTTGCCCACTCACTCAACTTGGCTAAATCACGTTGGAGCCTTGCATCCTCCTCGCAACGCTCAATTCTGCCCAGTTTTGTGTTTCATCAAAAAACAAAAATGTCACATATAGTTCATATAATATATATATGTATGTGTGTGTGTGTGTGTGCTTAAACACTGATCCTTGGAGTCTTCTGGTGTTACCTATGCTCTGCAATGCTTTGAGAAGAAGACAAAAAGCTTGACTTTGTACAGCACATTTCACAATTAATGTCCCAAAGCACTTGTGAAGCCACTGTTCAATATAGGGAAATGTGGAAGTCAATTGATGTACATCAAGGTCCTACAAACTTCAATGCGACAAATAATCAGATCATTTATTTTACTAGTGTTGAGTGTTGAATTAATCTTGCCAGAAAACCAAGAAAAATTTTCCTCCTCCTTCAAATGGACCATGAGGTATTTCTTTACCTCTGCTGGAGAGGGCAGTTGGGCCGGGCCTGACCCACCATCTGTTGATTCAGAGGTGTTAGGTCACCTCCGAGGCTGATGCCAATGTTTGTAGATCATTGAATATTTAAAATTTAAGGGTAGAGGATTATCAATCTAGTCCATGGTAGACTGTATGTGATAAAGGTGGGCGTGTTGGGCGCCGTGTCTCTTCTTCCATAATATTTTGCATTAACTGGTGTGATACAATGGTTTTTATACTTTGATGCTAAAACTTTGAATACATTCAAGAGGCACTGGATATAGCACTTGGGGAGAATGGGATCTAAGGCTATGGGGAGAAAGCAGGATTAGGTTATTGAGTTGGATGATCAGCCATGATCGTGATGAATGGCGAAGCAGGCTCGAAGGGCCAAAAGGCCTGCTCCTGCTCCTATCGTTTATGTATTTATGTATACCTACACAAGAGCAAAAGTATTAATTGAAATTTGATGTAAATAGCCTGAGAAAAGTAATTTTAAATTTAACTTTGGTATTTAACTCTGGAGTGATTTGGACTGTATTCTTCACCTAGGTGCTGCCCCCAATGCTCTAAGACAGCCCTACCTATGGCTGACCATCATCTTAACTGTGGCAGTCAGTCTCCTCCCTGTTATTGCAGTCCGTTTCTTGATTCAGGTAATCAACCCATCGGAGACTGACAAAGTAAGTAACAAGCTGATTGTCAAAACTGTGATAATTTATCATCACCCAAATTCAGAAAAAAAATTTCAAACCATTTTCAGAAATTGAATATTCAGTTTTGTTTCTGTACCATTTTTATTTAGAAAAGGTGTTTACAACTGCATAAATTAATTTGTGAATTAAATTATCACATGCTTAAATATTGATGTTTTCTTTGTAGCAGCCGGATAGACTTGATATGATTAAAAGAGTACAAGGAATCCACGTAGCTCCGAGTATAATAATTTAACAATCTTTATTGTCACAAGTAGGCTTACATTAACACAGCAATGAAGTTACCGTGAAAAACCGCTAGCCACCACATTCTGGCGCTTGTTCGGGTACACAGAGGGAGAATTCAGAATTTCCAATTCACCCAACAGTCTTTGGGATTTGTGGGAGGAAACCAGAACACCCAGAAGAAGCCCATGCAGACACTGGGAGAACATACAGACTCTGCGTGGACTTAGACCCAAGTCGGGAATTGAACCTGAGATCTTGGCACTGTGAAGCAACTGTGCTGTCGACTTGAGCCTAATTTAAGAGCTGGAGTTTGCTCGAGTGGTTTTTTGACTGGAGCCAGTTTGTTCAGGATTTCCACATGCCTGTCTTATTTTCCTAGTTAGGCTTCATTTAAAAATACAAGATGGGCTGCTTCTACTTCAAGTGAATCTACCACTGTCAATTCATGAAGTGGCAGTTCTGCAAGACGAGAATAGGGAGGTGACTGAGTATAAAGGAGGCTGAAACCCTTGAAGGTGTCTTTACCTTAATTGATCGGTGAGCACTCAACTAGAGGCTACCAACATGTATTTCCAAGAGGTAGAAAGGAATTCTCCCATGCACTACCTTGTACTGAATGGCACAATCAATAATGCCACCCATCTGTTTTTGTATTTGGTCCATTATTAAAGATGAGTACTTGGCTGTGCATGATAAAATAGGATTGAGTCTGCATGGCTCCAGCAAGGGGAGGCCATGCCTGACAAATCTGTTAAGAGTTCTTTTTAAGGAGGTAACAAGGAAGTTAGACAAGGGAGAATCAGTGCCGCATAGGAGACTGTTAAATAAGTTAAGGGCCTATGATGTTACGGGTAAGATCCTGGCATGGATAGAGGATTGGCTGACTGGCAGAAGGCTGAGAGCGGGGATAAAAGGGTCTTTTTCAGGATGGGAGCCGGTGACTAGTGGTGTGCCTCAGGGATCTGTGCTGCGACCACAACATTTCACAATATACATTAATGATCTGGAAGAAGTAACTAAAGGCACTGTTGCTAAGTTTGCAGGTGAATCAAAGATCTGTAGAGGGTTGGGTAGTATTGAGGAAGCAGGGGGGTTGCAGAAGGACTGGGTCAGGCTAGGAGAGTGGGCAAAAAAGTGGCAGATTGATGAATACAATGTGGAAAAGTGTGAGGTTATGTACTGAAAGGAGGAATGGAGGCATTGACTATTTTCTAAATGGGGAAATGCTTCGGAAATTAGAAGCAAAAAGGGGCTTAGGAGCCCTAGTTCAGGATTCTGGAGCCGGTGGGGATCCCAGAGGACTGGAAAATGGCTAATGTAACATTACTGTTTAAGAAGGGAGGGAGGTAGAAGACGGGAAATCATAGGCGTGTTAGCCTGGTCGTTGCTAAGATTTGTAGAGTCCATGATTAAGGATGTGATTGTGGAGTACTCGGATGTGCATGGTAAAATAGGGCTGAGTCAGCATGGCCTTATCAAGGGGAGGTAATGCCTGACAAATTTGTTAGAATTCTTATAGGATGTAACAACGAAGTTAGATAAATGAGAGCCAATGGATGTGACATGATTCAATTTCCAGAAGGCCTTTGATAAGGTGCCGTACAGGAGGCTGCTAAATATGATAAGAGCCCATGATGTTAGGGGCAAGGTACTGGCATGGATCGAGGATTGGCTGACAGGCAGAAGGCAGAGTGTGGGGATGAAGTGGTATTTTTGGGGATGACAGCCGTTGACCAGTGGTGTTCCACAGGGGTCCGTTTTGCAACCACAACTATTCACGATATACGTTAACAAATGGAAGAAGGAACTAAGGGCATTGTAGCTAAGTTGGCAGATGATACAAAGATATGAAGAGGGACACGTCATGTTGAGGAAGCGGGGAGGCTGCAGAAGGACTTGGACAAGCTAGGAGAGTGGGCAAAAAAGTGGCAGATGGAATAAAATGTGAGGTTAAGTACTTCTGTAGGAAGAATAGAGGCATAGTTTATTTTCTAAATGGGGAAAAGCTGCGGAAATCAGAAGCACAAAGGGGCTGAGGATTCTGGATTCTCTTAAGGTTAACGTGTAGGTTCAGTTGGCAGTTAGGAAGGCAAATGTAATGTTAACAATCATTTTGAGAGGGCTAGAATACAAAAGCAGGGATATACTGATGAGGTTAGAAAGGCTCTGGTCGGACCCCATTTTGAATAATGTGAGCAGTTTTGGGGCCTGTGTCTAACGAAGGATGTGCTGGTTTTCTCAGAAGAAGTTCATAAGAACCATCCTGGAAATGAAAGGCTCGTCATTGAGGGGTGGTTGAGGACTCTGGGTCTGTACTCGATGGAGCTCAGAAGGATGAAGGGGGATCTCATTAAAACTTACAGAATACGGAGAGACTAGTAGGAAAAACTAGAACCTGAGGGCACAACCTCAGACTGAAAGGACGATCCTTTAAAACTGGGGAATTTCTTCAGCCAGAGGGTGGGTGGTGAATCTGTGGAACTCTTGCCAGAGAAGGCTGTGGAGGCCAAGTCGTTTAAGACAGAGGTAGATAGATTCTTGATTGATAAGGGGATCAGGGGTTATGGGGAGAAGGCAGAAGAATGGGGATGAGAACCAAATCAATCATGATCGAATGGCGGAGCAGATACGATGGACTAAATGGCATAATTCTGCTTCGATATCTTATGGCCTTATGATTGAGAACAAAAGGCCACAGATTTTTGAGTAATTGGCAAAGGAAACAATGATGAAAAGAGGAAAATCTTTTTCACACAACAGGTAGTTGGAAACTGGACTGCACTGTCGTTAAATATGTTGGAGGTAAGTTCAAGCAAGGCATTTAAGAGGAAATTGGATTATTATCTGGAAAGGATGAATGTGTAGATCTATGAGGTGAAGGCTGGAGAGTGGCATTGGGTAAATTTCTCATTTGGAGAGCCAGCACAGACACATCGGGTCAAATAGCTGCCTCCTGTGCTGTGACCATTCAATGATTCCATGTGGTTCATTTTTCTTGTTTTCTAAAGCTCCTGTGAGGCACTCTGGGATGTTGCTTTACACTAAGGGGCTGTATAAATAAACATTGTTGGTGTAAATTTGTCTGAACACTCAGGTAATGTAACAAACTTTGTCTCTGCTACTTATGTCTCATTTGGCAGAATGAGCTTCTGCAGTAGTCAACATTGTGACTTTGTTGTAAATGTTTGATGGAGGATGTCTTGGCTTTGCCAGACTGGAATCTCTTGGCCTTTGCCAAGCTTTAAACAAATATCTTTTTTTTTAATGACAGATTCAAATGAACCGCAAAAAATATGAGATTGAACTTCTGCCCAAACCAAGTAGACCTAGATCTTTCCAACGAAATGAGTCTATTCGTCGATCAGGCTATGCATTTTCACATCAACAAGGCTACGCTGACCTCATTTCTTCAGGTCGCAGCATCCGAAAGAAAGGTCCACGCTCTGAACCAGGTGTCAGCAGTAGGACATTTGAACCACCAGGTGTAAACGCAAGCTGAAACCATCAACATGCTGTTGCCTACTTAAGACTTTTTATATTTAACAGAAACTCTATTGACAGGAAAGCATCAATTTTTAAAAGAATATATAATTCTCAGGATACCTTGGAGGAAGATTGCAGCATGTTTACTGTTAGACTTTCACATCTGTACATTGCGAGATTTGGGATCCTTCCAATTTGCACACAACTAAGATGAGCACCATATGATATACAGCGGTTTAAATCCGAAGTTGGGATGACCTGCTTTCCCAGCACCACTCATCTGTTCCTACGATACGGTATGGGCACCATTTTAAGGACTAAGGACCTGCATTGAGGAGATTTTTTTTGTTTTGTTTTCCACAGAACAGCAATAAAAAAAATTGAATTTTGTTTTATTGACTTGCCGTGAGTACCTGAGCAGATTGTGTTTTTAATGTTTACATAGGTGCAGATTTACATAAGTTACCAACTTTCATTACAATTTGCGAATATTAAACCTTTTGCCCTTTATTTGGTGTTTTATAAATGTGAAAGCAAGAATTTAACTTTTTCCCCATGACACTCGAATATACATTTGAGAAAGCAACATTAAAAATCTGCACTGCCATTTTTATGTCCCGATCTGAAGTTCTTAAATATATTTTTTCAAAAGTTATTAGATGTTTAGTCTAAATTCTCCTTGTTGACATTCATTTATTATTTCTGCCTAGTCAGAAATTAAGGAGTATGTGTATATAGATATATATATATTTTAGGAATTATTTCTGTACTAAATGAGGATGGTTTTAAAAGAAAATAAAATTTATGGATTTCTGTCTAATTGCTCTAGCAGCGTAAATCTTTGACATAAACTCAAACCATGAAAGACTACAGGAGAATCCAAATGCATGCCATAAGACTTGAGCATCCTACTGTTTTTACAGATGTTTACATCCAGGGAAATTGTTAGATCAAGTGGAAAGTACACTGGCACTGTTTAAACTTATGTCTTCTCCACCATTTTATCTTTTGTTAGTCTCTTGGAATCAAAAAAGTTGTTGCAATCTCTTCCACCAGATGTAATGCACAGTTTTAGTATCTTATCTCTTGGGACAATAGCTGTTTAAAATACATGTACTGCCTCTTTTCAGAGGAGCTCGTAGTAGAAACGCAAAATTATAATACATCAATATGAATTTGATTAATTATCTGAAATAAAGCCTTTAAGAATTCAGTATCTTGTTTTTTTCCCCCCCACAAAAGCCAAGGGCGGTATTCTCTCCCCTCCCCATCCCCCCCGCCGGGTGGGAGAATCGCTGGGGCGTCACGCCGCCCCGACACCCGCAAGCGATTCTCCCACCCCCGAAACCAAAGCTGCGAGAATCGCCGCAAACGGCTAGCGGCAATTCTCCGGCCCGGATGGGCCGAGCGGCCGGTGAAAAAAATGATAGTCCCACCACCGCAGTTCACCTCTGGTCGCTGCCGGCGGGAACTCTGCGGGAACGCTGGGCGGGCGGCCTGTGGGGGGGGGGGGAGGCGTCTCCTAAACCGGGGTGGCCACCGATGAGGTCTGGCCCGCGATTGGGGCCCACCGATCAGCCGGCTGGCCTCTTTCCCCCCCCCCGGGCCGACTTCCTGTTGCGGCCGGCCCCTGAACACCGACCCCATGTTGGGTCGGGGCCGGCGCGCGCAAGAAGTTTCCCACGCATGCGCAGGATGGCGCAGCCCAACTGCGCATTCACGGGTTGGCGTGGCGCAAGGAGGCTGGAGCGGCATGAACCGCTCCAGCGCCGTGCTGGCCCCCTGTGGCGGCCAGAATAGGTCGTGCCCGGGCCCTGTTCGCGCCGTCGTGAAACGCGACGGCGTTCACAACGACGCGAACATTTGGCCTCCATATCGGAGAATCTCGCCCCAAGTGTTTTCCCCAACTCTTCACAGAGTGGTAAAAATGTGGAACGTGCACCATAGGGAGCAGTTGCAGTGAATAGTATAGATGCATTTAAAGGGAAACTAGACAGGCAAAGGAGGGAGATGGGAATAAATGGTTGTGATAGATTTGGATGAGGGGAGGCTAGAGTGGAACATGAACACTGGGGCAAACTGGTTGGGCCAAATGCTGATGTCTTATGTTTCCTTGGGGATCCTAACTCCGGCATTACAAATGAAGGAAGGAGTCATCAACAGTGCTACTAGGTGACACTTCCTTTGCAACAATCTGCTCACTGACACTCAAGTTTTCACGAGGGTCTCTCCGCTCCTGACCTTATTACATACAGCCTTGGTTCAAACAGGGATGAAAGAGCTGAAATCCAGAGGTGAGGCAAAAGTGACTGCCCTTGACAGCATGGCAATATTTGACATTGTGGCATCAAGGACCCTTAGGAAAATTGGAGTCGATAGGAATCGGTTGGGGGGGGGGGGGGGGGGGGGGGTTACAAAGGAAGATGGTGGTTGAAGCATTCCAGGATTTTGATCCAGAAGGAACGGCAATATATTTCCAAGTTAGAATGGCAAGTGACTTGGAGGGGAACTTCATGTGGTGGTGTTCCTTTGTGTCAGCTGCCCTTGTCTTCTAGATGGCAGTGATTCTAGATGGTAGGCTGTTTCCTGTTGCTTTTATGGTTTTGGATTGGAATGAGGAGAAATTGCTTCACACAAAAGGTTGTGAATCTTTTCAGATTGTCTGCCCAGAAAGCTATGCAAGTAAGTTGTTGAGTATGTTTAAGATGGTGATCCACAGATTTTTGGATAATGAGGAACTCGAGGGAACTCTTGGGACACAGTGATGACACCCCTGCTTCTGACCCAGAAGTTCTGGGTTCAAGTTCCAACTCCAAGAGAGTTTGAGTATCGACTTGTAAATCCTTCCAAGAAATACCAATAGCAGGAATAAGAGTAGGTGGAGATTCCAGGTCAGCTACGTGATGGAAATAAATTGGAGCCTCCATCCTCACTATCCACAGTTCCAGGCTACAAATTGCAAAGGTGTATGTTACAATAGCAACTCAGACTGAACTCCGACTCGAGGAGGAGAAGACGAGGGTGCTTGGAGGCAGTTGGCTAGACAGCTGGTCAAGGTTAGGTTGTTGCCAACAGCATGAGGTCCAATCACTGTTCCAGTTGGGCTGGATTCAGGACCCGCCTCCTTGCTCTACCTGTGGTGGAGATTGTGGCACTATGGGTCAGACCTGCCTTTGGGCAGAAAACTCAAGAACGAGGAGAAACTTTAGAGATATAGGGTTAGCTTGGGAAGCTGGTGATGGGGGGTTGAGTCAGCCATGATATTGAATGGTAGAACAGGCTCAAATATGCTTGAGTTACTTATTTCATATGGTCTTCTATTCCAGTAATGTCATGGAGGGGCTGGTTTAGCACACTGGGCTAAATCACCGGCTTTTAAAGCAGACCAAGGCAGGCCAGCAGCACCGTTCAATTCCCGTACCAGCCTCCCGAACAGGCGCCGGAATGTGGCGACTAGGGGTTTTTCACAGTAACTTAATTGAAGCCTACTTGTGACAATAAGCGATTTTCATTTCATTTCATTCGTTAGGAGGATGCAAATTCCACCAATGGATCCAAAAAAGAAAACTCCGATGGACTTTCCTTAGTTCCTTTTACACTTGCTTATGTACTTGACCAAGTGTGCACCCTAATTTGTGCTACACCTCAGGTTAGATTGGAAAATATTTATATCAGTCTCGTTATTTCTACTTCATGAACCATGTCTGGGTCACTCATAAATATTAAGTTTAGAAAAGAGTGGATTCTAGCTGCCTCCCTTCACACCAAAGCACTTGTGCATCACATTGAATGTAGTCTTTTCCATTTTGGTACTTCCAGTATGTGATGCTCTGCTTGCTCACTTTCCTAACACTATCCTAAAATGATAATTTCTCTTATTCTGAACTAGTACACCTTTGAGACTGAAATTCAAACCATGCAATTTTCTACAGTATTAGCTCATTGCATTCAAGTTTCTTAAATTCAATAGAGCAAAACACCACCATTCCCTGTGCTCCTTCTCATTCCTGAATGTTTGGGTTGCATTGTTTTCATCCATAATTTCACAAATACACATTGCCAAGCATTAAGGAAATGTTTTAGTGCTAATGGTACTGTACTCAATCCAGAGACTGAGGCTAATGCTCTGGGGACCCAAATTCAAATCCCACCATAGCACATGGTGGAATTTAAATTCATGAATAAATTTAAAAAAACTTGTCTCCAAAGTTGATCGTTGTGGTATTGTCATTAAAAACCCATCTGTCTCGAACATATGAATGAGAACATATGAAGTAGGAGTAGTTCACCTCTACCTATAAGCCTGGTCATGAATGTAATTTAGGGAATGAAATCTGCTGCTGCCCTTGCTGGGTCTATCCTACATGTGACAAATTCATTTCAATGTGGCTCACTCTTGACCTCCCTCTGACATGGCCGAGTGAGACAGAGTCGTATAAGAGGGAAATAATGAATATAGTTTAGTACAACAATCTGTTAGGGCAGATAGCAAGTATGTATTATTAAGGGACCTTGAGAAGAGTTGAATGATTACATCAAAGGGGACTTGGGTCTCTATGTAACTTAATAAAGGGACTTCTGGAGGGATTTGAAAACCATATAGTTGTATTAGGAAATGTTAAGGAAAATTCCATACTAGTGGTAAAATACAGTGCCCAGCTAACATGTTATGTTGCAAAGATACAGTGGCACTGCGAGCTGGAATGCTTGTGGTTAAACAGCCAGCCAGTATCAGTAAACCTAAGACATTTTCAGTGCCGATATCAGTAAAGCTTGAATGCCCGATGACCTCTACTACCTTTTCCCCTTAACGGAGGGGTCAATAACCAGGGGGCATAGATTTAAGGTAAGGGACAGGTTTACAGGGGGTGTGAGGAATATGTTTTTTAACCTATAGGGTGGTGGAAATCTAGAACTCACTGCCTGAAAGGATGATAGAGGTGGGAACCCTCAACCATTTGACGAATGTGATATAAAATAGTTACTTTAGAGTTACTAGTTAATGTAATGTAGAAATAAGCCACTTTGATTTTTGCAGTTAGGGACAAAGGAATTTGAGACCGCATGGAAAAAGCAGGAAGAGGTGTGTCTATGAGAGTGAGACTGCATTGATAGGGGCCAGAGAAAGGGATTGGAAGTGAGCCAATCAGAATAGATCGAACAGGTCAGGAGGGACATAGGCTGACCTATGTCCGTCGAGTATGTGAAACTTGATACCATTTGAATTGATTTTGCAGAGATCTCTTTGTCTTTTAGTCAGTCGTTTTCTGGAGTGTAAGAGGCAGGATGTCCTGTTACATTTCTGTAAGATGATTCAAGCTTGCAAGCTAAATAAATAACTTCTGTTTACGTGCGAATCCGTCTCAACTTTTATTGAGGCCAGACTGACAGAGAAAGAAATTTGGAGATCAACACATTGAATAAGTATTTAGATGAGCACTTGAAATGCTATAGCACACAAGGCTAGAAAATGGGATTAGAGTAAATAGGTGCTTGACGGCTGGCCCAGACACGATGAGTCGAAGGGCCTCTTTCTGTGCTGTAAATGCTCCATAACTCAAGTGCTCTCCCAACATGTTGGCTAATAAATGATTGTTCTGTACCTGAGACTTATGAGATTATTTTGTAGAATAATCTGCTCCAAAGCATTTGTGTCAACTGCTACAGAAAGGTCCAAGAGGAATAAAACCAGACAGACAACCTGGAAATGAAAACTGCAAATATCAACATTTTCAGGTGACACAAATCTTAGTAGGATTGTAGACTTGAAGAGGATAGTGAACAACTCAAGAGAGCAGACAGGTTGGTGGAATGGGTGGACATGTAGCAGATGAAAATTTAATTCGGACAGTTGTGAATTGCTATATTTTAGTAGTGTGATGAATGTAGGAATTTCAGACATTGTATTATATGTATTGAAGCAGTAAGGGTTAAAAGCCTGTCTTAGAGCGTGTATGACTGCTGCAGTGGTGTTTTTAAAAATCCTGTGTGAGGTTTTGGCTGGAAAGCAAGCTGAGGTTTCTGAAGAAATACAGCCAGAGATTTTGCATTTTTCTGACAGGGTGATTGGTCTTTTTCTTTAAGCAGTCTCAAAATATCTACCTTTCTCAAAAGAGGAGTATTCAGCACATCTCTTTACAGCACGTATTCTTGAGTGGTAAAAGTGTTTGAAAGTGGATTGGGATCCGAGATGGTTTTGTTGTTTGAGTGGAAATAAAGATAGCAGTTGAGGGTTATTGTCATTGTGCTGATTAGCATTGTTTAAGGGGTAATTGTAAGCTATTTGTGTGATAAGAATATTTTAATATTGTTAGTAATAATATACCATAAATCAATCCTGAAGCGAGCTATCCTTTCCTCACAAGTCTTCAAAATCAAACTTTTGGGGTTTCTGTCCACCAAACTAGCCATTGTTGGGGTAAGGTCCAGGATGAATGAGGAGGAAATATAATCTAAAGGGTACAATTCTAAGAAGATGCAGGGACAGAGATGCCTGGGCACAGACACAGATCACTGAAGGTGTCAGCACAGGTTAAAGCGGTTAAAAAGGCCGATGGGATCCTGGATTTTACAACTGACAGTACAGAATGCAAGAGCAAGGAAACTCTGGTGAGTCTCCTAAAGAAACACTGGCTTGGCTCCAAGTGGAGCATTGGGAAAATTTAGGAAGAATGTAAAGGTATTGGAGGATTCAGAAAAGATTTTATAGAATAGAAGGGGACAAGAGGCTACATAGTTCAGTTACGAGGATGGATTTGAAACTAGAATGGATTGGAAGATTTAGGTTTGTTCCCCTGAAAAAAGAGAAAATTGACTGGGTTTTGAGCTATAATATTACAGTGGGGCAAACCGGAAAGTAGAGTTAATGCCAGTATCAGATCAGTCACAATCTTATTAAATGATCCATATTTAAGAATTCGGGGATCAACCTAAACGACTACGCCGCCACCATCAGACTTCATCAGCAAGTGTGTAGACCGCAAGAAACTACAGCGTCGTGAACACTGCTCAGTCCATCACACGGACCCACCTCCCATTCATTGACTCTGTCTACACCTCCTTGGGAAAGCGGGCAGCATAATAAAAGACCCCTCCCACCAGCTTAATCACTCTTCCAACTTCTTCCATCGGACAGGAGATACAAAAGTCTGAGAACATGCACGAACAGACTCAAAAACAGCTTCATCCCCGGTTATCAGACTCTCACACGACCCTCGAATGGACTGATCTGATCTCTTCACACACCTTCACCCGATGCCTGTGTCAATGTATTTACATTGTGGATTTTACGTTTGCCCTATTATGTATTTTCGTTTTGTGTACAGAATGATCTGTTTGAGCTGCACTGAGAACAATACTTTTCACTGTACCTCAGTACACTTTACAATAAACCAATCACTCCAATCTAATGTAGGTGTAGGCCGAATGGCCTCCTTTTGCACTGTAGCCAGCCAAGTGCTGATGCTGGGATGGTGTTGGTGTAACTGCAGCGAAGGACAAGATAGGCCTGTGACTTTGACTCTACTACTAAATTGGGCAGGGGAGGAACCAGCACTGATTGGCCCAATTTGCCATTGTAATTTCTGCGCCCCCCCCCCATGCAACAACTTTTCCCCATCCATGACCCTCCCCATGCAGCAGCTTCCTACCACCCTAACCCTCCCCATGCAGCAACTTCCTCCTCCCTCCCTGACTCTCCCCATGTAGCAACATCCTCCCTCCCTGACCATGCCCATGTAGCAGCTTCCTCCCTGACCATGCCCATGTAGCAGCTTCCTCCCTGAACCCCCCCCCCCCCCATGCATCAACATCCTCCCTCCCTATGTAGCAACTTCTTCCCTCCCTCCCTGACCCTCCCCGTGCAGCAACTTCCTTCCTCCCTGACCCTCCCCATGTAGCAACATCCTCCCTCCCTGACCCTCCCCATGCAGCAACAGCCTCCCTCCCTGACCCTCCCCATGCAGCAACTTCCTTCCTCCCTGACCCTCCCCATGTAGCAACATCCTCCCTCCCTGACCCTCCCCATGCAGCAACAGCCTCCCTCCCTGACCCTCCCCATGTAGCAACTTCCTCCCTGACCCTCTCCATGCAGCAACGTCCTCCGACCCTCCCCATGCAGCAACATCCTCCCACCCTGCCCATGTAGCAACTTCCTCCCTGACCCCCCCATGCAGCAACATTCTCCCTCCCTGACCCTCCCCATGTAGCAACTTCCTCCCTCTCCATGAGGCAACGTCCTCCCTCCCTCCGTGCAGCAACTTCCTTCCTGACCCCCTCCATGTAGCAACTTCCTCCCTCCCTGACCCTCCCCATGTAGCAACTTCCTCCCTCCCTGACCCTCCCATGTAACAACTTCCTGCCTGACTCTCCCCATGTAGCAACTTCCTCCCTGACCCCCTCCCCATGCAGCAACATTCTCCCTCCCTGACCCTCCCCATGTAGCAACTTCCTCCCTCTCCATGAGGCAACGTCCTCACTCCCTCCCTGTGCAGCAACTTCCTCCCTCCCTGACCCTCCCCATGTAGCAACTTCCTCCCTGACCCTCTCCATGCAGCAACTTCCTTCCTGACCCCCCCGCCCCATGCAGCAACAGCCTCCCTCCCTGACCCTCCCCATGAGGCAACTTCCTCCCTGACCCTCCCCATGCAGCAACGTCCTCCCTCCCTGACTCTCCCATGTAACAACTTCCTGCTTGACTCTCCCCATGTAGCAACTTCCTGCCTGACTCTCCCCATGTAGCAGCTTTCTCACTCCCTCCCCATGCAGCAACTTCCTTCCTCCCTGACCCTCCCCATGCAGCAGCTTCCTGCCACCCTGACCCTCCCCATGCAGCAGCTTCCTGCCACCCTGACTCTCCCCATGCAGCAATTTCCTTCCTCCCTTTCTGACCCTCCCCATGCAGCAAGTTCCTTCCTCCCTGACCCCCCCCCCCATGCACCAGCTTCCTCCCTCCCTGACCCACCCCCCATACACCAGCTTCCTCCCTCCCTGACCCCCCCCCCCATTCACCAGCTTCCTCCCTCCCTGACCCCCCCCCCCCATTCACCAGCTTCCTCCCTCCCTGACCCACCCCCCATGCACCAGCTTCCTCCCTTCCTGACCCGCCCCATGCACCAGCTCCCTTCCTCCCCACGCACCAGCTCCCTTCCTCCCCACGCACCAGCTCCCTTCCTCCCCACGCACCAGCTCCCTTCCTCCCCACGCACCAGCTCCCTTCCTGACCCTCCCCATTGTTGCTCTTTTAGCCTTAGTTTATTAGCTCTGATTATGTCACCTTTGCTCACGAGTCGCCAGGTATCTCTCTGATACCACCACGTGGTTCAAGCTCGAGTTATGATTAATAAGTCAGCACACCGCTTAGTAAGATTGAAATCAACGGTCATTTATTATGTACAACAAGTAATGCTTACACAATAATCCTACTATCTATATAGAAACCTATCACTTCTGGCCAATACTTAACTTTAGGAAGGGCCCACCAGGTCAGGGAAACAAATGGCTTATCGAATCGGATCTGGCCCGCGGGATTCAAAAAGGCTGATACAGGTCGATGGCTAGGAGTCTTTATCGGGTAGCGATCGCTGGAGTTAAACTTACTGTTTCTGGTTGATGTTCTTGCGAAGGTCTCGAGCAGGAGAAGGGAGAGAGAGAGAGAGAGAGAGATCTGACCTTGGCCCCTCACTTCATAGGGCCCAGGGGCTTCCTGCCTCTCGGGGCGACCCTTGACCCTGAGTCCCAAGTGATTGGACTTGTTCCCTGATCACTGGGTTCGATATATCCAATAATGGGGCGATTCCTCGATCGGGGGGTGGTCGTTCACCTGTCTTTGTTTCGGCCACTGCAGGCGCCAACAGGTCTGGCCCGGCATTCAATTGCTAATATGTTACAATTGTTCCCGGGGATAGCGGATTAAACTGCAGATGTCTGTGTTGATGTGCTGCTAATGATCTTGAGAATCGCTCTGTGCCGACTACCCCAGAGCCGAGTATGCTATTCAGTCTGCAGCTGTCCGTTTGTGTCCTGTTGGCTGCTTTTCCCATCAGCCTTTCCGGTTAGCCATTTTAAATAGGGTTTTGGCCAAATTAATAGGGAATCAGCCATTTTAGGTGGCTACACCATGCACCAGCTTCCTCCCTCCCCCCCCCCCCCCCCAATGCACCAGCTTCCTCCCCCCCCATGCACCAGCTTCCTCCCCTCCCCATGCATCAGCTTCCTCCCCTCCCCATGCATCAGCTTCCTCCCTCCCCCCCTACCCATGCACCAGCTTCCTTCCCCCCCCCATGCACCAGCTTCCTCCCTCCCCATGCACCAGCTCCCTGCCCATGCACCAGCTCCCTGCCCATGCACCAGCTCCCTCCCCCCCCAAATGCACCAGCTTCCTCCCCCCCCAATGCACCAGCTTCCTCCCTCCCCCCACCCATGCACCAGCTTCCTCCCTCCCACCACCCATGCACCAGCTTCCTCCCTCCCCCCACCCATGCACCAGCTTCCCCCCCATGCACCAGCTTCCTCCCCCCCCCAAATGCACCAGCTTCCTCCCCCCCCATGCACCAGCTTCCCCCCCCATGCACCAGCTTCCCCCCCCCCATGCACCAGCTTCCCCCCCATGCACCAGCTTCCTCCCTCCCCCCACCCATGCACCAGCATCCTCCCCACCCCATGCACCAGCTCCCTCCCCCCCCCATGCACCAGCTTCCTCCCCCCCAATGCACCAGCTTCCTCCCCCCCAATGCACCAGCTTCCTCCCCCCCCCATGCACCAGCTTCCTCCCCTCCCCATGCATCAGCTTCCTCCCTCCCCCCCCTACCCATGCACCAGCTTCCTTCCCCCCCCCATGCACCAGCTTCCTCCCTCCCCATGCACCAGCTCCCTGCCCATGCACCAGCTCCCTGCCCATGCACCAGCTCCCTCCCCCCCAAATGCACCAGCTTCCTCCCCCCCAATGCACCAGCTTCCTCCCTCCCCCCCCCCCCCATGCACCAGCTTCCTCCCCCCCCATGCACCAGCTTCCTCCCCCCCCAATGCACCAGCTTCCCCCCCCATGCACCAGCTCCCCCCCCCATGCACCAGCTTCCCCCCCCATGCACCAGCTTCCTCCCCCCCAATGCACCAGCTTCCTCCCCCCCCCATGCACCAGCTTGCTCCCTCCCCCCCCCCATGCACCAGCTTCCTCCCCCCCCCGTGCACCAGCTTCCTCCCCCCCAATGCACCAGCTTCCTCCCCCCCCAATGCACCAGCTTCCTCCCCCCACCATGCACCAGCTTCCTCCCCCCCCATGCACCAGCTTCCTCCCTCCCCCCACCCATGCACCAGTTTCCTCCCCCCCCAATGCACCAGCTTCCTCCCCCCCCCATGCACCAGCTTCCTCCCTCCCCCCACCCATGCACCAGCCTCCTCCCTCACCCCACCCATGCACCAGCTTCCTCCCCCCCCATGCACCAGCTTCCTCCCCCCCCATGCACCAGCTTCCTCCCCCCCCATGCACCAGCTTCCTCCCTCCCCCATGCACCAGTTTCCTCCCCCCCCATGCACAAGCTTCCTCCCCCCATGCACCAGCTTCCTCCCCCCCATGCACCAGCTTCCCCCCCCATGCACCAGCTTCCTCCCCCCCGATGCACAAGCTTCCTCCCCCCCCATGCACCAGCCTCCTCCCCCCCCCATGCACCAGCTTCCTCCCCCCCATGCACCAGCTTCCCCCCCATGCACCAGCTTCCCCCCCATGCACCAGCTTCCCCCCCCATGCACCAGGCTTCCCCCCCCCAATGCACCAGCTTCCTCTCCCCCCCCCCAATGCACCAGCTTCCTCCCCCCCCCCATGCACCAGCTTCCTCCCCCCCCCATGCACCAGCTTCCTACTCCCCCACCTCCCCATGCACCAGCTTCCTCCCCCCCCCCCCAATGCAGCAGCTTCCTCCTCCCCATGCACCAGCTCCCTCCCCCCCCCAATGCACAAGCTTCCTCCCCTCCCCAGGCATCAGCTTCCTCCCTCCCCCCCCCCCATGCACCAGCTTCCTCCCCTCCCCAGGCATCAGCTTCCTCCCTCCCCCCCCATGCACCAGCTTCCTCCCCCCCCCCATGCACCAGCTTCCTCCCCCCCCATGCACCAGCTTCCTCCCCCACCCCATGCACCAGCTTCCTCCCCCCCCCATGCACCAGCTTCCTCCCCCCCCCCCCATGCACCAGCTTCCTCCCCCCCCCCATGCACCAGCTTCCCCCCCCCCCCCAGGCACCAGCTCCCCCCCCCCATGCACCAGCTTCCTCCCCCCCCATGCACCAGCTTCCTCCCCCCCCATGCACCAGCTTCCTACTCCCCCACCTCCCCATGCACCAGCTTCCTCCCCCCCCCCCCAATGCAGCAGCTTCCTCCCTCCCCATGCACCAGCTCCCTCCCCCCCCCCAATGCACAAGCTTCCTCCCCTCCCCAGGCATCAGCTTCCTCCCTCCCCCCCCCCATGCACCAGCTTCCTCCCCTCCCCAGGCATCAGCTTCCTTCCCTCCCCCCCCATGCACCAGCTTCCTCCCCCCCCCCATGCACCAGCTTCCTCCCCCCCCATGCACCAGCTTCCTCCCCACCCCATGCACCAGCTTCCTCCCCCCCCCATGCACCAGCTTCCTCCCCCCCCCCATGCACCAGCTTCTCTCCCCCCCCCATGCACCAGCTTCCCCCCCCCCCCAGGCACCAGCTCCCCCCCCCATGCACCAGCTTCCTCCCCCCCCATGCACCAGCTTCCTCCCCCCCCATGCACCAGCTTCCTCCCCCCCCATGCACCAGCTTCCTCCTCCCACCCATGCACCAGCTTCCTCCTCCCCCCCCCATGCACCAGCTTCCCCCCCCCCATGCACCAGCTTCCCCCCCCATGCACCAGCTCCCCCCCCATGCACCAGCTTCCTCCTCCCCCCCCATGCACCAGCTTCCCCCCCATGCACCAGCTTCCCCTCCCCATGCACCAGCTTCCCCCCCCATGCACCAGCTTCCCCCCCCATGCACCAGCTTCCCCCCTCCCATGCACCAGCTTCCCCCCTCCCATGCACAGCTTCCCCCCTCCCATGCACCAGCTTCCCCCCCATGCACCAGCTTCCCCCCCATGCACCAGCTTCCTCCCCCCCATGCACCAGCTTCCTCCCCCCCCATGCACAGCTTCCTCCCCCCCCATGCACCAGCTTCCTCCTCCCCCCCATGCACCAGCTTCCCCCCCATGCACCAGCTTCCCCCCCATGCACCAGCTTCCTCCCCCCCCCATGCACCAGCATCCTCCTCCCCCCCATGCACCAGCTCCCCCCCCATGCACCAGCTTCCTCTCCCCCCCATGCACCAGCTTCCGCCCCCCCATGCACCAGCTTCCCCCCCATGCACCAGCTTCCCCCCCCCCATGCACCAGCTTCCCCCCCCATGCACCAGCTTCCCCCCCCATGCACCAGCTTCCCCCCCCCATGCACCAGCTTCCCCCCCCATGCACCAGCTTCCCCCCCATGCACCAGCTCCCCCCCCCCCATGCACCAGCTTTCCCCCCCATGCACAGCTTCCCCCCCCATGCACCAGCTTTCCCCCCCCATGCACCAGGCTTCCCCCCCCATGCACCAGCTCCCCCCCCCATGCACCAGCTTCCCCCCCCATGCACCAGCTCCCCCCCCCCATGCACCAGCTTCCCCCCCATGCACCAGCATTCCCCCATGCACCAGCTTCCCCCCCCATGCACCAGCTTCACCCCCACAAGCACCAGCTTCCCCCCCATGCACCAGCTTCCTCCCCCCCCAAATGCACCAGCTTCCTCCCCCCCCATGCACCAGCTTCCCCCCCATGCACCAGCTTCCCCCCCATGCACCAGCTTCCTCCCTCCCCCCACCCATGCACCAGCATCCTCCCCCCCCATGCACCAGCTCCCTCCCCCCCCATGCACCAGCTTCCTCCCCCCCCCAATGCACCAGCTTCCTCCCCCCCCCAATGCACCAGCTTCCTCCCCCCCCATGCACCAGCTTCCTCCCCTCCCCATGCATCAGCTTCCTCCCTCCCCCCCTACCCATGCACCAGCTTCCTCCCCCCCCATGCACCAGCTTCCTCCCTCCCCATGCACCAGCTCCCTGCCCATGCACCAGCTCCCTGCCCATGCACCAGCTCCCTCCCCCCCCAAATGCACCAGCTTCCTCCCCCCCAATGCACCAGCTTCCTCCCCCCCCCCCATGCACCAGCTTCCTCCCCCCCATGCACCAGCTTCCTCCCCCCCCATGCACCAGCTTCCTCCCCCCCCATGCACCAGCTTCCTCCCCCCCCAATGCACCAGCTTCCCCCCCATGCACCAGCTCCCCCCCATGCACCAGCTTCCCCCCCCCATGCACCAGCTTCCTCCCCCCCAATGCACCAGCTTCCTCCCCCCCCATGCACCAGCTTGCTCCCTCCCCCCCCATGCACCAGCTTCCTCCCCCCCCCGTGCACCAGCTTCCTCCCCCCCAATGCACCAGCTTCCTCCCCCCCCAATGCACCAGCTTCCTCCCCCCCCCCCATGCACCAGCTTCCTCCCCCCCCCATGCACCAGCTTCCTCCCTCCCCCCACCCATGCACCAGTTTCCTCCCCCCCCCAATGCACCAGCTTCCTCCCCCCCCCCATGCACCAGCTTCCTCCCTCCCCCCACCCATGCACCAGCCTCCTCCCTCACCCCACCCATGCACCAGCTTCCTCCCCCCCCATGCACCAGCTTCCTCCCCCCCATGCACCAGCTTCCTCCCTCCCCATGCACCAGTTTCCTCCCCCCCCCATGCACAAGCTTCCTCCCCCCCCATGCACCAGCTTCCTCCCCCCCATGCACCAGCTTCCCCCCCCATGCACCAGCTTCCTCCCCCCCCCATGCACAAGCTTCCTCCCCCCCCATGCACCAGCCTCCTCCCCCCCATGCACCAGCTTCCTCCCCCCCATGCACCAGCTTCCCCCCCATGCACCAGCTTCCCCCCCCATGCACCAGCTCCCCCCCCCCATGCACCAGCTTCCTCCCCCCCCCATGCACCAGCTTCCTCCCCCCCATGCACCAGCTTCCTCCCCCCCCATGCACCAGCTTCCTACTCCCCCACCTCCCCATGCACCAGCTTCCTCCCCCCCCCCCCCCCAATGCAGCAGCTTCCTCCCTCCCCATGCACCAGCTCCCTCCCCCCCCCAATGCACAAGCTTCCTCCCCTCCCAGGCATCAGCTTCCTCCCTCCCCCCCCATGCACCAGCTTCCTCCCCTCCCAGGCATCAGCTTCCTCCTCCCCCCCATGCACCAGCTTCCTCCCCCCCCCCCATGCACCAGCTTCCTCCCCCCCCCATGCACCAGCTTCCTCCCCCACCCCATGCACCAGCTTCCTCCCCCCCCATGCACCAGCTTCCCCCCCCATGCACCAGCTCCCTCCCCCCCCCATGCACCAGCTCCCCCCCCCCCAGGCACCAGCTCCCCCCCCCATGCACCAGCTTCCTCCCCCCCCATGCACCAGCTTCCTCCCCCCCCCATGCACCAGCTTCCTCCCCCCCCATGCACCAGCTTCCTCCTCCCACCCATGCACCAGCTTCCTCCTCCCCCCCCATGCACCAGCTTCCCCCCCCCCCATGCACCAGCTTCCCCCCCATGCACCAGCTCCCCCCCCATGCACCAGCTTCCTCCTCCCCCCCATGCACCAGCTTCCCCCCCCCATGCACCAGCTTCCCCCCCCATGCACCAGCTCCCCCCCCATGCACCAGCTTCCCCCCCCCATGCACCAGCTTCCCCCCTCCCATGCACCAGCTTCCCCCCCCATGCACCAGCTTTCCCCCCCATGCACCAGCTTCCTCCCCCCCCATGCACCCAGCTTCCTCCTCCCCCCATGCACCAGCTTCCTCCTCCCCCCCATGCACCAGCTTCCCCCCCCCATGCACCAGCTCCCCCCCCCCATGCACCAGCTTCCTCCCCCCCCCATGCACCAGCTTCCTCTCCCCCCATGCACCAGCTCCCCCCCCCATGCACCAGCTTCCTCTCCCCCCCCATGCACCAGCTTCCCCCCCCATGCACCAGCTTCCCCCCCCATGCACCAGCTTCCCCCCCCATGCACCAGCTTCCCCCCATGCACCAGCTTCCCCCCCCATGCACCAGCTTCCCCCCCCATGCACCAGCTTCCCCCCCATGCACCAGCTTCCCCCCCCCATGCACCAGCTTCCCCCCCATGCACCAGCTTCCCCCCCCATGCACCAGCTTTCCCCCCCATGCACCAGCTTTCCCCCCCCCATGCACCAGCTTCCCCCCCCCATGCACCAGCTCCCCCCCCATGCACCAGCTCCCCCCCCCATGCACCAGCTTCCCCCCCCATGCACCAGCATCCCCCCATGCACCAGCTTCCCCCCCCCATGCACCAGCTTCCCCCCACATGCACCAGCTTCCCCCCCCCCATGCACCAGCTTCCCCCCCCATGCACCAGCTTGCACCAGCTTCCCCCCCCCAATGCACCAGCTTCCCCCCCAATGCACCAGCTCCCCCCCCATGCACCAGCTCCCCCCCATGCACCAGCTCTCCCCCATGCACCAGCTCTCCCCCCATGCACCAGCTTCCCCCCCCATGCACCAGCTTCCCCCCCCATGCACCAGCTTCCCCCCCATGCACCAGCTTCCCCCCCATGCACCAGCTTCCCCCCCCCATGCACCAGCTTCCCCCCCCCCAAAGCACCAGCTCCCCCCATGCACCAGCTTCCCCCCCCATGCACCAGCTCCCCCCCCATGCACCAGCTTCCCCCCCATGCACCAGCATCCCCCCATGCACCAGCTTCCCCCCCCCATGCACCAGCTTCCCCCCCACATGCACCAGCTTCCCCCCCCATGCACCAGCTTCCCCCCCCATGCACCAGCTTCCCCCCCATGCACCAGCTTCCCCCCCTCAATGCACCAGCTTCCCCCCCAATGCACCAGCTCCCCCCCATGCACCAGCTCTCCCCCCCATGCACCAGCTCCCCCCATGCACCAGCTCCGCCATGCACCAGCTTCCCCCCCATGCACCAGCTTCCCCCCCCATGCACCAGCTTCCCCCCCCCATGCACCAGCTTCCCCCCCCCAAAGCACCAGCTCCCCCCCCCAATGCACCAGCTCCCCCCCCCAATGCACCAGCTCCCCCCCCCAATGCACCAGCTCCCCCCCCAATGCACCAGCTCCCCCCCCAATGCACCAGCTCCCTCCCCCCCAATGCACCAGCTCCCCCCCAATGCACCAGCTCCCCCCCCAATGCACCAGCTCCCCCCCCCCAAAGCACCAGCTCCCCCCCCCCAATGCACCAGCTCCCCCCCCAATGCACCAGCTCCCCCCCCAATGCACCAGCTCCCCCCCCAATGCACCAGCTCCCCCCCAATGCACCAGCTCCCCCCCAATGCACCAGCTCCCCCCAATGCACCAGCCCCCCCCCATGCACCAGCTTCCTCTCCCCCCCCCATGCACCAGCTTCCTCCTCCCCCCCATGCACCAGCTTCCCCCCCCATGCACCAGCTTCCCCCCCATGCACCAGCTTCCCCCCCCCATGCACCAGCTTCCCCCCCCCCATGCACCAGCTCTCCCCCCCATGCACCAGCTTCCTCCCCCCCCCGTGCACCAGCTTCCTCCCCCCACCATGCACCAGCTTCCTCCCCCCCCATGCACCAGCTTCCTCCTCCCCCCATGCACCAGCTTCCTCCTCCCCCCCATGCACCAGCTCCCCCCACCATGCACCAGCTTCTCTCCCCCCCATGCACCAGCTTCCCCCCCATGCACCAGCTTCCCCCCCCAGCATCAGCTTCTCCCCCCCCATGCACCAGCTTCCCCCCCATGCACCAGCTTCCCCCCCCATGCACCAGCTTCCCCCCCCCATGCACCAGCTTCCCCCCCCATGCACCAGCTTCCTCCCGCCTCCCATGCACCAGCTTCCTCCCCCCCCATGCACCAGCTTCCTCCCCCCATGCACCAGCTTCCTCCTCCCCCCCATGCACCAGCTCCTCCCCCCCATGCACCAGCTTCCTCTCCCCCCCCATGCACCAGCCTCCTCCCCCCCATGCACCAGCTTCCCCCCCCCCATGCACCAGCTTCCCCCCCCCATGCACCAGCTTCCCCCCCCCAGCACCAGCTTCCCCCCCAGCACCAGCTTCCCCCCCCCAGCACCAGCTTCCCCCCCCCATGCACCAGCTTCCCCCCCCATGCACCAGCTTCCCCCCCCCATGCACCAGCTTCCCCCCCCATGCACCAGCTTCCCCCCCCATGCACCAGCTTCCCCCCCCCATGCACCAGCTCCCCCCCATGCACCAGCTCCCCCCCCATGCACCAGCTTCCCCCCCCATGCACCAGCTTCCCCCCATGCACCAGCTTCCCCCCCCATGCACCAGCTTCCCCCCCACATGCACCAGCTTCCCCCCCCATGCACCAGCTTCCCCCCCCCCATGCACCAGCTTCCCCCCCCAATGCACCAGCTTCCCCCCCAATGCACCAGCTTCCCCCCCATGCACCAGCTTCCCCCCCCCATGCACCAGCTTCCCCCCCAATGCACCAGCTCTCCCCCCATGCACCAGCTTCCCCCCCCATGCACCAGCTCTCCCCCCCATGCACCAGCTTCCCCCCCCATGCACCAGCTTCCCCCCCCCATGCACCAGCTTCCCCCCCCATGCACCAGCTTCCCCCCCATGCACCAGCTTCCCCCCCCAAGCACCAGCTTCCCCCCCCCATGCACCAGCTTCCCCCCCCCCCATGCACCAGCTCCCCCCCATGCACCAGCTTCCCCCCCCATGCACCAGCTCCCCCCCCATGCACCAGCTTCCCCCCCCATGCACCAGCATCCCCCCCATGCACCAGCTTCCCCCCCCCCATGCACCAGCTTCCCCCCCCATGCACCAGCTTCCCCCCCCATGCACCAGCTTCCCCCCCCCATGCACCAGCTTCCCCCCCCCATGCACCAGCTTCCCCCCCCTCAATGCACCAGCTTCCCCCCCAATGCACCAGCTCCCCCCCATGCACCAGCTCTCCCCCCCATGCACCAGCTCCCCCCCCAATGCACCAGCTCCCCCCCCAATGCACCAGCTCCCCCCCCATGCACCAGCTCCCCCCCATGCACCAGCTCCCCCCCCATGCACCAGCTCCCCCCCCAATGCACCAGCTCTCCCCCCCCCAATGCACCAGCTCCCCCCCCAATGCACCAGCTCCCCCCCCCAATGCACCAGCTCCCCCCCCCCAATGCACCAGCTCCCCCCCCCAATGCACCAGCTCCCCCCCCCCAATGCACCAGCTCCCCCCCAATGCACCAGCTCCCCCCCAATGCACCAGCTCCCCCCCCCAATGCACCAGCTCCCCCCCCCCAATGCACCAGCTCCCCCCCAATGCACCAGCTCCCCCCCAATGCACCAGCTCCCCCCCCAATGCACCAGCCTCCCCCCCCAATGCACCAGCTCCCCCCCCCAATGCACCAGCTTCCCCCCCAATGCACCAGCTCCCCCCCCATGCACCAGCTTCCTCCTCCCCCCCCCATGCACCAGCTCCTCCTCCCCCCCATGCACCAGCTTCCCCCCCCATGCACAGCTTCCCCTCCCCATGCACCAGCTTCCCCCCCCCATGCACCAGCCTTCCCCCCCCACCAGCTTCCCCCCCATGCACCAGCTTCCCCCCCCCATGCACCAGCTTCCCCCCCCCCCATGCACCAGCTCTCCCCCCCCATGCACCAGCTTCCTCCCCCCCCCGTGCACCAGCTTCCTCCCCCCACCATGCACCAGCTTCCTCCCCCCCCATGCACCAGCTTCCTCCTCCCCCCATGCACCAGCTTCCTCCTCCCCCCCATGCACCAGCTCCCCCCACCATGCACCAGCTTCCTCTCCCCCCCATGCACCAGCTTCCCCCCCATGCACCAGCTTCCCCCCCCAGCATCAGCTTCTCCCCCCCCCATGCACCAGCTTCCCCCCCCATGCACCAGCTTCCCCCCCCATGCACCAGCTTCCCCCCCCCATGCACCAGCTTCCCCCCCCATGCACCAGCTTCCTCCCCCCCCATGCACCAGCTTCCTCCCCCCCCATGCACCAGCTTCCTCCTCCCCCCATGCACCAGCTTCCTCCTCCCCCCCATGCACCAGCTCCCCCCACCATGCACCAGCTTCCTCTCCCCCCCCATGCACCAGCCTCCTCCCCCCCATGCACCAGCTTCCCCCCCCCATGCACCAGCTTCCCCCCCCCATGCACCAGCTTCCCCCCCCCAGCACCAGCTTCCGCCCCCCAGCACCAGCTTCCCCCCCCCAGCACCAGCTTCCCCCCCCATGCACCAGCTTCCCCCCCCATGCACCAGCTTCCCCCCCCCATGCACCAGCTTCCCCCCCATGCACCAGCTTCCCCCCCCATGCACCAGCTTCCCCCCCCCATGCACCAGCTTCCCCCCCCCAATGCACCAGCTCCCCCCCCAATGCACCAGCTCCCCCCCCAATGCAACAGCTCTCCCCCCCCCCAATGCACCAGCTCTCCCCCCCCCAATGCACCAGCTCTCCCCCCCCCAATGCACCAGCTCTCCCCCCCCAATGCACCAGCTCCCCCCCCCAATGCACCAGCTTCCCCCCCCCCAGCACCAGCTTCTCCCCCCCCCCATGCACCAGCTTCCCCCCCCATGCACCAGCTTCCCCCCCCCATGCACCAGCTTTCCCCCCCCATGCACCGGCTTCCCCCCCCATGCACCAGCTTCCCCCCCATGCACCAGCTTCCTCCCCCCATGCACCAGCTTCCTCCCCCCCCCATGCACCAGCTTCCTCCTCCCCCCCATGCACCAGCTTCCTCCTCCCCCCCATGCACCAGCTTCTGCCCCCATGCACCAGCTTCCCCCCCCATGCACCAGCTCCCCCCCATGCACCAGCTTTCCCCCCCCCCATGCACCAGCTTTCCCCCCCCCATGCACCAGCTTCCCCCCCCCATGCACCAGCTCCCCCCCCCCATGCACCAGCTTCCCCCCCATGCACCAGCTCCCCCCAATGCACCAGCTTCCCCCCCCATGCACCAGCATCCCCCCCATGCACCAGCATCCCCCCCATGCACCAGCTTCCCCCCCACATGCACCAGCTTCCCCCCCACATGCACCAGCTTCCCCCCCATGCACCAGCTTCCCCCCCAATGCACCAGCTTCCCCCCCCAATGCACCAGCTTCCCCCCAATGCACCAGCTTCCCCCCCCCCAATGCACCAGCTCCCCCCCATGCACCAGCTCTCCCCCCCCATGCACCAGCTCCCCCCCATGCACCAGCTCCCCCCCATGCACCAGCTTCCCCCCCCCATGCACCAGCTTCCCCCCCCATGCACCAGCTTCCCCCCCCATGCACCAGCTTCCCCCCCCATGCACCAGCTTCCCCCCAAAGCACCAGCTCCCCCCCCCCAATGCACCAGCTCTCCCCCCCCAATGCACCAGCTCCCCCCCCAATGCACCAGCTCCCTCCCCCCCAATGCACCAGCTCCCTCCCCCCCAATGCACCAGCTCCCCCCCCAATGCACCAGCTCCCCCCCCAATGCACCAGCTCCCCCCCCAATGCACCAGCTCCCCCCCCAATGCACCAGCTCCCCCCCCAATGCACCAGCTCCCCCCCCAATGCACCAGCTCCCCCCCCCAAAGCACCAGCTCCCCCCCCCAATGCACCAGCTCCCCCCCCCAATGCACCAGCTCCCCCCCCAATGCACCAGCTCCCCCCCCCAATGCACCAGCTCCCCCCCCAATGCACCAGCCCCCCCCCCCATGCACCAGCTTCCTCCTCCCCCCCATGCACCAGCTTCCTCCTCCCCCCCATGCACCAGCTTCCCCCCCCCATGCACCAGCTTCCCCCCCCCATGCACCAGCTTCCCCCCCCATGCACCAGCTTCCCCCCCATGCACCAGCTTCCTCCCCCCCATGCACCAGCTTCCCCCCCCATGCACCAGCTTCCTCCCCCCCATGCACCAGCTTCCTCCCCCCCATGCACCAGCTTCCTCCTCCCCCCCATGCACCAGCTTCCTCCTCCCCCCATGCACCAGCTTCCTCCTCCCCCCCATGCACCAGCTCCCCCCACCATGCACCAGCTTCCTCTCCCCCCCATGCACCAGCTTCCCCCCCCCATGCACCAGCTTCCCCCCCCCAGCACCAGCTTCTCCCCCCCCATGCACCAGCTTCCCCCCCCATGCACCAGCTTCCCCCCCCATGCACCAGCTTTCCCCCCCCATGCACCAGCTTCCTCCCCCCCATGCACCAGCTTCCTCCCCCCCATGCACCAGCTTCCTCCCCCCCATGCACCAGCTTCCTCCTCCCCCCCATTCACCAGCTTCCTCCTCCCCCCCATGCACCAGCTCCCCCCACCATGCACCAGCTTCCTCTCCCCCCCATGCACCAGCCTCCTCCCCCCCCATGCACCAGCCTCCTCCCCCCCCATGCACCAGCTTCCCCCCCCCAGCACCAGCTTCCGCCCCCCAGCACCAGCTTCCCCCCCCATGCACCAGCTTCCCCCCCCATGCACCAGCTTCCCCCCCCCCATGCACCAGCTTCCCCCCCCATGCACCAGCTCCCCCCCCCAATGCACCAGCCCCCCCCCCAATGCACCAGCTCCCCCCCCCAATGCAACAGCTCTCCCCCCCAATGCACCAGCTACCCCCCCAATGCACCAGCTCCCCCCCCCAATGCACCAGCTCCCCCCCCCAATGCACCAGCTCTCCCCCTCCCCCCCAATGCACCAGCTCTCCCCCTCCCCCCCCCAATGCACCAGCTTCCTCCCCCCCCATGCACCAGCTTCCTCCCCCCCCATGCACCAGCTTCCTCCCCCCCCATGCACCAGCTTCCTCCCCCCCCCATGCACCAGCTTCCTCCCCCCCCATGCACCAGCTTCCTCCCCCCCCCATGCACCAGCTTCCTCCCCCCCCATGCACCAGCTTCCTCCCCCCCCATGCACCAGCTTCCTCCCCCCCCCATGCACCAGCTTCCTCCCCCCCCATGCACCAGCTTCCTCCCCCCCCCATGCACCAGCTTCCTCCCCCCCCCATGCACCAGCTTCCTCCCCCCACCCCATGCACCAGCTTCCTCCCCCCCCATGCACCAGCTTCCTCCCCCCCCCATGCACCAGCTTCCTCCCCCCCCATGCACCAGCTTCCTCCCCCCCCCATGCACCAGCTTCCTCCTCCCCCCCCATGCACCAGCTTCCTCCTCCCCCCCCCATGCACCAGCTTCCTCCCCCCCATGCACCAGCTTCCTCCCCCCCATGCACCAGCTTCCTCCCCCCCCCCCATGCACCAGCTTCCTCCCCCCCCCATGCACCAGCTTCCTCCCCCCCCCCATGCACCAGCTTCCTCCCCCCCCCCATGCACCAGCTTCCTCCCCCCCCCATGCACCAGCTTCCTCCCCCCCCATGCACCAGCTTCCTCCCCCCCCCATGCACCAGCTTCCTCCCCCCCCATGCACCAGCTTCCTCCCCCCCCCATGCACCAGCTTCCTCCCCCCCCCATCCCATGTACCAGCTTCCCCCCCCCATCCCATGTACCAGCTTCCCCCCCCCATCCCATGTACCAGCTTCCCCCCCCCATCCCATGTACCAGCTCCCCCCCCCCCCACCCCATGTACCAGCTCCCCCCCCCACCCCATGTACCAGCTCCCCCCCCCACCCCATGTACCAGCTCCCCCCCCCACCCCATGTACCAGCTCCCCCCCCCCACCCCATGTACCAGCTCCTCCCCCCCCATGTACCAGCTCCTCCCCCCCCCCATGTACCAGCTCCTCCCCCCCCCCATGTACCAGCTCCTCCCCCCCCCATGTACCAGCTCCTCCCCCCCCCCATGTACCAGCTCCTCCCCCCCCCCATGTACCTGCTCCTCCCCCCCCCATGTACCAGCTCCTCCCCCCCCCCATGTACCAGCTCCTCCTCTCCCCCCCCCATGTACCAGCTCCTCCTCCCCCCCCCCCATGTACCAGCTCCTCCTCCCCCCCCCCATGTACCAGCTCCTCCTCTCCCCCCCCCATGTACCAGCTCCTCCTCTCCCCCCCCCATGTACCAGCTCCTCCTCCCCCCCCCCATGTACCAGCTCCTCCCCCCCCCCCCCCATGTACCAGCTCCTCCCTCCCCCCCCCATGTACCAGCTCCTCCCTCCCCCCCCCCATGTACCAGCTCCTCCCTCCCCCCCCCCATGTACCAGCTCCTCCCTCCCCCCCCCATGTACCAGCTCCTCCCTCCCCCCCCCCCCCCATGTACCAGCTCCTCCCTCCCCCCCCCCATGTACCAGCTCCTCCCTCCCCCCCCCCATGTACCAGCTCCTCCCTCCCTCCCCCCCCCATGCACCAGCTCCCTCCCTCCCCGACTGATCTGATGCAATAGGTTGCGAACGCCTCAGCACAGCGCAGGCGCAGAGCCTGCTTGAGACAGCGTCATTCCGGGGCGGAGCGGGGGGGGGGAGCGCTGCCCAATCAGCGGTCAGGAATGGGCGGGTCGAGGGGGTGTGTCGCTTCCCAACTCCCCCTCCCGCAGTCGGTGGCCGGTGAGATTGTGAGTGGCGGCCAGGGTGAGATTGCTGTTCCGGAGAGAGCTGATATAATGTCTTCCGGGGACATCAGTCAGGAGGCGGCCAACCTGTCGCTTGGTAAGGAGCAGGTTTGCCGGGGACTTTGGGTCAGTGCGGGTGCCGCCCCTGGCTGGTACCGTGCGGATGCCCTTCCACCCGCTCCCACACTCCCTGGTATGGATGCTCCCCTCCCGTGTGGATTCCCCCCTCCCTCCCGTGTGGATTCCCCCCCTCCCTCCCGTGTGGATTCCCCCCTCCCTCCCGTGTGGATTCCCCCCCTCCCTCCCGTGTGGATCCCCCCCCCCCCCCGCCGTGTGGATTCCCCCCTCCCTCCCGTGTGGATTCTTCCCCCCCCCCCCCTCCCGTGTGGATTCCCACCCCCTGTGGATTTCCCTTGACCCCCCCCCCCATCCTGTGTGGATTCCCCCCACTCCCCTGCGTGGATGGATTGGATTGGATTTGTTTATTGTCGCGTGTACCGAGGTACAGTGAAAAGTATTTCTGCAAGCAGCTCAACAGATCGCTAAGACCATAAGACATAGGAGCGGAAGTAAGGCCATTCGGCCCATCGAGTCCACTCCACCATTCAATCATGGCTGATTTCAACTCCATTTACCCGCTCTCCTTAATTCCTTGAGAAATCAAGAATTTATCAACTTCTGTCTTAAAGACACTCAACGTCCCGGCCTCCACCGCCCTCTGTGGCAATGAATTCCACAGACCCACCGCTCTCTGGCTGAAGAAATTTCTCCTCATCTCTGTTCTAAAGTGACTCCCTTTTATTCTAAGGCTGTGCCCCCGGGTCCTAGTCTCCCCTGTAATGGAAACAACTTCCCTACATCCACCCTATCTAAGCCATTCATTATCTTGTAAGTTTCTATTAGATCTCCCCTCAACCTCCTAAACTCCAATGAATATAATCCCAGGATCCTCAGACGTTCATCGTATGTTAGGCCTACCATTCCTGGGATCATCCGTGTGAATCTCCGCTGGACCCGCTCCAATGCCAGTATGTCCTTCCTGAGGTGTGGGGCCCAAAATTGCTCACAGTATTCTAAATGGGGCCTAACTAATGCTTTGTAAAGCTTCAGAAGTACATCCCTTGCTTTTATATTCCAAGCCTCTTGAGATGAATGACAACATTGCATTTGCTTTCTTAATTACGGACTCAACCTGCAAGTTTACCTTTAGAGAATCCTGGACTAGGACTCCCAAGTCCCTTTGCACTTCAGCATTATGAATTTTGTCACCGTTTAGAAAATAGTCCATGCCTCTATACTTTTTTCCAAAATGCAAGACCTCGCACTTGCCCACGTTGAATTTCATCAGCCATTTCTTGGACCACTCACCTAAACTGTCTAAATCTTTCTGCAGCCTCCCCACCTACTCCATACTACCTGCCCCTCCACCTATCTTTGTATCATCGGCAAACTTAGCCAGAATGCCCCCAGTCCCGTCATCTAGATTGTTAAGATATAAAGAGAACAGCTGTGGCCCCAACACTGAACCCTGCGGGACACCACTCGTCACCGGTTGCCATTCCGAAAAAGAACCTTTTATCCTAACTATCTGCCTGACAGCCAATCGTCAATCCATGTTAGTACCTTGCCTCGAATACCATGGGCCCTTATTTTACTCAGCAGTCTCCCGTGAGGCACCTTATCAAAGGCCTTTTGGAAGTCGAGATAGATAACATCCATTGGCTCTCCTTGGTCTAACCTATTTGTTATCTCTTCAAAGAACTCTTCACAGGTTTGTCAGGCACGACCTCCCCTTACTAAATCCATGCTGACTTGTCCTAATCCGACCCTGCACTTCCAAGAATTTAGAAATCTCATCCTTAACAATGGATTCTAGAATCTTGCCAACAACCGAGGTTAGGCTAATTGGCCTATAATTTTCCATCTTTTTCCTTGTTCCCTTCTTGAACAGGGTGGGGTTACAACAGCGATTTTCCAATCCTCTGGGACTTTCCCTGACTCCAGTGACTTTTGAAAGATCATGGGCGAAATTCTCCTACCCACCCCGCCACATTTCTGCCCCGACTGGCCGGCGGGAGTCTCCGTAACACCGGCCGGTCAATGGGGTTTCCCATTGTGGGGCAGCCCCACGCCGTCGGGAAACCCCCGGGCGCCGGCAAAACGGAGACTCCCGCCGGCGGAGAATGACGCCCCATAACTAACGCCTCCACTATTTCTTCAGCTATCTCCTTTAGAACTCTAGGATGTAGCCCATCTGGTCCCGGGGATTTATCAATTTTTAGACCTCTTAGTTTCTCTAGCACTTTCCCCTTTGTGATGGCTACCATATTCAACTCTGCCCCCTGACCCCCTTTTTCCTTGTTCCCTTCTTGAACAGGGGGGTTACAACAGCGATTTTCCAATCCTCTGGGACTTTCCCTGACTCCAGTGACTTTTGAAAGATCATAACTAACGCCTCCACTATTTCTTCAGCTATCTCCTTTAGTACTCTGGGATGTAGCCCATCTGGGCCCGGGGATTTATCAATTTTTAGACCTCTTAGTTTCTCTAGCACTTTCTTCTTTGTGATGGCTACCATATTCAAATCTGCCCCCTGACTCTCTGGAATTGTTGGGATATTACTCATGTCTTCTACTGTGAAGACTGACGCAAAGTACTTATTCAGTTCCTCAGCTATTTCCTTGTCTCCCATCACAAAATTACCAGCGTAATTTTGGAGCGGCCCAATGTGTATGAGACAAGCAGGGGTACTCCCATCCCGCACAAACCAAGGATCAGCAGCACTCACCCTGGACAAACCAGGGTGCTATAGACCAGTGAGCCTAACGTCGATAGTAGGGAAGTTTCTAGAGTCCATGTCAGGAATATTGTAGTAGAACATTTGGAAAGCAGTGGTGTAATCAACGTCTCACACAGCAGTAGTCTCACATAGCAGCGAAGGGATTATGCGTAGTGTCTTGAGATGGATAGAAAACTGGTTAGCATACAGGAAGCAAAAAGTCTGAATAAATTCACGACATCCTAAAGGAGGAGGGTAAATGAGCTTGTTGTGCACATTGAAATTGGCCGGTACGATGTGGGCATCACAGAGACGTCGTTGCAAGGGGATCAGGGCTGGGATCTAAATATACAAAGATATGTGCCCTGTCGAAAGGACAGGCAGATGGGCAATGGTGGTGGGGTTGCATTGTCAGTAAGGAATGAAGTTAAATCATTAGCAAGAAGAGATATAGGATCAGAAGGCATAGAACCTCTGTGGGTCGAGTTGGGAAATCGCAAACGTAAAAAAATCATGATGGGAGTTATGTGCAGGCCCCCAAGCAGGAATCAGAATGTGGGGCAGAAAATAAATCAGGAGATAGAAAAAGCATGTAAAAAAGGCAATATTACAATAATCATGGGGGATCTTCAATATGCAGATGGACTGGGAAAATCAGGTTGGTAATGGATCCAAAGAAAAGGAATTTGTGGAATGTCGAAGAGACGAGTTCTTGGAGCAGCTTGTGACAGAGCCTACTGGGGAACAGGCAGTTCTGGATTTGGTGATGTGTAATGAGGCAGATTTGATTGGGAACCTAAGTTGAAGGAACCTTGGGGAGCAATGGCCACAATATGATATAATTTACCCTACAGTTTGAGAGGGAGAAGCTGGAATCAGATATAACGGTATTACAATTAAATAAGGGTAACTACAAAGAGCTGAGGGAGGAGCTACCCAGAGTTGATTAGAAAAGGAGCCTAGCAGGGAAGACAGTGGGACAGAAAAGGCAGGGGTTTTGGGGGCTTATTCGGGTGATACAACAGAAATTCATCCCAAGGAGGAGGAAACATGCTAAGGGGAGGGCACGGCATCCATGGCTGACAAGGAAAGTCAAGGACAGCATAAAAGAAAAGGCATACAAAGTG
Source organism: Scyliorhinus torazame (assembly GCF_047496885.1). Classification (NCBI taxonomy): domain Eukaryota; kingdom Metazoa; phylum Chordata; class Chondrichthyes; order Carcharhiniformes; family Scyliorhinidae; genus Scyliorhinus; species Scyliorhinus torazame. The sequence continues at coordinate 285,866,774 of NC_092709.1, forward strand.
GCGAGGATTACTGGGAAGCCTTTAACAGTGAGCAGAAGACAACTAAAAAAGCAATAAGGCGGCAAAAGATGAAATATAAGTGCACGCTAGCTAGTAATATAAAAGAAGATAAGATATTTTTTCAATATATAAAAGGTAAGAACCATTGAACCACTGGAAAATATGGCTGGAGAAGTAATAATAGGAAACAAAGAAATGGCAGAGGAACTGAATAGTTACTTTGCATCAGTCTTCATGGTGGAAAATGCTAGTGGGATGCCAGAGTCCAGAAGAATGAGGGGGCTGAGGTGAGTATCGTGGCCATCACTAAGGAGAAGGTTCTGAGGAAACTGCAAGGTCTGAAGCTGGATAATTGACATGGACCGGATGGACTACACCACTGGATTCCAAAATAGATAGCTGAGGATATTGTGGAGGCATTGGTGGTGATCTTTCAGGAATCACTGGAGGCAGGGAGGGTCCTAGAGGACCGGAAAGCACCTAATATAACACCACTGTTTAAGAAGTGAGGGAGGCAGAAGATGGGAAATTATAGGCCGGTTAGCCTGACATCGGTCATTGGTAAGTTTTTAGAGTCCATTATTAAAGATGAGATCGCGGAGTACTTGGAGGTGCATGATAAAATAGGACTGAGTCAGCACGGCTTCAAGGGGAGGCCATATATGACAAATCTGTTGGAGTTCTTTGAAGAAGTAACAAGAAAGTTAGACAAGGGAGAATCAGTGGATGTTATTTATTTAGATTTCCAGTGTGCCTTTGACAAGGTGCCTCATAGGAGACTGTTAAATAAGTTAAAAGCCCACAGTGTTAAGGGTAAGATCCTGGCATGGATAGAGGATTGGCTGACTGCAGAAGGCAGAGTGTGGTGATAAAGAGGTCTTTTTCAGGATCGCAGCCGGTGACTAGTGTGTCTCGGGTCGGTGCTGGGATCACAACTTCTCACAATATACATTAATGATCTGAAGAAGGTTGCTAAGTTTGCAGATGATACAAAGATCTGTAGACGGACAGGTAGTATCGAGGAAACAAGGGGGCTGCAGATGGACCTGGACAGGATGGGAGAGTTGGCAAAGAAAGTTGGTGTCAGATGGAAGACAATGTTGGACAGTGTGAGATTATGCACTTTGGAAGGAGGAATGGAGGCATAGACTTTTCTAAATGGGGAAATGCAAGGCAAATTCAATGTTAGCATTCATGTCGAGCGGGCTAGAATACAAAAGCAGGGATGTACTTCTGAGGCTGTATAAAGCCCTGTTCAGACCACATTTGGAGTATTGTGAGCAGTTTTGGGCTCCATATCTAAGGAAGAATGTTCTGACCTTGGGAAGGGTTCAGAGGAGGTTCACAAGACAGTTGACGACTCTGGTTCTATACTCGATGGTGTTTAGAAGGATGAGGGGGCATCTCGTTGAAATTGGATACTGTGATGCCTGGATAGAGTGGACGTGGAGAGGATGTTTCCCCTTGTAGGAAAAACTGGGACGAGAGGACACAATCTTTGACTAAGGGACAACCCTTTAAAACAGAGATGAGAATGAATTTCTTCAGCTTGAGGGTGGTGAATCTGTGGAACTCTTTGCCGCAGAATGCTGTGACAGCCAAATCACTGAGTGTCTTCAAGACAGAGATAAATAGGTTCTTGATTAATAAGGGGATCAGAGGTTGTGGGGAGAATGCAGGAGAATGGGGATGAGAAAAATACCAGCCATGATTGAATGGCAGAGCAGACTCGATGGGCCGAGTGCCCTAATTTTGCTCCTGTGTCTTATGATTGTTGTAAAAATCCTTTTAGGAAAGGAAAACTGTCTACTTTGCTTGGTCTTTGACTCCATGTCCACAGCAATGTGATTGACTGTGAAATGGCCTTGCAAGCCACTCCGTCTTTTTCAGGCTGGGGCCCCGAGTGTTCACATTATATATTAATGATTTGAATGAGGGAACTAAATGTATTACCTCCAAATTTGCCGATGATGCAAAGTTGGGTGGGAGGGTGAGCTGTGAGGAGGGTGACAGAGATGCTTCAGCATGATTTGGACAGGCTGAGTGAGTGGGCATGGCAGGTGCAATGTCATGTGGATGAATGTGAGATTATCCACTTCGGTAGCCAAAAATAACAATTCAGATTATTTGAATGGTGTAAATTGACAGAGATGGATACTCAGCGAGATCTTGGTGCCCTCGTGCATCAGTCGCTGAAAGTAAGCGCGTAGATACTGGGCAGTGAAGAAGGCAAATGGTATGTTGGTCTTCATCGCGAGAGGATTTGAGTATAAGAATAGGGATGCTTTACTGCAGTTGTATAGGGCATTGGTGATGCCACCCTTGGAATGTGTGCAGTTTTGGTGTCATCTGAGGAAGGATGTTCTTGTTATGGAGTGAGTGCAGTGAAAGTTTAACAGACTGATTCCTGGGATGGTTGGACTGTCATATGAGGAGAGACTAAATGGGTTAGGATTATATTCATTGGAATTGAGAAGAGTGAGAGGGGATCTCATAGAAACTTACAAAATTGTAATAGGATTAGACAGGGTAGATTCAGAAAGAATGTTCCTGATGGTGGGGGGAGTCCAGAACCAGGGGTCATAGTTTGAGGATAAGGGATAAATCTTTTCGGACTGAGGTGAGGAGAAATTTCTTCACCTAGGGAGTGGTGAATCTGTGGTAGCGCTGAAAGTAGTTGAGGCCATGTGATTTCAAGAAGGAATTAGATATAGCTCTTGGGGCTTAAGGGATCAAGGTATATGGGGGGAGGAGGTGGGATCAGGATATTGAACTTGATGATCATAATGAATGGTGGAGCAGACTTGAAGGGCTGAATGCTATGTTATTTCATAGTTCCTGCAGAGATTCAGTTAGTAAAGGCACTGAGTGACAGGAACTTACAGACCAGAAGATATCAGACTCCATCCTCAATCTGTTTGATTTAGCTAGTTTCAATAAGACGGGCAATAGAGCACTGCAGTTGTCTGGGTTTGCACATCAGAAAAGAACCACTGCAAGTACTTGCGAAAATCCATTTCTCTGCAAGGGGAGATCCTTCAACCCATCAAGCCTGCAGTTTTGGAATATACACTGATGTCAATCTCTGTGCGGAGTCTGCACATTCTCCCCGTGTCTGTGTGGGTTTCCTCCGGGTGCTCTGGTTTCCTTCCACAAGTTCCGAAAGGCGAATTGAACATTCTGTATTTTCCTTCGGTGTACCCAAACAGGCGCTGGAGTGTGGCAACCAGGGGATTTTCACAGTAACTTCATTGCAGTGTTAATGTAAGCCTACTTGTGACAGTAATAAAGATTATTATTATGATGTGGCAGCTATTGTTTCCAGTTGCTGGTGGACAACAACATAACTCTGATTCATAATTTTCCTCTTTCCTTGGTACTATCAATTTTAATGCGATGAATTTGTTTTCCATAAATCACCAAAAATACTGCATACTGAAATTAGCTTCAAATTAGACATACTGGTCTGTCGATATTCTAGAAGTGAAAAAGATCAATGACTTCTAAAGGAAATTCAATAGGCACTTGAGGGGAAATAAACTTGAAGGGCATCGAGGATAGACCTGGGAAAGGACCTAACTCGATTGTTCTACGGACTCTTGAACTGGACTGTAAAAAGCCCAAAAGGTTTCTGTGCCATTCTGACTCTTCTCACCAAGGCTCCTTCAACGGCATCTTCAAGCCCCTGGCCCCTCTCACTGAGAAGAAGGGCAAAGTCAGTAAATGCATGGAAACACCAACACTGCAAGTCCCCTCCAAACTACACAACATCCTGACTTGGAACATTATCAACGTTCCTTCACTGTCGCTGAGTCAAAGCCCTGGAACTCCCTTCTGAACAGCACTGTGGCTGTTTCTTCACCACATGGACTGCAGTGGTTCAAGAATATGACTCATCAACTACCTTTTCCAGAGCAATTAGTAATGTGCAATCTATGTTCACCTAACTGGCAATGCCCTTGTTCCAAAAGTGAAGTTTTAAAAAGTTCTTGCTGAAGGATCCATCTCTTGGCGTGTGCATGTATTTTGAGAAAGTAAGCATGTAGATTTGTTGGTACATTAACTAGAATTAACATAGTTAGCTTTTACTTGGGTTGCAGTAAGAATCATTTCTTTCTCTTCAGTAAAATATTTGATTATCCCACAACTTTGCTGTGGTAAGAAGAGAAGTAACCCAGTTATGTAGACTTTGTGCAATCTACTGCCCAGGTCCAGGCCATTTAAGTCGTTAGTTAAGAGTCAGTGGCATCTCGGCTGATCACGTGGAACGTGAGAGGGCTGAACGGGCCGATAAAGAGGGCACGGGTACTCGCACACCTTAAGAAACTTAAGGCAGATGTGGTTATGTTACAGGAAACGCACCTGAAACTGATAGACCAGGTTAGGCTACGCAAAGGATGGGTGGGGCAGGTGTTCCATTCGGGGCTAGATGCGAAAAACAGGGGGGTGGCTATATTAGTGGGGAAGCGGGTAATGTTCGAGGCAAAGACGATAGTGGCGGATAACGGGGGCAGATACGTGATGGTGAGTGGCAAACTACAGGGGGAGACGGTGGTTTTGGTAAACGTATATGCCCCGAACTGGGATGATGCCAATTTTATGAGGCGGTGCTAGGACGCATTCCGGACCTAGAGATGGGAAAGCTGATAATGGGGGGAGATTTTAATACGGTGTTGGAACCAGGGCTGGATAGGTCGAAGTCCAGGACTGGAAGGAGGCCGGCAGCAGCCAAGGTACTTAAAGATTTTATGGAGCAGATGGGAGGTGTAGACCCGTGGAGATTTAGCAGACCTAGGAGTAAGGAGTTCTCGTTTTTCTCCTATGTCCATAAAGTCTACTCGCGAATAGACTTTTTTGTGCTGGGTAGGGCATTGATCCCGAAGGTGAGGGGAACGGAGTATACGGCTATAGCCATTTCGGATCACGCTCCACACTGGGTGGACTTGGAGGTAGGGGAGGAAACAGGAGGGCGCCCACCCTGGAGAATGGACATGGGACTAATGGCAGATGAGGGGGTGTGTCTAAGGGTGAGGGGGTGCATTGAAAAGTACTTGGAACTCAATGATAATGGGGAGGTCCAGGTGGGAGTGGTCTGGGAGGCGTTGAAGGCGGTGGTTAGAGGGGAGCTGATATCAATAAGGGCACATAAAGGGAAGCAGGAGAGTAAGGAACGGGAGCGGTTGCTGCAAGAACTTTTGAGGGTGGACAGACAATATGCGGAAGCACCGGAGGAGGGACTGTACAGGGAAAGGCAAAGGCTACATGTAGAATTTGACTTGCTGACTACAGGCACTGCAGAGGCACAATGGAGGAAGGCACAGGGTGTACAGTACGAATATGGGGAGAAGGCAAGCAGGTTGCTGGCACACCAATTGAGGAAAAGGGGAGCAGCGAGGGAAATAGGGGGAGTGAGGGATGAGGAAGGAGAGATGGAGCGGGGAGCGGAGAGAGTGAATGGAGTGTTCAAGACATTTTATAAAAAATTATATGAAGCTCAACCCCCGGATGGGAGGGAGAGATTGATGGGCTTCTTGGGTCGGCTGGAATTTCCCAAGGTGGAAGAGCAGGAAAGGGTGGGACTGGGAGCACAGATCGAGGTAGAAGAAGTGGTGAAAGGAATTAGGAGCATGCAGGCGGGAAAGGCCCCGGGACCGGATGGATTCCCAGTCGAATTCTATAGAAAATATGTGGACTTGCTCGCCCCGGTACTGACGAGGACCTTTAATGAGGCAAAGGAAAGGGGACAACTGCCCCCGACTATGTCTGAAGCAACGATATCGCTTCTCTTAAAGAAGGAAAAGGACCCGCTACAATGCGGGTCCTATAGACCTATTTCCCTCCTAAATGTAGATGCCAAGGTAATGGCAATGAGAATAGAGGAATGTGTCCCGGGGGTGGTCCACGAGGACCAAACTGGGTTTGTGAAGGGGAGACAGCTGAACACAAATATACGGAGGTTGTTAGGGGTAATGATGATGGCCCCACCAGAGGGAGAAACGGAGATAGTAGTGGCGATGGATGCCGAGAAAGCATTTGATAGAGTGGAGTGGGATTATTTGTGGGAGGTGTTGAGGAGATTTGGTTTTGGAGAGGGGTATGTTAGATGGGTGCAGCTGTTGTATAGGGCCCCAGTGGCGAGCGTGGTCACGAATGGACGGGGATCGGCATATTTTCGGCTCCATAGAGGGACAAGGCAGGGATGCCCTCTGTCCCCATTATTGTTTGCACTGGCGATTGAGCCCCTGGCGATAGCGTTGAGGGGTTCCAAGAAGTGGAGGGGAGTACTTGGGGGAGGAGAAGAGCACCGGGTATCTTTGTATGCGGACGATTTGCTACTATACGTGGCGGACCCGGCGGAGGGGATGCCAGAAATAATGCGGATACTTGGGGAGTTTGGGGATTTTTCAGGGTATAAATTGAACATGGGGAAAAGTGAGTTGTTTGTGGTGCATCCAGGGGAGCAGAGTAGAGAAATAGAGGACCTACCGTTGAGGAAGGTAACAAGGGACTTTCGTTACCTGGGGATCCAGATAGCTAAGAATTGGGGCACATTGCATAGGTTAAATTTAACGCGGTTGGTGGAACAGATGGAGGAGGATTTCAAGAGATGGGATATGGTATCCCTGTCAATGGCAGGGAGGGTGCAGGCGGTTAAGATGGTGGTCCTCCCGAGATTCCTCTTTGTGTTTCAGTGCCTCCCGGTGGTGATTACGAAGGCTTTTTTAAAAGGATTGAAAAGAGCATCATGGGTTTTGTGTGGGCCGGGAAGACCCCGAGAGTGAGGAAGGGATTCTTACAGCGTAGCAGGGATAGGGAGGGGCTGGCACTACCGAGCCTAAGTGAGTATTATTGGGCCGCTAATATTTCAATGGTGAGTAAGTGGATGGGAGAGGAGGAGGGAGCGGCGTGGAAGAGATTAGAGAGGGCGTCCTGTAGGGGGACTAGCCTACAGGCTATGGTGACAGCCCCATTGCCGTTCTCACCGAGGAACTACACCACAAGCCCGGTGGTGGTGGCTACACTGAAGATTTGGGGACAGTGGAGACGGCATAGGGGAAAGACTGGAGCCTTGGGGGGGTCCCCGATAAGAAACAACCATAGGTTTGCCCCGGGGGGAATGGATGGGGGATATGGAATGTGGCAAAGAGCAGGAATAACGCAACTGAAAGATCTGTTTGTGGATGGGAAGTTCGCGAGTCTGGGAGCGCTGACCGAGAAATATGGGTTGCCCCAAGGGAATGCATTCAGGTATATGCAACTGAGGGCTTTTGCGAGGCAACAGGTGAGGGAATTCCCGCAGCTCCCGACACAAGAGGTGCAGGACAGAGTGATCTCAAAGACATGGGTGGGGGATGGTAAGGTGTCAGATATATATAGGGAAATGAGGGACGAAGGGGAGACTATGGTAGATGAACTAAAAGGGAAATGGGAAGAAGAGCTGGGGGAGGAGATCGAGGAGGGGCTGTGGGCAGATGCCCTAAGCAGGGTAAACTCGTCGTCCTCGTGTGCCAGGCTAAGCCTGATTCAGTTTAAGGTATTACACAGGGCACATATGACTGGAGCACGGCTCAGTAAATTTTTTGGGGTGGAGGATAGGTGTGCGAGGTGCTCGAGCAGCCCAGCGAATCATACCCATATGTTTTGGTCATGCCCGGCACTACAGGGGTTTTGGATGGGGGTGACAAAGGTGCTTTCAAAAGTAGTAGGAGTCCGGGTCGAACCAAGCTGGGGGTTGGCTATATTTGGGGTTGCACAAGAGCCGGGAGTGCAGGAGGCGAGAGAGGCCGATGTTTTGGCCTTTGCGTCCCTAGTAGCCCGGCGCAGGATATTGCTAATGTGGAAAGAAGCCAAGCCCCCGGGGGTGGAGACCTGGATAAATGACATGGCGGGGTTTATAAAGCTAGAGCGGATTAAGTTCGTCCTAAGGGGGTCGGCTCAAGGGTTCACCAGGCGGTGACAACCGTTCGTCGAATACCTCACAGAAAGATAGACGGAATGGGAAAAAGAAGGCAGCAGCAGCAGCCCAGGATCGGGGGGGGGGGAGGAGGAACCAGAAGGACTCTCAGGGTTGTTAATATATACTGTATAGTATGTATAGGTCGTTGCTACAGATAATTATATATTGGACTGTTAAATTATATTTTTGGAGAGTGTTACTTGTGACAAGGCAGTTGCCAATTAGGGCTAGTTTTTATTTTTGTTATTTATTATTTATTCATTTTTTGTTTATAAAATAGGTCATTGTTATTTGTGTTGTTATATTGTGTAAAGGATGCACAATGTACTGTGTTGGTTGACCAAAAATTTTCAATAAAATATTTAATAAAAAAAAAAAAGAGTCAGTGGCATTGTCCTGGGTCTGGACTCTGATGTAGAGAGGTTAGGGACAACAGATTCCCTTCTCAAAGGAGTTAATAAACTAGATGGGCTTTTGTGAGAATCTGCTAGATTCATAGTAGTCGTTACTGAAGCTAGCGTTTATTCCTTGATGATTGTTGGAATTTTTTTGTATCTATGTTATATTATGTGTCTATGTATCTGTTATATTATATTATGCAGCACGGTAGCATTGTGGATAGCGCAATTGCTTCACAGCTCCAGGGTCCCAGGTTCGATTCCGGCTTGGGTCACTATCTGTGCGGAGTCTGCACATCTACAAAAGTGAGATTTTTAACTTTAATATTTTGCAGGTGAATTATATGTCTCTGGTCGTGAAGGAGATGATGCAATTGGAACAGGAACAAAAGACAAACCATTTAAAACAGCTTTTCGGGTAAACATGCTGTCTGATAGCTATTAAAAGAAATTCTTTGTTTTACTTAAAATATATGTAACTTGTGAATTGATTCTGTTTCTGCAGGCCTTACAGGCAGCAGGGAAGGAACCATTCCCAACTATTTATGTGGATTCCCAAAAGGAAAATGAGGTATTTAAAGGTGCTTCAATCAATATATACATTCCAGATGATATAATTAATTATGAGGCGGGATGAATGGTTAGCATGCTGACCTGGAACAAAACAGCAAGTAGTTTCAGGTTTGAATTTTGGTCTGTAACCTTGATTGGAGCAGGAGTTAGAGGCTGCAATTGACCTGTCAGGAAATCTGAATGTATTTTGCAAATGGTGCATTGACAATGTCCGAGATAATGCATTAGTTGAAGGGCATCAAACACATACATGTCTTGTATATCTACTTTATCTAATTTCTACCATATTTTCATTTGCATAATATTCATTCATGTGTGCTCTGCCCAAGGCAGGTCCTTGGCTCATTATCCACTGATGCTTCACCCAAAGCCATTTTGATGCTAACTTTTGGTTGTCCCGTAATATGTTGCTCGTTGTGTCGTTACTTAATTTGCTCTGTTTTATAACCTTTGCTCTAGAGACGCCAGGTATCTTTATGATACCACCACGAGGTTCAAGTTCAAGTGCTGATCAATAACTCAATACACCAGTTAGTACGTTTCAAATCAAAACACATTTATTATACACAGTCAATCAGTACTCATGCGTAAAACTCTACTTACTAGACTATCTCTAACACTAAAAGGCCTATACTTAGCTTTGGAACTGGCCCACCAGGTCAGGGGAACAAATGGCCTTTCGTTCGATTCTGATCGAAAGCTGGTATAGACTGGTAGCTAGGAGCGCCTATCTCGTAGCGTGCGTTGACTGGACACTTACTTGGTTGGTGCAGCTACTAGGCAGGACACGGTCAAGGGTTGTTTCGAGCTGCTGAGAGGTCCTGCCAAGAAGGACGAATTGAACTTGGGGACTCTATTTTATAGTCCCCAGGGGCTTCGCGCCCTTTTGGGCGGACCCCGTACCTGGTCCAAAGTGATTGGACCAAGTTCCATAATTCCATAATGATAATTAGCACCACATTCCATAATGATAATTAATTTACTTATGATTAATATGTGAATAGAATCAAACCAGCTCATCTACAATGGTAAACTTAAATTAAAAACATCTGACTATCTGAGCATTAGCTGGGAATTGTTTAATTACAATACAACAAGCTAACAATATGCAAAATGACATGCAAGCTTAAGTCCACTGTCTATTTGCAACAAATTGGTCAGCTTCCAATATTAGGATTATTTCTTGAACGATTTGTGTATAAATTTATGCAACGTCTTTGCTTGGGCAGTAAACTGAATGTGACTTTGGCCATTGCACCTTCCAGGGTGATGTTCTTGTTTCACCTTTGACCTATGTATGTGGTGATTTTAGTTGGCGTTTCGGCAAACCATGGGGTACAGACAAGTGCTTACCCTTACAGAGACAGCACCATTAAAAGTTTGAAGGAAGGTCCTTAATGAAAGGCCCTCTTCTGTGATAGTCCATTCATAATGCAAGGACGCTTGAGCCACGTTTTACATGGGGACAATCAATTGTCTTCCTTTAAATTGGTGGCACCATTAGATTTACAGAGAAAAGTTGGCCTAGCCAAAATGACTTCTACAACAAAAGTAATTAAAATAAAACTTAAGTCACAGAGTGCAGGAATCAAAGCAAAACTCTGTGCCATTCCCACTGAAAGTGAAAGATCTGAAACGATTGTAAATGATAATTGGTTATATTTCTGAAATCAGCTGGTCATTGAGTTGGCCCCTCCCCACTAAAACGTCAGAAAACCCGCCCAGAATTCCTGCCAGCTGTCCCGCACCATTTTGATGCAGGAAACCGTGTTAATCAGTTGCAAAATGCGACTTCCGCCCCCTATCTCGGGAGGAAGTCTTGCCTCTGAGACCTGTCAGAAAATTGGATGCCTTTCCATTCTGTAGTTCCAGCAGGTGGGAGTGTCACCACTGTTGGGGCTAGAATTAGACCTAACAGAATCCAGCCTCCAAGCTAATGGCCCGGGTAATGGGTCTGGGGAGGGGGGGGGGGGGGGGTCGAGTTTGAGAGGCTAAGGCAGAGGATAAAGGAGGTGGGGTTGATGCCTCCGAAAGGGGCAAGGGGCCTGCAAAGAAGGTTCCCCCTCCCCACTTGCCTGACACTAGCTGTGGAGCTAAGACTTCTGGTTTCTCGCTTTGTATGGGCCACTGCCACACTTGAAATACTTGCGGGTATATTAGTTACCATTAATTGTCCCCTTACAGGCATCCGTAAACACAGGAATGGACAGGTCCATCTGCCTCACCCTGACACTACTCTTCTCCCCCCAATCAAATTTCAGACTGGTTGGACCATTGCTCAATTTTACTTGCCCCCACCATCAGCGTGCGAGTGTGAAAGCAAGCCTAATTTGAGGCATTTATAAAGCAAACTGATGATGATGTACATCTGGGGACCATTGAAGTACCAATCCGAGCAAGTCATGCCGACATTTGCAGGTCATTTCTGGAATATTGCTTGCTATTTTGGCCATCCAATTCCATAAATAGGTAAAAACTAAGAAGGATTAATTGACCAAGAAGATTCTGGAGTTGCATGTTGAGATGATGAGAACCAATGGTTGCACTACTGGAAATTTGTCCTTGTTCTGTTGGTGACATCATTGCACTGCTACACTAACATGACTGCATTTGACATTTTAATTATTTTAAGCGCTGGGAGGTTATATCAAAATCGCAGATGAAAAGTGTTAAAAAGCTCTGGCAACGGGATCAAATGAAGAATGAATCAAAAGAAAAAAGGGAGGTAAGCAAAATCGTTGTTCATTTTGTACACTTCTCAGTTTGAACATAGAACAGTACAGGCCCTTCGGCCCATAATGTTGTGCCGACCATTTATCCTAATCTAAGATCAACCTAACCTACACCCCTTCAATTTACTGCTGTCCATGTGCCTGTCCCAAGAGTTGCTTAAATGTCCCTAATGTCTCTGACTCTACATCTCTGCTGGCAGTGCATTCCACGCATCCACCACTCTCTGTGTAAAGAACCTACCTCTGACATCTCCCCTATACCTTCCTCCAATGACCATAAAACTATGTCGCCTCGTGACAGCTATTTCCGCCCTGGGGAAAAGTCTCTGGCTATCCACTCTATCCATGCCTCTCATCACCTTGTACACCGCTATCAAGTCACCTCTGTTCCTTCTTCGCTCCAGTGAGAAAAGTGCTAGCTCCCTCAACCTTTCTTCATAAGACATGCCCTCCAGTTCAAACAGCATCCTGGTAAATCTCCACTGCACCCTCTCCAAAACATCCGTATCCTTCCTATAATGAGGCGACCAGAACTGGACACAATATTCCAAATGTGGTCTACCAGGGTTTTATAAAGCTGCAGCAAAACTTCGTGACCCTTAAACTCAATCCCCCTGTTAATGAAAGCCAACACACCATACACCTTCTTAACAACCCTGTCAACCTGGGTGACAACTTTGAGAGCTCTATGTATGTGGACCCTAAGATCCCTCTGTTCCTCCACACTTCCAAGAATCCTGCCTTTAACCCTGTATTCAGCATTCAAATTCGACCTTCCAAAATGAATCACTTCGCATTTATCTAGGTTGAACTCCATCTGCCACTTCTCAGCCCAGATCTGCATCCTGTCAAATGTCCTGTTGTAACCTGCAACAGCCCTCGACACTATCTACAACTCCACCAACCTACGTGTCATCGGCAAACTTACTAACCCACCCTTCCACTTCCTCATCCAAGTCATTTATAAACCACAAAGAGCAGAGGTCCCAGAACAGATCCCTGCAGGATACCACTGGTCACCGACCTCCAGGCGGAATATTTTCCATCCACTACCACTCGCTTTTTTATTTCGGCCAGGCAATTCTGTATCCAGACAGCCAAATTTCGCTGTATCCCATGCCCCCTGACTTTCTGAATGAGCCTACCATCGAGCTCAAGTTTCCTGGATTGATTTTAATTGGGCATGCGAATTGGTAGACAAGGTCCATCTCTTCGGTCCTATTGGCACGGTAGCATGGTGGTTAGGACTGTTACTTCACAGCGCCAGGGTCCCAGGTTCGGTTTCCGGCTTGGGTCACTGTGCGGAGTCTGCATAGGTTTCCTCCAGGTGCTCCGGCTTCCTCCCACATGTCCTGAAAGACGTGATGTTAGGGAAATTGGACATTCTGAATTCTTCCTCCGTGTACCCGAATAGGTGCCGGAGTGTGGCGACTACTGGCTTTTCACAGTAACTTCATTGCAGTGTTAATGTAAGCCGAGTTGTGACAATAATAAAGATTATTATTATTATTTCACTTTCTCTCTTAATGACAAACGACAGTCGCATGATGCAACAATGTGGCATTAGATGAAGAAAAGTCCCAGTGTAACGTTTAAGTAACCATAGGTTCAAATTTGTTTCCTATTGATTGAATGTGGGTGGCGCTGGCTGAGCCAGCATTTATTGGCCATACCTACCAAGTGGATCACATGCAGGCCAGACCAAGCAAGGATGGCAGATTTCCTTCCCTGAAGGACATTGGTGATAGTTTTTTAATAAGGGTCTTTTCATGGTCATCATTAGATTTTTAATTCAATATATTTTCTGTAGTGGGATTTGAATCCAGGTCACCAGAGCAGTACCCTGGGCCTCTGGATTACGAGTCTAGTCTAGTGACAATCCACTGTGCCACCGTCTTGGTTGAAGATGTAATTTGTGGCCAGCATAGCTTGTTCAGACCTTAACCTTTAAAAAAAATAACTAGCATTTATACAAAGCTTTTCATCACTGCGTAACATCCAAAAGTGTTTCATGGCAAGCCAAATAGGCTCCGTGAAGTGGAGTAATGACCAATTTACACACAGCAATGCTCTACGTACGACTCTGATATTCCATTTTTAGCGACAAAGAAAACCTCTGCTGCTCTTCAGACGATGCCACTGGATTTTTTGTTTTTAAATGTATTTTATTACAAACATGTGTCAAAACAGGTTACAGCAAATAAACACCCCGAGAGACATAATACTCAACAATCAACTATACAGTCTGTACAGATGGTCCCATTTTCAACCCCCGACCCGCGACGAACACGGTCACAAACAACCCCCACCTTTTCTCAAACTCCCCCAGCAGAGCCCCTTAACTCATACTTTATCTTCTCTAATCGCAGGAAGTCGTACAGGTCACCCAACCAAGCCGCTACCCTCGGTGGCGATGCCACCACTCCAGTAAAATTCACCGCCGTGTAATAAGAGAGGCAAAGGCCACGACATTGGCCTTTTCTTCTCCATGAGCTCCGGCTTCTTTGAAATCCCAAATATCGCACCAAAGGGTCCGGGTCCACCTCCTCCTCCACTATCCTGGCTAAGACCGCGAACACTCCCGAATTCTTCCCAATTTTTCGCAACCCCCAACATGTGCGTGTGATTCGCTGGCCCCGCCCACATCTTTCACTCATCTGCTATCCCCTTAAAGAACCCACTCATTCTCGCCCAAGTCATATGCACCCTGTGTACCACCTTAAACTGTATCAGGCTCATCCTTGCACAAGAGGAGGTCCCGTTTACCCTACGCAGTGCCTCACTCCATACTCCCCAATTGATGATCTCTCCCAACTCCGCTTCCCATTTCTCCTTGATCTTCACCACCCGCTCGCCTCCCCCAGCCATTTATATATATCCCTAATACTTCCCTCCCCTTCCACATCCGGAAGCAGCAGTCACTCCAGCAGGGTGTATCCTGGGAACCTAGTGAACCCCCTCCAGACCTTTCGCACAAAGTCCCTGACGTGCAGATACCTGAACTCACCCCCCCTCGGCAGCTCTACCCTCTCCCTTAGCTCCTCCAGACTGGCGAACCCTTCCTCCAAATACCAGATCCCTCACCTTGACCAGCCTCGCCTCCCTCCACCTCCTGTATACACTATCCATCCCCCCTGGCTCAAACCCATGATTCTCGCACCGCGGCGTTAGCACCGACATTCCTTCCACCCTAAAATGCCTCCTGAACTGATTCCATATCTTCACTGGATTGCATCACTGGGCTCCCCGAATAACTACTCAGAGCCATTGGCAACGCTGTCATCACCATAGCCCTCAAACTAGACCCCTAACAAGATTCCTCCTCCATCCTAACCCACTGTACCCCTTCTCCTTCCCACCATCGCCACACTTTGACAACATTCGCCGCCCGATAATAATGAAGCAAGTTCGGCAACACCCCCCCCCCCCCCTTCTGCCTCTGGAGCAGGGTCCTGATGCCACTGGCTCTTTGATGTCCACCTGGGAAGGCAGATTTTAACTTTAACACCCCACCCCAACAAGTTCCAACAGTGCAGCACTCACTCAGTTGAGCACTGGAGTGTCAATCTAGATATTGGCCTTGAGCATCTGGACCAGCAGTTGATCCCATGATTTTCTGATTGGTGCGCGGTCTACCACTGAGCCAAGTTCAATGCCAATATTTTAAATTTAGAATGTTGTTGAATAGTAAAATATTTGATCAGTGCTTGTGTTAATTTAAATCCAACTTGTACTGATAGAATGAAAGTTTTTGTTTTTATTAGGAGCTGTGTGGGTTTTAAATAAGTGAATTTGGACAATTTGAACTGATTTCTTCGGTATATGTCCACACTGCAAAACCTTCATAAATAAGTAACAATTGGCAATCTTTCGTCCACTGGGATGAATGATATCGGAAAACTGTTAATTGTCTTTTTTTCTGAGGTCAGGCTTCCCTGTACTTCAGATGACTGTACAAAAAAAATGCTTTTTTGTGTTCCAAAATGTGTTCTGCCATCACTTAATAAAATCTCTGAATAATTTGACCCTTGCAGTTTTTCTTCTACCACTGAAGTTTGAATTAGTTTCAACATTTATATTGTATTTGGGATTGGAGTGAAGAAAAACTGGGAAAATGCAGGTCCCAGAAATGAAGTATAATGCTAAGAGTTCAGTTGTCTAGTTTTAGCAAATCACCTTTCTGCTGTGCGTCACGCTGAACAATTATGTTCTAACCTTTTGCTTTGTGAAGACCCATGGAATAATATGTTTGCTCTCGACCTGTGTTTTAAGATAAATAATTCTACCACTAAAAAATGAGTAGCCGATTATTTACTTGAACCTGTGAAGGTAATACTTCACATGAACAATAAGTAGACTTCAACAAACAATTGTTTAAAGAAAAATGGCAAAGCGATTCAGGGGTACAGATGGGCAACTCATCAAGAGCAGCATTGCAGGTTCACTAAGCAATTAAAAATGCTTTGGGTGGATTGGATTTGTTTATTGTCATGTGTACCACGGTACAGTGAAAAGTATTGTTCTGCTTACAGCCCAGACAGATCATTCCGTTCTTGAAAAAACATAGGGCAAACATAAATACATAATGTAAATACATAGACACCGAGTGTAGCATACAGAGGTATAGTACTACTCAGTGGAGCAGATGTGTGAAGCGATCAGATCAGTCCATATGAGGGTTGTTTAGGAGTCTGTTAATAGCGGGGAAGAAGCTGTTTTTGAATCTGTTAGTGCGTGTTCTCAGACTTTAGTACCTCCTGCCCGATGGAAGAAGTTGGAAGAGTGATTAAGTAGGGTTGGAGGGGTCTTTGATTATGCTGCCGCTTTCCCTGGCCAGACATCAGTCACGTGCTATGCACAGTCATGGTCTCAATACTATAAAAGGGGCATAGATACAGTAAAGAGTGCATAAAAAGATGCATATGGATGACACCAGAACTGATCATCCCTATCGGGAAAGATTGAAAAAGTTGGGACCCTTTTTCTTAAGCAAAGAGAGGACTTTGGGGAAACCAAGTGGAGGTCTTAAAAATTATGAATTGTTTGGACAGGGTAGTACTGGCGAGAATGTTTCCACTTGTGGGAGAATTGAAGATGGCGGTCATAAATAGTTACTAATAAATCAAATGGGGAAATTTCTTCATTCAGTGACTGACATGCGAAATTCGCACCAGATAAGTGAAACTTTCAAAAGGAAACTCAACCAGTAATGACAGAATAGGGAATAGAAAACTATGCAAGGCTGAGAGGAAGAAGATGGAATGGGAGGTGATGTATGAAATACAAGCATTAGGAGAGACGGGTTAGGCTAAATGGGCAATTTCTGTGCTGTATGCTATTTCATTTGTAGAGCTGTAGCAGTTGGGTTGGGTGTGTTTAGATATTTATAGAATTATTGTGAGGAGGGGCAGAACTGTATACATTTTATAGTAAATGATCATATTTTAAAATCTCTTATTTTTAATAGCTGGAAGATGGATTGCGACGGGAGAAGAATCTGGAAGAGGCCAAAAAGATAGTTATTAAACTGGATGTTAGTCTTGGTGAACCACATCAGGTAATCGACAATACAAATTAAAAATTGACAATACGTATGCTATAAAGTGCAGTAAGGTAATGATGCATACAGCAATTTTATCTGGGCAATACACTTGGGTAATTTTTATCATAGAATTTACAGTGCAGAAGGAGGCCATTCGGCCCATCGAGTCTGCACCGGCTCTTGGAAAGAGCACCCTACCCAAAGTCAGCACCTCCACCTCATCCCCATAACCCAATAATCCCACCCAACACTGGGCAATTTTGGACACTAAGGGCAATTTATCATGGCCAATCCACCTAACCTGCACATCTTTGGACTGTGGGAGGAAACCGGAGCACCCGGAGAAAACCCACGCGCACACGGGGAGGATGTGCAGACTCCGCACAGACAGTGACCCAAGCCGGAATCGAACCTGGGACCCTGGAGCTGTGAAGCAACTGTGCTATCCACAATGCTACCGTGCTGCTGCTATCCACAATGCTACCGTGCTGCCCCTATTTTATAATAGCCCATGTGAAATCATGTTGATATATCATTGGGCAACCTGTGTTATTTGAGGTACAATGGGGTGGGGGTTCCCTATATCATTGGGTAATTTGTTTTATTTTGTGGAAGATTGGGGTGGGGGATTCCCTTCCACCCCCTCAATTTGAATTGCAGAAAGTAAGTAATAAATAAATTGTCCTCCAAAGCTTTTTATGTCATAGGAAAATCAGCGTTTATAATTAAAGAATTTAAACTCTATTCAGTCAAACAATTTAGGAACTGGTCTAGTACTTGGGTAAACCAATGCAAAACATCAAACTATCTCTGGACTGACGCAGATCTGTTGGACATAACCAATTGAAATAGCAAAATAATTAATTTCTCATTTTTTGTCTTAAAGGCATTTTTTGTCTTAAAGGCATTTTTAGAAAATTACTTCAGGGTGGTATTTGGAACATTAGGCAGGTATGTTTTATGGATATTGAGTACTGTGAAGAATACCTTGGAGGGTGTGTCCCATGGGTGTGAGTTGCACCGTGCCAAATGAGAAACGCCCTCTGTGGTTGTGACAATGGAACTGGATCAAAGTTCATTAAAACACTTAGTCAGGATAGAAGGTGCAAGTGCTTGAGGTAAAAGGGAGCAAGGATGGGCAGTAGTTAGGAACATAGGAGCAGGCCATTCGTCCCCGAGCTGCTGTAAATAATGTTGTAAGTCCAAATAACTTTTATTGAGGTTTTGAGTAAAAACTGAATTTGTTTTTTTCATTGATTTGCTCAATTTATTTTTCATTACCATGTTCATAGATAAAAATCCGCAGCACAGAAGCACATAGAACACAACGAGTGAAGATCTTTGGCTGGATCCACAGGTTACGTAGACAAGGTTTGTGTTCCACCTTTTGGAATAATTTACATACTAGTCTAGGAAAACGTTTAGCAGGTTAATAGTTGTTGCTTTTACTAGCACACTTCGTACACTGGTTCCAAAATCTGTCCTGAATGAAAAGATTTGGATGTCTTCAGCCAAGCCACAACTGATTTTTTTGACTTTTTAATCTGGGAAGTTTGTAGTTGGGCTCCACTTTGGCGTTAAAACTTCCTTAATTGAACTGTAGGATTGAAAACTTGGTATCATTGATATCATGTACACAATGGTTGAAGTTTTCTGGGATGTTTGCGGAGCTCCCAAACCTCAGATCGAAAAAAGCAGCATTTGACTTTAACCACTTTTCTAACTTAATTTAAGCTGTGCTCCTCTCAGCTAACAGTTGGGAGATTGTCTCTCTCTCTCTCTCTCTCTCTCTCTCTCTCTCTCTTTCCCCCCCCCACCCCTCAATATAGTTTTTTTTCAACTACACAGGACAATAAGCAAAATACCTTTCCATTAAAATATGAATATATGTTTATCTTACCAGGAAAGAACTTAATGTTTGTTGTTCTGCGTGATGGCACAGGATTTCTGCAATGCGTCTTCAATGATGAGCTGGTAATAAGACTTATTTTCAGTTATTTTAGTATGATTTATCAAAAGTTCAATCATTGTTCTTTAAGTGTGGGAATCACACATCAGAGGTGATGGTCTAGATTTGATTTTTGTTGTGTTAAAGTTGAAATGAATTGTAGATCCACTTAAAATCTTAAGCAATTCCCACCTCTTTCTCTGCTCACATTCAAGTTCTTGGAACAATTTTAAAGTCCTGTTTGAATATATATACCCATACCTAATATCTTCTCTTTCTCTTCAGTGTCAGTGCTACGATGGACTAGTACTATCGACCGAGAGCTCCATTGCAGTTTATGGAACTTTGCAAGTTGTGCCAGAAGGCAAGATGGTAAAGACGTTTTCAATAAATAGGAGTGTAAGAATCTGGGAATGTTAAAAGGCAAATTAGTCTACCTTGCTCAACTGTACCCCAAAGTACATTTGTTTCTTGTGGTACAAGGACTGCTTTATTTTAAGTGATTTAAATTCCACCTGCTAACACAGTGGGATTTGAATACTTGTTTCCAGAGCATTTGGGTCTCCCAACAGAGTGAGGCAATGACATAGTGGGATTGTCACTGGACTAGTAATTCAGTTATCCAGAATAATGCTCAGTGGCCAAGGTTTGAATCTCACCACTGCAGGAAATTTGAATTCAATTAAAAAAATCTGGAATTAAGAGTCTAATGATGACCATTGTCAATTGTTGTTTAAAAACCCTTTAGAGAAGGAAATCTACCATCTTTGCTTGGTCTGTGACTCCGGGTCTACAGCAATGTGGTTGATTCTGAAATGGCGTTGCAAGCCACTCCAGTCAAGCGCAATTAGCGATTGTCAATAAATGATGGCGCAGTCAGCGATGCCCACATCCCATGAATGAATTTTTTAAAATGAGTGTGGGCCTCTGTTACCACCAGGCTACCATTTCCCCTCAAATGAAAGAAACTTTCCAAGTCACATGATTAAGTTAAATGTGGATCCTTTAAAAATGGGTGCAGGTAGTATTTGAAATGAAAATAAGGAAATGGCAGACTTGTTTGCTAATTGGGCAGACTGCTGCAAAGTGATAGCAGAAGAGGACAATGTACCCGATATTCAAGGGTAACTTACTAACGTTAATGGAAGCAAAAACACCTGGAAAAATAAGGCAGTAAAGACTGAAAAATTCCCTTGCACTGAGAGTTACCACCAAGGATTTTAAATAAATCATAGTATCATAGAATTTACAGTGCAGAAGGAGGCCATTCGGCCCATCAAGTCTGCACTGGCCCTTGGAAAGAGCACCCTACCCAAGCCCACACCTCCACCCCATCCCTGTAACTCCGCCCAATCTTTTTGGATGCTAAGGGCAATTTATCACGGCCAATCCATCTAACCTGCACATCTTTGGACTGTGGGAGGAAACTGGAGCACCCGGAGGAAACCCAAGCAGACACGGGGAGAACGTGCAGACGCCACACAGACAGTGACCCAAGCCAGGAATCGAACCTGGGACCCTGGAGCTGTGAAGCAATTGCGCTAACCCCTGTGCTACCGTGCTACAGTGAATAAATTGAAAATACTTCACCATAATTAGCAAAGCTCTTTTGATTCAGGAATTGTCCCTTTTAGACTGGAAAATTGAAAATGTAACTTCATTATTTAAGAAAGGTGTAAGAGTAGCTAGGAAACTTTAGAATTTTAGACCTGGCCTAACATTTGTTACTGGAATCTGTCATGAAGCACCAAGTGACTGAGTTGATTTTTTTTTTTTTTTTAATAAATATTTTATTGAAAATTTTTGGTCAACCAACACAGTACATTGTGCATCCTTTACACAATATTATAACAACACAGATAACAATGACCTATTTTATATAAACAAAAAACAAAAAATGAATAAATATTAAATAACAAAAATGAAAACTAGCCCTAATTGGCAACTGCCTTGTCACAAGCTACACCCCCCCCCGCCCACCCCCCCCACCCCCCCCACCCAAATCCTGAGCTGCTGCTGCTGCCTTCTTTTTTCCCCCCATCTATCTATCCGCAAGATATTCAACGAACGGTTGCCACCGCCTGGTGAACCCTTGAGCCGACCCCCTCAGGACGAAATTAATCCGCTCTAGCTTTATAAACCCTGCCATGTCATTTATCCAGGTCTCCACCCCCGGGGGCTTGGCTTCTTTCCACATTAACAATATCCTGTGCCGGGCTACTAGGGACGCAAAGGCCAAAACATCGGCCTCTCTCGCCTCCTGCACTCCCGGCTCTTGTGCAACCCCAAATATAGCCAACCCCCAGCTTGGTTCGACCCGGACTCCTACTACTTTTGAAAGCGCCTTTGTCACCCCCATCCAAAACCCCTGTAGTGCCGGGCATGACCAAAACATATGGGTATGATTCGCTGGGCTTCTCGAGCACCTCGCACACCTATCCTCCACCCCAAAAAATTTACTGAGCCGTGTTCCAGTCATATGTGCCCTGTGTAATACCTTAAACTGAATCAGGCTTAGCCTGGCACACGAGGACGACGAGTTTACCCTGCTTAGGGCATCGGCCCACAGCCCCTCCTCGATCTCCTCCCCTAGCTCTTCTTCCCATTTCCCTTTTAGTTCATCCACCATAGTCTCCCCTTCGTCCCTCATTTCCCTATATATATCTGACACCTTACCATCCCCCACCCATGTCTTTGAGATCACTCTGTCCTGCACCTCTTGTGTCGGGAGCTGCGGAAATTCCCTCACCTGTTGCCTCGCAAAAGCCCTCAATTGCATATACCTGAATGCATTCCCTTGGGGCAACCCATATTTCTCGGTCAGCACTCCCAGACTCGCGAACTTCCCATCCACAAATAGATCTTTCAATTACGTTATTCCTGCTCTTTGCCACATTCCATATCCCCCGTCCATTCCCCCCGGGGCAAACCTATGGTTGTTTCTTATCGGGGACCCCCCCAATGCTCCAGTCTTTCCCCTATGTCGTCTCCACTGTCCCCAAATCTTCAGTGTAGCTACCACCACCGGGCTTGTGGTGTAGTTCCTCGGTGAGAACGGCAATGGGGCTGTCACCATAGCCTGCAGGCTAGTCCCCCTACAGGACGCCCTCTCTAATCCCTTCCACGCCGCTCCCTCCTCCTCTCCCATCCACTTACTCACCATTGAAATATTAGCGGCCCAATAGTACTCACTTAGGCTCGGTAGTGCCAGCCCCCCCCTATCCCTACTACGCTGTAAGAATCCCTTCCTCACTCTCGGAGTCTTCCCGGCCCAAACAAAACCCATGATACTCTTTTCTATCCTTTTAAAAAAAGCCTTCGTAATCACCACCGGGAGGCACTGAAACACAAAGAGGAATCTCGGGAGGACCACCATCTTAACCGCCTGCACCCTCCCTGCCATTGACAGGGCTACCATATCCCATCTCTTGAAATCTTCCTCCATCTGTTCCACCAACCGCGTTAAATTTAGCCTGTGCAATGTGCCCCAATTCTTAGCTATCTGGATCCCCAGGTAACGAAAGTCTCTTGTTACCTTCCTCAACGGTAGGTCCTCTATTTCTCTACTCTGCTCCCCTGGATGCACCACAAACAGCTCACTCTTCCCCATGTTCAATTTATACCCTGAAAAATCCCCAAACTCCCCAAGTATCCGCATTATTTCTGGCATCCCCTCCGCCGGATCCGCCACATATAGTAGCAAATCATCCGCATACAAAGATACCCGGTGTTCTTCTCCTCCCCTAAGTACTCCCCTCCATCTCTTGGAACCCCTCAGCGCTATCGCCAGGGGCTCAATCGCCAGTGCAAACAGTAATGGGGACAGAGGACATCCCTGCCTTGTCCCTCTATGGAGCCGAAAATATGCCGATCCCCGTCCATTCGTGACCACACTCGCCACTGGGGCCCTATACAATAGCTGCACCCATCTAACATACCCCTCTCCAAAACCAAATCTCCTCAACACCTCCCACAAATAATCCCATTCCACTCTATCAAATGCTTTCTCGGCATCCATCACCACTACTATCTCCGTTTCACCCTCTGGTGGGGCCATCATCATTACCCCTAACAGCCTCCATATATTCGTGTTCAGCTGTCTCCCCTTCACAAACCCAGTTTGGTCCTCGTGAACCACCCCCGGGACACATTCCTCTATTCTCATTGCCATTACCTTGGCCAGGACCTTGGCATCCACATTTAGGAGGGAAATTGGTCTGTAGGACCCGCATCGTAGCGGGTCCTTTTCCTTCTTTAAGAGAAGCGATATCGTTGCTTCAGACATAGTCGGGGGCAGTTGTCCCCTTTCCTTTGCCTCGTTAAAGGTCCTCGTCAGTACCGGGGCGAGCAAGTCCAAATATTTTCTATAGAATTCAACTGGGAATCCGTCCGGTCCCGGGGCCTTTCCCGCCTGCATACTCCTAATTCCTTTCACCACTTCTTCTACCTCGATCTGTGCTCCCAGTCCCACCCTTTCCTGCTCTTTCACCTTGGGAATTTCCAGCCGATCCAAAAGGTCCATCATTCTCTCCCTCCCATCCGGGGGTTGAGCTTCATATAATTTTTTATAAAATGTCTTGAACACTTCATTCACTCTCTCCGCTCCCCGCTCCATCTCTCCTTCCTCGTCCCTCACTCCCCCTATTTCCCTCGCTGCTCCCCTTTTCCTCAATTGGTGTGCCAGCAATCTGCTCGCCTTCTCCCCATATTCATACTGTACACCCTGCGCCTTCCTCCATTGTGCCTCTGCAGTGCCTGTAGTCAGCAAGTCAAATTCCACATGCAGCCTTTGCCTTTCCCTGTACAATCCCTCCTCCGGTGCTTCCGCATATTGTCTGTGCACCCTCAAAAGTTCTTGCAGCAACCGCTCCCGTTCCTTACTCTCCTGCTTCCCTTTATGTGCCCTTATTGATATCAGCTCCCCCCTAACCACCGCCTTCAACGCCTCCCAGACCACTCCCACCTGGACCTCCCCATTGTCATTGAGTTCCAAGTACTTTTCAATACATCCCCTCACCCTTAGACACACCCCCTCATCCGCCATTAGTCCCATGTCCATTCTCCAGGGTGGGCGCCCTCCTGTTTCCTCCCCTATCTCCAAGTCCACCCAGTGTGGGGCATGATCCGAAATGGCTGTAGCCGTATATTCCGTTCCCCTCACCTTCGGGATCAATGCCCTACCCAGCACAAAAAAGTCTATGCGCGAATAGACTTTATGGACATAGGAGAAAAACGAGAATTCCTTACTCCTAGGTCTACTGAATCTCCACGGGTCCACACCTCCCATCTGCTCCATAAAATCTTTAAGCACCTTGGCTGCTGCCGGCCTCCTACCAGTCCTGGACTTCGACCTATCCAGCCCTGGTTCCAACACCGTGTTAAAGTCTCCCCCCATTATCAGCTTTCCCCTCTCTAGGTCCGGAATGCGTCCTAGCATTCGCCTCATAAAATTGGCATCATCCCAGTTCGGGGCATACACGTTTACCAAAACCACCATCTCTCCCTGTAGTTTGCCACTCACCATCACGTATCTGCCCCCGTTATCCGCCACTATAGTCTTTGCCTCGAACATTACCTGCTTCCCCACTAATATAGCCACCCCCCTGTTTTTCGCATCCAGCCCCGAATGGAACACCTGCCCCACCCATCCTTTGCGCAGCCTAACCTGGTCTATCAGTTTCAGGTGCGTTTCCTGTAACATAACCACATCTGCTTTAAGTTTCTTAAGGTGTGCGAGTACCCGTGCCCTCTTTATCGGCCCGTTGAGCCCTCTCACGTTCCACGTGATCAGCCGAGTTGGGGGGCTTCCCACCCCCACCCCCTTGCCGATTAGCCATCATCTTTTTCCAGCTTCTCACCCAGTTCCCACGCAGCTGTATCTCCCCCAGGCGGTGCCCCCCCGCCCATCCTCTCCCGTACCCGCTCCCCCCTTTCCCCAGCAGCAGCAACCCAGTAATTCCCCCCTCCCACCCCCCCCCCCCCCCCCGCTAGACCCCCCGCTAGCGTAATTACTCCCCCCATGTTGCTCCCAGAAGTCAGCAAACTCTGGCTGACCTCGGCTTCCCCCCGTGACCACGGCTCGCACCGTGCGACGCCCCCTCCTTCCTGCTTCTCTTTTCCCGCCATAATTATCATAGCGCGGGAGCCAAGCCCGCGCTTCTCCCTTGGCCCCGCCCCCCATGGCCAACGCCCCATCTCCTCTCCCTCCCCACCTCCCCCCATCACCACCTGTGGGAGAGAGAAAAGTTACCATACCGCAGGATTAGAACATAAAACCCCTCTTCGCCCCCCACATTCGCCCCACCACTTTGTCCAAACGTTCTTTTTAATAATCCACTCATTCCAGTTTTTCTTCTACAATAAAAGTCCACGCTTCATCCGCCGTCTCAAAGTAGTGGTGCCTCCCTTGATATGTGACCCACAGTCTTGCCGGTTGCAGCATTCCAAATTTTATCTTCCTTTTATGAAGCACCGCCTTGGCCCGATTAAAGCTCGCCCTCCTTCTCGCCACCTCCGCACTCCAGTCTTGATAAACGCGGATCACCGCGTTCTCCCATTTACTGCACCGAGTTTTCTTCGCCCATCTAAGGACCATTTTTCTATCCGTAAAACGGAGGAATCTCACCACTATGGCTCTGGGAGTTTCTCCTGCTCTCAGTCCTTGCGCCATAACTCGGTACGCTCCCTCCACCTCCAACGGACCCGTCGGGGCCTCCGCTCCCATTAACGAGTGCAGCATCGTGCTCACATATGCCCCGACGTCCGCCCCCTCCACACCTTCAGGAAGACCAAGAATCCTCAGGTTGTTCCTCCTTGCGTTGTTTTCCAGTGCCTCCAACCTCTCCACACATCGTTTCTGATGTGCCTCCTGTATCTCCGTCTTCACCACCAGGCCCTGTATATCGTCCTCATTCTCGGCTGCCTTCGCCTTCACGACCCGAAGCTCCTGCTCCTGGGTCTTTTGTTCCTCCTTTAGCCCTTCGATCGCCTGTAGTATCGGGGCCAGCAGCTCTTTCTTCATTTCCTTTTTTATCTCCTCCACGCAGCATTTCAAGAACTCTTGTTGTTCAGGGCCCCATATGAAACTGCCACCTTCCGACGCCATCTTGGTTTTTGCTTGCCTTCCTTGCCGCTGTTCCAAAGGATCCGCTGCAATCCGGCCACTTTCCTCTCCTTTTTCCATCCGTGGCCAGGGGGAATTCCCTTCTGGTTTACCGCACGGTGTTTTTAGCCGTTAAAATTGCCGTTGGGGCTCCTATCAAGAGCCCAAAAGTCCGTTCCACCGGGAGCTGCCGAAACATGCGACTTAGCTGGTCATCGCCGCACCCGGAAGTCGACTGAGTTGATTTTGGATAGCAAACCTGAATTTGTAAAAGATAAGTCATGCCTAATGAACCTAATTATATTTTTTCAGGAAGTAACTGAAGTAGTAAATGGGCATGACTATGGATATAGCTTATATGGATTTCCAAGATACACTCAGTAAGGTTCACTTAAGAGTCTATTACCTTGAGAGACTATAAACTCAAAATTGAAGGTAAATTATTGGCCTGGTGAGGAGCGTAGTTTGCGATGGAGAGCAAGGATGAGGGGTATATGCTCAAATTGAAAGAAAATGGACCAGTGTTATCCCACCAGGCTCTGTGTGGGATCCCCAACTATTCTCAATATTTATTAGACTTGGATTATGCGATAATGAGTCATGTGTTCAAGTGTGCTGCTGATGCAAAGATTGGTCGCATAGTGAGTAGTGTTGACAGAGGTATTAATTTGCAAATAAACTTCAATCATATAGATTAAGTGAATGGGGCAAA
Source organism: Scyliorhinus torazame (assembly GCF_047496885.1). Taxonomy (NCBI): domain Eukaryota; kingdom Metazoa; phylum Chordata; class Chondrichthyes; order Carcharhiniformes; family Scyliorhinidae; genus Scyliorhinus; species Scyliorhinus torazame. Next base: position 285,893,738 of record NC_092709.1, read on the forward strand.
GCTGTGGCAGATTAATTTTGACACAGACAACTAATGTGAGCTCATTCATTTTGGGCCAAAGAACGATACATTGAAATCATTTCTTCTATAAATGGTGAAAAGCAAGGAAAGGTGGATGCCCAAAGAGATTATGGGGTCTGAGTACACTGATCACTTTTTTAAAAAGTTAGATACGAAAGGAAAATCCAAAAGACGATGCACATAAAAAAATACGTATTGACAAATTTGTCATCGATCTTATTGCTTGGTTGCCTATCTTGCTAATACTCACTTTCTGGGCTTTCGGGTAAAGAATTATGAAATATCAATGGTAAGTCAAACTTGTGGAAATGTCCCCAGCTTCAGAATGTGCCACAATAAGGATGGAGAAAGAAATGTTGCCATTTAGTATTTGTTTTTATAGTCTTTGCTTGTAACTTGTTCCATCCAGTGTTTGCAACTTTTTTTGGGTTGCCTTAATATGTAAATACTCCCATGTTATTTCATCAAACTCTGCAAACGTGGAGCCAATATCTTGGCAATGTAATGGAAATTGTTGGATGGTCAGTATTTATTACTTTTACCCATTTGATGTGCTTGATTTCACTTGTCTTTTCCAGGCTCCTGGAGGGCATGAATTGATTTGTGATTACTGGGAACTGGTTGGTTTGGCTCCTGCAGGGGGTGCAGATAACTTGCTTAATGAAGAATCTGATGTGGACGTGCAGCTCAACAACCGTCATATGATGCTCAGAGGAGAGAACTTGTCCAAAATCTTCAAAGTGCGCTCTGCTTTGGTGCAGTGCTTTAGGGACCACTACTTTGACAATGGCTATTTTGAAGTATGTTTTTTTTCTTCAAACTTCTCCCATGCTTCATTTGTAGTAGTTTGAAGGGTGTAAGATTGAATGTAATCATTATTGAATTAAGACGTTGAAATATCGTCACTCCTTTGGTGGCACTTTTATGGGGTTCAAAACTGTACTGTGAAGAAACTCTATGGAAAGTGACTGTTGAAAGCAGATCTTGGTGTGATTTATTCCTTAAGTACAATATTTTAGAGCAAGATGTGAGGCTTTTGTTTGTTGTGCTAATACAATCATTAAGCAGAAAGGATTATCGTCTATCACAAATTATTTAATTCTTGAGTGTTAATTTGAGAAAGCAGATTGGCTTGAAAATGAATATATTGGCCTAAGGTTGTCTTTTAGTATCATTTTCTTTCCCTCCTTTCCGCTGGATCCTGCCCCCTTAATTTTATTATTAGCAGCTACCTATCTCAATTATCAGTTGATAAGAAGCAACTGTCTTGGATCTGTTACGTTTTTCTACAAATGATTTAGTTTGTGGATTTGCACTGTGGGTAATTGCGTATGAAAGATTCACATCCCATCATACTTCATATTTATTGCAGGTCACACCACCTACCCTGGTTCAGACACAGGTTGAGGGAGGTTCTACACTATTTAAATTGAACTATTTTGGTGAAGAGGCCTTCCTGACACAATCTTCTCAACTGTATTTGGAGACTTGCATCCCTTCACTTGGAGATGTTTTCTGTATTGCTCAGTCCTACCGTGCTGAACAGTCCCGGACACGCAGACACCTTGCAGAGTTAGTACTGTTTCTTCTCTATGTACATTAGCAAACTAACAGGGGCAAAAAATTAATTCTAAGCTAAGAGACTGGGGAAGTAAAACCCAGTAGGGTGATGCAAAGTTGGAGCCAGAAACTGAAACTAGTTGAGTTTCTGGCTGGTGTGTTTCATGAGTGAATGGTAACAACAGCATAAATGCTTCTGCCACTGTTTTGCATGCTTAGAAATATTGCCTAAATGTGAAAATTCTTTCACCACAAATCAACATGATCTATGTAACAATTTGCCCTGTAAGAGTATGACGTTGAATCCTTTATGATTAGATATAGTAAGTCACTAGCGATGTAATTCATTTTTCAAGTCTATTGCATTAAATAGTTTTTAGTCCAACTGAGTACTCTTACACAAGGAGCCAGATTGGCTTTAACAGAATTTGAAGTGCCTGTAGTGGTAAGTGGGTCACATGGATTAGTTGCCTAAATAGCTTTTAAATCATGTAAAGTTAACATCCATGGAAAAATAAGAATGTAATAAGAATCATATGATTGACATCCAACAATAATAATTTTTTTAAAAACACATTCATTGATTTTATTCCAGGTAATGTCATTGAACACATTACCGTGCGTTTTGAAGATGCAACATTATAATTGGAGATTTCCTCATTGCAGAGCTTGATTAATGTCTGAGTCTTTTGGGGAAAGTGTCTGCAGTCTGAAAACATGTTAAATCTCACCTGCTTGTTCAGTTCTGCTAAATCTAAAGTGCGCACTATTTTGTGATGTCTCATTATGGCCTTGGGCCAAACATAGACACAAGTCATATAACAGCCGTCGAGTGTGGCACGAAGGTGCGCTAGGAAAACCAAAAGTAATGGTGATTGAAGGATAAGCTCCCCAATGGAGACCAGTCATCTCAGCCTTAAGATATTGCTGCAGGTCATCCTCAGGGCTAGGTGTCATATGAGAGTACCTTTAAGAAATGGGTGTTTATTACGGCAATGATGTCAGAAAGTGGGTGGAGCTGGGCTGTCTGTCAGCTTTTTACTTTCATTTTTGAGCAGGCTGCAGGGTGTGTTTTAGTTTTGTTTTCAGTGTTGGAGCTGAAGCCAGACCAAGCAGGTGTACTGCTGTTCTCTCTGCCATCAAAAGACTATCTCTGGATCATTTGGTGAATTCAGAATTATAAATATTCTCAGTAGTGAAGTTAAGCCTGATGTCTTTCTATTTTGAAGGTTTTTTTAAAGTCTTATGGATGTTAAAAGGACAGCTTAATCATTATTTAGTGTTGTATTCTTTGGGGGTTGTATTTGAATTGATGGTTGCTAAGATGTTCACTGTATGTTTCAAAAAAGGTTAGCTTGAGTTCATAGAATAAACATTGTTTTGCTTTAAAAATTACTTTTCCATTTCTGCTCTACCACACTTGTAGAGTGGGCTGTGTGCTCCCCATACCACAATCTAGTAAATGTTGTGGGTCAGGTGAACTCCATGATACACTTTGGGGTTCTCTAAAACCTGGCCCATAACATAGGGAACAAAAGTTCAACTACCTCTGAGCTTTAGTATCTCAGGCAAAGATCCTTTCCCAGATCAGCTCATTGTAGCCATAACATTGCCCAGCTAACCAAACATATATTCACTGGATAAACATTTTAGCAGCTGGGAGAAGTAGAAATGTAGGAGAATTGAATTAAAATGGTATTTTTTGTGAAAATTGCTAGATACACTCATGTTGAGGGTGAATGTCCATTCATTACTTTCGATGAACTTCTCAACCGTTTGGAATACCTTGTCTGTGATGTAGCTGAACGTATCTTGAAGTCACCTTATGGGGATCTTGTGCGTGAATTGAACCCTGTAAGTAAACATTTGCTATATTTTATGTTGCAAGTACCCTATTTAACTGTATTACAGGGAGTTTTATACTGACATCTGTACAAAAGTAGCAAGCTTTCAAAAAAAAGTGCACATTAACTTAATTTTTCAAAATTGACTGATTTATGTTTAAAGCTTAATGTGTTTCTAGTAACTGAAATGAGATTCAGTTCATCTTGAAAATTCTGTTCTTTTACCCCCTTTGATTCATGTTATTTTTAAAAATCAAATTAGGACTTTCAGCCGCCTCAACGCCCTTTCAAAAGAATGGATTATACAGATGCCATCAAATGGCTGAAAGAACATGATATTAAGAAAGATGACGGCACTTTCTACGAATTTGGAGAAGTAATTTTTTCCCTAAAGTTGGACCGTTTTTCTATTGTCAGCGGGCGAATGTTGCACGGGGTTGAGATGTTTTGCATTGAAACAATGTTACATATGTTTTGGAGTCCTTATCCAAGAAGTTGCTGACATTTTGGGCCCTTGTGTTGTGGATTTGGTAGCTTCTTCTTGAAACTTCATTATTTTTCGTTCGGTTTTACGTAGTCATAGAATTCTTACAACACAGAAGGAGGCCGTTCAGCCTATCGCGTCTACACCAACCCTCTGAAAGTGCACCCTGCCTAGGCCCACTCTCCCACTCTGTCCTGTAACCCTATAACCCCACCTAACCATTGGACACTAAGGGACAATTTAGAATGGCCAATCCACGTACCTGCACATTTTAATGGAGCATCTAATATAGAAAATGTGTGTTTAAAACTTGGCTTTACTAAATGGCTTGCAAATATGGTTACCTGCTGATGAGAGATTTTTCATCTAGGTGTTGAATTCACTACATTCCTTTATACGGCTGGTGTAAACATTTATTTTGTTAAGTTACAAATCTGAGTATTCAATTATCAGATTATAATCAACCATAGATGGAACAGAGAGGAATTTAGGATGTGGAATATTGGTGTCTTTTGAGGCCATTAACCTTTAGACTCCAGAAGTAATTTTTATTTTACAAATTTATTCCATGTGGAAAGTGGCATTGTAAGGATCCTCCTATTCTTGCTATGTATTCCATTTATTTTCTTTTACTTTGGCTTTTATAATTTTTGCACCTGGACAATTAATAGCACCGACACCTTTAAGATGGACTTCATCTTTAATTTTTTAAAAAGGAATCCAGCCAGATGTGCTGACATCAGTGATGACAGATTTGACTGTCGGCCAATAAGCCACTTACTTTGCCAGGCTTTTAGCTAATAGTCTATGCTAGTTGGTGTTGACCGTTCCGGGATGTTCTGCCAAAGACAGGAAGGCTGCATCTGGAGCTTTTAGTTTCAGTTTTAACTCGGAGCTGAAGGAAGTTCTTTGGAGTTTTCTCTCTCCCTAAAATGGGTAGAACTCTCTCAAATCCAGTCTGAATCCCCAGACTGTGCAAATGCTTCAGGGGGGTCACTTTTATTAACCTGGGCCTTCACTCAGAAGATCCGCCTCAGGCCTGTGTAATTCTTCCAACTCAACCAGAATGTCCCCTAGCTTGACTGAGGAAAAACAGTTCACCTCACGAGATTTTAAAGATGGTTCTTTACACAACTGGCCCTGCCTGCAGCTGGGGCTCGCTCCAGATAAACGAAACAGCCAGCTTTTCCTCTCTATTCAGCCTGTAAGTGTTTTATTTTGAACAAGAAGCTGGCGGGTCAAAACCCTGATCTCTCTCTCTTACCTGATGGACCCTGTCTAAAGGTTCACGGTAATGACTTTTCTCTCTCTACAGCCTAACTGAACTGCAAGGGGGTTCAGTCTGGCACCAGCTGCAGGCAGGGCCAGTTGTGTAAAGAACCATCTTTAAAATCTCGTGAGGTGAACTGTTTTTCCTCAGTCAAGCTAGGGGACATTCTGGTTGAGTTGGAAGAATTACACAGGCCTGAGGTGGATCTTCTGAGTGAAGGCCCAGGTTAATAAAAGTGACCCCCCCCCCCGCCCGAAGTAATCCCACAGTCTGGGGATTCGGACTAATTGTTTCAGCCAGAAGATCCTCGTTAGCCATCCAACCGGAGTTTTTCAATCACTCTGCGTCCTGGAAGGACAGTCAGCTTAAAAAACAACTTCTACATCCGAAGGAATCTTCCATCTCAGATTAACCCGCTTTTGTACCTCAGTTGAGTAGTTCACACTGATCCTGCTGATTCAAAAGCCCATTTTTGTTTTCCTGAAGTTTAGGTGGCTTCCAATGTTTAAGTTTTCCTACCCCCACAAGAGTTCTTCATGCTGCATAGAATACATTTCTGACCATTATGTGTACCTCTGCAAATATCTAAGTTGTTTCAGTAGAATCATATTCATACTTTGGATGAACTGGGTACCTTTTGGCTATCTGTCACAGGATATCCCAGAAGCTCCAGAGAGACTGATGACTGATGCAATCAATGAGCCTATACTTCTGTGTCGTTTTCCTGCTGAAATCAAATCCTTCTACATGCAGCGCTGCTCAGAGGATCGCCGGCTGACTGAATCGGTAAGAGCACTTTAGATTTTGCGTTGATATGAAGTGACCATGGATCTGTATTTGAAGCCAGATTCTAAAACCAGAAGCCAAATCCTAAAATTGCTTGGTTACGTGTATATCTAAAGGAGGAATTCTATTTGAGATGTTACCATTGCCGTCAAGCAATAATAAAATATTAAATAGTGAATTAAGCTTTGGGGAAATAGCTCAAAAGTGCTTCACAAAAGTGTATGAAAGTCCAAAAGTAAGCCGAAGAAGCAGAATTTGGGAGGGGTGACCAGAGACTTGGTCAGAGAGGTGGGCTTTAAGGAAGACCGAGACGCTGAGAAGTTTGGGCCAGGAGTTCCAGACCGTGGGGCCTGGGTGGTTGTGTAGACACCTAAATTGGCCAACTCCCGATTTAAAATGGCGAATGACAAAGGCTGATGGGAAAGTCAGCCAACAAGACAGAAACCGGCAGATGCAGGTTTGCTGCATATTAAAACTCTGCAAGAGGCCAGACAACATCGATACCAACGACCATCACCATAACAATGTAGCAGCCATCTGCATACTGATGAGCAATTCCCCGGGAACAATAAGTAACATTTGGGACGCACAAAGCAAAGCCTGACTCCCCGGCGCCAGCAGAAGCCAACACAAGGGAGGTGAATGAGCACCTCGAGACCGCCCATCGATCAGGGAACCGCTCCAGTATTGGAGAAATCGAACCAAGCGATTGGGTCAAAGTCCAATCACTGGGACCAGGTACAGGGTCCGCCCCGAAAGGCGGGAAGCCCCTGGGGACTATAAGAGTTAAGCCCCAAGTTCAAATCGCTCCCTTCACCTCTTCGTCCTGTCCGGGTCACCCAGCAACACGAACCAACATTGACCGTGACCGGTGCAGTGACCACCGAACGAAGTAAGTCTTAATTCAACGCTCGCTACGAGATAGGCGCTCCTAGCTACCAATCCGTACCAACTTTGAATCCCGCAGACTCAGAACCCGAACGAAAGGCCATTTGTTTCCCTGACCTGGTGGGCCAGTTCAAAGTTAAGTATAGGCCTGTTAGTTGTAGAAGTAGCTTAGACGTAGAAATTTGTGCATGAGTAGCGATTACTGTGTATAATAAATGTGCTTTGATTTGAATCTTACTAATCGGTGTATTGAGTTATTGATCATTACTCGGACATGAACCTCCTGGCGGTATCATAAAGATACCTGGCGACTCGAGAGCAAAGGTAGTAAAACAGAGCAATTGCACCTACGGAACGTTGGCAACAGTTGAAAGCACAGATACCAACGTTGAGACAAAGGGGAAATGGAGTGCACGGCGGGCCGAAGTAAGAGGTTGGCAAATAAGGAAGGGTTGGAAGGCTGAAGGAGATTTCAGTGATGCGCAAAGCAAGGTCATGGAGAGATTTCAGAGCAAGCATGAAAATCTCCAATTTTAGGGCATTGGGGAATGAGGAAATGATGGCAATGCATGGCTGGTTCTGATGGGTGAAATGAGAGTTGGTGTGGAATAGGACACAGGTGGCTAAGTTTTGAATGAACCAATTTCTAGAACGTGGATAATTATCCTCAAAAGAACACACATCAGGGGAGGAGAGGAAGGGAAAATTGACAAAATGAATCACTGAGCACCCGGAGGAAACCCACGCATTCACAGGGAGAATGTGCAGACTCCGCATAGACAGTGACCCAAGCGGGAATCGAACCTGGGACCCTGGCGCTACTAAGCAACAATGTTAACTACTGTGCTACCGTGCCGCCCATACTCCTGCCATGGACTCTCCTGAGCACCTTTCTCCAGCAGATTCCAGTGTGAGATCCTGGCCAGTAGGCAGATTGCCTATTTGTGACTCTGGCTGTCTTTTTCTTGCAGCAAAACAATTCATTGTCACAGTCCTCTTGCCTTGATTGCTAGCAGTTAGAAAATGGAAGGTGCTCTCCTTTGTGAATTGATGCCAAAAACACGCACATACAGGGTGCTTGGTATCAAATGTAAATACATGACGCATGACCTCTCACTGTTGTCTCTTATGGCCAGGTGACTGCACACAGCCATTCTCGTTTAAATGTCGGCAGTAGCCATTGGATGCTTTACCACGATCGGGACCACCGCGGGAAGGCCACGACTGATCGTTCTTCCCGACATCCGCCCGGGTCGCGACCCGCACTTTGAAAAATCCTGATCTCTAACATGCATTGTAAAAATTTGCCACAGCTCCTTTGACAGCACCTTCCAAACTTGTTACCTCTACACCTAGAAAGAAAGGGCAGCAGATATCAGGGAGCACCACCATCTGCAAGTTCCCCTCCAAGTCTCACCGTCCTGACTTGGAACTATATGGCCATTTCCTTCACTGTCACTGGATCGAAATCCTGGAACTCCCTTTGTAACAGCACTGGATGTAACTACAGCACATTGACTGCAACAGTTGATGAATGGAGCTCACCATTGTGTTCTCAAAGGAAATTGGGAAAGGACAATAAATTGTCTGCAACATCCACATTCCTTGAACAAAAAAAAAAAAAATGTATTTTTTTTCAGGTTTAAATTGCTGTACTAATACAAAATATTTTTCTTTTAATTTGTGAGGTTGATGTGCTAATGCCAAATGTTGGTGAGATTGTAGGAGGGTCGATGCGTATCTGGGACAGCGAGGAGCTGTTGGATGGTTACAAGCGTGAAGGCATTGATCCTACTCCATATTACTGGTACACTGACCAGGTAAGTTTATTTATTAGACTATTTATCAAAAGAGGTTCACAGCCATACCTCTTCACAGGAAGGTTTTAGGGCTTGTCCTTTGCGTTTCTTATTTTGGTTGCATATATAGCCCTTCTGTGAGCATATGCAGGCATCCACTTTCTGCATGTACAGGTATGTGCAAGCGGTACTTGTGTAATCTCCCAATGTCTATGTTGATCGAAGCGGAGCCTGAGAACCCTTTGGCCTATTTAGGTTACTAATATACCATAAGTATATTTGTCGATTTCAGCCATCATAGGATGTACAAAAGTGCATTCTTCTGCACTGACCGCCCACCCCAAACCAAAACTTGCTACCTTACCAAAATGGGATTAAAATCATTGCTTGGTGTAACTGCATAATTGTTCGTTACTAGCTTCAATAAATTCTTGCAATGATATTCTAATTCTAAATTTATTCCTGTGGATTTATCTGATTCTCTATTTTAGTTTCTATATTTTTCTGATACTTGTAACATTGGATTTTCGCCGTAAAAGTTAATTTGATTCCCTAATTTCAAGGTTTTGTTTTTGCCAAATACATTTTCTTGTCAATTTTCTCTTCCTCTCCCCTGATGTGTGTTCTTTTGAGGAACCAGTGATACCTTATAAAGATCTTCATTATTCATGGGGTATTTAATGCAATGGCTGGGTTCTTGTGCCCGCCAGCTGGTGAGCCAGCAAGTGCCTACATCATCGCCTCCTTTGAGGAACGCTTGCTGCATGAAGTGCCAATCAGGCACTTCAATCAGACCCACACCCTTTCCCACCTGCCCGGAAATGCGCATGCGAACATAAAAACATGACAGGATATCCTTTGCATTCATTGCCCACTTAAGGGCCTCAATTGGCAACAGATGAAAAGGCCAGCCATGAGCCTTGCCGCTTCAGACTTGATCAAGACAGGCATGAAGGCAGTGCAGTCCCCATCTGGCACCCTTCTGCCCAATTAAATGGGGCAGTGAGTTCACTCAAAGTCCTGGCTAATGTGCCACCAACAAAAATAAATTAAACATTTGTTTCATTGCTGTTTATTGTTATAAAGGAAAATTTAGCAGCCAATTTGCATGCACAGGATACCACAATCTTTCAACGGAATTCATTTAAGGACTTTAAGATATTGTGATACGGTAGTACACGAGAATAAGCTTTTCTTTTGCACCGTGACCATTGCAGTTGAGAGGACACTGCAACCCACTCGTGTCCTGTCAGCAATCAGCAGTGAGTCCAGTGCACTTCTAGAATGGTGACTGGAACTTTATTAGTCAGCTGTAGTGTCCACTGGTAACTTTATTTGCAATACAACATTAAGAGAATTCAGACTAGCCCTTTAGCAAGCTAGTCAGATTGATTGTCTTTAGAGAATACAGTGGTTGAGTTTTAAAATACAAATCATGGTAATTCTTCAAATCATAATACACAGTATAAAATGACTGAGTGATTTAAACAAAAGAAAAATGCGATTTAGCAAAAGCAAGCAAAAAGAATAGGTTTCAGAAAGAGATAGATTGATTCCGGAATTAATTTTTCCATCCCAGCAAGTGATTCTTCAGGTCTTAAGGTCTCACCTTCTTTACACCTCTGATTGGATTTAACTAATTTATAATTCACTTAATTCGGCCAAACTGTCTGTCCATCAATTTAAGAGATATATGTATTTAAGTATATTAGTGCCAATTTCTCATTCCGTCGCCTGCCAATTTTCCAACTTATCCACACCTGCATCCAGGCATTATTGGAGAACCACAGTTTTCGCTAAGAAATTATCAGCCCTAGACTGTCTGTTACTATAGAGACAGAACTACCAGTACTGTACAACAATGGGGCCTTTTAGCTAGTTGACGTCACTGTCCTTGTAACCTCAAGCAATTTGTAAAATGTGAGAAATTGAGAGTAACTTGTAACTACAATCTCAAGCAACTTGTAACATGTGAGAAATTGAGAATATTATCTGGATTAACCCTTAGCGGATTCCCAGCTGCAGTTGCGCTGAAATAATGCCTAATATGATTATAGTTAATTATTCTTAATGAGTTCTCATTTAAACCTCTTATATCTGACTAGAATAGTCGGTTTCTATCAGAGATCCAATTAGATTTTTTTTTTGCTCATGATAAATGAGGTGTAAATATTCTCCAGGTATCCGGGAGAACTCTGCTGTTCTTTGAAAAGTAACCATGGGACCTTTTACATCTCTTTGACTCGATGGTTGGTTCTCACTTTAATGTCTCATTTGAAAGATGAAAGCTCTGATAATTCACCACTGCAATAAAAATATCAGCCGAGATTAATGGTTTAAGCCTCCTAGTGAGGCTTGAACTCATGACTGCCAGATTTAGGAAGATCAAACTGATCTTATGTTCATTAAAATATATTAGTTATTATGTTGATGAAATGTAGACTAAAAAGGGGTTGAGTACTGTTCTTCGGTGTATGCATTTCAAAATTCTTTCTAGTAGAGCCTTGTGGCTACTTGAATTAATATCTCATTGAGCAGATACCTGTTTAGCTAACTTTGATTTTTGCATTCCCATCTACATTCTTTACATGTATTCTTATTTCTCCTAGCGTAAATATGGCACTTGTCCTCATGGTGGTTACGGTCTGGGTCTGGAACGATTCTTAACATGGCTTCTGAACAGACACCATATTCGTGATGTATGTTTGTATCCGCGCTTCGTTCAACGTTGTAAACCATAACATTTGCTTGGTGCGACACTGGAATAAAATAAAATTAATGTCCTTTACTGTTTCCATAAAAAGTAAAACTGCGAAATGTTCAGCTGATCCTTCAGCATCTGAAAGCATGGGCTATTATTTCAGGTAGATAATCTTAGCTGTACCCTGATTTTGGTCATCTGTATTTTAAGAATTGCTCAAATTCTGGAAAGTGAGTCTTATGCAATTATGATTTTTCAGAACGCTTGTGTCATAATTTACAAATTTACAACAACAATAAATCATTCTGAAAATTATTCTGTTCATTAGGTTTTTTTGGGGGGAATTCTGTCCTAGTGCAAAGTATGCTGTGGCAGATAACGGATTATTTCCCGGGATGCTGCTTTTTAATTCAGTCTCCTAAACACTATTTGTTTACAGAGTTCTAAAATTTGTCCCCATTTCAACAAATATAGATTTGTGTTTCCTCAACGTAATTGAGAGAACATTGTCCAGCCACTGTGATAAACTGGCTGCTAACCATCAAACGGTTAGACACCTCATAATTTTACACACCTCGGGTACGTCACCTATTTTGCCTCTGTTCTAAGGAAACCAACTCTAGCCTATCCAATCATTCTTCATAACTTCAGTGTTCAAGCTCTGGCAACATTCTTGTAAATCTCCTCTCTGCTCTCCAGAGCAATTATGTCCTTCCTATAATATGACCAGAACTGTACTCAAAATTCCAGCTGTGTCCTAACCAGCTTTTTATACATTTCCAGCATTACATCCCTGCTTTTGTATTCAATACCTCACCCAATAAAGGAAAGCATTCCATATGCTTTCTTGAGCACCTTGTCCACCTGTCCTGCCACTTCAGGACCTGTGGACATGTACTCCGAGGTCTCTCTCTTCCTCAACCCTTCTCAATATCTTCCCATGTATCGCATATTCCTTTGTTTTGTTGCCCTCCTGAAATACATTAGCTTTCACTTGTTCAGATTGAATACCATTTATCACTTTTCTGCTCACTCAACCAAACCATTGATATTCTGGAGTTGAGTGCTATCCTCTTCACTGCCAACTGCATGGCCAATTTTAATGCCACCTGCAAATTTCTTAATCATGCCACCCACAATTAAGCCTGAACTAATCGAACAACATTTTTACCCAGAGGGTGGTGACAGTCTGGAATGCACTGCCTCGGAGGGTGGTAGAGGCGTGTTGCCTCAGTACTTTAAAAAGTACCTGGATGAGCACTTGGCATGTCTTAACATTCAAGGCTATGGGTCAAATGCTGGCAAATGGGATTAGGTAGGCAGGTCAGGTGTCTTTCATGAGTCAGTGCAGACTCGATGGGCCAAAGGGCATCTACTGCAGTGTATTTTTCTGTGACAACAAATAGCAAGGACCCCATTTCACAAAAAGATCCATCGACCATTACCATTTCTTTCCTGTCACTGAGCCAATTTTGGACCCAACCTGCCACCTTCCCGTGTTGTCCTGTGAGATCTCACCAGTTTGCCAAGTGGGACTTCATCCAATGTCTTCCTGAAATCCATTTGGACAATGTCCCAATGCAGTATCCTCGTCAATCCTCCATGTCGCTTTCTCAAAGAATTCTATTAATAAAACCATGCTGACTATCCTTGAACAACCCATGCCTTTTCTAAGTGACAATTTATTCTGTCTCCAAATTGTTTTGAATAATTTGTCCACCACTGAAATCGGACTATCCGGCCTATAGTTTTCTGGCCCATCCCTCGCATCCTTTTTAAATAATGGCACAATGAGTTCCGGTGTTGGGGACGTGCTGGCAGTCGCATGAAATATGGCTTTCCCGGTAAAGACTCCAACCTAGGTACTTTAGATACGGAAATAGGTCACTAAGCAAATAAACCCCCTCACCCTGAAATACAAAGCACGTGAAAAAATGCCCTTCAGCAAGCAAAAGGGCCGATAGGACAACAAAAACTGAGCAATCACAGGCACGAGGAATGAATCAGAGCAGGACATGGGTCGAGTGGATTCACTGACATAACCGCCAGCTTCTGACATGAGAACTCTCTAAAACTTAGGGACTCCATTAAAGAACAAAGAAAATGACAGCACAGGAACAGGCCCTTCGGCCCTCCCAGTCTGCACCGATCCAGATCCTTTATCTAAACCTGTCTTCTATTTTCCATTCAGGGATCTACTTCCCTCTGTTTCCCACCCGTTCATATATCTGTCTAGATGCATCTTAAATGATGCTATCGTGCCCGCCTCTACCACCTCTGCTGGCAAAGCGTTCCAGGCACCCACCGCCCTCTGCATAAAACACTTTCCATGCACATCTCCCTTAAACTTTCCCCCTCTCACCTTGAAATCGTGACCCCTTGTAATTGACACCCCCACTCTTGGAAAAAGCTTGTTGCTATCCACCCTGTCCATACCTCTCATAATTTTGTAGACCTCAATCAGATCCCCCCCTCAACCTCCGTCTTTCCAACGAAAACAATCCTAATCTACTCAACCTTTCTTCATAGCTAGCACTCTCCATACCAGGCAACATCCTGGTGAACCTCCTCTGCACCCTCTCTAAAGCATCCACATCCTTCTGGTAATGTGGCGACCAGAACTGCATGGTATTCCAAATGTGGCCTAACCAAAGTCCTATACAACTGTAACATGACCTGCCGATTCTTGTATTCAATACCCCGTCCGATGAAGGCAAGCATGCTGTATGCCTTCTTGACCACTCTATCGACCTGCGTTGCCACCTTCAGGGTACAATGGATCTGAACTCCCAGATCTCTCTGTACATCAATTTTCCCCAGGACTCTTCCATTGACCGCATAGTCCGCCCTTGAATTAGATCTTCCAAAATGCATCACCTCGCATTTGCCTGGATTGAACTCCATCTGCCATTTCTCTGCCCAACTCTCCAATCTATCTATATTTTGCTGTATTCTCTGACAGTCCTCCTCGCTATCTGCAACTCCACCAATCTTAGTATCATCTGCAAACTTGCTAATCAGACCACCTATACCTTCGTCCAGATCATTTATGTATATCACAAACAACAGTGGTACGAGCACGGATCCCTGTGGAACACCACTAGTCACCTTTCTCCATTTTGAGACACTCCCTTCCACCACTACTCTCTGTCTCCTGTTGCCCAGCCAGTTCTTTATCCATCTACCTAGTACACCCTGAACCCCATACAACTTCACTTTTTCCATCAACCTGCCATGGGAAACTTTATCAAACGCCTTACTGAAGTCCATGTATATGACATTGACAGCCCTTCCCTCATCAATTAACTTTGTCACTTCCTCAAAGAATTCTATTAGGTTTGTAAGACATGACCGTCCCTGCACAAAACCATGCTGCCTATCACTGATATATCTATTTTCTTCCAAATGTGAATAGATCCTATCCCTCAGTATCTTCTCCAACAGTTTGCCTACCACTGACGTCAAGCTCACAGGTCTATAATTCCCTGGATTATCCCTGCACCCTTCTTAAACAAAGGGACAACATTAGCAATTCTCCGGACCTCTGGGACCTCACCCGTGCTCAAGGATGCTGCAAAGATATCTGTTAAGGCCCCAGCTATTTCTCAATTACCTCAGTAACCTGGGATAGATCCCATCCAGACCTGGGGACTTGTCCACCTTAATGCCTTTTAGAATACCCAAAACTTCCCCCTTCCTTATGCCGACTTGACCGAGAGTATTTAAACATCCATCCCTAGCCTCAACATCTGTCATGTCCCTCTCCTTGGTGAATACCAATGCAAAGTACTCATTAAGAATCTCACCCATTTCCTCTGACTCCACGCATAAATTCCCTCTTTTGTCTTTGAGTGGGCCAATCCTTTCTCTAGTTACCCCCCCTTGTTCCTTATATACGAATAAAAGGCTTTAGGATTTTCCTTAACCCTGTTAGCCAAAGATATTTCATGACCTATTTTAGCCCTCTTTATTGCGCGTTTGAGATTTGTTCTACTTTCCCGATATTCCTCCAAAGCTTCATCAGTTTTAAGTCACCTAGATCTTATGTATGCTTCCTTTTTCATTTTAGCTCGTCTCAGAATTCCACCCGTCATCCATGGTTCCCTAATCTTGCCATTTCTATTCCTCATTTTCACAGGGACATGTCTGTCCTGCACTCTAATCAACCTTTCCTTTAAAGAGGGCTTCATGGCAACGGTAAGTCGGCGGTAGCAGATGCTTTGGCCTCCACTTTCAAGGAAGCGCTGGAAAGGACGGAACGGCGACTGAATACACAGGAGCTGACTGCAGGAACTAGAGCAGGCGGCCGCAAACCATAGACATAGAATTTACAGTGCAGAAAGAGGCCATTCGGCCCATTGAGTCTGCACTGGCCCTTGGAAAGAACACCCCACACCTCCACCCTATCCCAGTAGCCCCACCTGATCTTTTTGGACACAAAGGACAATATCATATGGCCAATCCACCTAACCATCTTTGGACTGGGAGGAAATCTGAGCACCCGGAGGAAACCCACGGGGAGAATGTGCAGACTCCGCACAGACAATGGCTCAAGCCGCGAATCGAACCTGGGACCCTGACGATGAGGCGGCTCCTCGACTGGCTGGGCAGACCAGTTGTGGGGGTGGAAAAGAAGTAGGGACTGGAAGCACCGCTAGAATTGGGGGAAGTCATAGAGAGTATCAACGTTGCAGTCGGGGAAGGCACCAGGGCCGAAAGTATTCCCAGCAGGCGTCTATAAAACTTTGAGACACCACTGGTCCCGCACCTGCGAGAGATGATCAATGACTCGATATTGAGAGGGACCCTGCCACCCACGCTGTCACAGGCGTAGATCCCTAAAAAAGACAAAGACCCGACAGAGTGTTTGTATTACAGACCCATCTCACTCCTAAACACTGATGCCAAAGTTCTGGCTAAGGCCCTGGTGAGGCGACTGGAGAGTTGCGTGCCAGAGGTAGTTGTAGAGCATCAGACTTTGTCAAGGGTAGGCAACTAATGGTGAACAACAGGCATCTGCAAAACATAATTATGACCCCAACTGGGGAGGAGACACCAAAAGTAATCATCTCCCTGGATGCAGAGAAGGCCTTCAAAAGAGTTGAATGGAGGTACTAGAGTGGTTTGGGTTTGGGCCTCTTGGTGAAACTACTGTACAGCGTTCCCACGGCAAGTGTACGGACTAAGGCCACCAGCTCTGAATACCTCCAGCATGAGGCAGGGATGCCCCTTCTCCCGCTGCTATTCGCTCTGGCAATCGAGCCACTGGCTATCGCTCTGGATCGGAGAAGGAGTGGAGAGGTATCCAGAGGGAAGACAGAGAGCACAGAGGCTCACTCAATGCGGATGACCGACTCCTCTACTTCTCAAACCCCTTAGCCAGCATGGAAGGAATAATGGAACGCCTAAGGGAGTTTGGAGCCTTCTCAGGTTACACATTTAACCTGAATAAGAGCAAAGTCTTCCCCGTGAATCCGCAGGGGGAAGGACCAGAGCTGGGAAGCAGACGTTCAAGCGGGCCCAAGCCAAGTTCCGATACCTGGGGATCCAAATAACCCACAACTGGACACTGATCCAAAAGTGGAACCTGGCGAGTCTAGTGGAAGAGATAAAGAGAGACCTGCGAAAGTGGGACTTGCTCCCACTTTCCCTGACGGGGAGTGCAGACGATCAAAATGAAAGTACTACCTAGGTTCCTCTTCCTGTTCAGTTCCCTCCCATTCTTCACCCCCAAGGCCTTCTTCACAAAGGTAGACAAACTAATTTGTGTGGGGAGGGGCAAGGATCTGGAAGAATGTGCTACAAAGGAGGAGGAACATGGGAGACCTGCCCTCCCGAATCTCCTAATAATAATAACCTTGTATTATTTCACAGTATGAAGTTATTGTGAAAAGCCCCTAGTTGCCACATTCCGGCGCCTGTTCAGGTAAGCTGGTATGGGAATTGAACCCGTGCTGTTGGCCTTGTCCTGCATCACAAACCAGCTGTCTAGCCCACTGAGCTAAACCAGACTATTCTACCAGCTACCGCAGAAAGAGTACGGGATGGGTCAAAATAGAGGCGAATTCCTGCACAGGGACATCCCAACGAGCATTGGCCACAGCCTCACTCCCATTCCCTTCAGCCAGGTACTCAATCAGTCACACTGAGAAAGTGGAACTAACTGAGACACCACTTTGGTCTGATCGCAATGTTCACCATGACCCCGATCTGCAAGAACCGGAAGTTCCCCCCATGAATATGGATGCCAGCTTTAAGAAGTGGAGACAGGACGAAGGGGTACTGACAGTAGGGGACTTACACATAGATGGTAGAGTAGCGACCCTGGGGGTACTCACGGATAAGCTCCAGCTCCCGAAAGGGAACAACCTACAATACATACAAATAAGGAACTTTCTCTGAAACAAATCTGCAACGTTCCCCCAGCGACCAGGTTACTCCCTACTGAACAGGTTTCTGACCCCGGGCGAACTAGGGGGCGGGAGCTGTGCTGACATTTACGGATAGCTAGTAGAGGAGGTATAGTCACCACTGGACGAGATACGGGAGAGGTGGGAGGAAGAGTTAGGCAGATAGATGGGGAGGACTCTGGATCAACTGCACAGGGCGAACTTCAGGATCTCATGCGCTGGGCTGAGCCTTACACAGCTAAAGGTGATGCACAGGGCTCACCTAACCAGAACACAAATGAGCGGGTTATCATAGGATTTACAGTGCAGAAGGAGTCAATTCAGCCCATTGAGTCTCACCGGCCCTTGGAAAGAGCACCCTACCCAAGCCCACACCATCACTCTATCCCTGTAACCCAATAACCCCACCCAACCTTTTTGGACACTAAGGACAATTTATCATGGCCAATCCACCTAACCGGCACATCTTTGGACTGTGGGAGGAAACCGGAGCACCCGGAGGAAACCCACGCAGCCACGGGGAGAACATGCAGACTCCGCTCAGACAGTGACCCAAGCCGGGAATCGAACCTGGGACCCTTGAGAGCTGTGATGCAACTGTGCTAACCATCATGCTACCATGCTGCACGGTTCTTCCCGGAGGTGGAGGACGAATGTGAACGGTGCCAGGGAAGCCCGGCTCACACGTTCTGGTATTGCCCCAAACTCATTGGGTACTGGATATCCTTTTTCGAGGCCATGGCCAAGGTTGTGAGAGTGAAGGTGGAGCCACGCCTGCTAGAGGCAGTCTTCGGTGTTTCGGAGACACCAGAGCTTTTGGGTGGCATGGTAGCACAGTGGTTAGCACTGTTGCTTCACAGCGCCAGGGTCCCAAGGTCGATTCCTGGCTTGGGTCACTGTCTGCAGTCTGCACGTTCTCCCCGTGTCTGCTTCGGTTTCCTCCCACAAGCCCCGAAAGACGTGCTGTTAGGTAAATTGGACATTCTGAATTCTTCCTCTGTGTACCCGAACAGGTGCTGGAGTGTGGCGACTAGGGGCTTTTCACAGAAACTTCATTGCATTGTTAATGTAAGCCTACTTGTGACAACAAAAATTATTATTATTTTGGGGGAGGGGCAGATGCCCCAACTTTTGCCTCCCTTATCACCCTCTGAAGAACATAGAACATACTGTGCAGAAGGAGGCCATTCATCCCATCAAGTCTGCACCGACTCACTTAAGCCCTCACTTCCACCCTACCCCCGTAACCCAATAACCCTTCCTAACCTTTTGGACACTAAGGGCAATTTAGCATGGCCAATCCACATAACCTGCACATCTTTGGACTGTGGGAGGAAACCGGAGCACCCGGAGGAAACCCACGCAGACATGGGGAGAACGTGCAGACTCCACACAGCCAGTGACCCAGCGGGGAATCGAACCTGGGACCCTGGCGCTGTGAGACCACAGTGCTAGTCACTTGTGCTACCGTGCTGCCCTAAAGACTCTGCTCAGCTGACGATCAGCAGAGCCACCCAAGGCCACAGACTGGCTCTTTGACCTGAGAAAAAATGAAATATACCATTCGGGAATTGGAGGAAGGCTTCCACGGCACATGGAAGTTAATCACCAGCCTGTTCCAATACCTGTTCACAGCCACCTGTAAGCAAGAGGGGAGGGAGGGAGGACTGAACCGGACAGCATAGAGAGAAATAGAGGGGGGAGTGGCAGGGAGTAAAGGAAGGGGGGGATAGGAGGAGGAATGGAACTAGCCAAGGTGGACACAGACCAAGCAGGATGGGGAGCCAGACGGGACAATGGGGGCAGGCACATTGGGTGCGGCCATAGCAGCAAACCCGACACACAAATGGCTGACACCAAACACTGACAATCCCCCCCTCCCCCCCCAATATGTTCTAGTACCAGGGGAGAGCAGAGGCGTAAATAAGAAAGTACGGTTGTGACAACCAGTTCCCAGTGGCTCAAAAAACAGAGACCCCCTCCATTCCTACACATAGGTCCATTTGTGTGATTGTATAAAGGTTTGTCTGCCCCTCAATATTTCCGTTTGTTTATCCATTTTGTAGATTCCCGGTTTTCTTTCTTCTTTATTTTTATTATTGTGTGTTATCCATAACAAATGTCACTAAATTATTGTAAACCCAATGAAAATATTTTTTAAAAATTAAATAAAAATAATTTATCCACCGACTGTCTATCAGGAAGGCGGTGCGCCAACTGAGGTGCAAGGGGTGCAGTTTACGAGCATGGAAATAACATACATTAAGGGAAATATGTTAGCGGGTCAGCTTCGGAGGGAGGCGGCGGTAAGGGAAATTGTTCAGGTGAGGCATAGGGCAGGGAAGTTGGTGGTGGCTCCATATCTGATTAACAAGGTCTTTGAGGAATTCTATGAGATGTTGTGCAGGTCAGAGCCACCTGGAGGAGACTGGGAATTGCAGGAATTTCTAGATGGGCTGGAGTACCAGAGGTTAGGGGAGGGGGACAGGGCTACATTAGAAGGAACGATAGTGGAGCAGGAGATAGAAGATGCGATTGGGAGGATGCAGTCGGGGAAGGTGGCAGGGCCGGATGGGTTTCCGGTGGAATATTATAAAAAATTCAAGGATACGCTGGCACCCCTGATGGTGGGGATGTTTGAAGAGACGATAGGGAAGGGGATGTTACCTCAAACTTTGGGGCAGGCATCGATTTCCCTGTTGCTTAAAAAAGATAAGGATCCGACTGAGTGTGGGTTGTATAGGCCCATATCACTTTTAAACGTGGATGCAAAAGTATTGGCGAAGGTACTGGCAGGTAGGCTGGAGGAGTGCCTCCCGAAGGAGATAGGTGAAGATCAGACAGGGTTCGTGAGAGGGAGGCAGCTCTTTTCAAACGTTAGACGGGTATTGAACGTGGTTATGGCACCGGCAGAGGGAAAGGAAACAGAGGTGGTTGTGGCATTGGATGCTGAGAAGGAATTTGACGGGGTAGAATGGGAGTACTTGATGGCAGTTCTGGAGCGGTTTTGGATTGGACCAAGACTTGTGGACTGGGTAAAGCTACTATATAAGGAGGAGAGGGTGAGTGTCCACACAAATAACATCAGCTCGAGATACTTTTCTCTCCACCGTGTGACTAGGCAGGGATGTCCTATGTCCCCCCCTGCTGTTTGCACTCGCGATTGAACCGTTGGCCATCGCATTAAGAAGTTCGGGGGTGGGGCAGCATGGTGGCGCAGTGGATTAGCCTTGTTGCCTCACGGCGCCGAGGTCCCAGGTTCGATCCCGGCTCTGGGTCACTGTCCATGTGGAGTTTGCACATTCTCCCCGTGTTTACGTGGGTTTCGCCCCCACAACCCAAAGATGTGCAGGCTAGGTAGATTGGCCTCGCTAAATTGGCCCTTAATGGAAAAAATGAATTGGGTACTTTAAATTTTTTTTTTTTAAGTTCAGGGGTATGAAAAGGGATAGTGCGAGGGGAGGATAGAGCAAAGGGTGTCCTTATATGCGATGACTTGTTATATGTGTCGGAACCGAGTGTGTCAATAGGGGGAATATTGGAGCTACTTCGGGTGTTTGGGTCTTTCTCGGGGTACAAATTAAATCTAGACAAAAGTGAGTATTTTGTGGTGTCTCGGCCGGGGGTGGGGAAGGGGTGGGGGGGGGGGCTGCCATTCCGTAGGGTAGGGATTCACTTTAGATACCTGGGGGTGCAGGTTGCCCGGGAGTGTGGGGGGGCTCCACTGGTACAACATTTCTAGTTTGGTGGGGAGAGTGAAAGCTGATTTGGCAAGGTGGGATGGTCTCCCTCTGTCGCTGGTGGGTCGGGTACTGGCGGTTAAAATGAACGTGTTGCTGCGATTTCTGTTTATTTTCCAATGCCGGCCGATTTTCCTGCCAAAGACATTTTTCAGAGAGATTGAGGGAATGATAACCTCGTTCATATGGGGAGGGAAGGTGGCCAGAGATAGAAAGGTGCTGCTGCAGAGGGGAAGGCAGGGGGTTTGGGTCTTCCGAACCTGATGTATTATTACTGGACGGCGAATGTGGAGAAGATGCGGAGCTGGGTCAGAGGGGTTAATTCCCAGTGGGTCACTCCACATTGGCTGTGGAGGCCAATTCACTGAGTGTCTTTAAGACAGAGATAGATAGGTTCTTGATTAATAAGTGGATCAGGGGTTATGGGGAGAAGGCAGGAGCATGGGGATGAGAAAATATCAGCCATGATTGAATGGCGGAGAAGACTCGATGGGCCGAGTGGCCTAATTCTGCTCCTATGTCTCATGGTCTTATTAGTCAGAATGGAGGAGAGTTTGTGCAGGGGCTCGGGATTGAAGGAGCTAGCAACAGCGCCGCTCCGATGGCCCCTGGGAAATACTCAGGGAGTCTGGTAATAACAGCTTCATTGAGAATTTGGAGGCAGTTTCGCCAACACTCCGGGTTGGGGGCAGGGTCAAGGGAAATGCCGATTCGGGGGAACCAGAGATTTGAGCCATGGAAGTGGGATGGAAATTTTCTGAAATGGGAGGAGAAGGTGATTAAGACACTAAAAGATTTGTTTCTTGGGGGTCGGTTTGCAGGATTGTAGGAGCTGGAGGCGTAGTATGGGCTGGAGCAGGAGGAAATGTTTAGATACATGCAGGTTCGAGATTTTGCCAGAAAGGAGATACAGAGCTTCCCGGTGGAGCTGGCCTCCACATTGCTGGAGGAGGATCTGATGACAGGGGGACTGGAGAAGGGGGTAGTGTCGATGGTTTACGGAGCTATTTTGGAAGAAGAGAAGGCACCACTGGAAGGGATCAAAGCAAAGTGGGAGGAACATTTGGGAGAGGGTATGGAGGAGGGGTTCTGGTGTGAGGTGTTCCGGAGAGTGAACGCCTCCACCTCGTGCGCAAGGTTGGGGCTGATACAGCTGAAGGTGGTATACAGAGTTCACCTCACAAGGGCGAGGATGAGCCGATTCTTTGCAAGGGGTAGAAGATGTGTGTGAACGTTGCGGGAGGGGCCCCACAAATCACGTTTATATGTTTTGGTCCTGTCCAAAACTGGAGGATTACTGGAAGGAGGTTTTTAGGGTAATCTCTAAAGTGGTGCAGGTGAAACTGACCCAGGCTCTCGGGAGGCTATATTCGGCGTGTCGGACCAGCTAGGGTTGGAACCGGGTGCGGAGGCAGATGTTGTAGCCTTCATCTCGTTGATCGCACGAAGGTGGATCCTGATGGGATGGAGAGCAACCTCTCCACCCTGTGCCCTGGCGTGGCTGGGGGGATCTGTTGGAATTCTTGACTCTTGAGAAGGTTAAGTTTGAACTGAGGGGAAGGATGGAGGGGTCCTACAATTCATGGGCATTATTCATTGTGCACTTTCAAGAACTAGATAACATCGAACATTAGTTGGGGGGGGGGGGGCGGGGGAGTTGGGAGGGTTGGGGGGAGGGTGGGCAGTGGGTGTTAATGGCGACTATGGGTGATTACTGATTCCTTTTTGTCATTTGTTTATGTTAACATGCGGGCTAATGTTTGGGGTTTGGTGGGAGGAGGGATCGTTTTTATTATAGGGATTGACATATTCATTACTGATCATTGTTTATTGTTGGTGGGTGCAAATTTGGGAGAAAATGTGAAAAAGGAGGAGAATAAAAATATATTTAAAAAAAAAAATAATTAATCCACCTTCAATGTGCTGCTATTATCATGCTAAGGCATACAGACCAGAACGTCTCAAGTTGATTTCTTGGTCCTATTAAGGTGAGCTAATCTCTTCTAGAGTTGGGGAAATTCTGGCTGAATTTCTTATCTGACTGCTGTGCAATGACCCCTGGCAGACTTATGGGGACATTGTTTGAAGATTGAGCTTCCTATGACTAGCGTCATTATTGGGTCGCTTGTCAACACACTTCAGCGAGAGTGGATGAAGGACTGATGCTTTAAATGATTTGTGGAGCCATTCTATGCAGTACGACAGTTTTGCTCCTTAAAACCTTTTAAACCCTTTCAAAAGACATCTTCAACCTCTCTTTACAACAATCTGAGGCCCCTATCTGCTTCAAGAAGACGACCATCATCCCCGTCCCCCAAAAAAGCCAAGCAGCGTACCTTAATGACTCGTCCAGCGGCTCTGACATCCATCACCATGCAGTGCTTCGAAAGGTTAGTCATGGTACGAATCAACTCCAGCCTCCCGGATTGCCTTGATCCATTACAGTTCGCCTACCGCTGCAACAGGTCCATCGCAGATGCCGTCTCCATGGCCCTGAACTCTACACTCAAACACCTAGATAACAAAGACACCTATGTCAGACTCCTATTTATCGACTACAGCCCAGCCTTCAACACCATTATTCCTACGAAACTCATCTCCAAACTCCGTGGCCTTGGCCTCGGCTCCTCCCTCTGCGACTGGATCCTGAACTTTCTAACCCACAGGCCACAATCAGTAAGGATAGGCAACAACACCTCCTCCACGATTATCCTCAACACCGGTGCTCCACAAGGCTGTGTCCTCAGCCCCCTACTATACTCCTTATACACCTATGACTGTGTGGCCAAATTCCCCTCCAACTCGATTTTCAAATTTGCTGATGACACCACAGTAGTGGGTCGGATTTCAAATAATGACGAGACAGAATACAGGAATGAGATAGAGAATCTGGTGAACTGGTGCGACGACAATAATCTCTCCCTCAACGTTATCAAAACGAAGGAGATTGTCATTGACTTCAGGAAGTGTAGTGGAGAACATGCCCCTGTCTACATCAATGGGAACGAAGTAGAAAGGGTCGAGAGCTTCAAGTTTTTAGATGTCCAGATCACCAACAACCTGTCCTGGTCCCCCCATGCTGACACTATAGTTAAGAAAGCCCACCAACGACTCTACTTTCTCAGAAGACTAAGGAAATTTGGCATGTCACCTACGACTCTCACCAA
Source organism: Scyliorhinus torazame (assembly GCF_047496885.1). Lineage (NCBI taxonomy): Eukaryota > Metazoa > Chordata > Chondrichthyes > Carcharhiniformes > Scyliorhinidae > Scyliorhinus > Scyliorhinus torazame. The sequence goes on from NC_092709.1 coordinate 285,918,408, forward strand.
CTTCTACAGATGCATAGAAAGCATTCTTTCTGGTTGTATCACAGCTTGGTATGGATCCTGCTCTGCCCAAAACCGCAGGAAACTACAAAAGGTCGTGAATGTAGCCCAATCCATCACGCAAACCAGCCTCCCATCCATTGACTCTGTCTACAATTCCCGCTGCCTCGGAAAGGCAGCCAGCATAAATAAGGACCCCCACGCACCCCGGACATACTCTCGTCCACCTTCACCCGTCAGGAAAAAGATACCAAAGTTTGAGGTCATGTACCAACCGACTCAAGAACAGCTTCTTCCCTACTGCCATCAGACTTTTGAATGGACCTACCTCATATTAAATTGATCTTTTCTCTACACATTGCTATAACTGTAACATTTTATTCTGCAGTCTCTCCTTCCTTCCCGATGTGCGGTATGCATTTTTTGTCCAGCATGCAAGAAACAATACTTTTCACTGTATACTAATACATGTGACAATAATAAATAAAATCAAAAAATAAAATCAAAACCCATCGTTTGGTTTCTGCCCTAATAGCCTCTTAATTGTCTTGGTGTAAGTTTTAAAAATCCATCCTTGGGATATGGATGTCACTGGCTAGGCCAGCATTTATTGCCCATGCCTCATTGACCTTGAGAAGGTGATGGGAACCACTGCAGTTCTTGTGATGTAGGAAGGGAGATTCTGCTTCCACTGCGTTTTAACAGAGAGCGTTCCAGAGACACTCAACCCTCTTAGAAAATAAAATTCTCTGCATCTCTGTCTTAAATGAGCAGCCTCTTATTTTTTTAAAGTGACACCTTGTTCTAGATTTTCTGACAAGAGGAAACATCTACTCCACATCCATCCTGTCAATACCACTCAGGATCTTACATATTTCGAACAAGCGTCTCTTTTAAAAAAAATAATCTTTATTGTCACAAGTAGGCTTACATTAACACTGCAATGAAGTTACTGTGAAAAGTCCCTAGTCGCCACATTCTGGCGCCTGTTCAGGTATACAGAGGGAGAATTCAGAATGCCCAATTCACCTGACAGCACATCTTTTGGGACTTGTGGGAGGAAACCAGAGCACCCGGAAGAAACCAACGCAGACACGGGGAGAACATGCAGACTCTGCACAGACACTGACCTGAGTTGGGAATTGAACCTGGGGCCCTGGCGCTGTGAAGCAACAGTGCGAAACACAGTGCTACCATGCCGCCGAGCTTAAAAATGAGTATAGAAACTCCATCAAAATGAAGAAAAGACAACATACAACAGCCGAACATACCATAAGCCAGCGAGACCGAACTTTCAAGAAGTTGCAGTAATATATCTTTATGGGAAGCATGAGCCAGAGCTTTCAGCTATGACAAGGCTACACACCGCCTGTACCTTCTACTGTAAATATGTACATATTTATGTGTTGTTAATAAAACTCACTGTTAACAGAGTCCATACTGGAAGCCTACTTCATGGTCTCCAAAGCAAGACTCTTCAGAAACAAGCTCTACACTTGTTCCACAAATATCAAAATTGTTGTCATTATTTGAAATTTGGCATTCTTGCATTTGTCCTGATGAGTGCAAGGGGCTTTTCACAGTAACTTCATTGCAGTGTTAATGTAAGCCTACTTGTGACAATAAAGATTATTATTTTTATTATTATTAAATGAAAAGACTGCCTTTCTTTTCAGCAATATTCAATATCTGTACTACCAAAAACGATAAATATTATTCCATGAAAAACTTGTGTGTTGACTCCAGAGCACTATCTCTTGCCTTATGTTATTTATTATAAGATTTATTATCCACATTTAATACACTTTTCATTGTTTCAGCGGTGGCTCAGTTGGGAGCACTCTCATCTCTGTGTTACAAGGTTCAAACTCCACTTCATGACATAAACATGAAAATTAAGGCTGACACGGCAGTGTAGTAGTGGTGGGCATGTTGGAGATGTTGGGCTGGAGTCTCCATTATTGGGACTATGTCCCCAAGCCGGCTTCAAAACGATGGAGTTTCATGCCAGGTTTGGACCACAAATTCCTAGCCCTGCAGGGGGCTACGGAACCTGGCATAGATCTAGCAGCTTTTGCTGTAGATAGAGGCCCCCCGCACTTCCGGGTCGGAGGTCAGACATGCGCCCGGCGGCGGCCTCCAGCGGCCGTGCCATGCTCCTTGGCCGACTCGGACCGCGGAGCTGGACCTGAAAAATAAACCCCCCAATAGGCCGCGCGCCCGACCCTTTCCGCCTGCACAAACATTTCCCGGCTGCCTATATGGCCCCCCGCCCTCCAATCGGCCCACCCCCGACCAGGGCAGCTGCGGACTGAGTCATCAGCCACTACACGAGTATCCAGGGAGGCTGGACCACATTAGTTCCACTCCGTCGGGACTTCGGCGGAGTGGGCGTCTGGCAATGGCCCCAGGTAGGTCCTAGGTGGCGGGGGTACGCTGCTTTTAGGAGCCCGCAGAATCGGAGAACTGGCGCCGGTCCCAATTCCGTGCAGGAAAATGGATCATCCGCCCCCGCGCAGGCAGCGATTTGGGCATCGGGGTGCGGAGAATCCAGCCCCTTGTCTTTTGGATGAGACATTAAAATTGAGACCCTGTCTGCCCTCGCAGTTGGACGTAAGGGATCCCATATCCCTGATCGAAGAAGAGCAGGGTGTCATGGCCAATGTTTATCCCTCCATCAACATAGCTAAAACAGATTACCTGTTCATTATGACAATGTGCAGGGGTATGGGAAACAGGAAGGGAACGGCACTAAGTTGTTGTGTTATGTACTCTGGGATAACACAGGATGCAGCTTTGACCAAAAGATACTCCAGACGTTGAAGTAAGATCAATGTGATTTATTGAACCATTAGCACAGTTCTCTATGAGTTTGACTCTCCTGCTAATCTTGCTATAGTAACTCAGTCTAATTAACCAGTCTGCTCTAAGCCACGTGGTGGGTGTGATGCTTCTGATCTGCCCATATCCTACTCTCTCAGTGTCGCCTGTGGAAAGAGACAGAGCATGTATGCCCTGTCCTTATATATAGGTTGTGTAATGCCCCCTTGTGATAGTGTCACCTCTGGGTGTCTTGACTGCCCATTGGTCGTGTCCTATTCTATGTGTTCATTAGAACATAAGAACATAAGAACTAGGAGCAGGAGTAGGCCATCTGGCCCCTCGAGCCTGCTCCACCATTCAATGAGATCATGGCTGATCTTTTGTGGACTCAGCTCCACTTTCCGGCCCGAACACCATAACCCTTAATCCCTTTATTCTTCAAAAAATGATCTATCTTTATCTTAAAAACATTTAATGAAGGAGCCTCTACTGCTTCACTGGGCAAGGAATTCCAGAGATTCACAACCCTTTGGGTGAAGAAGTTCCTCCTAAACTCAGTCCTAAATCTACTTCCCCTTATTTTGAGGCTATGCCCCCTAGTTCTGCTTTCACCCGCCAGTGGAAACAACCTGCCCGCATCTATCCTATCTATTCTCTTCATAATCTTATATGTTTCTATAAGATCCCCCCTCATCCTTCTAAATTCCAACGAGTACAGTCCCAGTCTACTCAACCTCTCCTTGTAATCCAACCCCTTCAGCTCTAGGATTAACCTAGTGAATCTCCTCTGCACACCCTCCAGTGCCAGTACGTCCTTTCCCAAGTAAGGAGACCAAAACTGAACACAATACTCCAGGTGTGGCCTCACTAACACCTTATACAATTGCAGCAGAACCTCCCTAGTCTTAAACTCCATCCCTCTAGCAATGAAGGACAAAATTCCATTTGCCTTCTTAATCACCTGTTGCACCTGAAAACCAACTTTTTGCGACTCATGCACTAGCACACCCAGGTCTCTCTGCACAGCAGCATGTTTTAATATTTTATCATTTAAATAATGATCCCTTTTGCTGTTATTCCTACCAAAATGGATAACCTCACATTTGTCAACATTGTATTCCATCTGCCAGACCCTAGCCCATTCACTTAGCCTATCCAAATCCCTCTGTAGACTTCCAGTATCCTCTGCACTTTTTGCTTTACCACTTATCTTAATGTCGTCTGCAAACTTGGACACATTGCCCTTGGTCCCCAACTCCAAATCATCTATGTAAATTGTGAACAGTTGTGGGCCCAACACTGATCCCTGAGGGACACCACTAGCTACTGATTGCCAACCAGGGAAACACCCATTAATCCCCACTCTTTGTTTTCTATTAATTAACCAATCCTCTATCCATGCTACTACTTTCCCCTTAATGCCATGCATCTTTATCTTATGCAACAACCTTTTGTGTGGCACCTTGTCAAAGGCTTTCTGGAAATCCAGATATACCACATCCATTGGCTCCCCGTTATCTACCGCACTGTTAATGTCCTCAAAAAATTCCACTAAATTAGTTAGGCACGACCTGCCCTTTATGAACCCATGCTGCGTCTGTCCAATGGGACAATTTCCATCCAGATGCCTCGCTATCTCTTCCTTGATGATAGATTCCAGCATCTTCCCTACTACCGAAGTTAAGCTCACTGGCCTATAATTACCCGCTTTCTGCCTACCTCCTTTTTTAAACAGTGGTGTCACGTTTGCTAATTTCCAATCCGCCGGGACCACCCCAGAGTCTAGTGAATTTTGGTGAATTATCACTAGTGCATTTGCAATTTCCCTAGCCATCTCTTTTAGCACTCTGGGATGCATTCCATCAGGTCCAGGAGACTTGTCTACCTTTAGCCCCATTAGCTTGCCCATCACTACCTCCTTGGTGATAACAATCCTCTCAAGGTCCTCACCTGCCATAGCCTCATTTACATCAGTCACTGGCATGTTATTTGTGTCTTCCACTGTGAAGACCGACCCAAAAAACCTGTTTGGTTCCTCAGCCGTTTCCTCATCTCCCATTACTAAATCTCCCTTCTCATCCTCTAAAGGACCACCAATATTTACCTTAGCCACTCTTTTTTGTTTTATGTATTTGTAGAAACTTTTACTATCTGTTTTTATATTCTGAGTTTTTATATTATGAGTTTACTCTCATAATCTATCTTACTCTTTTTTAGCTTTTTTAGTAGCTTTCTGTTGCCCCCTAAAGATTTCCCAGTCCTCTAGTTTCCCACTGATCTTTGCTACTTTGTATGTTTTTTCCTTCAATTTGATACTCTCCCTTATTTCCTTAGATATCCACGATCGATTTTCCCTCTTTTTACCGCCCTTCCTTTTTGTTGGTATAAACCTTTGCTGAGCACTGTGAAAAATCACTTGGAAGGTTCTCCACTGTTTCTCAACTGTTTCACTATAAAGTCTTTGCTCCCAGTCTACCTTAGCTAGTTCTTCTCTCATCCCCTTGTAATCTCCTTTGTTTAAGCACAAAACTCTAGTGCTTGATTTTGCCTTCTCACCCTCCATCTGTATTTTAAATTCCACCATATTGTGATCGCTCCTTCCGAGAGGATCCCTAACTATGAGATCCTGAATCAATCCTGTCTCATTACACAGGACCAGATCTAGGACCGCTTGTTCCCTCGTAGGTTCCATTACATACTGTTCTAGGAAACTATCGCGGATACATTCTATAAACTCCTCCTCAAGGCTGCCTTGACCGACCTGGTTAAACCAATCGACATCTAGATTAAAATCCCCCATGATAACTGCTGTACCATTTCTACATGCATCTGTTATTTCTTTGTTTATTGCCTGCCCCACCATAATGTTACTATTTGGTGGCCTATAGATTACTCCTATCAGTGACTTTTTCGCCTTACTATTCCTGATTTCCACCCAAATGGATTCAACCTTATCCTCCATAGCACCGATGTCATCCCTTACTGTTGCCCGGATGTCATCCTTAAATAACAGAGCTACACCACCTCCCTTACCATCCACTCCGTCCTTCCGAAAGGTTTGATACCCTCCCAGTCGTGACCATCCTTTAACCATGTTTCAGTAATGGCCACTAAATCATAGTCATTCACGATGATTTGCGCCATCAACTCATTTACCTTATTCCGAAAATTACGAGCATTCAGGTAAAGTACACTTATGTTGGCTTTTTTACCTCTGTTCTGAATCTTAACACCTCGATCAGTAACCTCTCCTAAGTTATATTTCCTCTTAACCTTTCTCCTAATTTTCCTTGTCGTCGAACCCATATCTTCCTGTAACAACCTGCCGCGTCGCTTACCATTAATGTTTTCACTTCCCGTTTTATTTCTTTTAGTATTCCTGGTCCTATTCACTGAGCTCCCCTCAGTCTCTGTACCTTGCCCTGTCGCCCTTTTTGATTTTTGACTATGGCTTCTCTGCCTTACACTTTCCCCCTTACTGCCTTTTATTTCTGTCCCTGCTTTACTACCTTCCAACTTCCTGCATCGGTTCCCATCCCCCTGCCACATTAGTTTAAACTCTCCCCAACAGCTCTAGCAAACACCCTCCCCATGGACATCGGTTCCAATCCTGCCCAGGTGCAGACCGTCCGGTTTGTACTGGTCCCACCTCCCCCAGAACAGGTTCCAATGTCCCAGGAATTTGAATCCCTCCCTCTTGCACCATCTCTCGAGCCACGTATTCATCCTCTCTATCCTGACATTCCTACTCTGACTAGCTCGTGGCACTGGTAGCAATCCTGAGATTACTACCTTTGAGGTCCTACTTTTTAGTTTAACTCCTAGCTCCCTAAATTCAGCTTGTAGGACCTCATACCGTTTTTTACCTATATCGTTGGTGCCTATGTGCACCACGACAGCTGGCTGTTCACCCTCCCCCCCCTCCCAGAATGTCCTGCAGCCGCTCCGAGCCATCCTTGACCCTTGCACCAGGGAGGCAACATACCATCCTGGAGTCTCGATTGCGTCCGCAGAACCGCCTGTCTATTCCCCTTACAATTGAGTCCCCTATTACTATAGCCCTGCCATTCTTCTTCCTGCCCAGCTGCACAGCAGAGCCAGCCACGGTGCCATGAACCTGACTGCTGCTGCCTTCCCCTGGTGAGCCATCTCCCTCAACAGTATCCAAAGCGGTATATCTGTTTTGCAGGGAGATGACCGCAGAGGACACCTGCACTGCCTTCCTACTCTTGCTCTGTCTTTTGGTCACCCATTTACTATCTCCCTCAGTACCTTTCACCTGCGGTGTGACCAACTCGCTAAACGTGCTATCCACGACGTCCTCAGCATCGCGGATGCTCCAAAGTGAGTCCATCCGCAGCTCCAGAGCCGTCAAGCGGTCTAACAGGAGCTGCAACTGGACACACTTCTTGCACGTGAAGGAGCCAGAGACAGTGGACGTGTCCCTGAGCTCCCACATCGCACACGAGGAGCATGACACGTGTCTGAGATCTCCTGCCATGTCTTAAACCTTCGTTTAACTTCAACAATTTTAATTTCCCCCCCAAAAATTTAAATAAATAAATAAACAATGAAGAAAAAAATAAATAAATATACCAATGAAAAGAAACAGAAAAACAGAAACACTACTTACCAGTCACAAAAAGCACTTCCTCCCCACCCAGCTTCGAATTCCCACCTCGATTCAAATTCCCAAACTCACTCTTAGCTGTGTCTCACTCCTGGCTCTGTCTGTCTGCATGTCATAATGTCTCTGGTGCTCCCTCTAGCGTTTACTTAGTCGTAGTGTATTTACATTAACCCCTTGTGTATTTACAGTGGTGCATATCACCACATAAGTCACGATGCCCGTTTGGAGAGCCAGTGCGGAAATGATGGGCCAAATGGCCTTTTTCTGTGCCGTAACGATTCTGTGATCCAATTGCTGTTTGTGGGAGCTTGTTGTGTGCTGCATTTCCTACACTACAGTGGTGACTACACTTCAAAAGCACTTGAAGGGCTTAGAGCCGTGCAGTGATGATGGGAGAGCAGTGTAAAAGTGCAAGTCTTTCCTTTTGACTTGCTACCTAGTATAGCTGGAAAGATGAGGGGGGAAATACAGGAGGCGGTCCTCTCTCTCCTTTCCTCCCCTCCTTCCCTGTGTGTGGTTTTGTTGGCGTACTGAGTCAGAGGGAGAGTGGGACTTGATGCCCACTCTTCTTCCGAGGTAGTATGGGCTGAAGTTAGAAACAGGAAAGGAGAGGTCACCCTGTTGGGAGTTTTTTATAGGCCTCCTAATAGTTCTAGGGATGTAGAGGAAAGGATGGCGAAGATGATTCTGGATATGAGCGAAAGTAACAGGGTAGTTATTATGGGAGACTTTAACTTTCCAAATATTGACTGGAAAAGATATAGTTTGAGTACAATAGATGGGTCGTTTTTTGTACAGTGTGTGCAGGAGGGTTTCCTGAAACAATATGTTGACAGGCCAACAAGAGGCGAGGCCACGTTGGATTTGGTTTTGGGTAATGAACCAGGCCAGGTGTTGGATTTGTAGGTAGGAGAGCACTTTGGGGACAGTGACCACAATTCGGTGACGTTTACGTTAATGATGGAAAGGGATAAGTATACACCGCAGGGCAAGAGTTATAGCTGGGGGAAGGGCAATTATGATGCCATTAGACGTGACTTGGGGGGGATAAGGTGGAGAAGTAGGCTGCAAGTGTTGGGCACACTGGATAAGTGGGGCTTGTTCAAGGATCAGCTACTGCGTGTTCTTGATAAGTATGTACCGGTCAGACAGGGAGGAAGGCGTCGAGCGAGGGAACCGTGGTTTACCAAGGAAGTGGAATCTCTTGTTAAGAGGAAGAAGGAGGCCTATGTGAAGATGAAGTGTGAAGTTTTGGTTGGGGCGATGGATAGTTACAAGGTAGCGAGGAAGGATCTAAAGAGAGAGCTAAGACGAGCAAGGAGGGGACATGAGAAGTATTTGGCAGGAAGGATCAAGGAAAACCCAAAAGCTTTCTATAGGTATGTCAGGAATAAGCGAATGACTAGGGAAAGAGTAGGACCAGTCAAGGACAGGGATGGGAAATTGTGTGTGGAGTCTGAAGAGATAGGCGAGATACTAAATGAATATTTTTCGTCAGTATTCACTCAGGAAAAAGATAATGTTGTGGAGGAGAATGCTGAGCCCCAGGCTAATAGAATAGATGGCATTGAGGTATGTAGGGAAGAGGTGTTGGCAATTCTGGACAGGCTGAAAATAGATAAGTCCCCGGGACCTGATGGGATTTATCCTAGGATTCTCTGGGAGGCCAGGGAAGAGATTGCTGGACCTTTGGCTTTGATTTATATGTCATCATTGACTACAGGAATAGTGCCAGAGGACTGGAGGACAGCAAATGTGGTCCCTTTGTTCAAAAAGGGGAGCAGAGACAACCCCGGCAACTATAGACTGGTGAGCCTCACGTCTGTAGTGGGTAAAGTCTTGGAGGGGATTATAAGAGACAAGATTTATAATCATCTAGATAGGAATAATATGATCAGGGATAGTCAGCATGGCTTTGTGAAGGGTAGGTCATGCCTCACAAACCTTATTAAGTTCTTTGAGAAGGTGACTGAACAGGTAGACGAGGGTAGAGCAGTTGATGTGGTGTATATGGATTTCAGCAAAGCGTTTGATAAGGTTCCCCACGGTAGGCTATTGCAGAAAATACGGAGGCTGGGGATTGAGGGTGATTTAGAGATGTGGATCAGAAATTGGCTAGCTGAAAGAAGACAGAGGGTGGTGGTTGATGGGAAATGTTCAGAATGGAGTACAGTCACAAGTGGAGTACCACAAGGATCTGTTCTGGGGCCGTTGCTGTTTGTCATTTTTATCAATGACCTAGAGGAAGGCGCAGAAGGGTGGGTGAGTAAATTTGCAGACGATACTAAAGTCGGTGGTGTTGTCGATAGTGTGGAAGGATGTAGCAGGTTACAGAGGGATATAGATAAGCTGCAGAGCTGGGCTGAGAGGTGGCAAATGGAGTTTAATGTAGAGAAGTGTGAGGTGATTCACTTTGGAAGGAATAACAGGAATGCGGAATATTTGGCTAATGGTAAAGTTCTTGAAAGTGTGGATGAGCAGAGGGATCTAGGTGTCCATGTACATAGATCCCTGAAAGTTGCCACCCAGGTTGATAGGGTTGTGAAGAAGGTCTATGGAGTGCTGGCCTTTATTGGTAGAGGGATTGAGTTCCGGAGTCGGGAGGTCATGTTGCAGCTGTACAGAACTCTGGTACGGCCGCATTTGGAGTATTGCGTACAGTTCTGGTCAGCGCATGAAAGGAAGGACGTGGAGGCTTTGGAGCGGGTGCAGAGGAGATTTACCAGGATGTTGCCTGGTATGGAGGGAAAATCTTATGAGGAAAGGCTGATGGACTTGAGGTTGTTTTCGTTGGAGAGAAGAAGGTTAAGAGGAGACTTAATAGAGGCATACAAAATGATCAGGGGGTTGGATAGGGTGGACAGTGAGAGCCTTCTCCCGCGGATGGATATGGCTGGCACGAGGGGACATAACTTTAAACTGAGGGGTAATAGAGGTCAGAGGTCGGTTCTTTACGCAAAGAGTAGTGAGGCCGTGGAATGCCCTACCTGCTACAGTAGTGAACTCGCCAACATTGAGGGCATTTAAAAGTTTATTGGATAAACATATGGATGATAATGGCATAGTGTAGGTTAGATGGCTTTTGTTTCGGTGCAACATCGTGGGCGGAAGGGCCTGTACTGCGCTGTATTGTTCTATGTTCTATGATGCGCGCTCAGAGCCAGGTGGAACTGAGAGCGGCGGAGTCAGCGGAGAGGCCGGGACGGAATTAAACGTTGCACAACATGGCGTTGCTGAGGGTGTCCGCCCGCCTGTGTGTGGGTGAGTTTATCGTTAAACTGATCCGTGCGTTTTTAAAACACAGCCGCGAAGAGGCAACGTGGCTGTGCGGCGGTGTTTGAGGATTGTCCGGTCGGAAAGGTCTCGTTGGCCCCGCGGCTCCAGGCCGGCAGAGTGAACCGCCCTCGGCGGCTGCTGTGCAGCTTAGATACCGAGTGAGAGGTGTTTTCATCGGCAGGGAAACCGCCCGCCGGCTCTGAATCAAACACAAACTGTCGGCTTGGTTTTCACGGGGACGGGAGGGGAGATGTGTGTCTGACCAAGAAGAAGCTCTCCTCGCCGTGACTCGGTCTCAGAGCGGGGTTGACACTCTTTCTGACAGGATCACACCTGACCCGACCCGACGTCTCAATACCCCCAGAACACGATATTTCAAAAGTACGAAGGAACAGAAAACCGGGCGGCCTAACTTTGTCAACAACGTCACGTTAGGTGGCAAAAGGTGGGATCAGAAAGTTGCGAAGAGGCACCGATGGAAGCGAGTGGGCAAAACCTGCAGCGGGTGGAGGAAGTTCAGTGTGAGAAAGGCAGTCACTTGGGACCTGAGAGATAGATCAATAAAGTTATCAAACGGACCGAAGCTGGGAGCTTCGCAAGAGCAGTGATATTTTGGATTTCATGCGGTGCACCAAGGGTGTGTTGGCCATTACCTTAACGTCTGCAATGTGGATGTTGTATTACAATTGCACAGAGTTCTGGTTGGGCCCCAACTGTAGTAGGAGTTCCTTGGAGGGGTAGAGTGCAAATTCAGCATGATTAAAGGATTTGCTTGGTAGAAACAGGGAAACTGTTTCCTCAGGTTCGCTTCCCCCCCCCCCCCAAGTCAATTAAAAATTACAAAATTGACATTCATAGATTTTTGTTTGATCTAGATATTCAGGGAAATGGAACCAAGGTGGATAAATGTTTGAAGTACAGATCACCCATTATCTAATTAAATGATGAGACAGCCAAAGGAGCTGAATTGGCTACTCTTATTCCCGCATTGTTAATGGATGGTCTTCATATCACTGCACAGATAGAGGAAATTTAATTTAATAGAATCATGGAAACTTACCACAAAAACACAGGCCACTTAGTCCCATAACCTTGCATTTTTGTCCATAACCCTTAGGTGCTTCGTCCTCAACTCCATGTCCAGCTCCTTTTTTAAAAGCATTTATGGAATCTCCTTCCAACATCTCTTCAAATAGTGTGTTCCAGTTTTCAACAACAGAATGAAAAGACTTCAGCTCATTCCCTATCTAGTTTTAGTTTTGACCTTTCCAGTTTTATTCTTTATTAAAAGTTCCTAGCCCTGCTGAGTTTTGTATAAAGGGAAACAACAGGAAATTTGTGTTCAGGTCTGCCTATGCTTTGATAGAGCAGTGTTAGCTTTCAGACAAAGCATTGTGCTCTTGGAAATTTGAAATTAGAACAGAAAATACTGGAAATACCCAGGATGTGTGGCAGCCTCTGTGATGGGAGGAACAATTTGTGTTTCAGGTCGATGACCTTTCAAATGGTTTTCTTCTCAATTTTATTTAATTGCTTTTCCAGTCTGAATTTGTGTTTGCTTCCTGGTATCGTATTTTTTGTTTTCTCCTTGACTCACTTATTGCAGCTTTTGATTTCCCCACAATGATTTGCCTGTTTACACATGAACCTGATGAACAAGATTTGCAACTGGCAAAGAAAATTAATTCTGCTTCAAAGTTCATTCTGCAATTTTATTTTATGGAATGTATTTTTAAAAGAGTAGCTGATCTTATTTGAGGGATTTTTTAAAAAAAAGTTTAACATCATTGAGACATTAAAGAGAAGCCTTGTCTGCCTGGTTGAGTATAAAATATCCCATAGCATAATTTCCAGAAAAGTAGTGAGTTGTAATGAGAAGCTAGCGTGGATCACACAACCAATGCCACCTTTTTCACTTGCTAACGAGTATGATTGTCCACCTATGAAACTCTGTGTCACTGGTCATGGGTTCTGTTTTGCCTTGGGTGGCTGGTGAGCCCTATCCTAGAACTGCATCTTTGACTGAATATTTGGAAAACATTTCTGGGAGGTGGGATTGGTTCTTTTGCTCGCGATCTTTGGCATTCCTTTCTCAGGCTCCTTTTCTGGACCTCCTCTTACTGTCAGGTGTTCTCGAAGAATTGTGTTGTGTTCCTTCACGGAAGAGAAAATGCTGGAAAATCTCAGCAGGTCTGGCAGCATCTGTAGGGAGAGAAAAGAGCTAACGTTTCGAGTCCGATGACTCTTTGTCAAAGCAGACCAGCTTTGACAAAGAGTCACCGGACTCGAAACGTTAGCTCTTTTCTCTCCCTACATATGCTGCCAGACCTGCTGAAAATTTCCAGCATTTTCTCTTTCGTTTCAGATTCCAGCATCCGCAGTAATTTGCTTTTATCTTGTGTTCCTTCAATCAGGAGGTACCTCCAGGTAGGTTTCCCCTGAGCAACGGTTTCCCAGGCGTTGCCAGCTATATTTCATTTCAGACTGTATTTGAAGTGCTTCCTTTATCCTCTAGTTCGGGAGCCTTTCTTGAGCTCGGTGAAGAAGATTTGCTTTGGCATTCGGGACTCTGGCATCCTAAGCATGTGGCTTGCCCAGTGGTGATGGTATGTGGCGACTAGGGGCTTTTCACAGTAACTTCATTGCAGTGTTACTGTAAGCCTACTTGTGACAATAAAGATTATTCTTATTTTAGATGATCAAGGACTTGAGGCTGAGAACAATTCTTCAGTATGCTTCTGCGAAGGCATCAAGCGTAGTTTGGAGATTCTCTTCCAAGAGAGCGGAGATGACAATGTCATCCGCATACGATTCACTCCATGTGATATCAAGAAACGGCTGAAGGCACTGGATACTGCAAAGGCTATGGGCCCTGACAATATCCTGGCAATAGTACTGAAGACTGGTACTCCAGAACTTGCCGCATCGCTAGCCAAGCTGTTCCAGTACAGCTACAACATTGGTATCTACCTGGCAATGTGGGAAATTGCCCAGGTGTGTCCTGTACATGAGAAACAGGACAAATCCAACCCAGCTAATTACCGTCCTATCAGTTTACTCGCCATCATCAGCAAAGCGATGGAAGGAGTCATCAACAGTGCTATCAAGCGGCACTTACTCAGCAATAACCTGCTCACGGATGCTCAGTTTGGGTACTGCCAGTGTCGCTCAGCTCTTGACCTTATTACAACCTTGGTTCAAACATGGACAAAAGAGCTGAATGCCAGAGGTGAGGTGAGAGTGACAGCCGTTGACATCAAGGCAGCATTTGACTGAGTATGGCATCAAGGAGCCATAGCTAAACTGGAGTCAATGGGACTTGAGGAAAACTCTCCATTGGTTGGAGTCATACATGGCACAAAGGAAGATGGTTGTGGTGGTTGGAGGTCAATCATCTCAGCTCCAGGACATCACTGCAGGAGTTCCTCAGGATAGTATCCTAGGCCCAACCATCTTCAGCTGCTTCATCAATGATCTCCCGTCCATCATAAGGTCAAAAGTGGGGATGTTTGTTGATGACTGCACAATTTTCAGCACCATTCATAACTCCTCAGATAATGAAGCAGTCCATGTCCAAATGCAGCAAGACCTGCATAACAAGTGGCAAGTTACATTCGCGCCTCACAAGTGTCAGGCAATGACCATCTTCCATAAGAGAGGACCTAACCATCGCCCCATGACATTCAATGGCATCACCATCACTGAATCCCCCACAATCAACATCCTGGGGGTTACCATTGGTCAGAAATTGCCATATTAATACTGTGGTTACCAGAGCGGGTCAAAGGTTAGGAATCCTATGCTAGGAAATTACCTCCGGACCACCCCCCCCCTCTCAAAGCCTGTCCACTATCTACAAGGCACAAGTCAGGGGTGTAATGGAATACTCTCCACTTGCCTGGATGAATGCAGCTCCAACAACACTCAAGAAGCTTGATACCATCCAGGACAAAGCAGCCTGCTTGATTGCTCCCCCTTCCACAAACATTCAAACCCTCCACCACCGATGAACAGTGGCAGCCATGTGTACCACCTACAAGATGCACTGCAATAACTCACCAAGGTTCCTTAGACAGCACCTTCCAAACCCATGACCACTACCATCTAGAAGGACAAGAGCAGCAGATACCTGGGATCCCCACCAGCTGGAGGTTCCCCTCCAAGTTACTCACCACCCTGACTTGGAAATATATCGCTGATCTTTGACTGTCGCTGGGGCAAGATCCTGTACACACCCCCCCCCCCCCCCCAACAGCACAGGACTGCAGCGGTTCAAGAAGGCAACTCACCACCACCTCCTGAAGGACAACTAGGGATGGGCAATAAATGCTGGCCTAACCGTCAACATCCACATCCCGTCAATGAACAAAAGGCAATACTGAGTTCTACAAAATGTCGCTTTCTTTTTGGGATTTCAAACGGTTGAGGTTGAAAACTTTTCTGTCCATCCTGTAGATGATGTCCATTCCACTGGAAAGCTTGTTCTTGACAAGGTGGAAGATGGTGGTAATGAAAATGGAAAATATCCCATAGCAAAGTTTCCAGAAAAGTAGTGAGTTCTAATGAGAAGCCAGCATGTATCACACAGCCAATTCCATAAGCCGATAACCCAACATTTATTTCACTCGGTGTTTGTGGGACTTGCTGTTTGCAAATTGGCTGCAATATTTATATATTTGAAAGTAGTTAATTATTATTTCTTAATATCATTAAAGGCACTATATATAAATACATTTTGACTCTGTTTCTCTGTTACTTTGAGTTGACCAGAGGTGTAACACAGCTTGGACCTCTTGGCCCCAGCCCTATACTAGGATAAATGTATGAACGATTATCACTAGAATGAAGTTTTGTTTTGTCATCAATCAGGAAGAACCACAATCCCTTTAAGGTTGTTTTGCTTTCCTCATGTGCCTGTCACTGACCCTCACCTAGATTTCAGTTATTTCCACTCTTGGCAGATCCTCCTTTGAAGCTTGCCAGAATTTGTCAGGATGTCATAGGCCCTTTTCCAGAAAATGAAGTGTCAGCAAAGTAAGAACCGGGAACTTACTTTGAGGTGAAAAAATTAAACAGAAGAGTGCTGAATGTCTCATTTATGTTTTCCTTACCTCTAGCCAAGACTATTCCAATGCCCTTTTGGCCAGTTTCCCATCTTCCACCCTCCATAAGACCTCGGAGCAGGAGTAGGCCACATGGCCCCTTGAGCCTGCCCCATCATTCAATAAGATTATGGCTGACCTTTTTGTGGACTCAGCTCCACTTATCTGCCCGCTCATCGTAAATCTTGATTCCTTTACTGTTCAA
Organism: Scyliorhinus torazame; assembly: GCF_047496885.1. NCBI lineage: Eukaryota > Metazoa > Chordata > Chondrichthyes > Carcharhiniformes > Scyliorhinidae > Scyliorhinus > Scyliorhinus torazame. The sequence goes on from NC_092709.1 coordinate 285,934,441, forward strand.
AAATCTATCTATCTTTTCCTTAAAAAACATTCAACATGGTAGCCTCAACTGCTTCACTGGGCAGGGAATTTACAACCCTTTGGGTGAAAAAGTTCCTCCTCTGAGGGGGGTTGGAGCACAGGGTCTCTATGTGGACGATTTGCTGCTTTATATCATGGACCCGGTGGGGGGGGGGGGGGATGACCGAAATCATGGAGGTATTAGGAGAATTTGGGCGATTTTCAGGCTATGTTAAACATGGGAAAAAGCAAGATGTTCGTGATTCAGGCACGGGTGCAGGAAAGGAGACTGAAGGAGCTACCTTTTAAAGTGGTTGGGAAGAGTTTTGGGTATCTGGGGATTCAAGTGGCCAAGAATTGGGGGCAGCTTCACAAGTTAAATTTGGGCAAAGCAGTGGATCAAATCAGATTTCTGTTGGTTGGACATGCTCCCACTGACGCTGGCGGGGAGGGTTCAGATGGTGAGGATGACTGTCCTTCCGAAACTGCTTTTCTTTTTTCAGTGTCTCCCGATCTTTGTTCCAAAGGCTTTTTTCGGAAGTATTAATGTGGCGATATCAAGGTTTATATGAGCGGGTAAAACCCTGAGAGTAAAGAGGGCACTCCTGGAACCGGCCCACGGGGAAGGGGGATTGGCTCTCCTGAGCTTTATTAACTATTACTGGGCTGGCAACATATCGATGGTCAGGAAGTGGGTAGTGGGGAAGGGGTCGGTCTTGGAGCGGATGGAGGCAGTATCCTGCAAAGGTATGAGTCCGGAGGCTTTACTAACGGCGCCCCTGCCGTTCTTGCCGGCTCGGTACTCCACAAGTCCTGTGGTGGTGGCAGCCCTGAGGGTGTGGGGGCAATGGAGGCAGCATATGAGACTGGAGGGGGGGTCAGTGTGGTCATCGATCTGTGACAATCACTGGTTTGTCCCGGGGGGGGGGGGTCTGGATGGGGGCTTTAAGGTATGGCAGCGGGCAGGGATTGAGAGATTTGGGGATCTATTCATCCAGGAGGGCTTCCCGACCTTGGACACATTAGAGGAGGCGTTTGACTTGCCGCGAGGGAATGGGTTTCGGTATCATAGAGTGCAGGACTTTATACGGAGACAGGTCCCAAGCTTTCCTCCCTCCCCCTGAGGGGACTACAGGATAAAGTGCTGTCAAAAACGGGTTGGTGGTGGGAAGATTTCGGACATATACTGGGAATTGTTAGAGTGGGAAGGGGCCCCTATCAGAGAGGTGAAGAGGAAGTGGGAAGAGGAGTTGGGAGGGGAGCTGGAAACTTAACTGTGGGGAATAAGCCTTGACAAGGGTAAATGCATCCTCGTCCTGTGCTAGACTCAGCTTGATTCAGTTCAAGGTAGTCCACAGGGCCCACATAACGGTAGCCCGGAAGAGTAGGTTCTTCGAGGAGGTGGAGGACTGATGTGGGCGGTGTGGGGGGGAGCCCGGCCAACCATGTTCATATGCTCTGAGCATGTCCGAAACTGAGGGAATTCTGTCAGGGATTTGCAGATGTTATGTCAGAAGTCCTGGAAGGTAGGGTAACTTCGAGTCCAGAATTAGCAATATTTGGGGTGTCGGAAGATCCGGGGGCAAAGTGGGGGAGGGAGGCCGATATTCTCCTCCCTGGTGGCCCGGAGACGGATCTTGCTGAGATGGAGAGACTCGGAGCCCCCGAAATCAGGAGTGTGGGTCAGCGATATTGTAGAGTTTCTCAGTCTGGAGAAAAGCAAGTTTGCTTTAAGAGGATCAATACAGGGATTCGCCCGGAGTTGGCAGCCGTTCATCGATTTCTTTAACAAAAACTGACGTCATCAGTAAGGGGGGGAAGGGAAAAAGGGGGGGGGGGAGGGGGAGGAAAATAGGAGGCATGGCTATGTCGAATAAGGACAAGGAATTTAGTATACGGGTAATTGGGGATAGGCTGGGAGAAGTGGGGTACGTGGTTTATTGTGTGTTATTTTGTGCGTCGACACGCAGTTGTTTTAGAAATGTCAATATGTTAAATTGTGAAAATTATAAATGCTTCAATAAAATATTTAAAAAAAAAAAAAGAAAAAGTTCCTCCTCAACTCAGTCCTAAATTTGCTCCCCCCTTATTTTGAGGCTATGCCCCCTAGTTCACGTTTCACCAGCCAGTGGAAACAACCTCCCTGCTTGTATCTTAACTATTCCCTTCATAATTTTATATGTATTTATAAGATCCCCCCCCATTCTTCTCGATTCCAATGAGTATTGTCCCGGTCTACTCAGTCTCTGAATTGTACTTGAATTTTAGAATGCATTTTTTTTGAGAATAAATATTTTGAGCTGTGCTTACCAAAGACCCCATGAAACTTAAAATTTGTTTTGCCCCATCAAAAGATTTAACTTTTCAGTTTTGAAGCAATTGGTGTGGTATTATATCTTTTAAGTCACTGCAGTGAGACAGATTAATATTTCCACATTCTCCATAGATAGATATGGAAAGAAATTGTAAAATTCATTTACTTGTTCAACTGTCATGCTTACAGATTGTATTTTGAGTTATTAATCAGTGAACTAAAGACACCGGTGAATGATGTGAAAAACGTATTCTGTTTCCTATGCAGTTACAAAGAACAACTCATATAAATTGTGCCCTCGCATCCCAAGACAATGGCATTCAACCTCTGCAGCAGCAACTGGACAGGTAGCTGATATGAAAGAAAAGCCTCACCTAAATGAAAGGTAAACTCAAATTATAACTGTGTAAAATTACAAATAAGTAATAGATGGGAAGGGAGGGAAATAATTGCATCTATTTCTCAATGACATCTATTGTTTGGAATATATCTGAAAACTGTTGGTCCCTTGGGTAAGAAAATTAGCTTCTTTGGGATAGTTATCTTTATAAAAGCTCCTCCAAAGCATCGCTGACTGAAATGGCGCAAGGTGACTTTTGTAAGTCCTTCTGCCTTGTTGAATACAGATATCGGATTAGGAACCTATGAAACCTCTCCTGCAGGTTGTGTGTGAAAACATGTGCTGACAAACCGAGTTAACTGCACTTGACAGAGTTGCTGACTTCCAATTGACGGCATGTGGTTTGTGTTTTCCCTCTGGTCAAGAGTGTTGCAAATAATGTGTTTTATGATGACTAACAGCAAACCTAGTGATTTGACTCACTTGGGCTAGTACACCAGGGCACTGATGATTGACCACTGAGTCAAGCTTGTGGTTTGAACCTAGAGAGAGTTAAGCTTTGCCAATGAAAACAGCGATGCTTCTACATTGAACTCCAGAATAGTCTTATCAGTTAGTCCCTTAATCAGAAAAGTGGTTAATAAAATGTGCAGATTAAAAAAAAAAAAACATCGTTGGGTATCTCCGAATGCTTGACTTTTGCATTTTGTGGTTTTAAAACTTTCTGGAGTTGAGTAAGGAGGGTAGACACTCTTATCGGGCACACAAAAACTGCATCTTTCTATGTTTCTCAGTTACTTAGAATCATAGTAGGCCATTTGGCCCATCAAGTCTGCACCGACCCTCCGAAATAGGCCCCTACCCAGGCCCTATCCCTGTAATCCCACCTAACATTTTAACACTAAGGAGCATAGCTAATTAACCTAACCTGCACATTTTTGGACTGTGGGAGGAAGCCGGAGCACCCAGAGGAAACCACAAAGACACTGAGAGAACGTGTAAAGTTCACGCAGGCAGTCACCGAGGTCGTTGTCGAACCTGGGACCCTGGTGCTGTGAGGCAGCAATGCTAACCACTGCTGGCCCACGTATTGGAGATTTAAAAAATAATCTTGCACTTGAACATGGTGAAACTTTTTTGTACAGACAAAGCAAAAACAAAAGCATCCCTGAAAAGATTGTTGAAGTATAAGATTGCCCATACTTGCACCAATTCAACAATTCATAGTCAACTGCTCCCCAAAAGTGCACCAGAGTTATTGTTTGATATTGCATACCTCAGGGTTGATTTGACAGTGATTTTTTTTTTTAAGGCTTTCACCTACCTGTTATTTTTTGTATGTTCGCTGTAATGGATGAAAAACAACATTAAAAATGAAAACAATTTCAGCTATATCAACCCAACAGTTGCTGTCTATATTATAATAAAGTCATTACTATAATTTATGCACAAATGTCATAGCAATTCAGCGATTAAACGCAGAAATTGGAAGTGTTGCTGCCAAGTTTGTGCAACTCTTCCATTATCCTCACAAAACCAGCAACTCCCTGCAGGTTCCTCTTTCGAATGCAGTTACTGCTGGGAAGTTCCTAAAATTGCAGGGTGGATAAAAAATAACCTTGCCCCAGAAAGTTAAGTCAAGCCAGTTCTAGTGTACATACATAGGGAATTAAATACAGGAGTAGGTCATTCAGTCCCTCGAGCCTGCTCCACCATTCAATAAGGTCATGATTGTAACTTCAATCCCACAATTCTGCCTACCTCCAATAATTTTTCACGCCTTTGTTAATCAAGAATCTATCTAGTTCTGCCTTAAGATTATTCAAAGTCTGTGCTTCCACCACCTTCTCAGGAAGGGAGTTCCAAAGACACTCAACCCTCAGAGAAACAAATCTCATCTCATCTGTTTTAAACAGACAACTGCTTATTTTTAAACAGTGACCCCTAATTCTAGATTCTTTCACAAGAGGAAATATCCTCTCTGCATCCACATTGTCAAGATCCCTCAGGGTCTTAAAGATTTTGATCAAGTTGCCTCTTGCCTTTAGTGAATACAGACCTAGCCTCCTTAATATTTCCTCATAAGACAGCCACCCATTCCTGGTATTCGTCTAATTAACCTTTTCTGAACTGCTCAGGCATTTACATCTTTCCTTAAATAAAGAGACCAATACTCCAGATGTAGTCTCACAGATGCTTTGTGCAAGTGAAGCATAACCTACCTACTTTTGGAATTGATTCCCCTCACAATTAGCAGTAATGTTCTATTAGCTTTCCTAATTGCTTGCTGTACTTGTAAACCAGCCTTTTGTGATTCATGTACTAGGGCACCCGAGTCCCTCTGCACCTCAGAGCTTTGCAATCTCTCACTACTTAGATAATCTTCTTTATTCTTCCTGCGAAAATGGACAATTTCAGATTTGCCCACATTATGCTCCATTTGCCATATTTTTGCCTAGTCATTTAACCTATCTATGTCCCTTTGTAGCCTCCTTACTTCCTCTTCACAATTTACTTTCCTACCTATCTTTGTGTCATCAGAAAATTTAGCAACCATTAGTCCCTTCTTCCAAGATATTTATTCAAAGTTTTTAAAGATAAAAATGTGCTTGTTCTTTTGGAGTCTTTCTCTTTCTCGACCCAATCTTTGCTGTTCAATTTATCTTTTGGTATCTGTCTTAAATTAGACTGGTGAATTCAGTGCCAAATTGTGTTCTAGTCATTGTTCCAGTCATTTTGCAATTCTTCAATCTAGTTAAGAATATACATAGTTGCTTGCCCCATTAACTCAGATTCCAAATGTCTGGAAGTGATGCTGACACTTCCAGCAACTTGTAGCCCAAGGTATTGCGTTTAAATGAGAAAGGGATGATTAAGCCAATTCTGGGACTTTTGGGGAAACTGGTGTGATCGACACAAAACCTTGGGTTTCAATTCTCCAGTGATGCTTATGGCAAGTAAAGGAATGGTATCTGATCAGGTCAGCACTCAACCTAACTTTTGCTGTGTAATTTCTCGCCCGCTGCCTCTTGCCAAAACAGCGACCCCCATTCCCCCACACAGATTAATGGTTTATTGATTAGCTCTTGGCTCTCTTTCTAGGATTTCACATGGAGACAAGCCATTGGCCTCCGGAAATAAGGGGAACATTTTTGAAGTTAAATTGAATATGCCAAATTACAGTTTATTAATAAAATTCTAGAACAGTCATTTTAGCTGTAGTTTTAGTAAATAAGTCCAATTTGTTGTAGACTTTTTTTTCCAACTTAAATGTTAACTATTTATTTCACAAGTAATGGGCAACAATATTGTTTGTTTTTAAGTATTGGAGTATTTAAGTTCACTGTGCTCCTATGCTCCCTTAATCTCTCCTTCCACAGATACCTCTTTGACTTTGCCATCTCATGCGGTCTTGGCACTCCCATCGTGTCTGTCACAGATAAGGCCATCTTTGATCGCTTTCTTATATAACTCTCTTACATTCCTTTCCCCGCCCAACCACCCTCCCTTCAGTGTCTGATCCTGGAAAAACTTGCATCCAATTTATTTGCAACTGCCCTTTCAAACTCTACACTGGTTCTTACCTGTCCAGTTGTATTAAATAATCAGCAGTGGATTTTCTGCTGCTCCTGCACCATTACCTCTCCTATCCCCCAATAACCTGTCTTTAACCCCCTCCTATTTCTCATCCAAATGCTACTACATGGCAACATCATTTTGAGAAAACTGGATCGGTTTCTACATATCTGTTGATGGAACACAGTTCTGTCTCACAGTTAGTGTTCATTCTAATTTATTTTTGAAGTGTGTGAGTGATTTATTTAAGCGTGAGCCGCCTTTTGTTTTGCACGGTTGTGCTTACAGGGGAACTTAAAGGGGCCACTGTGTGTGATGCCCGCGCAGCTTACTGGGAGCATTACTCGCGGTCAATTCCCTTGACTGTCTCTAAGTTGTAATATTTCTTATTTGAGGAGGAAAAATTCCTCTCACTAAATATTGGGAAGGCCAAGGCCAGTGCTTCCAGTCCTTGCCACAAACTCTGCTTCTTCGCAACCTACTCCGGCGATCTGCCCGGTTGAGGCTGAAACACATTACCAGTAACTTCTGTGTCATATTTGATGGGCTTAATGTGACATCCATCCACACATCTTCATCATCACTAAGATTGTGTATCTCCACCTCTAGTATTGCTTGACTCTGCCCCATCTCAACTTATCTGCTGCTTACATCCACATCATGCCTCTGTTAATTCCAGACTTGACTATTTCAAAGAACTCCTGACTGACCTCCCACTTTCTACTTTTTCTTAAGTTGAGGTAAACTGAAACCATTGCTGCTTCTATCATAAGAACTAGGAACAGGAGTAGGCCATCTGGCCCCTCGAGCCTGCTCCGCCATTTAATGAGATCATGACTGGTCTTTGTGGACTCAGCTCCACTCTCCGGCCCGAACACCATATCCCCGAATCCCTTTATTCTTTAGAAAGGTATCTATCTTTTTCTTAAAAACATTTAAAGAAGGAGCCTCAACTGCTTCACTGGGCAAGGAATTCCAGAGATTCACAACCCTTTGGGTGAAGAAGTTCCTCCTAAACTTGGTCTTAAATCTACTTCCCCTTATTTTGAGGCTATGCCCCCTAGTTCTGCTTTCTCCGACCAGTGGAAACAACCTGCCCGCATCTATCCTATCTATTCCCTTCATAATTTTATATGTTTCAATAAGATCCCCCCCGCATCCTTCTAAACTCCAATGAGTACAGTCCCAGTCTACTCAACCTCTCGTCATAATCTAATCCCCTCAACTCTGGGATCAACCTAGTGAATCTCCTCTGCACTCCCTCCAGTGCCAATATATCCTTTCTCAGGTAAGGAGACCAAAACTGAACACAATACTCCAGATGTGGCCTCACCAACACCCTATACAATTGCAGCATAACCTCCCTAGTCTTGAACTCCATCCCTCTAGCAATGAAAGACAAAACTCGATTAGCCTTCTTAATCACCTGTTGCACCTGCACACCAACTTTTTGCGACTCATGCACCAGCACACCCAGGTCCCTCTGCACAGCAGCATGTTTTAACATCTTACCGTTTAAATAATAATCCTCCCAAAATGGATAGCCTCACACTTGGCAACATTGAATTCCATCTGCCAGACCCTAGCCCATTCACCTAACCTACCCAAATCCTTCTGCATACTTCCGGTATCCTCTGCACTTTTTGCTTTACCACTCATCTTAGTGTCGTCTGCAAACTTTGATACATTGCACTTGGTCCCCAACTCCAAATCATCTATGTAAATTGTGAACAATTGCAGGCCTAACACTGATCCTTGAGGGACCCCACTAGTTACAGGTTGCCAACCAGAGAAACACCCATTTATCCCCACTCTCTGCTTTCTGTTAGTTAACCAATCCTCTACCCATGTTACCACTCTACCCTCAATGCCATGCATCTTTAGTTTATGCAGCAACCTTGTGTGGCACCTTGTCAAAAGCTTTCTGGAAATCCAGATATACCACATCCATTGACTCCCCGTTATCTACTGCACTGGTAACGTCCTCAAAAAATTCTACCAAATTAGTCAGACACGACCTACCCTTTGTGAACCCATGCTGCGTCTGCCCAATGGGACAATTTCCCTCCAGGTGCCCCGCTATTTCCTCCTTAATGATAGATTCCAGCATTTTCCCTACAACCGAAGCTAAGCTTACTGGCCTATAATTACCTGCTTTCTGCCGACCTCCTTTTTTAAACAGTGGTGTCACGTTTGCTACTTTCCAATCCTCTGGGACCACCCCAGTCTAGTGAATTTTGATAAATTATCACTAGTGCGTTTACAATTTCCCTAGCCATCTCTTTTAACACTCTGGGATGCATCCCATCAGGGCCAGGAGACTTGTCTACCTTTAGCCCCATTAGCTTGCCCAATACTGCCTCCTTAGTGATTACAATCATCTCAAGGTCCTCACCTATCATATCTTTATTTCCATCAGTCACTGGCATGTTATTTGTGTCTTCCACTGTGAAGACTGACCCAAAAAACCTGTTCAGCTCCTCAGCCATTTCCCCGTCTCCTATTATTACATCTCCCTTCTCATCTTCCAAAGGACCAAAATTTACCTTAGCCACTCTTTTTTGTCTTATATATTTGTAGAAGCTTTTACTATCTGCTTTTATGTTCTGAGCCAGTTTACTTTCATAGTCTACCTTACTCTTCTTTATAGCTTTTTTAGTAGCTTTCTGTTGTCCCCTAAAGACTTCCCAGTCCTCTAGTCTCCCACTAATTTTTGCCACTTTGTATGTTTTTTCCTTCAATTTGATACTCTCCCTCACCTCCTTAGATATCCACGGTCGATTTTTCCCTTTTCTACCGTCTTTTTTTTGTCGGTATGAACCTTTTCTGAACACTGAAAGATCGCTCGGAAGGTTCTCCACTGTTCCTCAACTGCTTCACCATGAAGTCTTTGCTCCAACTGTATTTTAAATTCCATCATATTGTGGTCGCTCCTTCCAAGAGGATCCCGAACTATGAAATCATTAATCAATCCTGCCTCATTACACAGGACCAGATCTAGGACCGCATGTTCCCTTGTAGGTTCCATTACATACTGTTCCAGGAAATTATCCCGGACACATTCTATAAACTCCTCCTCAAGGCTGCCTTTACCAACCTGGTTAAACCAATCGACATGTAGATTAAAATCCCCCATGATAACCGCTGTATCATTTCTACATGCATCCGTTATTTCTTTGCTTATTGCCTGCCCTACCATCCTGTTACTATTTGGTGGCCTATAGACTACTCCTATCAGTGACCTTTTCGCCTTACTATTCCTGATTTCCACCCAAATTGATTCAACCTTGTCCTCCATAGCACCAATATCATCCCTTACTAATGCCCGGATGCCATCCTTAAACAACAAAGCTACACCACCGCCCTTACCGTCCATTCTATCCTTTCGTTTAGTTTGATACCCTTGGATATTTAACTCCCAGTCATGACCATCCTTTAACCATGTTTCAGTAATGGCCACTAAATCATAGTCATTCACGATGATTTGCGCCATCAACTCATTCACCTTATTCCGTATACTACGAGCATTCAGGTAAAGTACACTTATGCTGTTTTTTATGTCTTTGTTATGAATCCTAACACCTTGATCAGTAACTTTTCGCAAATTATTTTTCCTCTTACCCTTTCTCCTAATTTTCCTTGTCTTTGAACCCATATCTCTACATAATAACCTGTCACGTAACCTGCTGCCTTGCTCTCCATTAACCATTATACTGTCCATAGCTTTACCTTTCCCTTCCCCCCAACTTGCTAGTTTAAAGTCCTTGTGACCAACCTATTTATCCTATTCGTTAGAACACTGGTCCCAGAATGGTTCAGGTGAAGACCGTCCCAATGGTACAGGTCCCTCCTGCCCCAGTACTGACGGCAATGCCCCATGAAATGGAATCCCTCTTTCCCGCACCACTCCTTTAGCCACGTGTTAACTTCCCTAATTTTCTCAACCCTATGCCAATTGGCACGCGGCTCGGGTAGTAATCCAGAGATTATAACCCTGGAGGACCTGTTCTTTAATTTAGTCCCTAGTGTTTGATAATCCCCAAACAGGTCCTCTTTCCTACTCTTACCTATGTTGTTAGTCCCAACGTGGACCACAACAACTGGATCCTCCCCCTCTCTCTCCAAAATCCTTTCAAGCCGATCAGAGATGTCCCTCACCCTGGCACCGGGCAGGCAACATACCATGCGGGACTCACGATCTGGCTTACAAACGATGCCATCAATCCCCCTAATTATAGAATCCCCTACAACTACCACTTGTCTTTTTGCTCCCCCCTCTTGAATGGCTTCCTGTACCACGGTGCAGAAGTCAGTCAACGCACCCTCCCTACAGCCCTCTTCCTCATCCACACAGGGAGCAAGTACCTCATACCTGTTGGACAAGGGCTGAGGCTCCTCAACTCCTAAACTCAGAATCCCCCTATCTGCCTCCCTTGCAGTCACACCACTCTGTCCCTGACCACTGTCCGAATTATCAGTACTTATTCTACCGGGTGTGACTGCCTCCTGAAACAAAGCGTCCAGGTAATTTTCCCCCTCCCTGATGTGCCGCAATGTGTGCAGCTCGGTCTCCAGCTCATCAATTCTGAGCCGAAGCTCCTCGAGCAGCCAACACTTGCTGCAGATGTGGTCACTGACGGTCTCAATGGGATCCACCAGTTCCATCATCATACAGCAACAGCACATCACCTGTCCAGCCATATTCAACTAGTTAATTAATTTAAATACATTTAAAAAAATGTTTTTTATAGAACCTCAAGGATAAACCCAAACACCAACAAAAACACAGCCCTCTCTCGCCACTCACCCGAACTCAGTCACTCACCTAAACTCAGATGCACTCTCTTCCAATCAGCACTCATCTAAACCCAGATGCACTCTGTTCCAATCAGCACTCACCTAAACTCAGATGCACTCTGTTCCAATCAGCACTCATCTAAACTCAGATGCACTCTGTTCCAATCAGCACTCACCTAAACTCAGATGCACTCTGTTCTAATCAGCACTCAGTGTCTAAAGGCACTCCTGCCACACCTTTTGTACCCTGCCTGATTTCCAATGAGCCAATAGGCCTGCTCCAGGAAGTGAAGTCTCCAATTGCCACTCGACCTGCAAACAATCACTTTTAAATATGCACTCACCTCTCCCAGCAACCCTGCAATCCTAGCTCACACCAAGAGCCATTCACCCATTACCCCAGCGCTCGATAATCTGCATTGGCTCCTGATTAAGCAACATTTTAATTTCAAGATTCTCATCCTTGTTTTTCAGATCTCTCCTTGGTCTCCCCCTCCTGATCTCTCTCTCTCTAACCTCCTCCAAATTCTCCCAAGGTACATGCCCTCCATAAATTCTAGCCTCTCAAGCAACTCTGATTTCAGTTGCCCCATCATGACTGATTGTGCCTTCAGTTGCCAAGGCTCTAAGCTCTGGAATTTCCTCTCTCCAGCTTTCCACCGTTCCACCTACCTCCTTTTCATTTTTAAGACCTGCCTTATAACTTACCTTTGGTGATCTGCCCAAATATCTCCTTATGTGACTCTGTGAAATTTTGTTTATAGCGCTCTATGAAGCACCTTGGAATGTTTTACTAAGTAAAAGGCACTAGTTAAAGGTTAAAAGATGAACTGTGAAGGCATATTGACATGGTGGCCTTACAGATGCCTGACTCTGGTAGAAGCTCAAAGTTCTAAATTATGTTCAATAGGTCTCTGGTGAACAGTTATTGAAATGTATGTGTCTTATGCCAGAGCACCTCCAGTGAGTTATTGTTTTTTATTGTTACTGTAGCAAAGCTATAAAGGAATGTGGAGCCTTGCTGCTCTTGGCCTGAGGTGATAGGCATTGGCTGTACTGCTCTTACAGTTGAAAGGGAGGGAAATTTATGAGTTGCGTTAAAATTCCCTCTGTCCATTGTATTGTATTTCACTGACAATACCTTGCACAGCACACATGTACAGAAGAAAATAATTTATGGACTGTAATTTGTAATGTGGCTTATAAGGCATTATGTTATATAGTGATCATCAGTATATTGGGGTTCTGTCAAATCATTGTTTTTTTGAATTTGTGGAAGCTAAACTGTTTAATGCTCCATTTTACGTAGCATTGCAATTTCTTCTCATCTTCAGTTTTACAAATAGACTTGCCAGCAGGGTTGAAGCCCATGTAATAAAAGGGACACTGGCAGGATGCATACAAAGATAAGTGGCAGGAAACCAGTGAACAGTTGTTTTTTCAGACTGGACAAAAATATGCAGTGGTGTTCCTCAGGGGTTAGTACTGGGACCATTGCTCGTCGTGATATATGTGAGTGAATTAGACTTGTGTGTCGAGGGCACAATTTAAGACATTGCAAATGACAAAGCTTGAAAGTATTGTGAATTATGAGGAGGATAATGATCAAACTCAAAAGGCTGAGGGAGTGGTTGCACATGTGGCAGATTAAATTTAATGCAGGGGAGTGTGAAGTAATACACTTTTCCTTTGCAGGGTGAATAAGGTGAGGGAATATGAAATAAAGGATACAATTTTTAAACTGGCTCGGGGGCAGTGAGACCTTGGGGTGTTTGTGCTCAAATCATTGAAGGAGCATGGTAGGCTGAGAAAGTAGTTGAAAGGGAATATTGAATCCTTGTCTTTACAAATAGAGGCATAGGGCGCGATTATCCAAAAAAACTTCTAAGTTAATTTGTGGTGCGTTTTTGAGGGAGTTTCCCGCCGGCTCTGCTTTTTAAAAAAAAAAAAATGTATTTTATTACAATCATGTATCAAAGTAGGTTACAGCCAATAAACACCCGGGAAACATACTTCCCAACAATCAGCTATACAGACCATACAGATTTTTCCCGTTTTTCACCCCCACCACCCTGCGAGGAACAGCTCCTCAAACACGGTCACAACCATCTCCCACCTTTTCTCAAACTCCCCTGCTGAGCCCCTTAACTCATACTTTATCTTCTCCAACTGCAGGAAGTCGTACAGGTCACCCAACCATGCAGCTACCCCCAGTGGCGATGCTGACCGCCACTCCAGCAAAATTTGCCGCCATGCAATCAGAGAGGCGAAGGCCACGATATCGGCCTTCCACCTCTCCATTAGCTCCGGCTTCTCTGAAACTCCAAATATTGCCACCAAATGGTCCAGGTCCTCCACCTCCTCCACTACCCTGGCTAAGACCGCGGACACTCCTGCCCAGAATCTTCCCAATTTTTTGCAACCCCAAAACATGTGCGTGTGATTTGCTGGCCCCCGCCCACACCTCTCACACTCATCTGCTACCACCTGAAAGAACCCACTCATTCTCGCCCGAGTCATAAGCATCCCGTGCACCACCTTAAACTGTATCAGGCTCATCCTTGCACAGGAGGAGGTCCCGTTTACTCTTCACAGTGCCTCGATCCATACTCTCCAATTGATCTCCCCTCCAAACTCCGCTTCCCATTTCTCCTTGATCTTTTCCGTCGGCTCTCCTGGTGAGTTCCCCACCGCTGTTCAATGACACTTAGTCACATTTTTGGGCCCTGGAGAATTTCTCACAGATTTAGCCCACACTTAGAATTTTTTTTTGCACTGGGGAGCTGAACTCCGAGATTGGGCCGCCATTTTGAAAGGGCACCCCGATCTCTAAGTGAGCTTGTGGGTCCCCCACATCCCCCACCCATGGGCAATGTCACCCCCCACAAAGATTGACACTACACCCCCCCCCCCCCCCCCAAGTGAGAATGCTCCACTATGTGCCCTTGGGGGACCCCCTCTTTAGGCACCCCTCCCCAAGCCCTCTTACAGCACCCCGTTCTTTCCAGGACCCCCACTGATCACCACTCCCAGAGGCCCCTACTTCCCTTCCCTGCACTCTCCCACTCTTCAACCCCCCCCCCCCCCCCCCCACCCAACCCTCATTTCATGGGCATGGCCCTATTGGCCCCTTACCCCTGGCAGTGCCACCCTAACAAGAGCATCCTTGCACTGGCAACCTGCCATCTGGGCAGTACTCCTGCCAGCTTGACAGTACCACCTGGGCAATTTGGCAGTGCCAGGGTGGCAGTGCCAAGGTGCCAGCTTTCCAGCGGGAGGGCCAGGGAGCCACCCTGCACTTACCCTGACCACCCAGGGGTCTCTGATGGCCCGGTGGACTCTTGCACGTGCCTGCCGCCTGGTCCACGCTGGGCCAGCACTGACCAGCGTCTGGCTTCAGCCTCACTGGGTAGGCCAGAGAATCGAGTGAGGCCGATGGATCCTGGCAGGTTGGTCGTAAGTAGGTTTAAGACACAGTTCTGTGAGCGTCATCGGACCCGCCTATGTCAAGCGGAGTTCCGACTCCAACGCCTCGCGGAACTTCAGAGAATCTCGTGAAGCGTGAAGTCTGTCGGGAGGTCCACTCGAGGGCTGGCCTGAGATTCTGCGGCCGCGTTGTGCTCTCGCTTGAGCACAACACAGCAAGAGCATTGCGCCCATAGAGTACAAAGCAAGAACGATATGAAGAACTGGTGAAATACTGGTTCTATCTCTTTTTTTAAAAATATATTTTATTGAAAATTTTTGGCCAACCATCACAGTACATTGTGTATCCTTTACACAGTAATATCACTATATAAATAACAATGGCCAGTTTTATAAACAAGAAATAAATAATATACAAACAAAAACAAAACTAAATGGCAACTGCCTTGTCCCAGATAAATATTCTCCAAAAATATGTTTTAACCGTCCAATATACAATTATCTATAACAACAACCTATACATCATATACTTATATACTAACATCCCTGAGAATCCCTCTGGTTCCTCCCCCCCCCTCCCTTCCCCCCCCCCCCCCCCCCCGGGTTGCTGCTGCTGTCTTCTTCTTTTCCATTCCCTCTATCTTTCTGTGAGGTATTCGACCAACGGTTGCCACCGCCTGGTGAACCCTTGAGCCGATCCCCTTAGGACGAACTTAATCCGTTCCAGCTTTATAAACCCTGCCATGTCATTTATCCAGGTCTCCACACCCGGGGGCTTGGCTTCCTTCCACATCAACAGTATCCTGCGCCGGGCTACTAGGGACGCAAAGGCCAAAAATCAGCCTCTTTCGCCTCCTGCACTCCCGGCTCTTCTGCAACCCCGAATATAGCCAACCCCCAGCTTGGTTCGACCTGGACCCCCACCACCTTCGAAAGTACCTTTGTCACCCCCACCCAAAACCCCTGTAGTGCCGGACATGACCAGAACATGTGGGTGTGATTCGTTGGGCTTCTCGAGCATCTCGCACACCTATCCTCTACTCCAAAAAATTTACTGAGCCGTGCTCCAGTCATATGCGCCCTGTGTAACACCTTAAATTGTATCAGGCTTAGCCTGGCACACGAGGACGATGAGTTTACCCTACTTAGGGCATCAGCCCACAGCCCCTCCTCAATCTCCTCCCCCAGCTCTTTTTCCAATTTCCCTTTCAGCTCATCTACCATAATCTCCCCCTCGTCCCTCATTTCCCTATATATGTCTGATACCTTACCGTCCCCCACCCATGTCTTTGAGATCACTCTATCCTGCACCTCCTGCGTCGGGAGCTGCGGGAATTCCCTCACCTGTTGCCTCGCAAAAGCCCTCAGTTGCATATACCGGAATGCATTCCCTTGGGGCAACCCATATTTTTCGGCCAGCGCTCCCAGACTTGCAAACGTCCCATCTACAAACAGATCTCTCAATTGTGTTACTCCTGCTCTTTGCCATGTTCCAAATCCCCCATCCATTCTCTCCGGAGCAAACCTATGAATATTTCTTATCGGGGACCACACCGAGGCTCCCGTCTTTCCCCTATGCCGTCTCCATTGCCCCCAAATTTTCAGAGTAGCCACCACCACCGGGCTTGTGGTGTATTTATTCGGTGAGAACGGCAACGGCGCCGTCACCATGGCTTGTAGGCAAGTCCCCCTACAGGACGCCTTCTCCAATCTCTTCCACGCCGCTCCCTCCTCTTCTCCCATCCACTTACATACCATTGAGATGTTGGCGGCCCAGTAGTACTCACTCAGGCTCAGTAGCGCCAGCCCCCCCCCCCCTATCCCTACTACGCTGCAAAAATCCCTTCCTCACTCTCGGGGTCTTCCCGGCCCACACAAAACTCATGATACTCTTCTCAATCCTTTTGAAAAAAGCCTTCGTGATCACCACCGGGAGGCACTGAAACACAAAGAGGAATCTCGGGAGGACCACCATTTTAACCGCTTGTACCCTCCCTGCCAGTGACAGGGATACCATGTCCCATCTCTTGAAGTCCTCCTCCATCTGTTCCACCAACCGCGTTAAGTTTAACCTATGCAATGTACCCCAATTCTTGGCTATCTGGATCCCCAAGTAGCGAAAGTCCCTTGTTACCTTCCTCAGCGGTAAGTCCTCTATTTCTCTGCTCTGCTCTGGATGCACCACAAACAGCTCACTTTTCCCCATGTTCAGTTTATATCCTGAAAATTCTCCAAACTCCCCAAGTATCCGCATTATCTCTGGCATCCCCTCCGCCGGCTCCGCCACATACACCAATAAATCGTCCGCGTAAAGAGATACCCGGTGTTCCTCTCCTCCCCTGAGTACTCCCCTCCACTTCCTGGAACCCCTCAATGCTATTGCCAGGGGCTCAATCGCCAGTGCAAATAATAATGGGGACAGAGGACATCCCTGCCTCGTCCCTCTATGGAGCCGAAAATACGCAGACCCCCGTCCATTCGTGACCACGCTCGCCATCGGGGCCCTATACAGCAACTGTACCCATCTAATATACTCATCTCCAAAGCCAAATCTCCTCAACACCTCCCACAAATAATCCCACTCCACTCTATCAAATGCTTTCTCGGCATCCATCGCCACCACTATCTCCGCTTCCCCCTCTGGTGGCATCATCATTACCCCTAGCAGCCTCCGTATATTCGTATTCAGCTGTCTCCCCTTCACAAACCCAGTTTGGTCCTCATGGACTACCCCCGGGACACAATCCTCTATCCTCATTGCCATTACCTTGGCCAGAATCTTGGCGTCTACATTTAGGAGGGAAATAGGTCTATAGGACCCGCATTGCAGCGGGTCTTTTTCCTTCTTTAGGAGAAGCGATATCATTGCCTCCGACATAGTCGGGGGCAGCTGTCCCCTTTCCTTCGCCTCATTAAAGGTTCTCCTCAGTATCGGGGCAAGCAAGTCCACATATTTCCTATAAAATTCGACTGGAAATCCATCCGGTCCCGGAGCCTTCCCCGCCTGCATACTCCTAATTCCTTTCACTACTTCCTCTATCTCGATCTGTGCTCCCAGTCCCACCCTCTCCTGCTCCTCCACCTTAGGAAATTCCAGCCGGTCCAGGAAGCACATCATTCTCTCCTTCCCATCCGGGGGCTGAGCTTCGTATAATCTTTTATAGAATGCCTTGAACACTCCATTCACTCTCTCCGCTCCCCGCTCTATCTCTCCTTCCTCATCCCCCACTCCCCCTATTTCCCTCGCTGCTCCCCTTTTCCTCAATTGATGGGCCAGCAACCTGCTCGCCTTCTCCCCATACTCATACTGTACACCCAGTGCCTTCCTCCACTGTGCTTCTGCAGTACCCGTTGTCAGCAAGTCAAATTCTACGTGTAACCTTTGCCTTTCCCTGTACAGTCCCTCCTCCGGTGCCTCCGCATATTGCCTGTCCACCCTCAGAAGTTCTTGCAGCAACCGCTCCCGTTCCCTACTCTCCTGCTTTCCTTTATGTGCCCTTATTGATATCAGCTCCCCTCTAACCACTGCCTTCAGCGCCTCCCAGACCACTCCCACCTGGACCTCCCCGTTATCATTGAGTTCCAAGTATTTTTCAATGCACCCCCTCACCCTTAGACACACCCCTTCATTTGCCATTAGTCCCATGTCCATTCTCCAGGGTGGACGCCCTTCTGTTTCCTCCCCAATCTCCAAGTCTACCCAATGTGGAGCGTGATCCGAAATGGCTATAGCCGTATACTCCGTCCCCCTCACCTTCGGGATCAACGCCCTTCCCAAGACAAAAAAGTCTATTCGCGAATAAACTTTGTGGACATGGGAGAAAAACGAAAACTCCTTACTCCTAGGTCTGCTAAATCTCCACGGGTCTACACCTCCCATCTGCTCCATAAAGTCTTTAAGCACCTTGGCTACAGCCGGCCTCCTTCCAGTCCTGGATCTCGACCTGTCCAGCCCTGGCTCCAGCACCGTATTAAAATCTCCCCCCATTACCAACTTTCCCACCTCTAGGTCCGGGATGCATCCTAGCATGTGCCTCATAAAATTGGCATCATCCCAGTTCGGGGCATATACGTTTACCAAGACCACCGCCTCCCCCTGTAATTTACCACTCACCATCACGTATCTGCCCCCGCTATCCGCCACTATGGTCTTTGCCTCAAACATAACCCGCTTCCCCACTAGTATTGCCACCCCCCTGTTTTTCGCATCTAGCCCCGAATGAAACACCTGCCCCACCCATCCTTTGCATAGTCTAACCTGGTCTATAAGTTTCAAGTGCGTCTCTTGTAACATAACCACGTCTGCCTTAAGTTTCTTAAGGTGTGCAAGTACTCGTGCCCTCTTTATCGGCCCGTTCAGCCCTCTCACATTCCACGTGATCAACCGGGTTGGGGGGCTTTTTCCCCCCCCCCCCTTGTCGATTAGCCATCCCCTTTTTCCAGCTCCTCACCCGGTTCCCACGCAGCTGTGTCCCCCCCAGGCGGCGCCCCCCCCGCCCACCCCACCCCATTCCGGCTCCCCCCTCTCCCCAGCAGCAGCAACCCAGTAACTCCCCCCCCCCCCCCCCCCTAGATCCCCCACTAGCGTAGTTACACCCCCCATGTTGCTCCCAGAAGTCAGCAAACTCTGGCCGACCTCGGCTTCCCCCGTGACCTCGGCTCGCACCGTGCGACGCCCCCTCCTTCCTGCTTCCCTATTCCCGCCATGATTATCATAGCGCGGGAACAA
Organism: Scyliorhinus torazame; assembly: GCF_047496885.1. NCBI lineage: Eukaryota > Metazoa > Chordata > Chondrichthyes > Carcharhiniformes > Scyliorhinidae > Scyliorhinus > Scyliorhinus torazame. The sequence continues at coordinate 285,953,622 of NC_092709.1, forward strand.
AGCCCGCGCTTCCCTTTTGGCCCCGCCCCCCCATGGTCAACGCCCCATCTCCTCCACTTCCCTTCCTCCCTCCACCACCACCTGTGGAAGAGAGAAAGGTTACCGCATCGCAGGATTAATAACATAAGACTCATCTTTCCCCCCCCTTTTTCCCCCCCTCTTCGCCCCCCATACTCGCCCCACCACTTTGTTTCAAACGTTCTTTTTTAGTAACCCGCTTATTCCGTTTTTTCTTCCACAATAAAAGTCCACGCCTCATCCGCCGTCTCAAAGTAGTGGTGCCTCCTTTGATATGTGACCCACAGTCTTGCCGGTTGTAGCATTCCAAATTTTATCTTCTTTTTGTGAAGCACCGCCTTGGCCCGATTAAAGCTCGCCCTCCTTCTCGCCACCTCCGCACTCCAGTCTTGATATACGCGTATCACTGCGTTCTCCCACCTACTGCTCCGAGTTTTCTTTGCCCATCTAAGGACCATCTATTTGTCCTTGAAACGGAGGAATCTCACCACTATGGTTCTATGAATTTCTCCTGCTCTCGGTCCTCGCGCCATCACTCGGCATGCTCCCTCCACCTCCAGCGGACCCGCCGGGGCCTCCGCTCCCATTAACGAGGGAAGCATCGTGTTCACATATGCCCCGACGTCTGCTCCTTCTACACCTTCAGGAAGACCAAGAATCCTTAAATTATTCCTCCTCGCATTATTCTCCAGCACCTCCAATCTTTCCACACATCGTTTATGGTGTGCCTCGTGCATCTCCGTCTTCACCACCAGGCCCTGTATATCGTCCTCGTTCTCGGCAGCCTTTGCCTTCACGACCCGAAGCTCCCGCTCCTGGGTCTTTTGCTCATCCTTTAGCCCTTCGATCGCCTGTAATATCGGGGCCAACAGCTCCTTCTTCATCTCCTTTTTAAGCTCTTCCACGCAGCGTTTCAAAAACTCGTGTTGTTCAGGGCCCCATATTAAACTGCCACCTTCCGATGCCATCTTGGTTTTTGCTTGCCTTCCTTGCCGCTGCTCTAAAGGATCCACCGCAATCCGGCCACTTTCCTCTCCTTTTTCCATCCGTATCCAGGGGGGATTCTCTTCTGGTTTACCGCACAGTGCTTTTAGCCGTTAAAATTGCCGTTGGGGCTCTTATTAAGAGCCCAAAAGTCCGTTCCACCGGGAGCTGCCGAAACGTGCGACTCAGCTGGTCATCGCCGCACCCGGAAGTCTACTGGTTCTATCTCAACTGGAATATAGTGTTCAATCCTGGGCACTGCACTTAGGACGTCTGTGAAGGTATTAGAAAAGGTGCAGAAAAGATTTGCAAGAATGGTTTCAGGATGAGGGACTCCAGTTCCATAGATAGATTGGATAAGCTGGGGCTGTTCTCCTTGGAGAAGAGAAGGTTGAGAAAAGACTTGACAGAGGTGTTGGAAATTATGATGGATCTGGGAACAGTGGATTTTGAGAATCTATTACCATTGGCAGAAGGATAGAGCACCCAAGAACACAGATTTAAGACGATCGCCATTTGACAATGTGAAGAATAACTTTTTTTATACAGTGAGTGGTTAGGGTCTGGAATGCACTGCCTTTAAGGGTGGCGGACACGGATTCAATTGTGGCATTCAAAAGGAAATTGGATAAGCATTTCAAGGGTAAGGATTTAAGGGAAAGAGACCGGAGAGTTGGACTCGCTAAGTTGTCCTTGCAGGGAGCTGACAGGTTTGACAGGCTGAATGGATTCTTTCTGTGCTGTAACAATTTTGCAATTATGCTTTTGAAGAAATTGCTCAGTATGTGTCCCTATTCTAAACACTTCTTCTTTGTCCTCCCATTTGATCAGGAAACCCAAGACCGGCATCCTCATGTTAAACATGGGAGGACCTGAAACTTTAGATGATGTTCATGATTTCCTACTTCGGCTTTTCACAGATAAAGATCTTATTCCACTTCCAGTTCAAAGGTAAACTCTATAGTAGCTGAATTCTGTTTGTTTTAAAGTGATCAGTTGGAACAGCAGAAGCTGCTTTTAAAGCATAGTGTGCTTCATATAAAATTATCGGATTCTTATTAAATAGATTAGATTAATTCCTACAATTATATAAACATGTATATTGGTATTGATTGCAACTTTTAATCATAATTCAGATATTTTCTCTTAGTATGCTATTCCGGGGTAGCCTGTTCATCATCGTTTTTCTCTGATTGTTTGTTCCCTGTCGCTTTCTGTCAACTTTTTTCTTCAGCCACCTAATCATCCTTGGCTCTGCATGCCGCCTGTTGCTTTCCTTCGCTCAAGAGAGTTGTGAATCTTTGGAATTCTCTACCCTGAAGGCATTGGAAGCTCAGTCATTGAGTATGTTAGAGATTGGCAGATTTCTAAATACCAATGGCGTAAAGAATATATGGATATGGTGATCCTGAGGGTGTGGAAACAATGTTTCCTATTGTGGGAGAATCTAGAACTAGGGACTACTATTTAAAAATAAGAGGTCACCCACTTAATAATAATCTTTATTAGTGTCACAAGTAGGCTTACATTAACACTGCAATGAAGTTACTGTGAAATCCCCTAGTCGCCACACTCTGGTGTCTGTTCCGGTACACAGAGGGAGAATTCGGAATGTCCAATTCACTTAATGCCGAAGACAGAGATGAGGATAATTATTTTCTGAGGATAGTGAGTCTTTGGAATTCCCTTCCTCCAAAGGCAGTGGAAGCAGAGTCTTTGAATATTTTTAAGGCAGTGGTAGATACATTATTGATAAACAAGGGGGTAAAGGGTTACTGGTGGGGGGGGGGGGGGGGGGGGGGGGGGGCTCGAGGTTACAGTCAGATCAGCCATCTTCTTATTGAATGGCGGAGTATGTTCGAGGGGCTGAATGGCCTATTTTTGGTTTGAATTTGTATGTCAGCACCTCTTTGGTCTAAGTTATAATCCCTCCAAGTTTAGTTGAGATTGACCCAAAGTTCTTGCAGTAGTGTGTATATCGGAACATGGGAGCTGGGAGAAGGAAAAGGCTATTCTGCCCTTCAAACTTGCTCTGCCATTCAATAAGGTCATGGCAAATCTGATTGTGGACTCTATTGCACTTTCCTGACTCCATTGTCAGCCAAGAATCTTATCTAACGCAGTGGGTTAGCCCTGCTGCCTCACGGCGCCGAAGTCCCAGGTTCGATCCCGGCTCTGGATCACTGTCCGTGTGGAGTTTGCACATTCTCCCCTTATTTGCGTGGGTTTCGCCCCCACAACCCAAAGATGTGCAGGGTAGGGGGATTGGCCACGCTAAATTGCTCCTTAATTGGAAAAAATGAATTGGGTACCCTAAATTTTTTTTTTTTTAAAGAATCTTACCTAACTAAGTCTAGAATAAATTCAGTGACCCAGCCGACACTGCTTTGCGGAGAAGAGAATGCCACAGCCTAACAACCCTTTGAGAGAAAGCAATTCTCCTGATCTCCATCATAAAAGGAAGACATCTTATTCTTAAACTGTCTCCCCTCATTCTAGTCTCCCCCACAAGAGGAATTATCTTCCCAGTACCCACCCTATCAAGTCTGGTTGGGATCTTATATGTTTCAATATGATCTCCTCTCATTCTTCTAAGCTCCAATGAATAAAGGCCCTCCATGTCCAACCTTGTTTCATAAGGTAGGCCCTTCATTTCAGAATGAGCTGTCTGAAGTTTCTGTGAACTGTTTCTAATGTAATTATATCCTTTTTAAAATAAAGAGACCAAAACTCTACACTATACTCCAGATCTGATTTAATGAAGGCCTGTAACAACTGCAGCAAAGCTTTCCTACTTTTATATTTTATTCCCTTTGCAGTAAACACCAAAATTCCATTTGCTTCCTAATCAGTTGCTGTACCTGTATACTCCAATCATCATGTAACTTTGTTGATGGTGAATAAGCAGTAGGGACACATGCCCAGTATTTGCTTTTATACTTTAAGAGCAAGATCCTGCAAGAGGCAATAGTGAGGAAGGAAAACAGCAACTTAATTTCTGGGATTATTTTTTTCAGCAAACTTGCTCCTTTTATTGCAAAGCGCCGTACTCCAAAGATCAGGGAACAATACCACAGAATTGGTGGAGGGTCTCCGATTAAAATGTGGACTGCCAAGCAAGGAGATGGCATGGTGAAACTGCTTGATGACTTATCTCCAGAGACGGGTATTGCTTCAGTTTATAACGTTTCACCAGCAGAAGATTATTTGTATAATACACCAATACATTGAATGTGTCTTCAATTTTAATGTATCCAGCAAACAAGGTTGTGTATTGCAGGTATTTGTTAAGAGTACCTGTTTTCTGTCATAAATACTGTTTGACATTTTAATTGCACCCCAGAAAATGGACTTGAATAAGCAAAAGTCATAAAGGACCTGTGACATTTTTTTTGTCTCATTATCTTCAGAGCTTTAAAAATTTCATCAATTTGGTAGCTCCCACTACACCATATAAGAACATAAGTAGGAGTGGAGCACATGGCCCTTTTGAGCATGCTGTGCCATTCAGTACGAGGCTGGCATTCTGCCTCAGCGCCACTTTTCTCGCCAATTTGCCAAAACTCTTCCCAGGGAGACGAAAATTCTATTTCAACCTTCGATATATTAAACAATGGAGCATCTACAACCCTCTTGGCTGGAGAATTCCAGTGGTTCACAGTCCTCTGAATGAAGAACTTCCTCCTCATCTTGGTCCTAAATGAACAACCCCTTATCATGAGTCTGTAATCCCATGTTGTAAATTCCTGGGAAACAACCTCTGTGCCTAACCTGTCAAGCCCCTTCAGAATATTGCATGTTTCAATGGGATCTTAACTCCAGAGAGCAAAGCCTAATTTACCCAACCCATGGGACAACCCTCCCTACTCAGGAATCAATTTAGTTAACCAATCCTTCCTTGAATACAGAGACCAACAGCATACAGTATTCCACAAAAACTCTTTATAATTGTACTGGACTTCTTTCTTCTTGTACTCCGATCCCCCTTTGCATTAAAGGCACACATGCAGTTGCCTTCCTAGTTCTTTGCTGGATCAGCAGGCTAACGTTCTTTGTCCCTTGAACAAGTACACTATAATCCTTCTGAAACTTTACTGCTTTTCTACTCTTAACTACCAAAGTGAATCACTTTTCACACTTGCCCACACTATGCTCCACCTTGTTGCCCATTCACTTAACCTGTCTATATCTCTTTGTGTCCTCTCCACAACTTGCATTCCCACCTAGCTTTGTATCAACAACACTGGTTCCCATTTATTTCAAGATATGATGAATTAATCTATTTTTAGTGCTTTAGTCCACCAAGTCTCTTAATGCATGTCAATACTTTACTCTTACTTGAATTAACTCTTTAACAATTCCAATAATGTTTCCAAAGATTCTATTGTAGAAAATGTTCTGTGATGCTGTTACTCCACTCATTCTCAATGGGTACCACTTGTTCTTCAATGCGATTCCTGCTACAAACATACTGAGGCAATGAGAGGCAAAGACATTTCGGGAAATTCCTCTCCAACCTCCACAGATGATTGAAGCCAGTTCAGGAGATTACTAAAAATGTATACAGATGTTAAATGATATTGAAAAGGCATGTGGTGAGAGTGACTGCCTTTGACAACAAGGCAGCATTTGACGAAGTGTGGCATCAAGGAGCCCTAGTAAAACTGGAGACGATGAGAATCAGGAGAAATCCCCTTCTGCTGGTTATAGTCATACCTGGCACAAAAGAAAATGAGTGTGGTTGTTGGAGGTCAATCTGGGATATCTCTAGGCCAACCACCTTCACCTGCTTTATTAATAACCTTTCTTCCATCATAAGGTCAGAAGCAGGGATTTTTGCTGATGACTACAAAATGTTCAGCAGCATTTGCGACTCCTCGGATAGCAATCCATGCCCAAATGCAGCAAGACCTGGACAATATCCAGGCTTGGGTTGACAAGTGGCAAGTAACGTTGCCTAGCACTTGTGTGGTTCATATGACTATCTCCAACAAGAGAGAATCTAACCATCACCCCTTTACAGTTAGTAACATTACCATCTTTGAATCCACATTATCAACATTCTGAGGGTTGCCATTTACCAGAAACTGAACTGGACCAGGCATGTAAATATTGTGGCTACAAGAACAGTTCAGAGGCTAGGAATCCTGTGGGAAGTAGCTCATCCTCTGTGGGAGGTAGCTCATCTACCTACTCCCTAAAGTCTATCCACCATCTACAATGCACAAGTCAGGAGTGTAATGGAATACTCTCCTCTTGCCTGAATGAGTGCTGTTCCAACAACACTCAAGAAACTCAACACCATCCTGGACAAAGCAGCCTGGTTGATTGGTACCCCTCCCACAAACATTCACTCCCTTCACCACTGACGAACAGTGGCAGCATTGTGTGCCATCTACAAGGTGTACTGCAGGGACTTGCCAAGGCTCCTTCATAGAAGAATCATAGAACCCCTACTGTGCAGAAGGAGGCCATTCGGCCCATCAAGTCTGCAGTGGCCCTCTGAAAAAGAACCCTAACTAGGCTCTCATCCTATCCCTGCAACCCGATAACCCCACCTAACCTACACATACCTGGACACGAAGGGGAAATTTAGCATGACCAATCCAGCTAACCTGCACATCCTTAGTTGGGGCACTGTGTAATGAGAATGGAATCATTGCCAATCTGACTGTACGAAACGACTTGGGGATGAGCGACCATAACATGATAGACCTTTTTATCAACATGGAGACTATGGTGCTGAATCTTAATAAAGGGAACTCTGAAGATATGAGGCATGAGTTGGCCTTAATAGATTGGGGAGAGTTACTTAAAGGGATGACAGTGGATAGGCAATGGCAAACATTCAAGGAATGCATGTGGGAACTACAGCAACTGTTCATTCCTGTCTGGCAGAAAAGCAAAGGGGGTAAGAGGGCTAATCCATGGCTTACAAAGGAAATTAGAAATAGTATCCGATCCAAGGAAGAGGCATACAGATTGGCCAAGAAAAATAATCGGTCTGAGGATTGGGAGCAGTTTAGAATTCGGCAAAGAAGAATGAAGGGATTGATTAAGAAGGGGAAAGTACAGTACGAAAGAAAGCTTGCAGGGAACATAAAGACTGACACTAAGTGTTTCTATAGATATGTGAAGAGAAAGAGATTGGTAAAGAGAAATGTAGGCCCCCTTCAGACAGAAACAGGGGAATGCATAATAAAGGGCAAAGAAATGGCTGAGAAATTGAATACATACTTTGGTTCTGTCTTCACAAAAGAGAACACAAATCAGATACCAGAAATGTTGGAAAACGAAAGGTTTAATGAGAGGGAAGAACTGAGGAGATCAACGTTAGTAGAAAAATGCTGCTGGTAAAATTGATGGGATTGAAGGCAGATAAATCCCCAGGGCCTGAGAATCTGCATCGCAGAGTGCTTAAGGAGGTGGCTCTGGAAATAGTGGACACATTGGTGGTCACCTTCCAGGATTCTATAGACTCTGGAACTGTCCCTGCACATTGGAGGGTGGCTCACGTCACTCCGATATTCAAAAAGGGAGGTTGTGAGAAAGCGGGGAATTATAGACCAGTAAGCCTAACATCAGTAGTGGGGAAAGTACTTGAATCCATAATCAAGGACTTTATAGCGGAACATTTGGAAGGCAGTGGCAGGATCAGTCAGAGTCAGCATGGATTTATGAAGGGAAAATCATGCTTGACAAATCTGTTGGAATTCTTTGAAGATGTAACCAGTACAGTTGACAATGGGGAGCCAGTCGATGTGGTATATTTGGACTTTCAGAAAGCATTTGACAAAGTCCCGCATAAGAGATTATTGTGTAAAATTAAAGCGCATGGGTTTGGGAGAAATGTATTGATGTGGATAGAAAACTGGTTGGCAGAGAGGAAACAAAGAGTAGGGATTAATGGGTCCTTTTCCAATTGGCAGGCAGTAACTAGTGGGGTACCACAGGGATCGGTGCTGGGACCCCAGCTATTCACAATATATATTAATGATTTGGATGAGGGAACAAAATGTAACATCTCAAAGTTTGCAGATGATACTAAGTTAGGTGGGAGGGTGAGTTGTGACGAGGATGCAGGAATCCTACAGCATTATCTGGATAGGTTGGGCGAGTGGGCAATTCAATGGCGGATGTAGTATAATTTATCCAAGTGTGATGTTATTCACTTTGGAAGCAAAAACAGGAAGGCAGATTACTACCTGAATGGTTACAAATTGGGAGAGGGGAGTGTGCAGCGGGACCTGGGTGTCCTTGTGCATCAGTCAGGTGCAGCAGGCGGTGAAGAAGGCTAATGTATGTTGGCTTCATTACAAAAGGCTTCAAGTATAGAAGCAGGGATGTGTTGCTGCAATTATACAGGACTTGGTGAGGCGACACCTGGAGTATTATGTGCAGTTTTCTTCTCTATGGAAGAATGTTCTTGCTCTCGAGGGAGTGCAGTGAAGGTTTACCTGACTGATTCCAAGGATGGCGGGACTGTCATAGGAGGAGAGCTTGACTAGGTTGGGATTGTTCTTGAGTTCAGAAGAATGAGGGGGGATCTCACAGAGACTTATAAAATTTTAACGGGACTGGACAGGGTAGATGCAGAGAAGATGTTACCAATGATGGGTGTGTCCAGAACCAGGGATCACAGTTTGAAGATTCAGGGTAAACCATTTTGGACAGATATAAGGAGACATTTCTTCACACAAAGAGTGGTGAGCCTGTGGAATTCATTACCACAGGAAGTAGTTGATGCTATAACTTTGAATATAGTCAAGAGGCAGCTGGATATAGCACTTGGGGAGAATGGGATGAAAGGCTTTGGGGAGAAAGCAGGATTAGGCTATTGAGTTGGATGATCAGCCATGATCGTGCTGAATGGTGGAGCAGGCTCGAAGGGCCAAAAGGCATTCTCCTGCTCCTATCATCTATATATCTATGTATCCTTAGGCAGCACCTTTCAAACCAATGGCCACTACCATCAAATAAAGACAAGTCACTCGCCATCTTGACCTGGAAATATATCACCATTCCTTCACTGTTGCTGGGTCAAAATCCTGCAACTCCCTAACAGCACTGTGTGTACCTACATTACATGGACTGCAGAGTTCCCCCATTCCCCATTTCTACTGTTTCTAGGTCTCATCCTCGGTCCTTTCTTTCGCTGTTTGTTTGGTGTTTGTATTATTCCTGTGGCTTTGTGATGGGCCCTCTGGTACCCATGTCGGTCCCTCTTTGGTGTTTCTTTCAGCCCCCCAACCCCAATCTGCTTTCTGTGTGATCTGGTAATTCCCCGTTCTATCAGTTGTTGGCTTCTAACAGGTTGGTGAATTGCCCCCATGCTTTAAGGAAGCCTTCCTCCGCCCCACGCATGATGTTTTTGATCTTCTCCAGGTGGAGAAATTCCGAAAGATCCACCAGCCAGTCTGCTGCTATGAGCGGTGCTGCTGATTGCCAGGCGAGCAGGATTCTCTGGGGGCGGTTAGGAGGCCAAAGGCTTTGGCCCTCTTCCCCATATGAAGTTCTGGCTGGTCCGATACCCCGAAGGCAGCCACTCCTGGGCACAGCGCCACCCTCACCTTCACAACCTTGGACATTGCCTCGGAGAAGGCTGCCCAGAACCCAGCAAGTTTGGGGCAAGCCCAGAACATGTGGGTGTGGTTGGCCGGGCCTCCCTGGCACCGTTCATATTTGTCCTCCACCTCCAGGGAGAACCTGCTCATCTGGGTTCTGGTTATGTGTGCTCGGTGCACCACTTTGCACGAGGCTTATCCTTGCGCAGGAGGAGGTGGAGCTTGCCCTGTTAAGTGCTTCGCTCCAGAGTCCTCGCCCTACGTCCGTCCCTAAGTCTTTGTTCCATCCACTGGGGAACGTGTCCTTTCTCAAAGTCAGCTGTATATATCCCAGAAGTTCCCCTTTTCCAGACTGTCTGCATCCAGTTACTCCTCCAACATTGTGTCTCCTTGCAAAGAAAGTTTTTGATTTGCAGATGTTGCCGTTCCTGACCGTTTGGTAGTTCCAGTCTCTCCGTTTTTGTTTGCACTGAGTGCTGAATTTGGTGCATTTGAGTGCGATAGTGAGAGTTTGGTGACCGAGGGAGTATAAGGCTTCATTTTTATCTAAAGTTTAGTCTTTCTTTTATTTAGTTAATTAACTTAAAAGTTGCTGTTTGGTTTAGAAGAAGGTGAATTTTCAATCCGCTTTAAACAGGCTTCTACTTGTAGGCACTTGCAGCTGGAGCTTGTTAATTAGTTAATTGGATTAGGCCAGTTTTTCAGAGGCTAGATTCACAGTATAAAAGTGATCCCCTACAGTGCAGACTTTGTTTGCACTGAGTGCTGAATTTGGTGCATTTGAGTGCGATAGTGAGAGTTTGGTGACCGAGGGAGTGAGGTGAGGAGGGAGTAAGGTGCTCCTTTCATTTTGTTTCCGACATTTCCGCAAAGAGTGCGAAGAGAGCCAGGAGTTTACAGAAAGTGTAGCTGACTGGGAGCAGAGTCGGAGGGCGGAGATCTAGTTAGTCCACACGGCAGCTATATTCTGTAAGGTAAGAGGGGATGGAGGCTAGGCCAGTTACATGCTCCTCCTGTAGGATGTGGGTGGTGAGGGATACCACCGGTGTCCCCACTGACTATACCTGCGGGAAGTGCACCCAACTTCAGCTCCTCAAAGACCGTGTTAGGGAACTGGAGCTGAAGCTGGATGAAATTCGGATCATCCGGGAGGCAGAGGGGGTGATTGAGAAGAGTTGCAGGGAGGTAACCACACCCAAGGTACAGGACAAGAATAGCTGGGTTACAGTCAGGGGGAAAAAAACCAAACAGGCAGACAGTGCAGGGATCCCTTGTGGCCATTCCCCTTCAAAACAAGTATACCGTTTTGCATGCTGTTGGGGGGGATGACCTACCGGGGGAAGGCCCTAGCGGCCAGGTCTCTGGCACTGAGTCTGGCTCTGGGGCTCAGAAGGGAAGGGGGGAGAATAGAAAAGCAATAGTTGTAGGAGATTCAATGGTTAGGGGAATAGATAGGAGATTCTGTGGTCGCGAGCGAGACTCCCGGAAGGTATGTTGCCTCCCGGGTGCCAGGGCCAGGGATGTCTCGGATCGTGTCTTCAGGATCCTTAAGGGGGAGGGGGAGCAGCCAGAAGTCGTGGTGCACATTGGTACCAACGACATAGGTAGGAAAAGGGGTGTGGAGGTAATAAACAAGTTTAGGGAGTTAGGCTGGAAGTTAAAAGCCAGGACAGACAGAGTTGTCATCTCTGGTTTGTTGCCGGTGCCACGTGATAGCGAGGCTAGGAATAGGGAGAGAGTGCAGCTGAACTCGTGGCTGCAGGAATGGTGTAGGAGGGAGGGTTTCATGTATTTGGATAATTGGAGCGCATTCTGGGGAAGGTGGGACCTGTACAAGCAGGACGGGTTGCATCTGAACCAGAGGGGCACCAATATCCTGGGAGGGAGGTTTTCTAGTACTCTTCGGGAGGATTTAAACTAATTTGGCTGGGGAATGGGAACCGGATTTGTAGTCCAGCAACTAAGGTAGCCGATATTCAGGACGCCAAAGCGTGTAATGAGGCAGTGGGGAAGGGAACACTGACAAAGGAGAGTACTTGCAGGCACGGAGATGGGTTGAAGTGTGTATACTTCAACGCAAGAAGCATCAGGAATAAGGTGGGTGAACTTAAGGCATGGATCGGTACTTGGGACTACGATGTGGTGGCCATCACGGAAACCTGGATAGAAGAGGGGCAGAAATGGTTGTTGGAGGTCCCTGGTTATAGATGTTTCAATAAGATTAGGGAGGGTGGTAAAAGAGGTGGGGGGGTGGCATTATTAATTGGAGATAGTATAACAGCTGCAGAAAGGCAGTTCGAGGAGTATCACCCTATTGAGGTAGTATGGGTTGAAGTCAGAAATAGGAAAGGAGCACTCCTTGTTAGGAGTTTTCTATAGGCCCCCCAATAGTAGCAGAGATGTGGAGGAACAGATTGGGAAACAGATTTTGGAAAGGTGCAGAAGTCATAGGGTAGTAGTCATGGGCGACTTTAACTTCCCAAATATTGAGTGGAAACTGTTTAGATCAAATAGTTTGGATGGGGTGGTGTTTGTGCAGTGTGTCCAGGAAGCTTTTCTAACACAGTATGTAGATTGTCCGACCAGAGGAGGGGCAATATTGGATTTAGTTCTTGGTAATGAACCAGGGCAAGTGATAGATTTGTTAGTGGGGGAGCATTTTGGAGATAGTGACCACAATTCTGTGACTTTCACTTTAGTAATGGAGAGGGATAGGTACGTGCAACAGGGCAAGGTTTACAATTGGGGGAAGGGTAAATATGATGTTGTCAGACAAGAATTGAAGTGCATAAGTTGGGAACATAGGCTGGCAGGGAAGGACACAAGTGAAATGTGGAACTTGTTCAAGGAACAGGTGCTACGTGTCCCTGATATGTATGTCCCTGTCAGGCAGGGAAGAGATGGTCGAGTGAGGGAACCATGGTTGACAAGAGAGGTTAAATGTCTTGTTAAGAGGAAAAAGGTGACTTATGTAAGGCTGAGGAAACAAGGTTCAGACAGAGCATTGGAGTGATACAAGATAGCCAGGAGGGAACTGAAGAAAGGGATTAGGAGAGCTAAGAGAGGGCATGAACAATCTTTGGCGGGTAGGATCAAGGAAAACCCCAAGGCCTTTTACACATATGTGAGAAATATGAGAATGACAGGAGCGAGGGTAGGTCCGATCAAGGACAGTAGCGGGAGATTGTGTATTGAGTCTGAAGAGATAGGAGAGGTCTTGAACGAGTACTTTTCTTCTGTATTTACAAATGAGAGGGACGATATTGTTGGAGAGGACAGTGTGAAACAGATTGGTAAGCTCGAGGAAATACTTGTTAAGAAGGAAGATGTGTTGGGCATTTTGAATAACTTGAGGATAGACAAGTCCCCCGGGCCTGACGGGATATATCCAAGGATTCTATGGGAAGCAAGAGATGAAATTGCAGAGCCGTTGGCAATGATCTTTTCGTCCTCACTGTCAACAGGGGTGGTACCAGGGGATTGGAGAGTGGCGAATGTCGTGCTCCTGTTCAAAAAAGGAACTAGGGATAACCCTGGGAATTACAGGCCAGTTAGTCTTACTTCGGTGGTAGGCAAAGTAATGGAAAGGGTACTGAAGGATAGGATTTCTGAGCATCTGGAAAGACACTGCTTGATTAGGGATAGTCAGCACGGATTTGTGAGGGGTAGGTCTTGCCTTACAAGTCTTATTGAATTCTTTGAGGAGGTGACCAAGCATGTGGATGAAGGTAAAGCAGTGGATGTAGTGTACATGGATTTTAGTAAGGCATTTGATAAAGTTCCCCATGGTAGGCTTATGCAGAAAGTAAGGAGGCATGGGATAGTGGGAAATGTGGCCAGTTGGATAACGAACTGGCTAACCGATAGAAGTCAGAGAGTGGTGGTGGATGGCAAATATTCAGCCTGGATCCCAGTTACCAGTGGCGTACTGCAGGGATCAGTTCTGGGTCCTCTGCTGTTTGTGATTTTCATTAATGACTTGGATGAGGGAGTTGAAGGGTGGGTCAGTAAATTTGCAGACGATACGAAGATTGGTGGAGTTGTGGATAGTAAGGAGGGCTGTTGTCGGCTGCAAAGAGACATAGATAGGATGCAGAGCTGGGCTGAGAAGTGGCAGATGGAGTTTAACCCTGAAAAGTGTGAGGTTGTCCATTTTGGAAGGACAAATATGAATGTGGAATACAGGGTTAACGGTAGAGTTCTTGGCAATGTGGAGGAGCAGAGAGATCTTGGGGTCTATGTTCATACATCTTTGAAAGTTGCCACTCAAGTGGATAGAGTTGTGAAGAAGGCCTATGGTGTGCTCGCGTTCATTAACAGAGGGATTGAATTTAAGAGCCGTGAGGTGATGATGCAGCTGTACAAAACTTTGGTAAGGCCACATTTGGAGTACTGTGTACAGTTCTGGTCGCCTCATTTTAGGAAGGATGTGGAAGCTTTGGAAAAGGTGCAAAAAGATTTACCAGGATGTTGCCTGGAAAGGAGAGTAGGTCTTACGAGGAAAGGTTGAGGGTGCTAGGCCTTTTCTCATTAGAACGGAGAAGGATGAGGGGCGACTTGATCGAGGTGGATAAGATGATCAGGGGAATAGATAGAGTAGACAGTCAGAGACTTTTTCCCCGGGTGGAACAAACCATTACAAGGGGACATAAATTTAAGGTGAAAGGTGGAAGATATAGGAGGGATATCAGAGGTAGGTTCTTTACCCAGAGAGTAGTGGGGGCATGGAATGCACTGCCTGTGTAAGTAGTTGAGTCGGAAACATTAGGGACCTTCAAGCAGCTAGTGGATAGGTACATGGATTACGGTAAAATGATATAGTGTAGATTTATTTGTTCTTAAGGGCAGCACGGTCGCATTGTGGATAGCACAATTGCTTCACAGCTCCAGGGTCCCAGGTTCGATTCCGGCTTGGGTCACTGTCTGTGAGAAGTCTGCACGTCCTCCCCGTGTCTGCGTGGGTTTCCTCCGGGTGCTCCGGTTTCCTCCCACAGTGCAAAGACGTGCGGGTTAGGTGAATTGGCCAATGATAAATTGCCCTTAATGTCCAAATTGCCCTTGGTGTTGGGTGGAGGTGTTGAGTTTGGGTAGGGTGCTCTTTCCAAGAGCCGGTGCAGACTCAAAGGGCCGAATGGCCTCCTTCTGCACTGTAAATTCAATGATAATCTATGATTAATCTAGGACAACGGTTTGGCACAACATCGTGGGCCGAAGGGCCTGTTCTGTGCTGTATTTTCTATGTTCTATGTCAGCTCATCTAAGGCCGCAAGTCTGTTCCCCGTGTAGAAGTCCCTAGCTGTCAGTGTCCCCCTGTCCTGTCGTCACCTCCTAAAGGTGGTGTTGAGCATGGCTGGTGGAAACCTTGGTTGCTGCAGATGGGGGCCATGGTGGACACCTTGGTTAGACGGAAGTGCTGCCTCATCTGGTTCCAGGTTCTTAGTGTTACTACCACCACTGGGCTGGTTGAGTGTTTTCCTGGCGAGATCAGAGTGCTGTCGTGGCGAGGGCTCGGAGGGTCGTTCCTGTGCAGGAGGACTCCTCCATCCTCACCATTCCATCTTTGTTTCCTTCACACATCCCTTTACTTTCTCAGCCTAGGCTGCCCAGTGGTAGCATCGGAAGTTCGGAAGGGCCAGGCCTCCCATTCTTCTTCTCCTTTGCAATATTGTTTTAGGGATTCTTGGATTCTCCTGTATGTCCTTTTTAACTTCCTCTGCCAGACTGGTCAGATTCCACTTGTGAATCTGTGTTCAGTCGGGGGCTATCCGGATCCCCAAGTAGCGCAATCTGTTTTGGGTTATTTTAAATGGTAGACCTTCCTGCTCTGCCCCTCTTTCTCAGGTCCACCGGGAAAATCACTTTTGCCCAGGTTGAGTTTGTAGCCCGAGAAATCTGTGAAATCTTCCAGAAGTATGCTGTTTTGTGGGTCCAAGATGTAGAGGAGCAGGTCATCTGCATAGAGTGAGACTGTGCTCTCTGCCTCCTCTTCGGATTCCCTTCCAGCCCCTCGCGTCTTGCAGGGCAATCGCCAGCAGCTCAATTACCAGGGTGACCAGGATCACCTCTGGTGTTCTCTCCCCGGATGGGGTTAGTATCGCAATCAGCAGCCATCTGATGTTTACAGTTAGCTGTCTACACTGAACAAAGCCTGTCTGGTCCTCTGCGATCACCTGAGGTACGCAATTCTCCAATCTCTTGGCCAGGACTTTTGCGAGTATTTTTGTGTCCGCATTGAACAGTGACATAGGTCTAAAAGATCCACATTCCATTGGGTCTTTGTCTTTTTTGGGTATCAGCGATATGGTTGCCTGTGTTAGAATCGAATGCAGGGTCCCCTCGCTCATGACTCTGTGAATATCTCTCGAAGGTGCGGGACGAGAGCCGACGGAAATGTTTTGTGGACGTCCGCCAGGGACCTATCTGGTCCCGGCACATTCCCCATCTCCATGGAGTTAATGCTGTCCATGACCTCTCCCAGTCCTATTGGTGCTTCCAGCTCCCGCCATCTATCGTCCCCCACGACTCACATGTCCATTTCTTTATGTTTTGATGCTTTGTACTATTGTGTAGTTTTCCACTCTTTATCTGATTTCCTTTAATGATTCAAAATATGTGTGTTTCCATTGCTTTTCTTCTGTCTATCCCATTTAATGGTATAGATTTTGAAGATTTAAATTTATTTTAATGAGGAAAATGGGCTATTTTTGTCCAACACCGAATCCAGCCAATCACAAACACCAAATGAGGATTTGTGGTCTGAAGTTTTTATCCTTCTCCCACCATGTTAACTGTTAATTATTAATACAACTCATGCTCCTTGTAATTTGCAATTAATATTTGTGGCATATATTTATTTATTGGCAACTGAGGAGTGTTACCTTGTACATGGAGCATATAAAGGTTCCTCCTATTCCATATGTATTTTTAAAAAATATATAAATTTAGAGTACCCAATTCATTTTTTCCTATTAAGGGGCAATTTAGTGTGTCCAATCCACCTACACTGCACTTCTTTGGGTTGTGGGGGTGAAGCCCACGCAAACACGGGGAGAATGTGCAAACTCCACATGGACAGTGACCCAGAGCCGGGATCGAACCTGGGACCTCGGCGCCGTGATTCCATATGTATTTTTTAATTGTGTCTGCAAATGTACAGTGAAAAATCAGCAGGAACTAAGCAGGAGGTAGCTCTAGGAATTATTGTAATTTTACAGAAAACAATTGAAGTGCCACAGTTTTGCAATCTAGTTGTTGTATGCATAGGCATACAGATTTGTTAAATGCTGTTATTCTTTCTGCTGCTCTAATCTACAGCCCAAAAGAAAAGGAAATTAACCTCCACCTTACTGCTCCAAGGATTCATTATTAGACTAAATTTGACTTATAATGTATGACTCAGTGTAAAACATCAATCGATAATTCATTGAATATTTACATCAAAGGTGTTGCATTTATGAAGAGCTTATGGAAACTGAGTGAGTGATTCTTGTCAATCTAAATATTAATGGCATGCCTTTCAAAGCAATAGCAGACCAAATATCTTTAGGACAAATCAAATTGATTAGGTGGCCCAGATTTAACTGGGTGCTTTTACACAGCACTGAATTTGGAAGACATGGGTATTCAAGTAAAAGGGGGGGAGAAATAGTGGTGTATATTGGTGTAAAAGTTTTACAAGTAGCTGCTATTATGTGGCCCCGAAATGGTTCTTTAGACCTCCAGATACAAGGCTGTTAGGTCCATTGGGTTTGCATATCTTCAGTGTATTCTATATTTTGTAATTTGTTGTTTCATTTCCGTGGCATGTTAGGTAACTTAAACTGTAAATTGTCTGACTTCAAATTCTGCGAATCAAATAAAAAAGCACGCCCTTCTCCTATCCCATCCCTCAATATTTCTTAAATCATACTGTGGTTAGGGAGATAACATGGAGAAGGGCAGTAATTCAACTGACTGTGTATTCCTGGACTGATAAGATAATGACGCAACTATTCTTGGTGGTTAGCCTGCACTACGTGTCTCAAAAAATGCAGCAATTGATTCTGTTTGAACAGCATTTGAACGTAATCTGTTTTTAATATATCAACGACTTTGGGAAAAGATGGCAACATCTTGGCGCTTTGAAAAGCTGAGATATTTCTGTGAATAAGAGGATCTTTGGAAGATTGCTGCATTTATATAACAGCTCTTAAAAAGACATCCCAAAGTAATTTGCAGAGGAAAATTAGGTCAAAGGGTTGATTTTGAGAAGGTTTAAGAGGATTGGAAAGTAGAAAGGCAGAAGGGATTAGCGAAGGAGATCCAGCGAGTAGAACCAAGGCTCTGTTGCTAATGGGGCAGAGGGAAGGCAGCCATAGTTGGCAACAAAGAATCTTGGGAGATCTATTTCTCTGGGAGGTTGCACAGAAAGACAGATGAGAGGGGGCATCTTTCAAGAGCTGGAACATGTTAGTAAAGTGCACATAGTGCAAACTTTGTTCGATTTTCCATTCCATTAGATGAAAATAATCCATAAATTACTTGTACATCTTATTTTTCAGCACCGCACAAATTTTACATTGGTTTCCGATATGTTCATCCACTAACAGAAGAAGCAGTAGAAGAAATGGAGAGAGATGGGATTGAGCGAGCAGTAGCTTTTACACAGTATCCTCAGTATAGCTGTTCTACCACAGGTACAGCAGTGTTGGTGGATAAATGGAAAACGCTGTTCACTAAAAGAGTACATGTTAAAATGTAGAGATTCTATTCTAAATGTTCTAAATGCTAACAACAGGATTTATTCTTAATTTTTGATTTCCAGCTTTTCTCACTTCCTCCGTTCCCGAAGGGCAAGACACACAAATATTTGAACCAAGTATCAGACTGTCCAGTGGCTGATATGCTCATACATAAACTTGTTCTTGCTTGATGGCCACACTGCACTTGTACAACACCACTCCAGTTTTGCAATTAGCACTATTTAGCATTGCTGGGCTTTCTTTAAACTGATGTGGCTGTGTTCAAAAGGCCATCTTCAAAAATAGCTTTCTAACTGTAATTAATGTTGGCTACCATCAAAAGATTCTATGATTGGACACGAGCTGTGTTTGAGAAGCAGATGATGTGTTCCAAATCCATTTTTAGCATTTAGTTCAATTTTTGACTTTCTTATATGTTATCATTATAAATGTTTGTCTCTTAAAGTACTGTTGTGTTATCAACCTGCATACTTGCACTTGTATGAATACCCAACTTTGCCTTAAGTTTAATTTGATGGTTGCACACCAGTTGAACCTCAATGGAATATAATCTATTTTGATTGTATACTGCTGCTTGATTTGAAGCTGCCTTGAATGTGTTCATTCTTTCACTCCCTGATCCTGTGGGAATCCAACCAGAGCCGTAAATCCAAGCGCCATCTCATTCAGATCGATATCATCAGTCGGGAAATGGACAGAAACTGGTGACCTTGGCAAACGTGACATTCTATGTCTCGAAAGTGTGTTTGTAAGTAGCATGGGACATAGGAAATAGGAGCAGGAGAAGACTGATCCATCCAGCCTATTCCACCATTCATTACAATTATGGCTGATATTCAGCATGCAACTCCTGCCAACTCTCCATAAGCCTCAATTCTGTGGCAGAGCAAGAATCTGTCTATCCTCGCTGTAAATATCGGCAACAAGGGAGCATTCACATCATTCTGGAAAAGAAAATTCCAGATTCACAACTGAGTTTTTATTTATTTGTTCATTCACTGGATGTGGACATCGCAGGCTTTATCTCCCATCCTTTGTTGTTCTTTAGAAAGGGTGGCTTCTTGAACCACTGTAGTCCGTCTGGTGTAGACAGGAAGATTGTTGTTTATTGCAAGAGGAATCTCGTATAAACGTAGGGAAGTTTTATTGCAATTGTACAGTGCTTTCGTGAAACTACATCTGGAGTACTGTCGTTGCTAACTTTTGGTTGGCTCTTAATTTGGCTCTGTTAAATCACGTTTGCTCAAGAGTCGCCAGGTATCTTTCGACACCGCTACAAGGTTCAGAACCGAATACTGATCAATGACTCGATACGCCAGTTAGTAAATTCAAAAGCAATGCTCATTTATTTACAAACAGTCAAATCTACTCATGCATAAACTCTACAAACTAAACTACCACTATTACTAAAGCCTATACTTAGCTTTGGGGGCCCACTCAGTCAGGGGAACAATGGCCGTTGCTCGGTTCTGAGTCTGCTGGGTTGAGCTGTTTACAGGGTAGCAACTAGGAGCGTCTATCTCGTAGCGTGCGTTGACTTGGGACTTACTTGGTCTGATGCAGTTGCTAGGCAGGTCTCTCTCTTCGGTGAGAGCCAAAGCCAAAGGAGGGCGTTTCACCCTTGGGGGATACCTTTTATACGGAAAAGGGCTTTGTGCGCTTTTGGGCGGGCCTTGAACTTGGCCTCAACTAATTGGGACTTTCCCAATCATCTGTATCGATTTTCCTCCAATAGAGGGGTGGTTCCCTGATCGCTGGGCGTGTCCTGGTGACTTAATCTGCGCCGGGGGGGGGTCTGCCTTAACATTGTGTATCTAAATGTTTCCCTTTTGTCCCCGGAGATGGCTCATTAGTATGTAGATTGTTTGGTACTTTCTGTCCTGTCTGAGCGTTTAAGGTTCTAATCAACAGACAGAGCTTGCACCTGCTTGTTTCTTATAGCATTGTCCAATTTTCCCTGCATTCTTTGCAGGTGTCCATTTTGTAATCGGGACGTGGCCATCCCAGATGGCTACACTGTGTACTATTTTTGTCTCTTGAATAAAATATATTTAGAAGCATTTCAGAGAAACTCACTCGCCTGATTCCTAGGATAAAGGGTTATCTTGTGCGAAAAGGTGGACAGGTTGGGCCTGTATCCATTGGAATTGAGAAGAATGAGAGGCGAATGCTGAGAGGATGTTTCCCCTTCTGGGAGAGACGAGAACTGGGGACACATTTTTAAAATGTACAGCCTCCCATTTAAGAGGGAGCTGAGGAGAATTGATTTTTCCTGATCATCATAGAATATCATAGAATTTACAGTGCAGAAGGAGGCTGTTCGGCCCATCGAGTCTGCACCGGCTCTTGGACAGAGCACCCTACCCAGGATCCACACCTCCACCCTACCCCCATAACCCAGTAACCCCAACCAACACTAAGGGCAATTTTGGACACTAAGGGCAATTTAGCATAGCCAATCCACCTAACCTGCACATCTTTGAACTGTGGGAGGAAACCGGAGCACCCGGAGGAAACCCACGCACACACGGGGAGAATGTGCAGACTCCGTACAGACAGTGACCCAAGCCGGGAATCGAACCTGGGACCCTGGAGCTGTGGAGCAATTGTGCTATCCACAATGCTGCCGTGCTGCCCCTGATGACCATTAGACTGTGGAACACACTTCCCCAGAGAGCACCAGAGAGTGTGGGTCATTGAATAATTTTAAGGCTGCGTTAGATGGAATCTTGACTGACAAGGGAGTCAAAGGTTTTAGGAGGAAGTCAGGAAAGTAGAGTTGAGACCACAATCAAATCAGCAATGATCTTCTCAAATGGTGGAGCAGGTTTGAGTTGCTGAATGGACTCCTACTGATGTGTATCTTGTCTAGATCTTGTTGCGTACAGGCAATATCTCAAGTTTAAAACTAGCATTGTGCAATCACGAGCAAACATCCCCATTTCTAACCTTCTTGATGGAGAGAAGGTCAGTGAAGCAGCAAAAGATACTTGGGCCTAGGACCTCAACCTGAGGAACTCCTGCAGCAGTGTTGTTTGCCTCCAACAACCACAGCCAGCTTCCTTTGGTGCAAGGTATGACTTCCAACGACAAAAACGTTTTCCCCCAATTGCCATTGAGTTCAATTTTGGTGGGGCACCTTTATGTTGCACTTGGTCAAATGCTGTTTTGACATCAAGGGCGATTATTTTCACTTCACTTTAGGAACTTTCAAGCGGTTATTGGATAGGCATATGGAGCACACCAGAAAGACAGGGAGTGGGATAGCTTGGTCTTGGTTATTGACGATGCTCGGCACAACATCGAGGGCCGAAGGGCCTATTCTGTGCTGTACTGTTCTAAGTTCTAAGTTTACCTTACGTACTCTTAACTGCACAGACTTCCAGTGCACTGGTGAGCAATTACATCTTAATCTTTTTTGTACCCTTTTGAAGATTGAGAACTTTGTTTCTATTAATTCTTCGAAGACACACGGTTCCTTCATATCTCTTTGAAATTTAACCAAGGGCTGCCACTGTTTGGCTTTGCAGGTGCGCACTTGTTATTCACATGTTGACATTTTTGGTTTTGCTAACTCTTCCAAATTCAAATGGAAATTGCATAGTTAAATCTACTTCAAAAAGCTTGCTTTCCTCAATCACGTCAAATATGTAACCCCTTTCCCGTGAATAACTCAAATCTTTATAGAAAGGCCAAATGTACCCATGGTTTGAACTTGCCTGTATTTTGGAAGACATACCTGTTACATTGGATTCAAGGTTTGTGGGCAAGTAGGTAACTACTTTTCATCTCTAGTATCCATACTCTTTCCCCCTCTCTCTATCCTTCACTCATTGATCGGACGGTGGCCATTTTTCTCATTCATAAACTACAAATAAACTACAAATATCGCACGATAGCACAGTGATTAGCACAGTTGTTTCACAGCGCCAGGGTCCCAGGCTCGATTCCCGACTTGAGTCACTGTATATGCAGAGTCTGCACATTCTCCCCTTGTCTGCATGGGTTTCCTCCGGTTGCTCCGGGTTCCTCCCATAAATCCCAAAAGACGTGCTGTTAGGTGAATTGGGCATTCTGAATTCTCCCTCAGTGTGCCCGAACAGGAGCTGGAATGTGGCGACTATGGAATTTTCACAGTAACTTTATTACAGTATTATTGTAAGTCTACTGATGACAATAATAAAGATTATTATTATTTAAATACCTTCCTGTATCCGGACTCTACTGAAATCAAGACTCAAAGCACAGTCTCCAAGACTTGGACTTGGAGGTCAGAGATCAGTGGAACTCTTTACTTTCCTCAGCTGTGATAATGTAAAGTGCTTCCTGTTTATTTCTTTTGTTTCTATTTATTTTCTTTTACTATTTTTGGTCTGTGGACCCATATTCAGAATGTGCCTATAAGCTGAAGACTCCAGCTGAAGCAGCCTGCTTGTCAGGACAGTGTGTTCCCAGGTTTTATGTTTGGAGAGGAGAGGCTAAGTGAATCTTAGGAACCAGTTTTGGAGCAAACCGGTTCAATTGCCAAACTGCCAACCGGTGGGACAAGGTTCTGCCTGCCAAAAGTCGGTGATTGGTTCTTGCGTGATACTTTCTTTCTGAGAGAACTTGGCAGACGTGATTCAGGAAGTAACTATTTCTGAAGGAAAGAACTGATTTATTATTCTAAAACCTGACGTGGCTGGCCCATCTTTACTGTAAACCTGAAATGGGCTAGCACAAGGCTGGTTTAGCACAAGGCTAAATCGCTGGCTTTGAAAGCAGACCAAGGCAGGCCAGCAGCACGGTTCAATTCCCGTACCAGCCTCCCCGGACAGGCGCCGGAATGTGGCGACTAGGGGCTTTTCCCAGTAACTTCATTTGAAGCCTACTTGTGACAATAAGCAATTTTCATTTCATTTCATTCAAATGATCCTGAATCTGCAGAGAAAATATACAATCTTGTCAGAGAAAACCATCTCAAGTGTAGAAGGAACAAGTACCAAAACGAAAGTCTGAACACCAGGAAGACATTAACTGGAAATCATTCCAGTGCATCAAAGATCCTTCATACTTTTATTTTACTAATATTTTCAACCATCCTTTCGCGCGCGCGTATGTGTGTGTGTGTAGTTAGAAGGGGGGGGGGGAATAAAGGTGTGTGTGTGTATATATACATTTATATATATATATAGATATATAGAATGGGGGTAGTTAGAAGGGGGGGGGACGGATAACACAGTCAGTTACATTATTCTGTCAGTTTAATTATAATGCTGTCTATAATGTATCTATATAGTGCCACAGGAATAAGGTTATTTGTGTTAATGTTACAAACCTGCTAACTGCAGTTAATTGGGCTCAGTCAAGAACCTCCGGGTATTTTAAATAAAATCTAATTTTACTTGTGTTGTGGGGCTGGAATTGACTGCGCACAAGTCCAGGGTTTTGTGCCAACATGTCATAGTCCTCGGGCTTTTGCAATGAACAGTTTGACTAATGTAATCGTAACTTCTTCTTTTACTTCATTGTCTATTTTTTATTCTTCACTGGTTACAAGGACACACTATCTCAAAAAATTTAATGCATATCTTCCATCTTAATGCAACACATCTTTTACAGTTTCAGTGGAAGATGGTGGTGAGACCTCAGAAGCGATAGTAGTTTATTTGATTATTGACTTTCTTTTGTAGGAAGTAGTTTAAATGCAATTTATCGATACTATAATGGCAAGAGCACAGCACCAAAGATGAAATGGAGTACCATTGACAGGTGGCCAACACATCCATTATTAATTCAGGTAATGTTGTTTGTGGATCAACAAGTTGCAAGATCCCTAACTTTGGTAGAGCACTCTGTGTCGTATGTTGTAGCCAGACACATGTAAATAAAACTGGTTATTGTAATGTACTTGTCTGGGGCTAAGATTGACGGAACCTTTAAATTATTTTTCTCTGCACTTGGAGTAAAATCTGGCTTCCAGCCTTGCAAAGTACCTCTTTCTAGTGCTGCAGTCTAGTTTGCAGAAATGATATTCCACCTTGTCCATTGGCCATTCCATCAGAGTTCTGCTTTTGAAATGGTGAACTTTGATCTAGCCTGCATAATAGAGCTGCTAATGTTGTGGTCTGTCAATGACAAGCGGTCTAACGATTATATCTAATTACTTTTTAGGATCACTTGCCTTGGGTGATCTCAACCTAGGATTATTTTATAATAAAATATGAATAGTTGTTAATTGCACTTGTATTCAAACATTCGAGATTAACAGATTTCATTTATCGTGCAGTGTTTTGCAGATCATATACGGCAGGAACTTGATCGATTTCCACCTGAGAAAAGGGATGATGTAGTCATTTTGTTCTCCGCTCATTCACTGCCTATGTCTGTAAGTGCCTTAGAATAATCTTGTATTTGAAAGTATAAAAATGACTAGAAGCACAGTGGTCTTTCTTCCATTCTATATGGAATTAGAGGAGTCTTTGATACACGGCCGTGTCTTTAACCTCTCAGTTCTCCAAACCTAAATCAAAATTCAAAAAAGTTATGATACAGTAGTGTAAATTGTTCCTTAACACAACCAAGGCAAAAGAACATGGATCCTGAGTTTTTACACCTCTTGCTTCCAAGTATTATTTGCCACTGGTCCATTTTGGAATTTGTGTCTGAGTTCATTATTTCACCTCCGGATCCTTGCATTTTAGAGAAGGTGTGAACATGGATTTGGCCTTCCTGAATGTCAACCTTCTCCGAATTCTTTTTTTCTTGGTGCCCACTTTATAACACTGATCAGAGCCTAGCAGAGAGAGGAATGGGTCAAGATGTGGATTACAAATGTGGCAATGCCCTCATAAGGGAAAGAAGATCTTTCATTTATATGGTGCTTTTCCCATCATTAGGACATCCCAAATAAAGTGCATCACAGCCAATGAATTACTTTTGAAGTCATTTATTATGTGGTTAAATGTGACAACCAGCTTTCCATATAAAAGCCCCATGATCATCAAAGGAATATTTAACTGTTCTGGTTGTGCTGGGTGAGGGATAACTATTGGTCAAGATAACAGGGATTAAGTATCCTCACTTCTGAAACATCATGATTTCCTCAGGATCTTCGCTATATTGGATTGTGAACACTGATTTAATTTTTTCGAAATGTCGACCTCAGAGAATTTTTTCAAGGTTTTGGGAGAAGCGTTTGGCCTTCTGAACAAAACCAAACATTTTTTGTTGTGATGACAACATGGGCGGGATTCTCTGACCCCCCCCCCCCCCCCGCCCGCCGGGTCTGAGAATCGCAGGGGGGGGGCGGCGTGAATCCCGCCCCCGCTGAATGCCGAATTCTCCGGTGCCGGGGATTTAGCGGGGACAGGAATCGCGCCGGTCGGCGGCCCCCACCCCAGCGATTCTCTGGCCCGCGCTGGGCTGAGTGGCCGTGCGTTTTTGCCGGGTCCCGCCGGCGTATGTTACGACTGTTATTTGCAGACGGGACCTGGCTCCACGAGCGGCCTCGGGTGGGGGTGGGGGGAAGATCTGGCCACGGGGGGTGCCCCCATGGTGGGCTGGCCCACGATCGGAGCCCACCGATCCACGGGCGGGCCTGTGCTGTGGGGGCATTCCATTCCTCCATGTCGGCCGGTGTAACGGTCCGCGATGGCCGGCGCGGAGATGAACCCCCCTGCGCTTGCGCTGGGATGATGCCAGCACATGCTGGCGATCCTGCGAATGCGGCAACTCGCGCCGGCCGGCGAAGGCCCTTCGGCACCGATTGGCGTGATGCCAAGCCCCTTCCGCGCCGGCCTAGCCCCTGAAGGTGCGGCCCAACACCGGAGTGGTTTACGTCACTCCTTCGCGCCGGAGTTGCCCGCCCCGCCAGTTTCCGAAGAAACCCGCCCCATGTTTGTGAACTACTTTAAATCCTAATCCATTCATATTCTATCTGGAATTGGTGCAAAGTTTTGTGCCTAGGGAAATAATGGTGTATAGTGTTTGTACTAGAACTGTGAGGATGGATGAAATTTCAGATTGGGCTGGGATCAAATATTGATTTTTTGATAATTGAATTGGCAGTAGAGAAAATAGTTTTGTAATTTGTCCTTTGGCAGTGTGAGATTTATGGGTCTTTACCAAGGATATTTTTTGTGTAAGGTTTTTAGACATTAATCCTGTGTTGGTTGTCATGTATGCAATCTTGTTATAAAGATTGTTTCTCTGCCATATGTAGAGAATAAATGTGCTTGTTATGAAGGCAAAAAGAGATGCTGAGAGTAGAATATGTTTTTCGCCCTACGTTGAAAGGTTGAGAATAAAGAGCCTATACTGTGAACAACTAGAATAAAGTAAATGGAAATTTTGTGAGGCCCATTATGACATGCTGACTGGAATGGTTTCATAATTTTTTTCCAAATATGGTGTCAATCAGGAATATTTAAAATTTAATTTGAAGGATTTGCATGTTGCTGACAAACCTAGCATTTATTGTCTGTCCTGTATGCTAAAAAACTTTTCATACTTTTTAAATTTTGCATTGTTTGCACTTCAGGTTGTGAATCGAGGTGACCCCTATCCTCAGGAAGTGGGAGCAACTGTCCAACGAGTCATGGAATCACTGAATTTCAGTAACTCATACAGGCTAGTGTGGCAGTCAAAGGTAACTTCCACTAGTCCATGCAATTATTTATCTCTTTCCAGGAAATTACATAACATGAGTGTTCTGCATTCAAACAGATTGTGACTGCCCCGTACCTCAATTATATTTATCTGTGTTTTGTTTCATATCCCTGAATAAACTAGTTTTGCATTGTACCAGATACTACTTTTGAATACTACTTTGTTCACCAGAGAAAAGGATTTTAGAAGATGATTCCTGGGCAGGGTGTGTGGGTAGTCTGGGTCACGTTGACATCAAAAAGGAGGAGGTATTGCGGCCGGGATTCTCCCGCAATCGGCAGGGCGGGCCGTATCGGCACCAAAGAGTGGCGTGAGCCACTACAGCATCAGGCCACCCGGAAGGTGTGAAATCCTCTGCACTTCTGGGGGCTAGGCCGGTGCTGGAGGGGTTGGCGCCATGCCAACCGGCGGCGAAGGGCCTCCGCCAGCCAGCACGAGTTGGCGCATGAGCAGGAGCGCCAGCGTATTCTGGCGCATGCGCAGAACTGCTGGCGTGTTTCCTGCGCATGCGCAGGGGGTTTCTTCTCTGCGCCGGACATGACGGAGCCTTACAGAGGCCGGCGCGGAGGGAAAGAGTGCCCCCACGGCACAGGCCCGCCTGCAGATCGGTGGGCCCCAATCGCGGGCCCGGCCACCGTGGGGGGCCAGATCCTCTCCCCCCACCCCTCCCGAGGACTCTGCAAGCCGCCATCCAAGCCAGGTCCCGCCGGTATGGACCTTGTCTAATCCGCCCGTTTTCGGCTAGTCCCGTTTTCGGCTAGTCCCGTCGGCCGGGGCCCAGAGAATCGTTGGGGGCCCCGGCCAACGGCCCCCGACCGGCGCGGCGCAATCCCCGCCCCCGCCCAAAATCCGGCCCGGAGAATTCGGCAGCCGAAGTCGGAGCGGCAGGGCAGGATTCACGCTGCCCCCCTGACGATTCTCCAACCCGACGGGTGGGGGTCGGAGAATCCCACCCCTTCCTGGGCAGGGTGTGTGGATAGTCTGGGTCACGATGACATCAAAAAGGAGGAGGTATTGGGTGTTTAAAAGACATTAAGGTAGATAAGTCTCCTGGGCCTGATGGGATTTACCTCAGTATACTGAAGGAAGCAATGAAGGAAATTGCTGGGGCCTTGACTGACATATTTGCATCCTTATTGGCTACAGGTGAGATCCCAGAGGACTGGGGAATAGCTAAAGTGGTACTGCTGTTTAAGAAAGGTAGCAGGGATAATCCAGGAAACTATAGGCCAGTGTGCCTCACATCGGTCGTAGGTAAATTATTGGAGAGAATTCTCAGGAACAGAATTTATACCCATTTGGAAACAAATGGACTCATCAGTGACAGACAGCATGGTTTTGTGAAGGGGAGGCTGTACCTCACTAACATGATTAGGTTTTTGAGGAAGTGACAGATGATTGATGGGAGGAGGGCAGCACAGTAGCACACGTGGCTAGCACTGTGGCTTCACAGCGCCAGGATCCCAGGTTCGATTCCCCGCTGGGTCACTGTCTGTGCGGAGTCTGCACGTTCTCCCCGTGTCTGCGTGGGTTTCCTCCCACCATCTAAAGACGAGCAGGTTGGGTGGATTGACCATGCTAAATTGCCCTTCGTGTCCAAAAAGGTTAGGACGGGTTATTGGGTGATGGGGATAGGGTGGAAGTGAGGGCTTAAGTGGGTCGTGTTGCTAACTTTTGGTTGGCTCTTAATTCGTAATTTGCTCTGTTTGTTTAACCTTTGCTCTAGAGTCGCCAGGTATCTTTATGATACCGCCACGAGGTTCAAGTTCAAGTAATGATCAATAACTCAACAGACCAATTAGTAAGATTCAAATCAAAACACATTTATTATACACAGTAAATCACTACTCATGCATAAACTCTACTTTCTAGACTATTCCTATCACTAAAAAGCCAATACTTAGCTTTGGACTGGCCCACCAGGTCAGGGGAACAAATGGCCTTTCGTTCAGGTCCTGAGTCTGCAGGATTCAAAAGCTGGTATGGACTGGTAGCTAGGAGCGCCTATCTCGTAGCGAGCGTTGACTTGAGACTTACTTGGTTGCCGGCCACTGGACAGTTCACTCTCAGGGGTTGCTTTGCGTTGCTGAGTGACCCTGTCAAGAAGGACGATTTGAACTTGGGGGCTTTAATTTATAGTCCTCAGGGGCTTCCCACCCTTCGGGGCGGACCCCGTACCTGGTTCCAAGTGATTGGACTGCGTTCCGATCACTTGGATCGATTTCTCCAATACTGGAGTAGTTCCCTGATCGCTGGGCGGTCCCTAAATGTCCGTTGGCCTTCCTTTGTCTTGGCTCCTGCTGGTGCTGAGGAGTCTTGCTTGGCTTTATTCACCTTAACTGTTGCAATTGTGCCTTGGAGTTGCTCATTACTATGCAGATGGCTGCTGGTTTCAGTGCTGTCTGGTTGTTTTGCAGGTTTCAATACACATGATTTCTGTATTTGCTAGTCTTTGCCTGTGTTGGCTGAATTTCCCTTCAGCCTTTGCGGTTCTCCATTTTAAGTTGGGAAGTGGCCAACCGAAGTGGCTACAGTCGGTGCAGACTCGATGGGCCAAATGGCCTCCTTCTGCACTGTATGTCCTATGTATCTATGTGGGGCGATGGATGTTGTTTACATGGACTTCAGTAAAGTCTTTGACAAGGTGCTCATGGCAGACTGGTACAAAAGGTGACATCACACAGGATCAAAGGTGAGGTGTCAAGATGGATACAGAACTGGCTCGGTTGCAGAAGGCAAAGGGTAGCAGTAGAAGGGTGTTTTTCTGAATGGAAGGTTGTGACTAGTGGTGTTCCACAGGTGCTGGGGCCTCTGTTGTTTGTAGTATACATAAACGATTTGCAGGAAATTGGAACTGGTCTGATTAGTAAGTTCACGGATGACACCAAGGTTGGTGGAGTGGTGGATAGTGTTGAACATTGTCAGATGACACAGCAGGACATAGCTAGGTTGGAAACTTTGGCAGAGAAATGGCAAATGGAATTTAATCCGGATAAATGTGAGGTAATGCATTTTGGCTGGTCTAATATAGAGGGGAAATATACAGTAAATGGCAAAACTCTGAGGAATATAGAAAGTCAGAGAGATCTGGGTGTATAGGTACGCAGATCTTTGAAAGTGGCAACACAAATGGACAAGGTAATCAAGGAAGCATATGGAATGCTTGCCTTTATAGGACGGGGCACCGAGTATAAAAACTGGCAAGTCATGCTGCAGTTGTAAAGAACCTTGGTATGGCCGCACTTGGAATATTGCGCACAATTCTGGTCGCCACACTACCAGAAGGATGTGGAGGCTTTGGAGAGGATGCAGAGGAAGTTTATCAGGATGTTGCCTGGTCTGGAGGGTGTTAGCTATGCGGAGAGGCTGAATAGACTCAGACTGTTTTCATTAGAACGACGGAGGTTGAGAGGCAACCTGATAGAGGTCTACAAGATTATGAGGGCATGGATAGAGTAGATAGGCAGGCACTCTTTCCCAGGATGGAGGGGTCAGTTACTAGGGGGCATAGGTTTAAGGTCCATGTAGCAAAATTTAGAGGAGATATGCAAGGCAGGTTTTTTACACATAGGATGGTGAGTGCCTGGAACGCGCTGCCAGGGGCGGTTGTGGAAGCAGATACATTAACGGCGTTCAGAAGGCATCTCAACAAATACATGGAGAGGATGGGTATATAGGAATATGGCACTCTGAAGTGCTGAGGGTTTTGACCAAGGGTGGTACCATGACCAGTACAGGCTTGAAGGGCCGAAGGGCCTGTTCCTGTGCTGTATTGTTCTTTGTTCTAATACTTCCCATTTGTATGTTAGCCAAAAACAATTCAACTAGTTTACTGTGGTCAATTTAGTTCTCATTCCTACACAGCAAGTAACATTTGCGCCACACAAGTGCCAGACAATGACCATATTCAGAAAGAGAGAATATGACCATTGCCCCATGACATTCATTTGCATTACCATCGCTAAATCCCCCACTATCAACATCCTGGGGGTTACCATTGGCCAGAAACTTAACTGGACTAGCCATATAAAAACTCTGGCTACAAGAACAGGCTAGGAATCCTGCAGTGAATAACTCACCTCCTGACTCCCCAAAGCCTGTCCATCATTTGCAAGGCACAATTCAGGAGTGTGATGAAATACTCTCCACTTTACCGAATGTGTGCAGTTCCAACAACACTCAGGAAGCTTGACATCCTCCAGGGCAAAGCAGCCTGCTTGTTTGGCACCCCATCCACAAACATTCACTCGCTCCACTACTGATGCACAATAGCAACCATGTGTACCATCTACAAGATGCACAGCAGGAACTCACCAAGGCTCCTTAGAGACCTTCCAATCTCATGAAAATGAAAAAATGAAATGAAAATTGCTTATTGTCACAAGTAGGCTTCAAATGAAGTTACTGTGAAAAGCCCCTAGTCGCCACATTCCGGTGCCTGTTCGGGGCCACTACCATCCAGAAGGTCAAGGGCAGTAGATTTTTTTAAAATTAATTCAAGGGATGTGGGCTTCGCTGGCTATGCCAACATTCATGTCCATCCCTAATTGCCCTTGAGAAGGTGATAGTCGGCTGTCTTGTGCCGCTGCAGTCCATGTAGTATTGTACATCCACAGTGGTGTTAGGGAGGGAGTTCCAGGATTTTGCTGTGAAGGAATGGCAACATGTTTCCAAGTCAGGATGATTCGTGGCTTGGATGGGAACTTCCAGGTGGTGGTGTTCCCATTTGTCTGCTGGAAGGTTAAAACCTTTGTGAGCAAACCATGTAAAATGCCTTTCGAGGGAATTACCTCAACAATTAAAATAGTAGAGACCATTGCATCGATTGATTTTGGTGGAATCCAACTGAATGCCTATCATATCACACTATATTTCAGTTTAGAGAATTTTAGGATGTACGTATTATGAGTCCTAAATCCTACACCGATAAAATAAGGCTTCACACAAGTTCCTCTGTGCTGTGTGCTTTTGGTACCTGTCCAATTCAAACTATTTTTATTTTGCCTTTTCCCAGTTGCAAGTAATTTAAAATAAATTTTAGTTGACCATGTTGTATTTGAAAAGGGTTATAATACAGAAGACACCCTGGGTCACCCGACGGAGGTTGAGGGGCGACCTGATAGAGGTCTACAAAATGATGAGGGGCATAGACAGAGTGGATAGTCAGGGGCTTTTCCCCAGTGTAGAGGGGTCAATTACTATGGGGCATAGGTTTAAGGTGTGAGGGGCAAGGTTTAGAGGAGATGTACGAGGCAAGTTTGTTTACACAGAGTGTAGTGGGTGCCTGGAACTCGCTGCCGGAGGTGGTGGTGGAAGCAGGGACGATTGTTACATTTAAGGGGCATCTTGACAAATACATGAATAGGATGGGAATAGAGGGATACGGACCCAGGAAGTGGAGAAGATATTAGTTTAGATGGGCAGCATGATCGGCACGGGCTTGTAGGGTCGAAGGGCCTGTTCCTGTGCTGTACTTTTCTTTGTTTTATTCTCTGTCACTGGCGGGTCGGGTACAGGCAGTTAAAATGAACGTGCTGCCGCGATTTCTGTTTATTTTTCAATGCCTACGATTTTCCTGCCAAAGGCTTTTTTCAGAGAGATAGAGGGAAAGATTACTTGGTTCATATGGGGAGGGAAGATGACCAGAGTTAGAAAGGTGCTGCTACAGAGGGGGACTTGTTGGAATTTTTGACTCTTGAGAAGATTAAGTTTGAACTGAGGGGAAGGATGGAGGGGTTTTACAATTCATGGGCATTATTCATCATGCACTTTCAAGACCTGGATAACATCGAACATTAGTTGAGGGGGGTGGGGAGGGGCGGGAGGGGGGGGGGGGTGTTGATGGTGACTATGGGTGACTCCCGATTCCTTTTTGTCATTTGTTTATGTGAACATGTGGGCTAACATTTGGAGTTTGGTGGGAGGATGGTATCATTGGTATTGATATCATTGGTGTTGTCATTCATCTCAAGAGGCTTGGAATATAAAAGCAGGGAAGTACTTCTGAAGCTTTATAAAGCATTAGTTAGGCCCCATTTAGAATACTGTGAGCAATTTTGGGCCCCACACCTCAGGAAGGACATACTGGCACTGGAGCGGGTCCAGCGGAGATTCACACGGATGATCCCAGGAATGGTAGGCCTAACATACGGTGAACGTCTGAGGATCCTGGGATTATATTCATTGGAGTTTAGGAGGTTGAGGGGAGATCTAATAGAAACTTACAAGATAATGAATGGCTTAGATAGGGTGGACGTAGGGAAGTTGTTTCCATTAACAGGGGAGACTAGGACCCGGGGGCACAGCCTTAGAATAAAAGGGAGTCACTTTAGAACAGAGATGAGGAGAAATTTCTTCAGCCAGAGAGTGGTGGGTCTGTGGAATTCATTGCCACAGAGGGCGGTGGAGGCCGGGACGTTGAGTGTCTTTAAGACAGAAGTTGATAAATTCTTGATTTCTCGAGGAATTAAGGGCTATGGAGAGAGAGCGGGTAAATGGAGTTGAAATCAGCCATGATTGAATGGTGGAGTGGACTCGATGGGCCGAATGGCCTTACTTCCACTCCTATGTCTTCTGGATATGGGGATTAACATATTTGTGACTGATTATTGTTGGTTGTTGGGTGTAAATTTGGGAGAAAATGTGAACAAGGAGAATAAAAAATATTTTAAAAAAAAATAATAATACAGAAGACATAAAATAAAGGTTCTATAGAGTAGCCATTAAAATTGTGACGGGAAATTGTGAGAATGTAGTATAAAATAGTATTTCATTTTGAGGTGGCATGACATGAAATGCTGACATCAAGTGACACCTACTGGCATTTGATGTTCACTGCAACTGTTGAAGATCATTTGGGTTCAGTTAGGTGTATCTGCATCTGATGGCACCATTGAGTTTATTGTCATAAACACAGCTATAGTGTAAATAACCTGAACTGATAACATTGAAGATGATGAGATGTTGCTTTCATTAATACTGTCTGTGATATTTTTCTTTAATTCAGGTTGGTCCCATGCCCTGGCTTGGCCCTTCAACGGATGACACCATCAAAGGATTGTGTGAGAGAGGCAACAAGAACTTATTGCTGGTTCCTATTGCTTTCACCAGTGACCATATTGAAACACTGCATGAGCTTGATATAGAATATGCACAAATATTAGCCAATGAGGTAAGTGCCAGGCTGTTTGTGATGGATGACGTTTATGATGGGAATTTCTTAATAAGTTGAGGAAGTTAGACATTTTTTGTTTGCAGTGGAAAGGATAGGGATGATATGCCAGGCAAGTTCTATACTGCTGTCGATTAAACTTATGTGAAATACATAAGTACTTGCAAGTGTAAATCTCAGTCATTGTAACTTACTTTTATTATAATACTTGACTGTATTCTTAGTCCCGAATACATGAACTTCGTTGGTGTCTGGTAAGGGGATGTCATTAGTTTCCTTTGCCTCCTTTGCAGTTGTCCAATGAAGTTGTTTTCTTCCTGAAAGTACACTGAAACCTTTGGATAATTAACTTTTATGACAATTGGCTGCACCAAATCTAAATTATTCCTCCACCTACCTAATGTTTTGCAGCCCTTCGTACTCTTAATTGTCAAGTCTCCTAAGCCTGATGGCCGGCATGCTAGGGTCTTAAAAGAAGTGACTGTAGAGATAGTTGATGCATTGGTTGTAATCTTCCAAAATCTCCTAGATTCTGGGAAGGTTCCAGCAGATTGGAAAACCACATATGTATCACAACTATTCAAGAAATGATGGGAACAGAGAAGGAAACTAAAGGCTATTTAGTCGAACATCTGTCCTTGGGAAATGCTAGAACCATTGTAATGGACGGAGTAGCAGTAATTGTACCAAAATCATAATACCAGTGGACAGAGTCATTATGGATTTCTGAAGGAAAATTGTGTTTGACAAATTTAGTAGAGTCCTTTGGGGATGTAAATGTAGAGGGGATAACAAGGAACCAACCAGCAGATTTCCAAAAAGCATTTGATGTAGCACCACACAAAAAATTACTGCACAAGTTAAGAGCTGTTTAGTGTTGGAGTTGAAATATTAACATGGATAGAGGATTGGCTAACTAACAGGAGATAGAGTGTCTGGATAAATGGGTAACTTTCAGGCTGACAATCTTTCTTAGTGTCACAAGTAGGCTTACTGCAATGAAGTTACTGTGAAAATCCCCTAGTCGCCACACGACAGCTGGGGTGCTGTGGGGTTCGCAGCTGGGGTCTCAACTATTTTACAACCTATATTAATGACTTGGAGAAAGGGACTGACTGACTGTATTGTAGCCAAATTTGCAGATCATACCAAGATTGGTAGGAAAGGAAGCTGTGAGGAGGTTATAAAAAGTCTGCAAAGGGGTGTAGAGAGGTTAAGTGATTGGACAAAAATTTGGCAGATTGAGCACAATGTGGGAAAATGTAAGGCTGTCTACTTTGGCAGGAAGAATAGAAAAGCAGAATATTATTTAAATAGAGCGAAATTTCAGACTGTGATGCAGAGAGTTCTGGGCGCCCTTTTACATGGATCAAAACAATTAATATGCAAATAATTAGTAAGGCAAATGAAATGCTGACCTTCAATGCAAGGGAGATGGACTATTAAAGTAGAGAATCTTTGCTCTAATTGTGCAGGGCATTGGTGATACAATGGTGATGATCTTCTGCCTTTAAGAGGGAATTAGAAGCAGTTCAGAGAAGTTTCACGAGGCTGATTCCTGTGATAGAGTTGCCTTATGAGGAAAGGGTGAATTGGAGTTTACAAGAATGCAAAAGATATTTCTCTTAGCGATGAATTCTAATTCTAGGGGGCACGGTTTAAAAATAAAGCGCTCCCCACAATGACCAAGATGATGATGAGGAATTTCTTCTCTTGGAAGATTGTTGGTCTTTGGAATTCTCTACCCCAGAGAACAGTGAAAACTGAATCATTGAATATATTCAGGAATTTTGATCGACAAGGGAATCAAAGGTCATGGAAGGGTGGTGGGGGATGGTGGGCAGGCAGGAAAGTGAAGAAAACACCCCAAATGGATCAACCATTACTTTCTTAAATGGTGGAGCACGTTCAATGGGCTGAGTGGTCCACTCCTGGTTCTTATGATCTTATTATTTAATTGTGCCCTTCGGGACCCGGATTCAATTCCAGCCTTGGGTGACAGTACGTGGAGTTTGCACTTTTTGCCCGTGTCTGCGTGGGTCAGCTCTGGGTGCTGAGGTTTTCTCCCACAAAGAACAACAAAGAACAAAGAAATGTACAGCACAGGAACAGGCCCTTCGGCCCTCCAAGCCCGTGCCGACCATGCTGCCCGACTAAACTACAATCTTCTACACTTCCTGGGTCCATATCCCTCTATTCCCATCCTATTCATGTATTTGTCAAGATGCCCCTTAAATGTCACTATCGTCCCTGCTTCCACCACCTCCTCCGGTAGTGAGTTCCAGGCACCCACTACCCTCTGCGTAAAAAACTTGCCTCGTACATCTACTCTAAACCTTGCCCTCTCACTTTAAACCTATGCCCCCGAGTAATTGACCCCTCTACCCCGGGGAAAAGCCTCTGACTATCCACTCTGTCTATGCCCCTCATAATTTTGTAGACCTCTGTCAGGTCGCCCCTCAACCTCCTTCGTTCCAGTGAGAACAAACCGAGTTTATTCAACCGCTCCTCATAGCTAATGCCCGCCATACCAGGCAACATTCTGGTAAATCTCTTCTGCACCCTCTCTAAAGCCTCCATATCCTTCTGGTAGTGTGGCGACCAGAATTGAACACTATACTCCAAGTGTGGCCTAACTAAGGTTCTATACAGCTGCAACATGACTTGCCAATTCTTATACTCAATGCCCCGGCCAATGAAGGCAAGCATGCCGTATGCCTTCTTGACTACCTTCTCCACCTGTGTTGCCCCTTTCAGTGACCTGTGGACCTGTACTCCTAGATCTCTTTGACTTTCAATACTCTTGATGGTTCTACCATTCACTGTATATTCCCTACCTGCATTAGACCTTCCAAAATGCATTACCTCACATTTGTCCGGATTAAACTCCATCCGCCATCTCTCCGCCCAAGTCTCCAAACAATCTAAATCCTGCTGTATCCTCTGACAGTCCTCATCGCTATCCGCAATTCCACCAACCTTTGTGTCGTCTGCAAATTTACTAATCAGACCAGTTACATTTTCCTTCAAATCATTTATATATACTACAAACAGCAAAGGTCCCAGCACTGATCCCTGTGGAACACCACTGGTCACAGCCCTCCAATTAGAAAAGCATCCTCCCATTGCTACTCTCTGCCTTCTATGACCTAGCCAGTTCTGTATCCACCGTGCCAGCTCACCCCTGATCCCGTGTGACTTCACCTTTTGTACAAGTCTACCATGAGGGACCTTGTCAAAGGCCTTACTGAAGTCCATATAGACAACATCCACTGCCCTACCTGCATCAATCATCTTAGTGACCTCCTCGAAAAACTCTATCAAGTTAGTGAGACACGACCTCCCTTTCACAAAACCATGCTGCCTCTCACTAATACGTCCATTTGCTTCCAAATGGGAGTAGATCCTGTCTCGAAGAATTCTCTCCAGTAATTTCCCTACCACTGAAGTAAGGCTCAACGGCCTGTAGTTCCCTGGATTATCCTTGCTACCCTTCTTAAACAGAGGAACAACATTGGCTATTCTCCAGTCCTCCGGGACATCACCTGAAGACAGTGAGGATCCAAAGATTTCTGTCAAGGCCTCAGCAATTTCCTCTCCAGCCTCCTTCAGTATTCTGGGGTAGATCCCATCAGGCCCTGGGGACTTATCTACCTTAATATTTTTTAAGACACCCAACACCTCGTCTTTTTGATCTCAATGTGACCCAGGCTATCTACACACCCTTCTCCAGACTCAACATCTACCAATTTCTTCTCTTTGGTGAATACTGATGCGAAGTATTCATTTAGTACCTCGCCCATTTCCTCTGGCTCCACACATAGATTCCCTTGCCTATCGTTCAGTGGGCCAACCCTTTCCCTGGCTACCCTCTTGCTTTTTATGTACGTGTAAAAAGCCTTGGGATTTTCCTTAACCCTATTTGCCAATGAATTTTCGTGACCCCTTCTAGCCCTCCTGACTCCTTGCTTAAGTTCCTTCCTACTTTCCTTATATTCCACGCAGGCTTCGTCTGTTCCCAGTCTTTTAGCCCTGACAAATGCCTCCTTTTTCTTTTTGACGAGGCCTACAATTTCTCTCGTCATCCAAGGTTCCCGAAAATTGCCGTATTTATCCTTCTTCCTCACAGGAACATGCCGGTCCTGAATTCCTTTCAACTGCCACTTGAAAGCCTCCCACATGTCAGATGTTGATTTGCCCTCAAACATCCGCCCCCAATCTATGTTCTTCAGTTCCCGCCTAATATTGTTATAATTAGCCTTCCCCCAATTTAGCACATTCATCCTAGAACCACTCTTATCCTTGTCCACCAGTACTTTAAAACTTACTGAATTGTGGTCACTGTTACCGAAATGCTCCCCTACTGAAACATCTACCACCTGGCCGGGCTCATTCCCCAATACCAGGTCCAGTACCGCCCCTTCCCTAGTTGGACTGTCTACATATTGTTTTAAGAAGCCCTCCTGGATGCTCCTTACAAACTCCGCCCCGTCTAAGCCCCTGGCACTAAGTGAGTCTCAGTCAATATTGGGGAAGTTGAAGTCTCCCATCACCACAACCCTGTTGTTTTTACTCTTTTCCAAAATCTGTCTACCTATCTGCTCCTCTATCTCCCACTGGCTGTTGGGAGGCCTGTAGTAAACCCCCAACATTGTGACTGCACCCTTCTTATTCCTGATCTCTACCCATATAGCCTCACTGCCCTCTGAGGTGTCCTCCCGCAGTACAGCTGTGATATTCTCTCTAACCAGTAGCGCAACTCCGCCTCACCTTTTACATCCCCCTCTATCCCGCCTGAAACATCTAAATCCTGGAACGTTTAGCTGCCAATCCTGCCCTTCCCTCAACCAGGTCTCTGTAATGGCAACAACATCATAGTTCCAAGTACTAATCCAAGCTCTAAGTTCATCTGCCTTACCCGTAATACCTCTTGCATTAAAACATATGCATTTCAGGCCACCAGACCCGCTGTGTTCAGCAACTTATCCCTGTCTGCTCTGTCTCAGAGCCCCATTGTCCCTATTCCCTAGTTCTCCCTCAATGCTCTCACCTTCTGACCTGTTGCTCCCATGCCCACCCCCCTGCCATACTAGTTTAAACCCACCCAGTCCAAAGAAGTGCAGGCTAGGTAGATTGGCCATGCTAAATTGTTCCTTAGTGTTCCAAGATGTGCAGGTTAGGTGGGGTTATGGGGACAGGGTAGGCGATTGGGCCTAGGTAGGGTGCTCTTTCAGAGGGTCGGTGCTGACTTGATGGGCTAAATGGCCTCCTCCTGCACTGTAGGGGTTCTATGGATGCAAGTTGAATTTACTGGTGAACCTTTGATGCTGTATCTGAACAATGAATGGATCCTAGTCGGGATAAGTACAATAAGTCAGTAAAAGTGACAACGCACTGTAATAAACTTAACCTGCCCTCCAGATGTAGTGTAACAAAGCTGTGCAGAGTAGAAGTGAGCCTGTACAAGAATTCCTTTTATTTGAGGAAAACTGCAGAAAGTATTTGTTTAACTCATTTTCCTTTTCTCCTCTCCATCCCCAACAAATCAGCTGTACTTGTATACAATGAATCCTTCTTGACATAAAGCAGGCAGGTGAAATATGTCTATACTTTCACATTGTTACTTTGTACCCAGTCATCTGGAGGGGAATGAAACTAGATCAAAGTAATAACTTGGCTTTGTGTTCATCTTTTCTTCCTCTGTTCATTTTGGTTAAGTACTTGGTCTTTACTGAGTAAAACCAGAGATCTGGAGCATCATTTGTGCTTGTTTTTGTGTAAGAATTTGCATATGAACATACAAATTAGGAGCGGGCATGGGCCATTGATCCCCTCGAGCCAGCTCCACCATTCAATAAGATCATGGCTGATCTGATTGTAACCTCAACCCCACATTCCTGCCTACCCCGATAACCTTTCACCCCTTGTTTTTTTTATTATTTTTTCCAATTAAGAGTCAATTTAGCGTGGCCAATCTACCTACCCTGTAAATCTTTTTGGGTTGTGGGGGTTGTAATGTTCTTGTCAGATGGCCTTATTTATTACAAGAACGCTTGTAGTTAAAGTTATGTAATAAGTCCACGGACGCAGAAGTCCCTTCACCAGAATCCCTTTCATTAACAAAACCAACAGCAGTACAGCCATGTGCACTCAGCTTGCTATCTACACTGGGAATGCAGAGGATCTGACACTCCCTGTTATAT
The DNA here is from genome assembly GCF_047496885.1 of Scyliorhinus torazame. Lineage (NCBI taxonomy): Eukaryota > Metazoa > Chordata > Chondrichthyes > Carcharhiniformes > Scyliorhinidae > Scyliorhinus > Scyliorhinus torazame. The sequence goes on from NC_092709.1 coordinate 285,993,952, forward strand.
ACAAAGAAGTGGTTCCCTGATTGGCCCACTAATCAGGGAACTCTTATTCCAGTTGGTCAATCTCAATGGCCTGGTCTAAGTCATTACAAGTTATAAACAATTTATTAACTTTAACTTTGGGAAAACTATATACAAAACAATGAATTGATAACAGCAAAATCATGCACAAGCAGCCTCAACAGGTGCTGGTTTAACACAGGGCTAAATCGCTGGCTTTGAAAGCAGGCCAGCAGCACGGTTCAATTCCCGTACCAGCCTCCCCGAACAGGTGCTGGAAAGTGTCGACTAGGGACTTTTCACAGTAACTTCATTTGAAGCCTACTTGTGACAATAGCGATTTTCATTTCATTTCATTTTCTTTTTTCATGCTCTCCAATCAGTCAGAGGGATCAACTGACTTTAACATTCACTTATATACTAGTGAGACTCCTAGTGGTCAGTCGGTGAATTACAACTTAACCATGATATCACAACAGGGGTGAAATGCATTCAGACAAGAGGAGAATGTGCAAACTCCACATGGATAGTGACCCGGGGCCGGGATTAAACCCGGGTCCTCGGTGCCGTGAGGCAGCAGTGCTAGCCACTGCACCACCATGCTGCCCTTTCACCCCCTTGTTAACCAAGAATCATACGCTTGCGTTAAAAATATTCAAAGACTGCTTCCACTGCCTTCTGAGGAAAAGAGTTCCAGAGACTCACGACCCTCTGAGAGAAAAGAATTTCCCTCCTCTCCGTCTTAATTGAGCGACCCTTTATTTTTAAATAATGACCCTCCTAGTTTTAAATTCCCTGACGAGAGGAAACGTCCTGTCCACATCCACCCTGTCAGTGTCCCTCAGTATCTTAAAGGTTTCAATCAAGTCGCCTCTTACTCTTCTGAACTCCAGTGTATATAAATCTCCAACTTTTGCACATAAGACAACCCACCCATTCCTGGTACGAGTCTGGTAAACCTTTTCTGAACTGCCTCTGACCTAGTCGCATCTTTCCTGAAATAAAGAGTCCAGTACTGTACACAATACTCCAGATGAGGTCTCACCAATACCCTGTACAACTGAAGCATAATCTCTCTACTTTTGTAAGCAATTCCCCTCACAATAGATGATAACATTCTATTAGTTTTCCCAATTATTGTTGTACCTATATGCTACCTTATTGTGATTCATGCACTAGGACACCCAAATCTCTCTGCACCTCCAAGCTCTGCAATCTCTCACCATTTAGCTAATAAGCTCCTTTTTTATTCTTCCTGCCAAAATGGACAATTTCACATTTGCCCACATTATACTCCATTTGCCAAATTTAACCTTAACCGGTCAATGTCCCTTTATGGTCTCCTTACATCCATTTCCCACGTTACTTCCCTTTTTTTCAATTTAAAAAAAAAAAAATTCTAATTAAGGGGCAATTTAGCGTGGCGAATCTACCTACCCTGCACATCTTTTGGGTTGTGGGAGTGAGACCAACCACGGGACACCAGACACGGGAGAATGTGCAAACTCCACATGGACTGTGGCCCAGGGCTGGGATTGAACCCTGGTCCTCGGCGCTGTGAGGCAACAGTGCTAACCGCTGCACCACCGTGCCGCTCTCAAGTTACTTTCCTATCTATCTTTGTGTCGTCAGCAAATTTTGCAGTCATCAGCCCCTTCATCCAAGTCATTTTTATAAATTGTAAAATTTGAGGCCCCAGCACTGCTATAACATCTTTAATAATGGCTTCTAACATTTTCCCTATGACAGATGTTCATGGTTTCTTATGGTTTCTTGCTTTCTGTCTCCCTCTCTTATTGAATAATTTGATGGATGACTCTTATGCTCATTGAGATGAAGAATACAGAGAATTAAATACTTCCTTCAGTGTCTCTGGACAATCACTTGTCACTTAATACAGCTGCAGTATCAAACCTCCTGTTATTGTGCCTCATTGTATCCTAACCCCAAGCTAAAAGACATGCCTCCTTACAAGCATGTAATTTTATTAAAGCCCGTGAGTGAGATTGTCGACGAATATTATGCTGGAGTCACTTTTATGCTATGGGCTTTCGGATTGAGACTGAATCAATTTCATGTGAAAATCTGAAAACCAGCAGAAAGAAAAGATTTAATCAGTCTGAGCTGAATTTGACCCCAGTAGAATTAGAACTGAATGTTTTGCTGAGATGCTTTTCGAAGTAACTAACTTTTTTGTATTCCATGATACCCATTTCAGTGTGGTGTTGAAAATATTAGGCGAGCAGAGTCACTTAATGGAAATCAACTTTTTATAAAGGTGATGTATTTTTATTCCGTATAACTTTCAAAAGCAATGTATATTAACCCTGGTGTGATTATTTTTCTGAAAGGAACACTTTTCAGATTACAGGTCCATTGTCAGTTTAAGAGGGAAAGAGTTATTTTATTCATTAATGGGATGTGGGCATTTTTTGCCCATCTGTAATTGAAGGTGGTGAACTGTTGTCTTGAACTGCTGCAGTCCAAGTGGTACCGACCCACAGTGCTTTTGGGAAGGGTGTTCCAACATATTTTCCAGTGTCTTAAACTAGCTAATCATTTTATCAAATTCAAAGCAATGCATAATTTGATCATTGCCTGAGCTACAAAGCGACTAATACCAGCAATATACTAATAATAAACCTTTGAGTATTATCCTTACTGCATCACTGGGTATCAATATTACTATAGTTTGACACTAGTGGGATTTTTTTTGCTCCGTGTTTTCTTGAAAGTTGGATAACATAAAAATAGTGGTTAGTCCGAAGTCACATTTACTGAACTATTCTTACCCTTCACTGAGCGGCCCTCTAAAATTTAATATTGATTTTGATGCATTTTTGTGCTCGTTCTCTCACCACATAATGCTCATTATTGAATAGAGGCCGAACGGACAGTCAATAAATTGGCTTTAATGAAAGACTGGAGTCAATTTGCAATCAATTCAGTTCAATCTCCCTGATATATGTGCACCTATATTTTGTTAAAGAAATCCATTACTGATAACATTTGAAATAAATTACAAAATAAGTAGATGTGACTTTGTGACATGAGTGTATATATACATATGATGTAGCTTGTCTACAATAGTGAATTAAATGAAAGAAGGACTTGTATTTGTTCGCAGTCACCAGACGTCTCAAGTGCCAATGTAGTCACTGTTGTAGTGTTAGAAATACATCAGCTTTTTGTGCTTACGCCATACAGTGAGACTTGAAGCCAGAATCTTGTGACTTGGAAGCGACTGTGCTATGAACTAAACCACAACTGACATGCTAACGAAGTTGAGATCTTGTTGAATGTTATCTCTCACTGTGTACAAAAGCAGTGCAGCATAGTAGCATTTCATTCTGCACTAAAATACATATGTAAAATGGAAATGGAGGGTACAGAATCTAGGGAACTACGCCAGTGTACTGTATCATGATTAATGTATTCCAGTAGCTCTGAAATAGATAAATTATGTGCTGTATGTTACTTGTATCTTGAGTCTTTTAGTGTGTGTAGAGGGGGTGATGGGTAAGATAGTGGTGAGAAAAATAATTGAAATTAAGTAATCGAAGATCCGATAGAACATTTTGGTCTTTTGTATACAGAATGGTTTTTGAAAAAATTAGACATGCTTACACTTTGCACTATTCTTATTTTATGGTCTCTCTTGAAGCCATACAGGAGTCTGTTCAAGAGATATCATCAGTCCTCCACTGCATCAGCTAAATTGTCATCTGTCATTAATAACGCTGAATAGCAAATGTTAGGTCACTTGCTCATGGTGCCGCAGCTGAGCTCAGTCATATCACTGGGCAAAGTTTTTGCCTGCAATTTTTGGCATCCGTACAACACAATAAAGGCTGTTCTTCAAAAGTACTTCATTGGCTATAAAGTGCTTTGGGGCATTAAACTTGTGAAAGTATAAGGTAAATTCAAGCCGTTTCTTTCCAGAAACATGTACCGATGTACAGTGAAAAGTATTTTCACTGGTGCCCTGGTTGGGAGAGATTCCCACAAACATGTGGCCTTATGGCCATGCTAAATGGGACAGATTTAAGGTTATATCTAACAGCCTAAAACTGGGATCATCAGCAGTTGAATTGTACAACCCCACAATTTATGGCTTGACACATACCTTACTTGGTAGTAAATGTGTTCTTATTGACTGATGCTAATGGTCTTTGAGTAAAAGTGCTCATTTAATTGAATTAAATACCATTTCTTTTTTTCTAGGCTCTGGCAGATTTGGTAAATACTCATTTAAAATCAGCAGAAACATCTTCCAGACAGTTGAGTCTACGTTGTCCACTCTGTGTTAATCCAATATGTAAAGAAACCAAGGCATTTTTTGCTCAGCAAAATCTCTGAAATGACACTTGTCCAAAAGTTTTCGGCTGTTCAGAAAATGGTTGATCAGATGGTCAATTTGGTTGGTTTTATTTTCTGCTGTGATATCTGAAATAGCATCTACGTTGAGTTTAAATCTCAATTTTAAGATTGTCATCACTTCTGAAGCTGCATCCTTTATTGCTTTAATAAACAGACTTTTGAAGATATTATGAATAAGTCGACCTGCACTATTCTCAAAGCATTGTGCATGGATTAGGAAGCTTAATTTCCACCAGTTCCTTAGTGTATTTTTCTTATTTGGTTCCTTCACTTTTATGAGGGTGAAGGCCTTAAATTTTGAACATGATTCACATGTACTTTAGTAGCGATTATCTTGCTTTGTTCATCCTTGGCCATGTTCATCATTACGGTATTTAGTAGGGTTTTGGTGAGTATGTAAGTGGCTGCTTCGGCTGACCTGTGCCCGCAAGATTCAGCTGAAAATATAATAAGAGACCGCAGACGATTGAGTTTTCGTCAAGTTGTTGGCTCGCGATTTCTTCTCCTTCTGCCTCTGAAATGCACTTGCTGTTGAAGGCGACCACAACATTTTACATTTGATTGCACCAGGTACTACGATACTGGGCAACTTGTCTCAGAACTTGAAGTTGATAAGCGAAACATCCAGAATGCCCTCCTTGTAGCGTTTCCTTCGACCACCAAGAGAGTGCATTCCAGACTTGAACTCTCTTTCGAGGATTTGCTTTGGTCAGCGAGTGTCAGGCATTCTGGCTATATAACCGGCCCAACTCTGTGTGACAGTCTCAGTAGTATGTGGATGTTTGGCATGCATGACATCTCACAACCTCACCTGGTAGAAATTGTTGTTTTAAGAAACCCATATTTATGGACAAAAATTCTTAACAGTCATATGCCTAGTATTTCCCAAGCCTAGTATTTCCCAAGATGGTGCTAACCCATTAATTTGCATTTTTGATTTAATCCATTTGATTCCATTCATTTAAGGCGAAGCATCTTTGAGAAACATTGGCCATTGAAAAGCAATTCTCAACAAAATGAAATGGAAACTGCTAATCAGAAATGTAATGCTAAAATCAGGTTTTAAAACTAATGAATGGGTTAAAAAGTATACCCCCACCTTCAATCGCCTGACCAGACAATCCCGATAACATCCTTTTTTGAGGGTAGCGTGAAGGTCAGACACACTCTAGATCAAGGTTTTGCGAAACCTATGTGCAAAATTACTGTTTACCAAATAAAGAATGCCCATACTTTCACTATGGCACTAAATCCAGAGATATTAAAGAACAAAGAACAATACAACACAGGAACAGGCCCTTCGGCCCTCCAAGCCTGTACCGGTCACGATACCAACCTTTGCCAAAAACCCTCAGCACTTCCTTGTGCCGTATCCCTTTATACCCATCCTATCCATGTGTTTGTCAAGATGCCTTTTGAATGGCGTTTAATGTATCTGCTTCCACATCCTCCACTGGCAACGCGTTCCAGGCACTTATAACCCTCTGCGTAAAAACCCTGCCTCGCACATCTCTAAACTTTGCCGCCTGGACCTTGAACCTATGCCCCTGGTGACTGACCTTCCACCCTGGGAAATAGTGCCAGCCCATCCGTTCTATCCATGCCCCTCATAATCTTGTAGACCTTTATCAGGTCACCCCTCAACCTCTGTCTTTCTAATGAAAACAGTCCGAGTTTATTTAGACTCTCCACATAGCTAACACCCTCCAGACCAGGCAACATCCTGTTAAACCTCCTCTGCACCCTCTCCAAAGCCTTCGCATCCTTCTGGTAGTGTGGCGACCAGAATTCTGCGCAATATTCCAGGGGTGCCTTATCAAGGTTCTATACACTGTAGCATGACTTGCCAGTTTTTATACTCGATGCCCCGTCCAATGAAGGCAAGCATTCCGTATGCTTTTTTGACTACCTTGTTTACTTCTGTTGCCACCTTCAAGGATCTGTGGACCTGCACGCCCAGATCTCTCTGACTTTCTATATTTCTAAGAGTTTTACCATTTATGGTATATTTCCCCTCTATGTTAGACCTACCAAAATGCATTACCTCACATTTATCCGGATTAAACTCCATTTGCCATTTCTCTGCCCAAGACTCCAATCTATCTATGTCCTGCTGTATCCTCTGACAATCCTCAACACTACCTGCCACTCCACCAACCTTGGTGTCATCCGCAAACTTACTAATCAGACCGGCTACATTTTCCTCAATCGTTTATGTACATGATAAACAACAGAGGCCCAAGCACTGATCCCTGTGGAACACCACTAGTCACAACCTTCCAGTCAGAAAACACCCTTCTATTGCTACCCTTTGCCTTCTGTGACCGAACCAGATCTGTATCCATCTTACCACCTCACCTCTAATCCTGTGTGACTTCACCTTTTGTACCAGTCTGCCATGAGGCACCTTGTTAAAGGCTTTACTAAAGTCCATGTAAACAACATCCACCGCCCTCCCTTAATCAATCATCTTTATCACCTCTTCAAAAAACTCGATCAAGTTAGCGAGGCACGACCTCCCCTTCACAGAACTATGCTGTCTATCGCTTATGAGTCCATTTGTTTCCAAATGGGTATAAATCCTGTCCCTGAGAATTCTCTCCAGTAATTTACCTACTACCGATGTGAGGCTCACTGACCTATAGTTTCCAGGATTATCCCTGCTACCTTTCTTAAACAGCGGTGCCACATTAGCTATTCTAATCCTCGCGGATCTCACCTGTAGCCAATGAGGATACAAAGATGTCAGTCAAGGCCCCAGCAATTTCCTCTCTTGCTTCCCTCAGTATTCTGGGGTAAATCCCATCCGGCCCAGGAGACTTATCTATCTTAATATCTTTTAAAACACCCAATACCTCCTCCTTTTCGATGTTAACATGATCCAGACTGTCCACAGGCACTACCCAAGAATCATCTTCCACAAAGTCCCTTTCTTTGTTGAATCCTAATGCAAAGTACTCATTTAGTGGACAACAGTATTGCTAGTAATTTACCAGCACAGACTGCAGCATGCGAGTTGGGATCATCCTAATTCATCCAATTTCTCTCTTATTTGCCTTATAAATTTTTGAAAATCTCTTTCTGGGAAATGTCAGGTTTTAATGTCAAGACATGCGTATTATTTTTCATTTAGGGTAATCTGTTCTCACTGCAACATGCGATTTTGCGTGCACAGAAACACGATGAATAGTTTTATATGTACATATTATTTGAAATGATGAGAGGAGCAGAATGGATGCCTTTACTGTCCTTGCACCTTGCCTATATATCCTGTGAAATTCAGCCCTTTTTTATGTGTTATACTTTGTTTATGAAACAGTGCCTCGTGTTTCTATGAAATGTAAAGGGAACAAATAAAATGGTGTAGAGTATAGCAAAATGGATAGTGGAGCTGAGTCATTCAGACTACAAAGCAGTTACTGAGATTGCAGTAATGCCAAATTAGGAAATATGCTTCTGTGCACTGGACGTACTTCATTACGATTTCACCCTGCAGAGAAACTTAGTAGAAAATGAAACGCAGCATTACACATGTATTTGGGTATTGTTTGCTGTGCAAATTCAAATAGTCAATAAGCTGGACGAGTTTAACTCTCCTTCTGGACTTGTTTTCCTCACCTATGTATTTTACATTACTTTTAACCATCAATTTACACAGTTCTGGAAAGGAGTTTTATTTGCCCATCAGTATATCCTGTGAGAGTAGTTCTTTCCTATCAGCTTTGCTTAAAGGCTGAGAATCGAAAAAAAAAAAGTTGGAATGTGAAGTTGTCTCAGACTTAACCTTGGAATTGTTTAGGTTGAGCGAATTACTTTTTCATAGATTTCATAGAATTTACAGTGCAGAAGGAGGCCATTCGGCCCATCGAGTCTGCACCGGCTCTTGGAAAGAGCACCCTACCCAAGGTCCACACCTTCACCCTATCCCCATAACCCAGTAACCCCACCCAACACTAAGGGAAATTTTGGACACTAAGGGCAATTTATCATAGCCAGTCCACCTAACCTGCACATCTTTGGACTGTGGGAGCTAACCGGAGCACCCGGAGGAAACCCACGTACACACGGGGAGGATGTGCAGACTCCGCACAGACAGTGACCCAAGCCGGAATCGAACCTGGGACCCTGGAGCTGTGAAGCAATTGTGCTATCCACAATGCTGCCATGCTGCCCCCCACAATGCTACCGTGCTGCCCGTTTAGTTTGGCATTTATTTCCCATAATTTTAAGCAAAGTTGATCATGAAATCCTACACACAGGAGGAAGCCATTTTACCTAACATGCCTGTGCTCACTGTTTGAAATCTATCCAGTTGATCCCACTCCCCTGCTCTTGCCCTACAAATGTTCTCATTTCAATTAGTTATTCTTTTGAAAATTTACTGTTCCATCTGTCTCCACCCCACTTTTAGACTGAATTTCAGATCATAACTCGCTCTGAATTTAAAATAAATCTCATCTGTCCATCTTTTTGCCAATTTCCTTAAATCAGTTTCCTCTGGCATGTCTGCAGAGGAAATGGTTACTCCATATTTACTGTATCAAAACCGTAATAATTTTGAATGCCTCAACTAAATCTTCCCCAAACCTTTTCTGATCTTGGAGAACAATCCCAACTACTCTAGTTTCACCACCAAATTGAGGTTTCTCATCCCTGGTACCATTCTATGAAATTTCTGCATCCTCTCCAAAGCCTTGACACCCATTCTAAAGTGCAGGGTCCACAACTGAACACAATACCCCAGCTGAGGCCTAACTAATGAATTATGAAAGTTTTGCATAATAGCCTTGCTTTCTTACTCTATACTTCTATTTACAAAGCCCAGGGTCCTATTAGCCCTTGATGCCTTATCAACTTATTCTGCCACGTTTTTAAAGATTTATGTATGTGAATCTCCAGGTCTCTATTCGCAGACCTTCTTGAAAATTGTACACGTTATTGTTTCTCAATCTTCCAATATTGAATCACTTCATATTTCCATCAAATTTCATGTGTCATGCAACATTCCTCCTAATTGTTCTTTTGTTGTACATGGTCAATATGAATCAGCCTTTAAAATTTTTCTTTGTGCCATTGCACACACACTAACATCAAGGGCCTGACTTGTACTCATCCTGGGGGGTAATTCCGAGTGGCTGCGCTCCTCACAACTAGCTTTATTCCTAGCTTTCTGTGCATTTCGCCTGTCTGTCCAGAACCTCTTGAAACCAGTTACTATCCTTCATTTTGTTTCACATTTTATGAGTTTGGTACCATCTTCAAACTTTTAAATTATACCTTGCATAGCCAAGTCCAGGTCATGACTACATATTGAAAAGAGTAGTGGCCCCAATACTGACTTATGGGGGGTTTCACGATCCTCCAGCCTGAAAAGCAACCATTCACCACTGCTCTTTGCTTTCTGTCTCTTCGCCATTTTCATATTCGCAATGCCACTTTAATACCTTGGGCTTCATGTTTGCTTGTGAATCTATTATGTGGCACTTGCATCAGAAAACCTTTGGAAGTTCATTTACACAGCATCAACCACATTGCCCTCATTAAATCGCCTCATTACTTTATCACAGAGTCGCATCTGTTGCAATTAATTCTTAACTTGCTCCCTTTACTCAGTTCCATGGTGCAATTTCTGATTTTAAAAGAAATAGAGCAAAGAAAATTAATCCTCATTATCAGAAGCAAATGTCAGTTTTTTACTCTTCTATAATCTTTTGGGGGGCTTCCTTAAGCAACAGTTTGTTGATTAATTAGTTTTCTAGTTAAAGGTTTTAACAATCATTTTTAGCGCCAGCTGTTTGTGTATTTTTTTTAAGAGAATTGATGATCTGTTAAAATTATAAACTATATTCCAGTTGAAAAGAATGATGTTTCATGCTCTGCATTGAACAAGTGATATCGATGCAATTTCCTGCTCATTGATATTCCTGTAATGTAACAGGTCTACAAGATATTTTCTGCTTCTGCAGAATCTGTACTGACTATCCTAAATAATTTCCAAAGTGCAGTTTATAAGCTATTTCCATTTATTGGTATGGACAGAAAAACACTGGCTTAATTTCAGTGTTTCGAAATGAACACTGGTTCAGATGGGAAAGCAAACTACATGACGACACAAGTTGAGATTGGGGTTCACTCATGCCAGTGACCACGGTGAATTAAATTGGGAGAATCTTTGTAGCGATAAAAACATTGTACAGTACTGTACTTTTATTACCTTAATGTAGCATCCCATTTCTTTCTGTAAATTGGCAAAAGTGAGTGAAACATTCGACTTGAATTCTGAAAAAGTGTAAGTGAACTTGAGGAAAAACCTTGTAACTCCTTCAGTAACGTGTTTTGTATGAAATAATTTTATTATGTTATGATACGGCTGTTAATTATGGAGCCATGAAGGTTTTTTGAGCAGGAAAATGCCTTTTCTCTGTTTAAATTTGTTTGCTTCCAGATAATTGTTTTGATGGAACGTTACACTTTTCCTCACTGGCACCTCCTCCTCTCAAAATCCAGTTCCCACAACACTGCTAACTTATGCAATGCACAGTTTAATGCATAACATAGGTTTACTGTTGTTTTTATTTATATCTGTAAACCATTATTACAAGTAACTTAGTAATATTACAGGCATCATTTGATCCACTTTTGCCATCATTGATTGAATATATTTTAAATGAAAAATACCCTTAGTTTTGAATCATTTGTTATGCTCCAGTAACACTGGAAAAAAACACCAGAATAGACTTTACAGTGGTAAGGGAAATCATATAAAATTAAAATTTCTAAAGTTATGAACCGTGGCAAGTTGTCAGTTGCCAGATGATCAAATGGCATCCTGAGATTACTGCCTCAGAATCTTTCATATTGAATAAATACCTTGTATTTCACTTTGTAATTTCCATGATTATCCTTTGTATGGCAGTTACTGGACTGGAAGTGCCACATAATCTTTAAAATAGCTATATAGAAATAATGACTGATATTAATTGTGTGCTGTGTTACCGTAGATGATTTATGACCTAAAAGTACACATTTGTTATTAACTTAAATTTCTGATACACCTCTTTTGCTGATGGTGATCGTTTATGTGAAGCTTGAAATTGAAAATGGAAAAGAACAAAATGGAGAAAATATGTTAGCCATGGTTTTAACATGAAGTGATGGAAACAAACCGTTGTAATTTGGTTTACCTGAAACCCTTGTTTTTAATGAGAATGGTGCACTTGCCAATAGTTAGCAAACGCATTGAATTATATAATGCTGTAAGCAAATCACTATTTTAATAAAATAAATTGTGTGACCGAGCTTGTGGGAAAGAATATAATCTATCTACAAAATAAAGGATACTTGTACTTTGCCAGAACAATTCACTTCAGAACATGTTTGTGATCCATACATACATATGAATTAGGAGATGTATATTTAATGGAAAAGTTTCAAAATAATCCCAGAAACAAGGTGCCTCAGTTTGTAGGATTCTTGCTTCTCCGTCATTGTTGAAAGTTCAAGTCACCATACAGGGCAACAGTACAAAACCTAAGCTGACACAAGTATATAATGAGGGTGTGCTCTGCCACATCTCCCTTAGATGGAGTTAAAAGATACCATGGCAATATTTGAAGAGAAGGGTTGTTCTCCAGGGTTTCCCAGCTGATATTTATCCAGGATATACCACAGTGTATCACCAAGGCTACTTCAACAGCACCTCCCATCCCTGTGCTCACGAGACACACTCCATCAATTCCTTATATATTTCTGAGACCCTCCCCTCCCCAACCACTGTTTTTGACATCAACTTATCCTGTAGTATCCTTAGGGTGAGGCGAGGAACGCCTGGAACCTGCCTCCGGACAAAGTCCCGTACCTGCAGGTATAGAAATCCGTTCCCACCCGGCAACTCAAACTCCTCCAGGCTCGGTGAAACCTTCCTCAATGAAGAGATCCCCAAATGTCTCAATCCCTGCCTGCTGTCACCTCCTAAAGCCCCTATCCAGCCCCCTCGGAGCGAACCGGTGATTGTCACAGATCGGTGACCACACCAATGCCCCCTCCAGTCTCATGTTCTGCCTCCATTGCCCCCACACTCTCAGGGCTGCCACTACCACAGGGCTTGTGGAGTACCGAGCTGGCAAGAACGGCAGAGGTGTCTTTAATAGAACCTCCAGACTCGTGCCCTTACAAGATGCCGCCTTCACTCACTCCCACACAGACCCTTCCCCCACTACCCAATTCCTAACCAATATATTAGCCGCCCTGTAATAATTAATAAATTTCGGAAGGGTCAAGACCCCTCCCTGCGCCCCCGTTCCAGAAGGACTTCACCCTCTGGGCTTTCCCAGCCCATATAAAACCCAAGATCGACGCGTTCATCTTCCTGAAAATGCTTTAGGGATGAAGGTTGGGAGACACTGAAACACAAACAGTAATCTCGGGAGGACTGGCAGCTTCACAGTCTGTACCCTCCCCACCAATGACAGCGCGAGCACTTCCCACCTGTGGAAGTCCTCTTTCATTTGCTCGATCGCCCTGCCCAAATTTAACTTATGGAGCTGACCCCAGTCCCTTGCCACCTGAATCCCCAAGTACCTAAAACTCTTTCCCACCACTTTCTAAAAAAAAATGTTATTCAAATTTTCACAAAATATCAACAACAAAATACAGAAAGAAAAGCACAAACCCCCATATACATAAATAATAAATTAACAACCTTCATCAACACAAAGGCAAAAATACACACCCACTCAAGAAAAACGATCCAACCCCCCCCCCCCCCCCCCCCCCCCCCCCCCGGGTTGCTGCCGCTACTGACCATCTTGTAACGTTCTGCCAGGAAGTCAAGGAACGGTTGCCACCGCCTAAAGAACCCTTGTACCGATCCCCTTAAGGCGAATTTCACCCTCTCCAACTTAATAAACCCCGCCATATCGCTGATCCAGAATTCCACGCTTGGGGGCCTCGCATCCTTCCACTGAAGAAGAATCCTTCGCCGGGCTACCAGGGACGCAAAGACCAGAATGTCGGCCTCTTTCGCCTCCTGCACTCCCGGCTCCTCTGCCACCCCAAATATTACGAGCCCACAGTCCGGCTTAACCCTGGAACTGACCACCCTCGACACCGTCCTCACTACACCCTTCCAAAAGTCCTCCAGTGCTGGGCAGGCCCAGAACATGTGGGTGGGATTTGCTGTGCTCCCTGAGCACCTAGCACACCTGTCCTCGCACCCAAAGAACCGGCTTATTCTTGCCCCGGTCATGTGAGCCCTATGCACCACCTTAAATTGTATGAGGCTGAGCCTCGCACAAGAGGAGGAAGAGTTCACCCTCCCCAGGGCATCTGCCCACAACCCCTCATCAATCTCACCCAACTCCTCCCACTTAGATCATAGAATTTACATTGCAGAAGGAGGCCATTCAGCCCATCGAGTCTGCACCAGCTCTAGGAAAGAGCACCCTACCCAAGGTCAACACCTCCACCCTATCCCCATAACCCAGTAACCCCACCCAACACTAAGGGCAATTTTGGACACTAAGGGCAATTTATCATGGCCAATCCACCTAACCTGCATATCTTTGGACTGTGGGAGGAAACCGGAGCACCGGAGGAAACTCACTCGCACACGGGAAGGATGTGCAGACTCCGCACAGACAGTGACCCAAACCGGAATCGAACCTGGGACCCTGCAGCTGTGAAGCAATTGTGCTATCCATAATGCTACCGTGCTGCCCTAACTTACCCTTTAGCTCCTCCACCGAGGCCGCCTCCTCCTCCTGCATCACCTGATATGTTGCCAAAATCCTTCCCTCTCCAACCCACACCCCCGACAGCACCCTGTCCTGGACCCCGCGTGGCGGCAGCAGTGGGAACTCCACAACCTGCCGCCGAACAAACGCCCTTACCTGCATATATCTGAAGGTGTTCCCCCGGGGGAGCCCAAATTTCTCCTCCAGCTCACCCAGGCTCGCGATCTTCCCGTCCACAAACAGGTCCCCCATCCTTCTAATGCCTACCCGATGCCAGCTCAGAAACCCTCCATCCATCCTCCCCGGGACAAACTGGTGGTTCCCCCGAATCGGGGACCACACCGAGGCCCCCACCTCCCCCTGTGACGTCTCCATTGCCCCCAAATTTTGAGGGTAGCCACCACCACCGGGCTCGTGGTGTACCTCGTTGGAGGAAGCGGCAGCAGCGCCGTCAGCATCGCGTCCAGGCTCATGCCCACACAGGATGCCATCTCCAGCCTCTTCCATGCGGCTTCATACCCCCCATCACCCACTTACGCACCATTGCCATGTTGGCGGCCCAATAATGCCCACAGAGGTTAGGCAGCGCCAACCCCCCCCCCCCCCCCCCCCGCGCCACCGTCCCTGCACCGCTCCAGGAGCACGCTTCTCACCCTCTGGGTCTTCTGCGCCCATTCAAACCCCATAACGTTCCTGTTAACCCGCCTGAAGAAGGCCCTAGGGATCAGGATGGGGAGGCATTGGAACAAGAACAAAAACCTCGGGAGCACCGTCATTTTAACTGACTGCACTCTACCCGCCAGGGAGAGTGGCAGCACGTCCCACCTCTTAAACTCCTCCTCCATCTGCTCCACCAGCCTCGTGAAGTTAAGCTTATGCAGGGCCCCCCAGCTCCTAGCCACCTGGACCCCCAGATACCTGAAACTCCTCTCCGCCCTTTTTAGCGGGAGCTCACCAATCCCCCTCTCCTGGTCCCCCGGGTGCACTACGAACAACTCGCTCTTCCCCATATTAAGCTTGTACCCGGAGAAATCTCCAAACTCCCTAAGAATCCTCATCACCTCCGTCAGTTCCCCCACCAGGTCCGCCACACATAGCAGCAAATCATACGCATAGAGCGACACCCGATGCTCCTCACCAGCCCCCTCCAGTTCCTCGACTCCCTCAACGGCATGGCCAGGGGTTCAATCACCAGCGCAAAGAGCAGGGGGGACAGGGGACAGTGTAGCCGGAAATACTCTGACCTCCTTCTGTTCGTGGCCACACTCACCACCGGGGCCTCATATAGCAGCCTCACCCACCTGACGAACTCCTCCCCGAACCCGAACCTTTTCAACACCTCCCATAGGTACCCCCATTCCACCCTATCAAAGGCCTTCTCCGCATCCATCGCCGCCACTATCTCCGCCTCCCCTTCCATCGCCGGCATCATTATAACATTCAAGAGCCTCCGTACATTGGTATTCAACTGCCTCCCTTTCACGAACCCCGTCTGATCCTCGTGTATGACCTGCGGCACACAGTCCTCCATCCTCATGGCCAAAATCTTTGCCAGTAACTTTGCGTCGACATTTAAGAGTGAGATCGGCCTGTATGACCCACACTGTAGGGGATCCTTGTCCCGCTTCAGGATCAGGGAAATCAGCGCTCCAGACATCGTCGGGGGCAGAGCCCCCCCCTTTCCTTGCCTTGTTAAAGGTCCTTACCAACAGCGGGCCCAGCAGGTCCGCATACTTCTTATAAAATTCAACCGGGAACCCATCCGGCCCCGGTGCCTTCCCCACCTGCATGTTCCCTATCCCTTTGACCAACTCCTCCAACCCAACCGGCGCCCCCAACCCCGCCACCTGCCCCTCCTCCACCCTTGGAAACCCCAGCCGGTCCAGGAAGCGACCCATCCCTCCCTCTTCCAGTGGGGGCTCAGACCGGTACAGTTCCTCGTCGAAGTCCCTGAAGACCCCATTGATACCCACCGCACTTCGCACCGTGTTCCCTCCTCCATCCCTAACTCCTCCGATCTCCCTAGCTGCCTCCCGCTTCCGAAGCTGGTGCGCCAGCATACGACTCGCCTTCTCTCCGTATTCATATACCGCCCCTGCACCTTCCTCCACTGCGCCTCCGCCTTCCTGGTGGTCAACAAATCAAACTCAGCCTGGAGGCTACGCCGCTCCCTAAGCAATCCCTCCTCCGGGGCCTCCGCGTACCTCCTGTCCACCCTCACCATCTCCCTCATCAACCTCTCCCCTCACCTTTCCCCCCTCTCCTTGTGTGCCCTAACAGCTCTCCTCTGACCACCGCCTTCAGCGCCTCCCAGACAACCCCTACTTGCACCTCCCCATTGTCATTAGCCTCCAGGTACCTCTCTATACACTTCCAGACCCGCCCGCTCACCTCCTCGTCCGCCAGCAACCCCACCTCTAGGCGCCACAGCGGGCGCTGGTCCCTCTCCTCCCCAACTCGAGGTCCACCCAGTGCGTAGCATGATCAGAAATGGCTATTGCCGAATACTCCGTATCCTCCACCCTCGGAATCAGCGCCCTACTCATGACAAAAAAGTCAATCCGGGAGTAGGCCTTGTGAACATGGGAGAAGAATGAAAATTCCCTGGCCCCTGGCCTCGCAAACCTCCATGGATCCAACCCTCCCATCTGGTCCATGAACTCCCTCAGCACCTTGGCTGCCGCCGGCCTCCTGCCCGTCCTAGACCCAGAGCGATCCATTGTCGGATCCAGCACCGTGTTGAAATTCCCCCCCATTATCAGGTCCCCTGTCTCCAGGTCCGGAATCTGGCCCAGCATGCGGCGCATGAACCCCGCATCGCCCAATTCGGTGCATATACATTGACCAACACCACCCGCTCCCCCTGCAGCTTGCCACTTACCATCACATACCTACCGCCATTGTCTGCCACAATGCTCGACGCCTCGAACGACACTCTCTTCCCCACCAAGATCGCCACCCCCCCGATTTTTTGCATCCAAACCCAAATGAAACACCTGCCCTGCCCACCCCTTTCTCAACCTTACCTGATCCGCCACCCTCAGGTGCGTTTCCTGAAGCATGGCCACATCCGCCTTCAGCCCCTTCAGGTGCGCGAACACCCGGGCCCGTTTGACCAGCCCATTCAGTCCCCTTACATTCCAGGTTATCAGCCGAATCAGGGGGCTACCCGCCCCCCTTCCTCGCCGACTAGCCATATCCCTTCCTAGGCCAGCCACGTGCCCCCGCCCCCCGCACGGCCCGTTCCCCACAGCGGACGACCCCCGCCCCAATATCCTCTACCAACTCCAGCTCGCCCTTGGCCATTCCAGCAGCAACCCAGTCTCCCCTCCCCCCCCACCCCCACCCCACCCCAGCTAGGTCCCCCCCTAGCTGCATTGCTCCCCCATTGCACTCCTCTAAGTCAGCTGACTCCTGCTGACCCCGGCCTCTCCTGCCGATCCATCGACCCCCCCCCCAGTGTGGAACTTCCCCCCCTGTCCACCAGCGGGATCTCGTCCATTCCACTCCCAGCGCGGGAGAAAAGCTCGGGAGAAGCTCCAGCCCCACACCTTCAGCCCTAAACGCGGGGAGAAAAAGCCCGTGCTTTCCACTCGCCCATCCCCGCCTCCCCTGGTGCAGCACCCTTTCCAGGCCCAGTCACACTACCCCCAACGCAGGCCTCTCCCCTCTCCCCCACCGACCATCGACCCCCCAAGCAGTCCATCCAACACACCCCCCCCCCCCCCCCCCCCCCCCCAGCCCCACGATCCCGCCTGGCGGACCTAATTAAAACAATGCCCAACCAACCCCCAAACAACAAAGAAACCCCCTCGAAACACAACCCAACAATCCCCAACCATCCCTCCAACGCGACCCCTCATCCCCGACCCTTAGTCTGAGTCCAGTTTTTCGGCCTGAACAAAGGCCCATGCCTCCTCTGGGGCCTCAAAATATTGGTGTCTATCCTTATAGGTGACCCACAGACGCGCCGGCTGCAGCATACCGAACTTCACCCGCTTCCTGTTCAGCACTGCCTTCGCCCGGTTGTAGTCGGCCCTCTTCTTCCCCACCTGCGCACTCCAATCCTGGTAGATCCGGACCACCGCGTTCTCCCACCTGCTGTTCTGCTCCCTCTTGGCCCACCTTAACACACACTCTCGATCAGCAAACCGGTGGAACCGCATCAGCACTGCCCGTAGCGGCTCGCTGGGCTTGGGCCTCCTCGCCAGCACTCGGTGGGCCCCCTCCAGCTCCAAGGGCCCCTGAAAGGCCCCCGCTCCCATCAGCGAATTCAGCATGGTGACCACGTAGGCCCCCACGTCCGATCCCTCCAGCCCCTCCGGGAGACCCAGGATCCGCAGGTTTTTCCGCATCGACCGGTTCTCCATCTCCTCGAACCTCGCCTGCCATCTCTCGAGGAGCGCCTCATGCGCCTCCACCTTCACCGCCAGGCCCAGGATCTCGTCCTCATTCTCTGAGACCTTCTGCCGGACCTCCCGGATCATCGCCCCTCGGGCCGTCTGGGTCTCCAGCAGCTTATCGATTGAAGCCTTCATTGGCTCCAGCAGCTCTGCTTTCAGTTCCTTAAAACAGCGCTGGAGAAGCTCCTGCTGCTCTTGCAGCCACTGCCTCTATGCTGCCTGGTCTCCGCCCGCCGCCATCTTGGTCCTCCTCCCTCGCACCTTTCTTTGCTTCAATGCCTTTACCAGGAGCGGCCCCAGAAACCTGGAAATTTTTCATAGAACTCAACCAGATATCCATCAGGTCACCAGGGCTTTACCCAATTGCATCGCCCCAACCTGTCTATAACCTCTCCAAGCCCAATTGGGGCTCCCAAGCCTTCCACCTACTCCTCATCTATCGGGAACTCCAGCCCCCCCCAGAATCGCTTCATACCTTCCTCCCCGGCTGGGGGTTCGGATTTGTATAATCCACTGTAAAATTCCCGAAATACATCATTTACCCCCGCCGGATCCACCACCACCTTCCCCCCTGTATCCTTTACTTTCCCAATATCTTCTCGCCACCTCCTGTCCGCCCGTTCAGCCTTCTCCTTATGGGCCTGAATTGAAATGAGTTCCCCCCTAATAACCGCCTTCAGTGCCTCACACAGCACCCCAGCCGAGATCTCACCCGTGTCATTGATCCTTATGTAACCCCGAATGGCCTCCCTCACCCGCTTGCACACCTCATCCTCCGCTAACACCCCGACATCTAACCTCCATTGCGGCCGCTGGACCTTTCTCTTGCTAACTTGCAGGTCGACCCACTGTGGGGTGTGGCCTGACACCACAATTGCTGAATATTCAGTATCCACCACCTTGGCCAGCAATGCTTTGTCCAGCACAAAGAAGTCTATCTGGGAATACACCTTATGCACATGGGAGTAGAATCAAAACTCCTTGGCCTCCCGAATCAGTCCCCATTTCTCCGTACTGGAGTTGAATGGTTCTAATTATGCAAAAAGCTGCCTTCTGACACTAGCAGACAGTTGAACAAATTTGCTTCAGGGAAAGACTTTCATATGAGGTGTGCTCTCCTGATTCTTGCAGCAGTCGGAATGCAGTCTGGTTGATCTTCGTCACCAATGTACTATCCTGAAAGACCCGTGACCACCAGGTTGATTAACGAATAGCGGTTTATTAAAGTAATAACCATGTACAGAGACAGAGAAGAGAGTAAGATGAAGAGAGACCATGTTCTAAAACTCCAAACTCCTAACTGAAAGGGAAAACCACGCTCTGCAGTCCCACTCCAACCCCCCATCCCCGGGCCCATTGCCTGCTCAGGTCACATGACACTTCTGGAACCCGCCCCCTTAAAGGGGCATGCTACCACAACCTCCCATATCTCCGGCTGCCAGGACCTGGCGAGATCTCAGATTTCCCTGGGTTTTGGGGCACCCAGGTTTCCTCTTCCTCCTGGGCCTGCTGCAGCACTAGCAGAGGTCACTGATCCTGGTGTGTCACAGAACTGCGAGCATCCAATTGGCTGACAACACTATGAGGCGGGGCCACTCGAGCCAGACATAAATCCATATATCAGAAGTCCTGCTCACACTATAAAAGGGTTGTCACCCGAAAAATAAAAATAAAAGGGGGATGAACCCAATTTACGTTGGGGTGCAGCGACCGATCCTCAGTCACGAATATTTTGGAGTCGAAATGGCTGCGGCAATCTCCTTTTAATAGTCCTAGCACTCTATATCAGGATTGTCCAAACTCAGGATCGTGACCCATGGGTCGGTGGCAGAGCAATCGGTCACAGCATTCCCGATCACTGGAAAAGCGCCCAGCGGCCCCAACCGGCTTTTAAATATGCTGGCCGCAATCGGCTTTTAGGTTGAGAGTGCCGGTTGATCCGCGTATGCGTGCCCTCTCTGGCGGACCCAGCAGTGCGCAGGCCCAGTACCCAGCAGGTCAAACTGCCTCCTCCTGATGTTGGCGTGCTGCCCCAGTACCGACCCCCCCTGATGTCAGCGTGCTTTCCCAGGACCAAACTTATTTTCAAAATGGTCTTCCCGCCAGAAGCGGCAGCAAAGAGCAGGTCACAGGTCCAGCGTACACTGATGTCACGTGGTCTGTGTTTTGGGTGCAAAATCATGAGGGAGAAATTTCTCTATTTTGTAGATGCCAGCAAGCAACAGGACTGTGGATCATTTTGTAATAAGGAAGAGAGGACCAGGGACACAAACAGGATAGGTTCTTACAATTGAAATTGCTGGAGAAAGCTTCTCAGGAGAGCCCACGGTAGGACAAAGCAGTGCTGGCGTGAGCTCTAGGATCTCTGAAGAACAACCCATTACGAAGAAGCTGAAATCGGGAACAAAGCAGCACAAAGATGATTTCTTGAGGATTAGCTTTATTAATTGCAATGCAAATCAGGATGGAAAGCCCATGTGTGTTATGTGCAGGGAAGTACTGGCAAATGAAAGTTTAAAACCCTCAAAATTTCAAAAGCATTTGAAGACTAAATGGCGAGTTTGAGACAAACGTCTTGATTTTTTTCAAAGGATGCAGCGAGAACTTAAATCATCAGCTGAAATCCATAGCAGAAATCAACATTGAACGACAAAGGAAGTGAGATTGTGAGGACCAAGCATGTTCACCTGTCGCATTAAAAGTATGCAAAAAATGGTGGGTCACAGAGTTCAGGTGGCAGGGTCGTGAAGGTTGGCTGGCATGGGTCACAAAGGTCAGCCAGTTGGTAAAAGTGGGTCCTGGGAAAATAAGTTTGAAAAACACTGCTCGATATGGTCATGAGTGGATTTGCACCTTTTCATGCTGTGTTCCAGAGGCTAGGTCTATATTGTCATTGGTCTTTTGCTCCTCTGTAGTTTTGTATCCATTCAAGGGATGCGGGCTTCGCTGGCTGGGCCAGCATTCATTGCCCATCACTAATTGCCCTTGAGAAAGTGGTGATGAACTGCCTTCTTGAACCACTGCAGTCCCTGAGGTGTAGGTACACCCGAAGTGCTGTCAGGGAGGGATGCCTAGGATTTTGACCCAGCAAGACAGTGAAAGAACTGCAATATATTTCCAAGTCAGAGTGGCTCGGAGGGGAACTTTCTTGTGGTGGTGTTCTCCTGTATCTGCTGACCTTGTCCTTCTGGATGGTACTGACCATAGGTTTGCAAGGTCTCTCAAAGAAACCTTGGTGAGTTTCCACAGTGCATCTTGTAGATGGTACACACTGCTGCTACTGTGTGTCAGTGGTGGAGAGAGTGAAAGGGGTGCCAATTAAGTGGGCAGTTTTGTCCTGGATAGTGTCAAACTTCTTGAGTGTTGTTGGAGCTGCACTCATCCAGGCAAGTGGAGAGTAATCCATTGCACTCCTGACTTGTGCCTTGTAGATTCTAGACACACTTTGAGGAGTCCAGAGGTGAGTTACTCACCACAGAATTTTGAGCCTCTGACCTACTCTTGTAGCCACCATATATATATGGCTAGTCCAGTTGAGTTTCCTGTCCATGGTAACCCCAAGGATTTTGATAATGGAGGATTCAGTGACAGTGATGCCATTGAATGGCAATGGCGGTGGTTAGATACCTCCTGTTGGAGAGAGTCAGTGCCTGGCACTTGTGAGACGTGGCTTTTACTTGCTACTGTAGCCATCTGGGATGGCCACTTACAATAAGAAACATGGACGGTCGCAAAGCATAACAGGAAAAATAGACAATGTAAGGTTCAGGCAGGCTCAGAGCCTGAATGTATATTTATGAGCGAAGAATCCAGACAGTATCGATACCCCCAGCCGATTAGCATTTTGATGGCCCATCTCCGTAAGACAAAAGACTGATACTTGAGCAACCGATACAATCCCAGACATTTTGGCGCCACTCCCTGTACCCAGGAAGCATCAAAACGGGGTCGATGACCGCTTAGGACGCGCCCGGCCATCAAGGCACCCACCCCTTTATTGGCAGTGATCGGGAGCTACCCAATTAATGGGGTCCAAACCGAAGGACCGCCCAAAAGAGCACGAAACTCCCCAAGGATAAAGAGAGAGACCACCATGCGTTCGATCTCTCTTGGACCTGGCACTCCGGCAACATCCACTTCCAAGTGCAGCACCACCAGAAGCAAGTTCAAGTTCAACGCTCGCTACCAGACGGATGAGCCTAGCTGAACAGCAGTTACTTCTCCAGACCCGATAGATCCAGATTCGAGCAAAGGCCACGGTTCCTCTGACCTAAGCTGGGTGCCTGAAGCTAAGTACAGGTTGTCATAGTTGATAGGTGTAGTTAATCTAGTAGTGTTTATGTTGCATGATTAATCTTGTGTGTAAATAAAGTAGCATTGACCTTGAACTAACTAACTGGTGTTTGGCTCTTTGATTGATATCCGGTTGAACCTTGTAGTGGTATCATTTGATACCTGGCGACTCTGAGCAATATAATATCGATATCTAAAGAAAGAAGGGCAACCTCATTGATTGCCATATTTATAGCAGGTAAAAAAGGCAACACGACTTGTCAGCCTAAGCCAGGATATTGTCCAGGTCTTGCTGCATTTGGACATGGATTGCTTCATTATCTGAATTGTCATAAATGGTGCTGATCATTGTGCAGTCATCAGAAACATTGTCACTACTTACCTTATGATGGAAGAAAGATCATTGATAAATCAGCTGAAGATGGTTGAGCCTGAAATACTCCCATGAGGAACTCCTGCAATGATGTCTTGGAACTGAGATGACTGATCTCCAACCTTCAACTATCTTCCTCAGTGCTTGGTATGACTAGGTATAACTCCAACCAGTGAAGGGTTTTCCCCTGATTCCCATTGGCTCCAGTTTTGCTCGGACTGCTTAATGCCCCACTTGACCAAAAACGACTTCAGCTGTAACTCTCACCTCACCTCTGAAATTCAGCTGTTTTGTCCCTGTTTTAACTGTAAATGAGGTGAGGACCTGACTGACCCAGGCTCAACTCAAGCAGTGTGTCGGTGAGCAGGTTATTGCGAAAGAAGCACAGCTTGATTGCACTGTTGGTGATCCCTTCCATCACTGTACTTTTTTAAAAATAAATTTAGGGTACCCAATTCATTTTTCCAATTAAGGGGCAATTTACATGGCCAATCCACCTAACCTGCACATCTTTGGGTTGTGGGGACGAAACCCACGCAAACACGGGGAGAATGTGCAAACTCCACACGGACAGTGACCCTGAGCCGGAATCGAACCTGGGACCTCAGCGCCGTGAGGCAGCAGGACTAACCCACTGCACCACCGTGCTGCCCTCCATCACCGTACTGATGATCAAGAGTAGACTAGTAGGTGGAAATTTGCTGGGTTGGATTTATTTTGCTTTTGGTGCACAGGACATATCCGGGCAATTTTCCACATTGCTGGGTAGATACCAGTGTTGTAACAATATTAGAACAGCTTGGCTAGGGGCATGGCCAGTTCTGGAGCACAAGTCTTCAGCACTACTGCTGAAATGTTGGGCTAGATTCTCTGTTTGAGAGACTAAGTGCTGACGCAGGGACTGAATCGCGAGTGTTCTACATGCATGACAATCGCGCCAGTCCCGGAGCGATTTAGGACATCCTAATTGGGCTAACACCAGCACCACGTGGAACTAGTGCAATTCCAATAAATGCAGGCATGTGAGATGATGGAGTAGGGATCGACACTGGAGAGTCTGACGAGCAGGAGCTGCATATCGGCGCTCCACTCCCCACATACCCATAAGACCATGAGACATAGAAGCAGAATTAGGCCACTCGGCCCATCGAGTCTGCTCCGCATTCAATCAGGGCTGATATTTTCTCACCCCCCATTCTCCTGACTTCTGCCCATAACCCCTGATCCCCTTATTAATCAAGAACCTATCTATCTCTGTCTTAAAGACACCCAGTGATTTGGCCTCCACAGCCTTCTGCGGCAATGAGTTCCACAGATTCACCACCCTCTGGCTGAAGAAATTTCTCCTCGTCTCTGTTTCAAATAATCGTCCCTTTAGTCTGAGATTGTGTCCTCTGGTTCTAGTTTTTCCTACAAGTGGAAACATCCTCTCCACGTCTACTCTATCCAGGCCTCACAGTATCCTGTAAGTCTCAATAAGATCCCCCCCTCATCCTTCTAAACTCCAACAAGTACAGACCCAGAGTCCTCAACCGCTCCTCATGCGACAAGCTGTTCATTCCAGGGATCATTCTTGTGAACCTCCTTTGGACTCTTTCCAAGGCCAGCACATCCTTCACTGCATAGGGGGCCCAAAACTGCACACAAAACTCCAAATGGGGTCTGACCAGAGCCGTTTACACCTCCAGAAGTACATCCCTGGTCTTGTATTCTAGCCCTCTTGACATGAATGCTAATATTGCATTTGCCTTCTTAACTGCCGACTGAACCTGCACGTTAACCTTAAGAGAATCGTGAACAAGGACTCGCGAGTCCCTTTGTGCTTCTGATTTCCTAAGCATTTCCCCATTTAGAAAATAGTCTGTGCCTAAATTCCTCCATCCAAAGTGCATAACCTCACACTTTTCCACATTGTATTTCATCTGTCGTTCATTGCCCAATCTCCTAGCCTGCCCAAACCCTTTTTCAGCCCCCCCTGCTTCCTCAATACTACCTGTCCCCCTACAGATCTTTGTATCATCTGCAAACTTAGCAACAGTGCCTTCAGATCCTTCTTCCAGATCATTAATGTATATTGTGAAAAGTTTTGGTCCCAGCACAGACCCCTGAGGTACACCACTAGTCATCGGCTGCCATCCTGAAAAAGACCCCTTTATCCCCACTCTCTGCCTTCTGCCAGTCAGCCAATCCTTTATCCATGTCAGGATCGTACCCTTAACACCATGGGCTCTTAACTTATTTAACAGTCTCCAATGCGGCACCTTGTTAAAGGCCTTCTGGAAATCTAAATAAATCATGTCCACTGGTTCTCCTTTGTCTAATTTCCTTGTTACCTCCTCAAAAAACTCTAACAGATTTGTCAGACATGACCTCCCTTTGACAAAGCCGTGCTGACTCGGTCCTATTTTACCATGCACTTCCAAGTATTCTCATCTTTAATAATGGACTCTAAAATCTTACCAATAACCGAAGTCAGGCTAACCGGCCTATAATTTCTCGTCATCTGCCTCCCTCCCTTCTTAAACAGCAGTGTTACATTAGCCACTTTCCAGTCCTCTGGGACCCTGCCTGCCTCCAGTGATTCCTGAAAGATCACCACCAATGCTTCCCCAATCTCCTCAGCTATCGCTTTTAGAACCCGGGGTGTAGTCCATACGGTCCAGGTGATTTATCCACCTTCAGACCTTTCTTTATACCCAGAACCTTCTCCTTAGTGATGGCTACTGCACTCACCTCTGCCCCCTGATTCTCCTGGAGCTCTGGCATCCCACTGGTGTCTCCCACCGTGAAGACTGATGCAAAGTAACTATTCAGTTTGTCTGCCATTTCTTTGTTTTCTATTATTACTTCTCCAACCATATTTTCCAGTGGTCCACTGTCTATTTTTGCCTCTCTCTTACCTTTTATATATTGAAAAAACTCATCTTATCTTCTTTTATATTACTAGCTAGCTTGCACTCATATTTCATCTTCTCTCGCCTTATTGCTTTTTTTGTTGTCCTCTGCTCACTTTTAAAGGATTCCCAATCCTCTGGCTTCTCACAAATTCTCGCCACTTTGTATGTTTTTTCTTTTGCTTTTATGCTGTCCTTGACTTTTCTCGACAACCATGGATGCCTTCTCCTCCCCTTAGCATGTTTTCTCCTTCTTGGGATGAATTTTTGCTGTGCCTCCCGAATAACCCCCAAAAACTCCTGCCATTGCTGTTCCATTGTCTTCCCCGCTGGGCTCCTTTTCCAATCAACTCTGGCCAGCTCCTCCCTCATGTCTTTGTAGTTGCCCTTATTTAATTGGAATACCGTTACATCTGATTGCAGCTTCTCCCTCTAAACCTGCAGGGTAAATTCTATCATATTGTGGTCACTGCTCCCTAAAGGTTCCTTCACCTTAAGTTCTCTAATCAAGTCTGCCTCATTACACATCACTAACGGGCAGCACGGTAGCATTGTGGATAGCACAATTGCTTCACAGCTCCAGGGTCCCAGGTTCGATTCTGGCTTGGGTCACAGTCTGTGCGGAGTCTGCACATCCTCCTCGTGTGTGCGTGGGTTTCCTCCGGGTGCTCCGGTTTCCTCCCACAGTCCAAAGATGTGCAGGTTAGGTGGATTGGCCATGATAAAAAAAATTGCCCTTAGTGTCCAAAATTGCCCTTAGTGTTGGGTGGAGTTACTGGGTTATGGGGATAGGGTGGAGGTGTTGACCTTGGGTAGGGTGCTCTTTCCAAGAGCTGATGCAGACTCGATGGGCCGAATGGCCTCCTTCTGCACTGTAAATTCTATGATAATCTATGATAATCTATGAAATCCAGAATTGCCTGTTCTCTAGTGGGCTCTACCGCAAGCTGCTCCAAAAAACCATCTCTCAAACATTCCACAAATTCCTCCTGGCAGATGCGGTGCATTCTAGCGAACCCGTAAATTGCTGGGTCGGGACCATTGATGATACGCTAACGGCATTTACTGTACAATTTGCATGCTCATGCCCAACGTGCGGCATGGAATGCATTCACACTGCTGTCGAGGCACCGGAGTCAACCTTTGGCTGGCGGGCGTTTCCCAATTCCGGCGTTGCTGGACAGTGAATCCAGCCAATTGTCTTTGCAGTATCCAGTGCCTTCATCCATTTCTTTATAGCAGGTGGAATGAATCAAATTGACTGAGGCCTAGCATTTGTGATGCTGGGGCCACCGGAGGAGGCCGAGATGGACCATCCACTTCTGGCTGAAGATTGTAGAAATGCTTCAGCCTTATCTTTTGCACTGATGTGCTAGGTTCCACCATCACTGAGGATGGAGATTTGTGGAGCCTTCTCCTCCGGTGAATTGTTTAATTGTCCACCACCATTCGTAGTACTGCAGAACGTAAAGCTGATCTGTTGATTGTGGGATCGCTTGGCTGTGCCTATCACTTACTGCTTATGCTGTTTGACATGCAAGTGATCCTGTGTTATAGTCCACTACAATACCACTATGCCGCTGCCTCCTAGGGGATACATTGATGATGAATGAGGTACGGTAAATTTTAAAGATTTGACTGTAGAGTCTGTAGAGTCACTGGTAAAGGATTAGTTGAAATATTTTTTGTAAGGGGAGGTTTGTGAAAAAGCATTGTCATTTTTACGCCTGACTATTATCAAATTATCAAATGCCATTCATCAGATTTAAAGAGCATTCAGAGATCAATAACCTGTGGATTCAGCTCTCATCCACTGAGTTATTTTTAGCCAGTTTCTGCAAATGTTATTAAAGCAGCCACCAAACCTTGTTGGGTTAACTGGTAATTAGCAAGATATGATCAATCAATATTTTAGGAATTCTGCACACAAGCACATTACAATATATTTTAAACATAGTTCTTTAGCTTGATTACTCTGCCTGGTTGGTGAAACTATGGTCCCTCAAGTATTTTATTGCAATGTGATTATACCTTTATTTATTTGCCTATTATGTTCCCATTTGTCATGGTAGAGAGAATTGAGATGGTGCATTCCCAAACATCACATTTGTTTAAATGTGCTCCGTGGGCGCCTTCTCGTTATCTCACCAGTGTGTTACTTACAATAGATAGCTGCTATGAATGATACTGAATTTAAACAATAAATAAAAAACCTCACCGTGAACCACCTACAGGATGTGTTATTAACTCTAAAAATGGTCACTCTTATCCGATCGACCATCTCCATCAGCCAGGTCCTCAAATATTGGAAGCAACAGAAGAAATGCCGCAAGACCATGCCAAATTGCACAGCGCAATTGTAAGAGGGGGGAAAACATCCATGGCTAAGAAAGAAAGTTAAAGATAACATAAAGGCAAAAACTAAGGCACACCATATTGTAAAGGCCAATGTCAGGCTGGAAGGGCGATAACTTTTAAAGATCAACAAAGGGTTACTAAAAAGGTAATAAAAAGAGCAAAGGTAGATTATGAAAGAAATTATGAATTAATATTTTGCCTCAGTTTTCATGGTGGAGGACACTAGCACCGTCCCAATAGTAGCAGGTAATGCAGAGGTAATAGAAAGAAAGGAACTCAGAACAATCATCATCAATAGGGAAAAAGTACTAAAGAAAAAGCTATTTGGATTGAAGGCAGAAAAGTCCCTAGGGCCTCGTGGCCTACAACCTAGAGTCTTAAAGGAAGTGACAGAGGAGACAGTGCATCCATTGGTTATAATATTCCAAAATCTTTCTTCCTCGCTAGAATATATTTCAGTTGGGAGGAATTGAACATCTCCTTAAACATCTACCATTGCTCAACAACTGCCCTACCTTTTAGTCTTCCTGCTCAATCCACAGGGCTAAATCTGCCATGATGCCTCTCTTTGATTTAACTCGAGAACGTTAGTGTGGGACTCCAGTTTCTTGCCCGCGAGCTGAATTTGAAATTTTACATGCTATGATCACTCTTCCCATGAGGATCATTAACTAGGAGGTCATTAATTAATTCCTCCTCATTACATATTACCAAATCCAGAATAGCCTACTCCCTGGTTGGTTCCAAAACATATTGCTCCAAGAAACAATCCCTAATACATTCAATGAACTCTCCCGTGTCAATTTGATTCATCCATTCTTTCTGGATATTAAAATCGCTAATGATTATTGTCATACCTTTTTTTACAGTCCTCCAATATTTCCTGGTTTATACCTTGCCCCACTGTGGAACTATTGTTTCAGGACCTATAGATTACTCCCACCAAGGATTTATTTCCTTTGCTATTTCTTATTTAGACCCAGACTGATTCTACGTCTTGATCTCCAGTGCCTATATAATTTCTCACTACATCTCTTCCTTTACTAGCAAAGCTACATGACCTCCTTATCCTTTCTATCTATCCTTCCGAAATACTGGATATTTAACTCCCAAACGAGTCTCCTTGTAACCATGTCCCAGTAATCGCCACCAAATCATACCCCTTGTCTCTACTGGCACTGTAAGAAGTCTTACAACACCAGGTTAAAATCCAACAGGTTTGTTTCAAACAAAAGCTTTCGGAGCACTGCTCCTTCCTCAGGCGAATGAAGAGGCATGTTCCAGAAACATATATATAGACAAATTCAAAGATGCAAGACAATGCTTTGAATGCAAGCATTTGCAGTTAATTAAGTGTTTACAGATCCAGAGATAGGGGTAACCCCAGGTTAAAGAGGTGTGAATTGTCTCAAGGCAGGACAGTTGGTAGGATTTCGCAAGCCCTGGCCAGATGGTGGGGATGAATGTAATGCGACATGAATCCCAGGTCCCGGTTGAGGCCACACTCATGTGTGCGGAACTTGGCTATAACTAGGCTATTTTCTGGCGCATATATCTACTGGCACTGTTAGCTCATTCATTTTTTTCCAAATGCTTTTTGCATTCAGACACAAAGCCTTTCATATTATCAAATTTCCCTACTCTTATCTGAGTTTGTTTCAATATGACATTCTGTCCCTTCCTTTTATTTTCTGGTAACAATCCACCACATCACTAACCTGCACTCCTATCTTTAACTTTGATTTTTTAATTTCGTATGCAACTGAACCCTTCCCCCCACTATTTAGTTTAAACCCCTATCTATAGCCCTAGTTATGCGATTCGCCAGGACTCTGGTCCCAGCATGATTCACCATCCCATCGGTGCAGCTCCCTCCTTCCCCAGTGCTGTTACCAATGTCCCATGAATTCAAACCCATTTCTCCCACATCAACTTTTGAGCCACACATTTACCTCTTTAATATTATTGACCCTGTGCCAATTACCTCATGGTTCAGGTAGTAATCTGGAGATTATTACCTTTTTGGTCCTGCTTTATAATTTAGCACCTAGTTGCTCATATTCCCTCAGCAGAGCCTCTATCCTTGTTTTACCTATGTCATTGGTTCCAACATGGACCAGGGCAACTGGATCTTTCCCCTCCCACTCCAACTTCCTGTGCAGGCCAGATGAGATATCCTGAACCCAGGCACCAGGTAGGCAACACAACCTTCGGGACTCTTGATCCTGGTCACAGGGACCAGTGTCTATGCCCCTAACTGTACTATCGCCAATTACGACTACAATTCTCCTTTCTCCCCCCACTTGAATGTCTCCTTGTATCACAGTTCTGTGGTAATTTTGCTCATCGTCCCCATAGTCCCGCCCTCATCCACAGAGGGAGCAAATATTTCAAACCTGATCAACCATTATGAAAAAGTATATAAATGATGAGTGATGGCTCTGAAATATTTTAAGTACTGTTTTTAGTCTGCAAGCCTATTGATGAGAAGTGCTGAAACAAATATTGCGCAATTTATTAAAAACATACATTATGCTTTAAATAAATTTGTGCTTTTGCTTCTTAGGAAAATTACAGCTATATTTGAAGTGAAACAGTTGTGTGAAATTACTGATTGGTTTTAGGTCACGCATGGGACTACAGAAACTGTTTCTGTTGAACCAGTGTAGGGCAAATCATTGAGTCAAAATATCTGTGGATAACTCTAATGGCCCCAAGACGAAAAATGGACTCTTCCACTTAGCTTGTTTGAAAAATGATCCATGCAACACAATTAGGTACTCAATTCAGCAAAGCAGTCGCTGAAAGGGTTTATTATGTCGGAAAACAATTTGACACCATCCATAATTCTAAATGCATCCTTTGTCCTTCCTGTTCATCACATGCTAATATTGTAATTATTTTTCTGCAAACTTGGATTCTGTTGCACATTCTCTTGTCCATGGTCAAAAGGAACCCTTTAATGATAATGGGCCAGAATGTTCTTGCAAAATAACGGTGAGTTTATTATTAGAATGGAAATCCTCCAGAATTCACTAGGAAAAGGAATCTCTTGAATTCTGAATCACCACAAGTGGCTAGACAACTTGAGCTGTTCCTCTATTAGGCATATGGAAATGACAGCTCACCTGCCTACTCCACTTGAATTTCAAGAGATTACTGCACTTGCGCTCTAACTTGTATTTATCAATTAATCTCTCTGGAAAATGTTAGGGCTAGCACTTAACAGTGTAAGAGCCCGGTTATGGCTAGATTTACGTTCCTGCAATGTCAACTCAATCACTCCGACCCAGAAAGGGAACAATTAAAACTGCAGAGTCTTTTTCCCATAGGTCGTATATTGTTGTTGGAAACTTCTAAATTTTAAAGTTTAGTATTGTAAGGAAAATCTTTTCTTTCTGTCTTTTTTCTCTTTCTTTCCGTCTATTTATTTTCTTATTTCCTGTGCTGTACCTGGTTTGACTCAAATTCACGTTCCTTCTCTGTTATTCCTCTGTTTCTCAATCAATCTTTAGATCTCTTTTGAGAAAGTAGATGTAAGTAAGACAAACATAGCAAAGAGGGAGAGCAGGCAGGGGGAGTTCGCTGATCTTAGTGGGTCTGGAATGCGTTTGCTTCAATGCAAGAAGTATAACAGGTAAGACGGATGAACTTAGCACTTGGATTAATGTGGGAAATTATGATAATGTTGCTATTACGGAGACATGGACAGGACTGGCAGCTTGACGTACTGGGACATCAATGTTTTAGATGACAGAGGGATCAGCAGAAAAGGTGGGGAGTTGCATTACTGGTTAGGGAATATATCACAGCTGTGATGAGGTAGGATATCTTGAAGGGATCCTGCAGTGAGGCATTATGGGTAGAGCTGACAAATAGTAAGGGTGCAATCACAATGTTGGGGTTGTACGACAGGCCTCCCAACAGCCAGCGGGATACAGAGGAACAAATATGTAGTCACATTCTGGAAAGATGTGAAAATAGCAGAGTTGGTGTGGTGGGTGATTTTAATTTCCCCCATATTGACTGGGACTCCCTTAGTAGTTCGGGTGGAGAGCAATTTGTTAGGTGGATCCAAGAGGGTTTTTTGAAATAGTATGTTTTTAAAAAATATATATTTTATTGAAATTTTTTTCCCTGAACAACATTTTTCCCGCTTACAAAACAAACGAAACGATAACAATAACAAAACAGAAATTTTTAACTTTTTAACAATAATAATAATAATAATAATACACAAGTAACAAAACCTCATTCTCAATTGACCTATATTCAACTAAACCTCCTCCCCCCCTCCCCCCCCTCCCCCTGGGTTGCTGCTGCTGGTCATCTGTCTTCCCTCTAACGTTCCCCTAGGTAGTCGAGAAATGGCTGCCACTGCCTGGTGAACCCTTGAGCCGATCCCCTCAGGGCAAACTTTATCTGCTCCAGTTTAATAAACCCCGCCATATCGTTTACCCAGGCCTCCAGTCCGGGGGGGTTTCGCCTCCTTCCACATGAGTAGGATCCTGCGCCGGGCTACGAGGGACGCAAAGGCCACGACACCGGCCTCTTTCGCCTCCTGCACTCCCGGCTCTTCCGCAACTCCAAATATAGCTAACCCCCAGCTAGGTTTGACCCGGGCATTCACCACCTGCGAGATCACTCCCGTCACTCCCTTCCAATATCCTTCCAGTGCCGGGCACGCCCAAAACATATGTGCGTGGTTTGCCGGGCTCCCGCCACACCTCCCACATCTGTTCTCCACTCCAAAAAACCTGCTCAATCTTGCCCCCGTTATGTGTGCTCTATGTAGCACCTTAAATTGAATCAGGCTAAGCCTGGCGCATGAGGAAGAGGAGTTTACCCTGCTTAGGGCATCAGCCCACATACCCTCCTCTATCTCCTCCCCTAATTCTTCTTCCCACTTTCCTTTTAGTTCGCCCACCGACTCCTCCCCCTCTTCCCTCATTTCTCTGTAAATCTCTGACACCCTGCCCTCTCCGACCCACACCCCTGAAAGCACCCTGTCCTGTATCCCCTGTGTCGGGAGCCGTGGAAATTCCCTCACCTGTTGTCTAGTAAACGCCCTCACCTGCATATATCTCAAGAAATTTCCCCGGGGTAACTTATACTTTTCCTCCAATGCTCCCAAACTCGCAAAAGTCCCATCTATGAATAAATCTCCCACCTTCCTAATTCCCAACTGGTACCAACTCTGAAATCCTCCATCCATTCTTCCTGGGGCGAACCTATGGTTGTTCCTGATAGGGGATCCCACCAGGGCTCCCCGCACCCCTCTCTGTCGCCTCCACTGTCCCCATATGTTCAGTGTTGCCGCCACCACCGGGTTCGTGGTGTACTTTTTAGGTGAGAGCGGTAGCGGTGCCGTCACCAGCGCCTCTAGACTCGTCCCTTTACAGGACCTTCTCTCCAGCCTTTTCCACGCCGCTCCCTCACCCTCCATCATCCATCTACGTATCATTGCCACATTGGCGGCCCAATAATAATCTCCCAAGTTCGGTAGTGCCAGTCCTCCTCTGTCCCTACTGCGCTGAAGGAACCCTCTCCTTACTCTCGGAACTTTCCCTGCCCACACGAAGCTCGTGATGCTCCTGTCTATTTTATTAAAAAAGGTCCTGGTGATTAAAATAGGGAGACATTGGAATACAAATAAGAACCTCGGGAGGACCATCATCTTAATTGCTTGCACCCTGCCCGCCAACGATAAAGGCTGCATGTCCCACCTTCATAGATTATCATAGAATTTACAGTGCAGAAGGAGGCCATTCGGCCCATCGAGTCTGCACCGGCTCTTGGAAAGAGCACCTACCCAAGGTCAACACCTCCACCCTATCCCCATAACCCAGCAACCCCACCCAACACTAAGGACAATTTTGGACACTAAGGACAATTTGTCATGACCAATCCACCTAACCAGCACATCTTTGGACTGTGGGAGGAAACCGGAGCACCCGGAGGAAACCCACGCACACACGGGGAGGATGTGCAGACTCCGCACAGACAGTGACCCAAGCCGGAATCGAACCTGGGACCCTGGAGCTGTGAAGCAATTGTGCTATCCACAATGCTACCGTGCTGCCCCTAAAGCCCCACCTCTTAAAGTCCTCCTCCATTTGTTCCACCAGCCGTGTCAGATTAAGTCTGTGCAAGGTTCCCCAGCTCCTAGCGATCTGGATCCCCAGGTATCGGAAGTTTCTTTCCACTTTCCTCAGCGGTAAGCCTTCTATCTCTCTACTCTGGTCCCCTGGATGTATCACAAATAATTCACTCTTCCCCATGTTTAACCTATACCCCGAAAATTCCCCGAACCTCCTCAGAATTCGCATAACCTCTATCATCCCCCCGCTGGGTCCGACACGTATAACAATAGGTCATCCGCGTATAACGAGACTCGGTGTTCTTCTCCCCCTCTAGTCACCCCTCTCCATTTCCTGGAGTCTCTCAACGCCATGGCCAGAGGTTCGATTGCCAGCGCAAACAACAATGGAGACAGCGGGCATCCCTGTCTTGTTCCCCTATATAATCGGAAATACTCCGATCTATGTCGACCTGTAACTACGCTTGCCGTTGGTGCCCCATAAAGTAGCTTAACCCAGCGAATAAACCCGTTCCCAAACCCAAACCTCCTTAACACTTCCCATAAATACTCCCACTCCACCCTATCAAATGCCTTCTCTGCGTCCATTGCCGCCGCTATCTCTGCCTCCCCCTCCACTGAGGGCATCATTATCACCCCTAATAGTCGTCGCACGTTAACATTCAGTTGTCTCCCTTTTACGAACCCAGTCTGGTCTTCATGCACCACCCCCGGGACACAGTCCTCTATCCTCGATGCCAGCACCTTTGCCAGCAATTTGGCGTCCACGTTCAATGGTGAAATAGGTCTATAGGACCCGCACTGCAACGGATCTTTGTCCCTCTTCAAAATTAGCGATATCGTCGCCTCCGACATCGTCGGGGGTAGAGTCCCCCCTTCCCTGGCCTCATTGAACGTCCTCGCCAACAACGGGGCCAACAAGTCCACATATTTTCTGTAGTATTCCACCGGGAACCTGTCCGGCCCCGGGGCCTTCCCTGCTTTCATGCTTCCCAGTCCCTTAATAACCTCATCCACCTCAATCGGCGCCCCAGGCCTTCCACCTCCTGCTCCTCCACTTTCGGGAACCTCAATTGGTCCAGGAACTGCCGCATCCCCTCCTCTCCCTCTGGGGGCTGAGACCTATACAGTTCCTCATAAAAGGTCTTGAACACCTCGTTTATCTTTCCTGCCCTTCGCTCAGTGTCTCCCCTTTCATCCCTAATTCCTCCTATCTCCCTCGCTGCTGCCCTCTTTCGCAGTTGGTGCGCCAACAGGCGACTAGCCTTTTCCCCATATTCATACCTCCTCCCCTGTGCATTCCTCCACAGCACCTCCGCCTTTCTGGTGGTCAGAAGGTCAAACTCGGTCTGGAGTCGTCTCCTCTCCCTGTACAGCTCTTCCTCCGGGGTCTCTGCAAATTCCCTGTCCACCCTTAAAATCTCCCCCAGTAGTCTATCCCTTTCCTTGGCCTCTGTTTTCCTTTTGTAGGCCCCAATAGAAATCAGCTCTCCTCTGACCACCGCTTTTAATGCTTCCCAGACCACTCCCACAGGGACCTCGCCGTCGTCATTGACCTCCAGGTATCTCTCAATACACCCCCTCACTCTTGCACACACTCCCTCATCCGCCATCAGTCCCACATCTAATCGCCAGAGTGTTCTCTGCTCCCTGTCCTCTCCTACTTCCAGGTCCACCCAATGTGGGGCATGGTCCGAAACCGCTATGGCTGAGTATTCAGCTTCTTCCACCCTAGAGATCAACGACCTTCCTAAAACAAAAAAATCTATCCGGGAGTACACTTTATGGACATGGGAGAAGAAGGAATACTCCCTAGCCCTATGTCTAAGAAATCGCCATGGATCCACTCCCCCCATTTGGTCCATAAACCCCTTAAGTACCTTGGCCGCTGCCGGCCTTCTTCCGGTCCTTGAGCTGGATCTATCTAGCCCTGGGTCCAGCACCGTGTTGAAGTCCCCTCCTAAAATCAAATTTCCTGCCTCCAGTTCCGGAATACGCCCCAGCATCTGTCTCATGAACCCCGCATCATCCCAATTTGGGGCATACACATTAACCAACATGGCCTCCATTCCCTCCAGCCTAATACTCACCATTACATATCTACCTCCACTGTCTGCTACGATGTTCTTTGCTTCAAATGCTACCCGTTTCCCCACCAAAATGGCCACCCCTCTGTTCTTTGCGTCCAGTCCTGAGTGGAACACCTGTCCCACCCATCCTTTCCTTAGCCTAACTTGGTCCGCCACCTTTAGGTGCGTCTCTTGGAGCATAGCCACGTCTGCCCTTAGTCCTTTCAAATGCGCGAGCGCTCGGGCCCTTTTTATCGGTCCATTCAGGCCTCTCACGTTCCACGTGATCAGCCTCACTGGGGGGCTACCTGCCCCCCTCCCGTGTCGACTAGCCATTACCTTCTCTAGGCCAGTCCCATATCCCGCATCCGTGCTCCCGCTCGCTCCCCCAGCGTCGCACTCCGCCCCCGACCACCCACTCTTTAGCCATTTCCTTTTGGATTTCCGCAGCAGCAACCCAGTTGTCCCCTCCCCCCCCCCCCTCCCCCCCCCCCCCCCGCTAGATCCCTATCTAGCTTGATTGCTCCCCCCATATCACTTCCGTAAGTCAGCTGACTTCAACTGACCCCGGCTACTCCTGCTCACTCCTCGGCCCCCCCGGTGTGAGGGAACTCCCATCCGCCTTGTGCCTGTTTTCCCGCCTTATTCTTTCTGGCGCGGGAACATCCCTTTACCTAACCCGCCTCTTATGGCGCAGCTCCCTTTCCCCTCCCCCTCCCCTTCCCTATTCTTCGACTATGTCCCGCCTTTCCCCCCTCACCAGCGCCCACATTTCCCCAGTGTTCCCCCCCTTTCCTGTTTACTTCTCGGTTCACTTTCACCATAACATTAACAAAAACAATAACAATAACAATTCCCTGCAGCATCAGTCCCTCAGTTCCGGTCCAGTTTCTCTTCATTGATGAAGGACCATGCTTCCTCCGCCGTCTCAAAATAATAGTGTCTCTCCTGATACGTGACCCATAGTCTTGCCGGCTGCAGCATCCCAAATTTCACCTTCCTTTTGTGCAAAACCTCTTTGGCTCGGTTAAAGCTCGCCCTCCTTCTCGCCACCTCCGCACTCCAGTCCTGGTATATCCTTACCACAGCATTCTCCCATCTGCTACTCCGCACCTTTTTAGCCCATCTCAGGACCTCTTCTCTGTCCTTAAGGCGGTAGAATCGCACGATTATCGCCCTCGGTGGTTCTCCCGCTTTTGGTCTTCTCGCCGGGATCCAATTTGCCCATTCCACCTCCATGGGGCCCGCAGGGGCCTCAGCACCCATCAGTGAGCTCAGCATCTTACTTGCGTACGCTCCACAGTCCACTCCTTCCACGCCCTCAGGGAGACCTAGTAACCTAAGGTTCTTCCTTCGCGCTCCGTTTTCAAGGGCCTCAATCCTGTCAGCACACTTTTTATGAAGTGCCTCGTGCGTCTGAGTTTTAACCGCCAGGCCTAGGACCTCGTCCTCAATACCTGATACCTTCTGCTCCATCACGCGAAGCTCAGTCTCCTGGGCCTTTAAAGTCTCTTTAAGCCCCTCAATTGCCTGTAACATCGGGGTCATTACCTCCTTCTTCAGCAGATCCACGCACCGTCTCACAACCTCATCCTGCTCAGGCCCCCATGTCACCTGCGATGCCTCCGCCGCCATTTTGTTCCACTCCCTCTGACCTTCTGGTTGCAGATTCTTCGGGCTGCAGCCGCCGCCGCCGGTTTTTCCTCCGTCGTTCGGGGGTGGGACTCCCTTCCCACGCACCTCCCACCGGGTTTTTCGGCCGGCAAAGTCCCCGTTGGGGCTCTTAAAAGAGCCCGAAGGTCCGTCGGAGCTGGAGCCGTCGAAACGTGCGGCTAGCTCATCCTTGCCGCAACCGGAAGTCCCTTGAAATAGTATGTTGATAGTCCAACCAGGGAGGGGGCCTTACTGGACCTAGTATTGGGGATTGAGCCCGGCCAGGTGACCAAAGTTTCAGTAGGACAACATTTTGGAAATCGTGATCATAATTCCATAGGTTTTCGAATACTCATGGATAAGGACAAGAGTGGTCCTCGTGTGAGGCTGCTAAATTGGGGGAAAGCTAACTACAACAGAATTCAGCTAGAGCTGGAGAATGTGGATTGGGAGCAGCTGTTTGAGAGTAAATCCACATTTGATCTGTGGGAGTCTTTTAAAGACCAGTTGATTAGAGTGCAGGGCAGGCCTGTCCCTGTGAAAATTAAGAACAGAAATGGCAGGATGAAGGAACCAAGGATGACAGGGGAAATTGTGAAACTAGTCAAAAAGAAAAAAGAAGCATACAACAGATCTAGGCAACTAAAAACAGATGAAGCAATTGAAGAATATAGGGAGCGTAGGAACAAACTCAAACGGTGAGTTAGGAAGGCTAAAAGAGGCCATGAAATGTCATTAGCAAGCAGGGTCAAGGAAAATGCCAAGGCCTTTTATACATATATAAGGAGCAAGAGGGTAGCTAGGGAAAGAGTAGGCCCACTCAAGGACAAAGGAGTGAAGTTATGCGTAGAGTCAGAGGAGGTGGGTGAGATCCTTAATGGGTACTTTGCATTGATACTCACCAAGGAGAGGGATATGACGGATGTTGAGGTTAGGGATGGGTGTGTGAGTACTCTAGGACATGTAAGCATAATGAAGGAGGAAGTGTTGACTATCTTAAACTTCATTAAGTAGACAAGTACCCTGGGCCAGATGGGATATATCCCAGGTTACTGTGGGAGGCAAGAGAGGAAATAGCTGGGGCCTTAACAGATTTCTTTGCATCATCTTTGACCCCAGGCGAGCTTCCAGAGGACTGAAGAATAGCTAATGTTGTCCCTTTGTTGAAGAGGGGGAAGCAGGGATAATCCAGGTAATTATAGGCCGGTGAGCCTGACATCAGTGATGGGGAAGCTGTTGGAGAAGATATTGAGGGACAGGATTATTCACATTTGGAAGCAAATGGACTTGTTAATGATAGGCAATATGGTTTTGTGCAGGGAAGGTCATATCTTACCAACTTGATAGAGTTTTTTGAGGAGGTGACAAAATTAATTGATGAGGGGAAGGCTGTGGATGTCAGATGCATGGACTATAGTAAGGTCTTTGACAAGGTCCCTCATGGCAGACTGGTGCAAAGGTAAAGTCGCATGGGATTCGGGGTGTGCTAGCTAGATGGATAAAGAACTGGCTTGGCAAAAGCAGACAGAGAGTTACAGTGGAAGGGAGTTTTTCAGAATGGAGATCTGTAAATAGTGGTGTTCCACAACCGCTGTTGTTTGTAA
Source organism: Scyliorhinus torazame (assembly GCF_047496885.1). Classification (NCBI taxonomy): domain Eukaryota; kingdom Metazoa; phylum Chordata; class Chondrichthyes; order Carcharhiniformes; family Scyliorhinidae; genus Scyliorhinus; species Scyliorhinus torazame. The sequence goes on from NC_092709.1 coordinate 286,033,810, forward strand.
TATATATAAATGATCTGGAGGAAAATGTAGATGGTCTGATCAGGAAGTTTGCAGATGACACCAAGATTGGTGGCATAGTGGATAGTGAAGTAGGTTAAAAGATTGCAACAGGATCTTGATCAATTGGGCCAATGGGCTGATGAATGGCAGATGGAGTTTAATTTGGATAAATGTGAAGTAATGCCTTTTGGTGTAATCAGGGCAGGACCTACTCAGTTAATGGTAGGGAGTTGGGGTGAGTTACAGAACAAAGAGATCGAGGGGTACAGGTTCATAACTCCTTGAAGATGGAGTTACAGGTGGACAGGGTGGTGAAGAAGGCATTCAGCATGCTAGGTTTTATTGGTCAGAATATTGAATACAGGAGTTCGGATGTCTTGTTGAAGTTGTACAAGACATTGGTAAGACCACACATGGAATACTGTGTTTAGTTCTGGTCACCCTATTACAGGAAAGATATTGTTAAACTAGAAAGAGCGCAGAAGAGATTTTCGAGGATGCTACCAGGATTTGATAGTCTGAATTATAAGGAGAGGCTGGATAGGCTGGGACTTTTTTCCCTGGGGCTTAGGAGGCTTTGGACTGATTTTAGAGAGGTCTATAAAATAATGAAGAGCATAGATAGTCAACATATTTTCCCAAAGGTCGAGGATGCTAGAAATAGAGGGCATAGGCTTACGGCGAGAGGAGAGAGGGGAAATTTCTTCACACAAAGGGTGGTGAGCATCTGGAACGAGCTGCCAGACGCAGTGGTAGAGGCGGGTACAATTTGTCCTTCAAAAAGCAGTTAGACAGTTACATGGGCAGGGTGGGTATAGAGGGATATGGGCCAAATGCGGGAAAGTGGGACTAGCTTAATGATAGAAACTGGGCGGAATGGACAAGCTGGGCCGAAAGGCCTGTTTCCATGCTGTAAACATCTATGACTACATGACTCTAAGATGCATTTTGGAAGATCAAATTCAGATGTGAATTATACAGTAAATGGCAGAACCATTAGGAGCACTGACATACAGAGGGATCTGGGCATTCAGGTCCATAGTTCCATGAAAGTGGCAATGCTGGTGGATAAGGTAGTCAAGAAGGCATAAGGCCTGCTTGCCTTCATTGGCTGGAGCATTGAGTACAAGAATTGGTAGGTCATTTTACAGTTGTATAAAATTTTAGTTAGGCCATATTTGGAATATTGCGTGCAGTTCTGGTCGCCACACTACCAGAAAGATTTGGACACTTTGGAGAGAGTGCAAAGAAGGTTTACCAGGGTGTTGCCTGGTCTGGAGGGTGTTAGCTATGAAGAAAGGTTGAATAAACTCTGATTGTTTTCATTTGAAAGAGGGAGGCTGAGGGAGACGTGATTGAGGTCTACAAAATTACGAGGGATATAGACAGGGTGAATAGTCAGAAGCATTTTCACAGGGTTGATGCACGATCAATTGCACAAAGACTAAAGTTGGGTACAACTGTGGCTTTATTACAGTCAGATGCGTGGCCTCCTGCTGCAGCTGGCAAAATGGCAGGGCACTGGAGGTCATGCATATTTATACAGTTGTCCCTGTGCGGAGCCAGCCGGCAGGAGCTACCGGCGAACCTGTAGTGCAGGTCCTACCTTACATCTCCTATTACAGTGGTTCACCACATTCACCCCCTGTTAAAAATGAGTCCGGCGGGGCTGACGTGAAACTATATACAATTAGTGCAATTATGTACAGTGGTAGGGAAAGAAAAGTCCATGTTGACGGTCCGGAGTCCGTCAAAGGTTCAGCCGGTCCGGTGCTTTGGTGCTTCGTTGGGAGCGGCGTAATGGTGGCGGCGAAGTCAGTGCTGGCAGTGGTGGAGGTGGCACTGATGGCGGTGGTGGTGGTGCTGATGCTGGCCAGTCATCGGGGAACTCTGGCAGCGTGCAGAAGTCCTCATCGTCCTCTTGTGCGGAAAAGGGGGGGGGGTGGGTGTGGTCTGGTGGGGTCAAAATTGGCGGCGCGGTGGGAGGTGAGGAGGGGCGCATTGGTGGGGGTGTGTGTGTTGGGGTGGAACCTGACGGTGTCAGGTCCCTGAGTGAGACAGTATCTTGGCGGCCGTCGGGGAACTCAACTTAGGCATATTGAGGGCTGGCGTGGAGCAGGTGAACCCTGTCCACCAAGGGGTCCGTCTTGTGGAGTCGGACGTGCCTATGGAGAAGGACCGGTCCTGGAGCAGCAAGCCAAGTCGGGAGCGACACACCGGATGTGGACTTCCTAGGAAAGGTTAAAACACGTCCATGGGGTGTGTTATTAGTGGCGGTGCACAATAGTGACCGGATGGAGTGCAGAGCGTCAGGGAGGACCTCCTGCCAGCGAGAGGCTGAGAGGTTCCTGGACCGTAGGGCCAGCTGGGCAGCCCTCCAACCGTCCCATTCTCCCGTTCTACTTGCCCATTTCCCCGGGGGTTGTAGCTGGTCGTCCTGCTGGAGGCTATACCCCTGCTGAGCAGGAACTGACGCAGCTCATCGCTCATGAATGAGGATCCCCTGTCACTGTGGATGTAGGCGGGGAAACCGAACAGAACCAAGATGGTGCTGAGGACCTTGATGACGGTGGCAGATATCATATCAGGGCATGGGATGGCGAAGGGGTATCTGGAGTACTCATCGACCACACTGAGAATGTACGTGTTATGGTTGGTGGAGGGGAGGGGCCCTTTGAAATCCATGCTGAGGCGTTCAAAGGGGCGGGAAGCCTTCACCAGGCGCACACGGTCTGGCTGGTAGAAGTGCGGCTTGCACTCCGCACAGACCTGGCAATCCTTGGTGATCGTCCTTACTTCCTCGACGGAGTAGGGCAGGTTGCGAGCTTTGACCAGATGGTACAATCGAGTGATCTCCGGGTGACAAAGGCTGTCGTGTAGGGCCCGGAGTTGGTCCACTTGTGCGCTGGCACATGTACCTCGGGAGAGGGCGTCTGGGGGCTCGCTGAGTTTACCGGGGCGATACAAGATCTCGTAATTATAGGTGGAGAGCTCGATTCTCCACCGCAAGATTTTATCATTTTTGATCTTGCCCCGCAGTGTGTTATCGAACATGAAGGCTACCGACCGTTGGTCCATTAGGAGAGTAAATCTCTTACTGGCCAGGTAATGCCTCCAATGTCGCACAGCTTCAACGATAGCTTGGACCTCCTTTTCGACGGATGTGTGTCGAATGTCAGAGGCTTGAAGGGTGCGGAAAAAGAATGCCACGGCTCTGCCTGCCTGGTTTAGTGTGGCGGCAAGGGCGATGTCAGAAGCATCGCCTTCTATTTGGAAAGGCAGTGACTTGTCCACTGCACGCATCCCGGCCTTGGCGATGTCTGCTCTGATGCGGGCGAAAGCGTGTTGTGCCTCGGCCGCGAGGGGGAATTGGGTGGACTGGATGAGTGGGCGGGCCTTGTCCGCATAGTTTGGGACCCACTGAGCGTAGTAGAAAAAGAACCCCAGGCAGCGTTTGAGGGCCTTGGGGCAGTGGGGGAGGGGAAAGTTCCATGAGGGGGCGCATGCGGTTGGGGTCGGGCCCGAGAAGTCCGTTTTGGACTATATAGACGAAAATGGCTAACCGGGTCGTGCTGAACACACACTTCTCTTTGTTGTAGGTCGGGTTGAGAAGGGTGGCAGTGCGGAGGAATTTATCGAGGTTGGCATCGTGGTCCTGCTAGTCATGGCCGCAGATGGTGACATTATCTAAGTACGGAAAGGTGCCCCACAAACCGTACCGGTCGACCATTCGGTCCATCTCTCTTTGGCAGAACGAGACCCCATTTGTGACACCGAAAGGGACCCTAAGGAAGTGGTAGAGGCGACCGTCCGCCTCGAAGGCTGTGTATGGCCGGTCTGACTTCCAGATGGGGAGCTGGTGGTAGGTGGATTTCAGGTCAATTTTTGAGAAGACCCGGTACTGCACAATCTGATTGACCATATCAGATATGCGTGGGAGGGGGTACGCGTCGAGCTGCGTGTACCGATTGATGGTCTGGCTGTAGTCCATGACCATCCTGTGTTTCTCCCCAGTTTTAACCACTACCACTTGGGCTCTCCAGGGGCTGTTGCTGGCCTCGATAATACCCTCTTTAAGCAGCCGTTGGACTTCGGACCTGATGAAGGTCATTTCCTGGGTGCTGTACCGTCTGCTCCTAGTGGCAACGGGCTTGCAATCCGCAGTTAGATTGGCAAAAAGGGAGGGGGGATCGACCTTGAAGGACGCGAGTCCACAAATGGTAAGGGGGGTAAGGGCCCGCCGAATTTGAGGGTGAGGCTCTGGAGGTTGCACTGGAAGTCCAGGCCCAACAAGAGTGCAGCGCAGACATTAGGAAGGACGTAGAGGCAGAAGTTACTAAATTCTACTCCCTGGACCGTGAGGGTGACTATAAAAGCCTCGGATTGGGACGGAGTGGGATCCAGATGCTAGGGAGATCCTTTGATTGGCAGGGTGGACCGCGAGGGAGCAGCGCCTTACCGTATCTGGGTGAACAAAACATTCGGTGCTCCCGGAGTCCAGCAGGCACGCGTTCGCGTGGCCGTTGATTTTAACCGTCGTCGACACGGTGGCCAGGTTGTGAGGGTGAGATTGGTCCAGCGTCATCGAAGCGAGCTGCGGGTAGCCATCGGATGCTTCGGGTGACAAGCGTGTGCGGTTCCGATGTCGGGATGTCCGGAGACCCAGTGGGGGACAAGATGGCGGCGCCCATGGTGCGCACATTGCGGGGTTGGGACAAGATGGCGGCGCCCATGGTGCGCACATTGCGGGGTCGAGACAAGATGGCGGCGCCCATGGGGCGCACTTGGCCTAAGGGGGACAAGATGGCGGCTCCCATTGGTCGCACATGGACACTGGAGGAGAAGATGGCGGCTCCCATTGTGCGTCTGGCGTGGGGGAGGGGGCGATAGCGGGCGCGATCGCAGCGACTGTGCGGGCCTGGCACACAGCCGCGAAGTGGCCCTTTTTACTGCAGGCTTTACAAACTGCAGTGCGAGCCGGGCGGTGTTGGCGGGGGAGCTTCTGCTGACCGCAGAAGTAGCAGCGGGGACCCCCGGGGTGCGCGGATCGGCATGCGGCGCAGGCATATTGGGAAGGCAGTGCCCCGGCTGAGGCGGTCATCGGCGGGGTCCAGGAGGGGTAGGAAGGAGTAGAAGGGTGGGCAGCGCAGCGGGAGAGGTACGATTGTACGTTACGGGATGTGACCGTCATGGAAAGCGCCAAGGTTTTTGTCTCCGCCAGTTCGAGTGTGGCCCCTTCCAGTAATCGTTCTCAGATGCGGTCCGACGCAATCCCCGTCACGAAGGCATCGTGCATGAGGAGATTCGCGTGTTCGGCGGCCGTGACGGCCTGACAGTCACAGTCCCGGACGAGTGGAATTAGGGCCCGCCAGAAGTCTTCGATGGACTCACCAGGTAGTTGCGAGCGGGTGGTGAGTACATGCCGGCGAAGAGTGTGTTTGCCTTCTGCGCTTGGTGTTCCTTAAGGAGTTCCATTGCTTTTGTGTAATTCGTGGCATCTTGGATCAACGGGAACACGCTGGAGCTCAGTCTGGAGTACAGGACGTTTATCTTCTGAGCCTCCGTTGGCTCGAGGTCCGCAGCCTTGACGTAGGCCTCAAAACATGCTAGCCAGTGAGTAAAGTCTTTCCTGGCGTCGGGCGAGTGAGGATCCAGCTGCAGGCGATCGGGCTTAATTCTGATACCCATTCTGTGGAAAATCTGACTGTAATAAATTGATGCACGATTAATCGCACAAAGACTAAAGTTGGGTACAACTGTGGCTTTATTACAGTCAGATGCGTGGCCTCCTGCTGCAGCTGGCGAAATGGCAGGGCACTGGAGGTCATGCATATTTCTACAGTTCTCCGTGGGCGGAACCAGCCAGCAGGAGCTACCGGCGAACCTGTAGTGCAGGTCCTACCTTACATCTCCAATTACAGTGGTTCACCACAAGGGTGTGAGACGCAATTGTAAGGGGGCACAGGTTCAAGGTGAGAGGGGAAAGTTTAAGCGTGATGTGCGGGGAAATTGTTTCAAGCAGATGGTAGTGGGTGCCTGGAACGCATTACCAGTGGAAGTGGTGGAGGCAGGCATGATAGCAACATTTAAAATGTATCTTGATGGACACATGAACGAGGGGGAATGGAGCGATACAGATCACTTGGGCAATAAGTAGTAAATCTAAATAAAAAATCTGGATTGGTGCAGGTTTGGTGGGCTGAAGGGCCTGTTCCTGTCCTGTAATGTTCTTTGTTCTTTGTTTGTTCTTAGATCATTGGTCCCATTATTCACTAAGGTTCTAGATCTGCTCTTAGTCCTGGCCTCTTCATCAGTTTGCATTTGCAACAGTTTGTTGGACATTGCTGGGGGGCACGGTAGCACAGTGGTTAGCACAGTTGCTTCACAGCTCCAGGGTCCCAGGTTCGATTCCTCGCTGGGTCACTGTCTGTGCGGAGTTTGCACTTTCTTCCCGTGACTGCGTGGGTTTCCTCCGGGTGTTCCGGTTTCCTCCCACAGTCCAAAGATGTGCAGGTTAGGTGGATTGGCCATGCAAACTTGTCCTTAGTGTCCAAAAAGGTTAGGTGGAGTTGCTGGGATAGGGTGGAGGTGTGGGCTTGGGTAGGGTGCTCTTTCCAAGGGCCAGTGCAGACTCGATCGGATAAATTTTAGTTAGGCCATATTTGGAATATTGCGTGCAGTTCTGATTGCCACACTACCAGAAGGATTTGGACGCTTTGGAGAGAGTGCAAAGAAAGTTTACCAGGATATTGCCTGGTCTGGAGGGTGTTAGCTATGAGGAAAGGTTGAATAAACTCAGATTGTTTTCGTTGGTCAGTTTCCTTGGTCAGTGAACATAACTCCTGATCATTAGGGATATAGGATCCATTTATCGGATCCATTTATAGGAGAGACGTGTGATGATTTAACCAGGAGTTACAGTGAGTAATCAAATGAGACAAAAGTCAAAGAACAAAAATGAGCCCATCTGATTGTTGCACTACTTGGTGTAAGGTTAAATGACACAGGCCACAGTGAGTTCACCTCTGGTCCCTGGTCTCTGTTGAGTTCGGCGAACGGTAGCAACTGGTCCTATTATTTTCCTACTTGCAATGGATAAGGTTTCCTGATCCAGATCACAGCGCTATGACCTCTGCTGACGGGTGCACGTGAGTGAATGGTAGACATGGGCTGTGATTCTTTCTCGCACATTGCGTTGGCTCATAGGTGGTTGAATTTTTGAATGAGCTGTCAGAGAACTATATTTCAGAATGATTCAGGATGCCAAAAAAGGAGGGAAAGAAAGAACAGAACTGGGGTTCGACAAAAGATATTGCCATCATTTTGGTTCGTGATGACACCAAGAGCGTGGGTTCAATTCCCGTACCGGCTGAGGTGATTCATGATGACCTCGACTTCTCAACCTGGCCACTCACCTGAGCAGTGGTGACCCTCAGGTTCAATCACCACCAATCAACTCTCTCTCTCAAAAAGGCTGAGGGCAGCCTATAGTCCAGTAGGATGTTGGTGAATTTCATTTCATTCACTCAATGTTAGAATCACATAATCAAAAGAACAAGAGGAGACCATTGGTCCATTATGTCTGACCCAATTCTTTGAAAGAACTATTCAACTAGTCCCCTTCCCATAACGTGCAAAATTTACCCCTTCCAGAGAAATCATTTGTGCCTTTCAGTGTCTGAATGACAAGCTTTTAACTAAGGTCTATTATTTTGTGAATATAATCTTTTATCATAATGTAGCTTTTGTCAAATGTTACAAACTGATTAATTACATTACACCAGCACAATTCCGAGATGTTTGCTAATCTGTTCATAACTTTGTGCTGATCTAAAATACTGTAGAATGGGTTTGGGAAATCTCAAACTGCTCCCAGCGGGTATAGATATGCAACATAAAATAATAATAATCTTTATTATTATCACAAGTAGGCTTACATTAACACTGCAATGAAGTTACTGTGAAAATCCCCTAGTCGCCACACTCCGGCGCCTGTTCGGGTACACTGAGGGAGAATTCAGAATGTCCAATTCACCCAACAGCATATCTTTCGGGACTTGCGGGAGGAAATCAGAGCACACGGAGGAAATCCACGCAGACACGGGGGGAACGTGCAGACTCCGCGCAGACAGTGACCCAGGTCTGCACTCCTGAACAGGCGCCGTAGTGCGATGACTAGGCGCTTTTCACAGTAACTTCATTGCAGTGATAATGTAAGCCTACTTGTGCCAATAAAGATTATTATTATTAAGATTATTATTATTTGGGGGGGGTAAGGTGGCCAGGGTTACGAGGGTATTCTTGCAGAGACGGTGACAGCCCAGAGGGGAGGGGTCTAGACCTCCCAAACATACTGTACTATTACTGGGCGGCAAATGTGGAGAAGGTGCAGGGCTGGGTTAAGGAGGGGGAGACCCAATAGGTGAAGATGCAGGAGGGTTTGTGAGGGGGTCAGGATTGCGGATGCTGGAAACGGCACCCTCCCAATGGCACCGGGTAGGTATTCAGTGAGTCCGGTGGTGGTGGCCATTTTGAAGATCGGAGGCAATTCAGGCAACATTTTAAGCTGTGGACCTGGTCAAGGGGGTGCTGATTTGGGGGATTTATGGGTTTGAGCCGGGGACGATGGATGTGAGGTTTCGGAGATGAGATGGGAGGGGGATTAAGGAAATGAAGGATCTGTTGCTTGGGGGACGATTCACGAGCTTGGAGGAGTTGGGAGAGAACTTCGGGTTGGTCCTGGGAGAAGGGTTTAGATTCGTGCAGGTTTGAGATTTTGCAAGGAAGGTCTTCCCGACTTTCCCGATAGCACCGGCTTCCTCATTGCTGGAGGCGGTATTGTCAGTGGGGGGGTTGGAGAAGGGGGTTGTGTCGGCGATCTACGGGAGGATCCTGGAGGAGGATAGGGTGCTCATGGAAGGGTTAAGGTGAAGTGGGAAGAAGTGCTGGGGGGTGCGATAGAAGGGGGACTGTGGTGTGAGGCGCTATGAAGGGTGAACGCCTCTACCTCATGCGCGAGGCTGATACAATTGTAGGTTGTGTATTGGGCACACCTCACAAAATCAAAGCTGACCCGGCTGTTTGAAGGGATTGGAGGATGTCTGTGAGTGATGGGGGAGAGATCCTGCAAATCATGTGCATATGTTTTGATCCTGCACAAAGTTGGAAAGGTAATAGCGGGAAATATTTAGCATTATCCTGGTCAGCTAGAAGCCATTTTCGGGGTGTTGGACCGGCCCAAGTTGCAGGTGGGTGTGGGAGCAGGCATGTTAGCCTTTTGCCTCGTTGATCGCTCAGAGGCAAGTCCTGTCGGGGTGGAGGTCTACTTCTCCGCTATGCCACAGCGTGGTGGGGGACCTGATGGAGTTTATGATCCTGGAGTAGGTGAAGTGTGAGCTGAGGGGGGTAAAGGAGGGCTTCTGCAATTCTTGAGGTGTGTTTATTGTGCACTTTCGGGAGTTGGTTGCCGTTAAATGCTAAGGCGGGGGGGGGGGGGGGGGGGGAGTGGCGGGTTTCGCTTTTGTTTCAAGAGTCTATGTTTTAGGTTTTATATTGCTGGGGCTGTTCTGTTTTTGTTTTCTTTCTTTGTATGGCGAGAATTATGAAAATTATGGCGAATAAAATAAAATATAAGGAGATTTAATCTGCTGATAGGCAGATTATACCTGATTTGGACAGTAATACTGCTGAAAGTAGAACGAAGAATAAGATTTGACTCAAGTGCTATATTTTCAATGAGAGGTATCGTGTTGTCATTCAATTTGCAACACTCAAAATGTAAAAATGGCTACTCCAACTTATAGTGGTGGGCTCATGCCGACCTCATTTCCATTCTGAATAGATGGAATCTACCGGTCAAAACGACTTCATCATGCGGCTGCAATAGGAAATACAAAGGTAATTTTTTATAAAGGATAATAATGGTAATTATAAGCAGCAATATATTGTTCCAATAGAAATGATCTTGTCTTTTTTTAAAATAAATATTCGAGTACTCCATTTTTTTTCCCCAATTAAGGGGCAATTTAGTGTGGCCAATCCAGCTACCCTGTATATCTTTAGGTTGTGGGGTGAGACCCACGCAGACATGGAGAGAATGTGCAGACTCCACATGGACAGTGACCCAGGGCCGGGATCGAACCCGGATCCTTGACACCATGAGGCATCAGTGCTAACCACTGAGCCACCGTGTTAATCACATTCTTGCCAAGCAGTATTTATAGATTTTGGAAAATAAAACAGCACTTATTACAGTTCATTCTTTGTCTGTTTATAATTAGGTATATTTAATAGTTCACACTAGTATCTTTTTTTATTTATTCATCCTTGGGATGTGTGCATTTCAGGCAAGGTCAGTAATTATTGCCCATCCCTACTTGCACTTGCAAAGTAAGAAGTCTTACAACACCAGGTTAAAGTCCAACAGGTTTGTTTTGAATCGCTATCTTTCGGAGCACAGCTCCTTCCTCAGGTGAATGAAGAGGTGGGTTCCAGAAACATATATATATAGACAAAGTCAATGGTGCAAGACTATACTTTGAATGCGAGTCTTGCAGGTAATTAAGTCTTTACAGGTCCAGACGGAGCAACTGGAGAGAGGGATAATCACAGGTTAAAGAGGTGTGAATTGTCTCAAGCCAGGACAGTTGGTTGGATTTTGCAAGCCCAGGTCAGATGGTTGGGGGTGAATGTAATGCACCATGAATCAAGGTTCCGGTTGAGGCCGAACGCATGTGTGCGGAACTTGGCTATAAGTTTCTGCTCGGTGATTCTGCATTGTTGCGCATCCTGAAGGCCGCCTTGGAGAACGCTTACCTGAAGATCAGAGGCTGAATGCCCTTGACTGCTGAAGTGTTCCCCGACTGGAAGGGAACATTCCTAACTGCCAATTGTCACATGACATCTGTTCATCCGTTGTTGCAGCGTCTGCATGGTCTCGCCAATGTACCACGCTTCAGGACATCCATTTCTGCAGCGTATGAGGTAGACAATGTTGGCCGAGTCGCACGAGTATGTACCACGTACCTGGTGGGTGGTGTTCTCACGTGTAATGGTGGTACCCATGTCGCTGATCTGGCACGTCTTGCAGAGATTGCCATGGCAGGGTTGTGTGGTGTCGTGGTCGCTGTTCTGAAGGCTGGGTAGTTTGCTGCAAACAATGGTCTGTTTGAGGCTGCGCGGTTGTTTGAAGGCAAGTAGTGGGGGTGTGGAGTTGACCTTGGCAAGATGTTCGTCTTCATCGATAACGTGTTGAAGGCCGCAAAGAAGATGTCATAGTTTCTCCGCTCCGGGGAAGTACTGGACAACAAAGGGTACTCTGTTTGTTGTGTCCCGTGTTTGTCTTCTGAGGAGGTCAGTGCGTTTTTTTGCTGTGGTGCATTGGAACTGTCGATTGATGAGTCGAGCGCTGTATCCCGTTTGTACGAGGGTATCATTCAGTATCTCTAGATATCTGTTAGGCTCCTCCTCATCTGAGCAGATCCTGTGTATAAGGAGGGCTTGTCCATTGGGGATGGCTTCTTTAATGTGTTTAGGATGGAAGCTGGAGAAGCTTGCAGTAAAGCGAAGTGGTGTGGGTACACCCAGAACTGTTAGACAGAAAGTTCCAGAATTTATACCCAATGACAATGAAGGAATGGTGATATAGTCCACGTCAGGATGGTGAGTGATGTGTAGGGGAACTTGCCAGATGTTGGTATTCCCATTTGTCTGCTGCCCTACTAGCTGGTTGTGGTCAGAAGATTGGAAGATGAGCCTTGGTGAGTTGCTGCAGTGCATCCTGTCGATGTACAGATTGCTGGCTTTGAAAGCAGACCAAGACAGGCCATCAGCACGGTTCAATTCCCGTAACAGCCTCTCCGAACAGGCGCCGGAATGTGGCGACTAGGGGCTTTTCACAGTAACTTCATTTGAAGTCTACTTGTGACAATAAGCGATTTTCATTTCATTTAATTTCATTTTCATTTCATGATACACAGTGCTGCCACTGTGCATTCGTGGTGGAGCGGGTGAATGTTTAAGGTGGTGGATGAGGAGACGACCAAGAATTGTCTTAAGTGCTTTCAACCTCTCAAGTGTTTTTGGAACTGCACTCATTCAGACAAAAACTTGTGACTTGTAGGTGGTGGACAGGCTTTGGGGAGCCAGTAGGTGAGTTACTCACCACAGAAGTCCTAGCCTCTGACCTGTTCATGTAACCTCAGTATTTACATGGCTAGTCCAATTCAGTTCCTGGTCAATGGTAACCCCCAGGAACTTGGCAGTGGGGGATTTGGCGATGGTAATGCCATCGAATATCAAGGGAGATGGTTAGATTCTCTCTTGTTGAAGATGGTTATTGACTGGGACATGCGTGGCACGAATGTTATTTACCACTTGTCAGCCCAAGCCTGAAGGTCTTGTTGCATATGGTGACGGGCTGCTTCGATTTATGAGGAGGTGTTGAACATTGTGCAATTATCAGTGAGCAACCCCCTTCTGACTTTATGATGGAGGGAAGGTCATTGATGAAAGAATTAAAGATGGCTGGACCTCAGACACCACCCTGAGAAACTACTGCAGAAATGTCCTAGGGCTGAGCTGATTTGCCTCCAAAGACTGGAGCCATCTTCTTTTGTGCTTGGTCAGACTCCAAGCAATGAACACTAATTTAGTAAAAGTTCCTCATGCCACAATCAGTCAAATGCTGCCTTGGTGTCAACCATACCTCTTGAATTCAGCCATTTTGTCCATGCTTGGAAGGCTTCCAGAAGGACTGGAGCTGAGAGGCCCTGATAGAATCTAAACTGGGCACCGGTAGATAGGTTGTTGCTGAGTAAGTATCACTTGTAAGTCTCGATCACAAGTTCCAACACTAAGCTGATGATTAACGGTAGTCTGATTGGACAGCAATTGGCCAGATTGTATTTGTCTTACCTTTTGTGGGTTGGATTTAGCTGCACATTTTTCCACATTGTAGCTGCACTAAGCTGTACAACTTGGCTTAGGCACAGCAAGCTCTGGAGCACAAGTTGGGATGTTATCAGGGACCATAGCATTTGTTGTATTCAGTGCCTTCAGCTACTTCTTGATATCATGTGGAGGAGTGATTTGATTGGTTTGAATTGGCATCTATGAGCATGGGGACATTAGGTGGAGACCGAGATAGATCATCCATTCAGTACTTGGATTCGATTGGATTGGATTTGTTTATTGTCATGTGTACTGAGGTACAGTGAAAAGTATTTTTCTGAGAGCCGCTCAAAAAGATCATATAGTACATGAAAAGAAAATAATACATGAAAAGAAAAGAAAAGAAAAAGAAAATACATAAAAGGGCAACAGAAGGTCCACAATGTAATACATAGACACCGGCATCGAGTGAAGCATACAGGTGTGTACTAAGCAGTTCAGTCCATAAGAGAATCGTTTAGGAGTCTGGTAACCACGGGGAAGAAACTGTTTTTGAATCTGTTTGTGCGTGTTCTCAGACTTTTATATCTCCTGCCCGATGGAAGAAGTTGGAAGAATGAGTAAATCGGGTGGGAGGGATCTTTGATTATGCTGCCCGCTTTCCCCAGGCAGCAGGAGGTGTAGATGGAGTCAATGGATGGGAGGCAGGTTCGCTTGATGCACTGGGCTGTGTTCACCACTCTCTGAAGTTTCTTGCGCAATTGCCATACTAGGTTGTGATGCAGCCAGATAGGATGTTTTCTATGGTGCATTTGTAAAGGTTGGTAAGAGTCAGTGTGAATACGCCGAATTTCCTTTGTTTCCTGAGGAGGTATATAGGTGCTGTTGTGCTTTCTTGGTGGTAGCGTCAACTTGGGTGGACCAGGACAGATGTTCAGGCTTCTAGCTAAAGATGGTTGGAAATGCTTCAGCTTTTGCTTTTGCAGTGGCATGCTGAACTCCCCATCATCGAAGATGGGAATGTTTTTTGGAGCCTCCTCATTTGGTTAGATGAATGGTCATGAACAATTAAACATGACTTCCGGTGACGGCGGGAGGGAGACAGCCGCACACTGGAAGGCTCCCGCTCGGGAATAGAAATTTCGGGGTTTTAACGCCCAGTCCCGGGGGCAACGGAGGCTGAAAAAGCTGTAAGAAAGCACAGGGAGGAGAAATGTCCAAGTTTGGGAAAAAAACGACCGTGGAAAAGGGGATTAATGAAAGTCTGCCGGTGAGTGGAAAAGTCAGCGCAGGAACTGTAAGGAAAGCGGAGGCTGGGGCACCAAGGGAGGCCGCATTGCTCACAGCAGAAGAAATGACCAAGGTGATGGCTGTGGAACTTGAAAAACAGTTCACAAAGCACATGGAAGCGATGAAGAAGGAGATGGGCGTGGTATTGAAAGTGCTAGTGGAGGAGATAATTGCGCCGGTGAGGGCGACGGTATCAAGCGCAACGGCGGAGGTGCGGGAGCAAGCTGAGACACTGAAGTAAGTGGAAGAGGCATTATCGCAGTACAGTGATCAACTTCCCCCCAACCTCAGTTCTTGGTTGGTGGGGAAGGAGTAGCGGAAGGTGTTAGAGACCAACAAGGGTCTGCGAGCCAAAATGGAAGACCTGGAAAACAGATCCAGGTGGCAGAATCTGAGGATTGTGGGTCTGCCCGAAGGGGTGGAAGGCCCGAGGCCGATGGAGTATTTTGCCACGATGTTGGCGAAGCTATTGGAGGAGGGGGATGATCCCTCTCGATATGGATCGGGCTCATCGGTCATGGAGGCCTATACCAAAGGCGAGTGAGCTGCCAAGAGTAGTAACTGTGTGTTTCCGTAGGTATAGCATGAAGGAGAAGGTCCTGTGCTGGGCAAAGCAGAAGCGGGGGGTGCTGTGGGCTGGAGCTGGTATACCAGGACTTTACGGTGGAGCTGGCGAGGAGGCGGGCTGCCAACAGCCGGGTGAAGAAGGCACTGTACATCAGCAAGGTGCAGTGTGGCATAGTATATTCAGCTAAGTTGAGGGTGACCTACAAATCCAAGGACTTTTATTTTGGGACAGCGGAAGCGGCGGAGGAGTTTACGAAGGCAGAAGGACTGTGGCAGAATTGAGAAATGGGACTGAGAGCGGGTCGTGTACCGATGTAGCCTCATGTAACTTTATTTTTTCACAGCGTGTTGGTGTATGTACTAAATGAGTCGACGCTGTATATTTGGACAAGGGAAGAGTTGGGACTTTCATTTGCAATGATGGTTCTTTGGGACTTGGGTGTGTATGCTGGGGTTGTGTGCTAAAGGGGATTTCTTGGTTTTCCTGGGACCGGGCAAGGGGGAAGGAGACCTGGCCGGGGCCTCCACGCTGGCCAGTTTAAGCCGGCCAGTGAACGGGAGTGAGGTGGGGGTAGGAGCTGTGGCCATTGGAGCCTGGTAGAACAGGTTTCGGTGAGTCTAGCCAGGGTGAAAAGATGGGCGAAGGAACCGAGGTTGGGGGGAGGAGTTTACAAGAGGAAGTGGAGGGGAGGAGTCTAGGGAGTGGGGGGGGGGGGGGGGTCTACAATTCATGGGTGTCGTTCATGGTGCTCTTTCGGCGATTGGATGATGTTGAATATTAGGGGGGTTTGAGGAGTGGACTATATATGTCAATGGTGACTATAGGCGATTCCTGGTTCCTTTTTCTTCTTTCCTTTTTTTTCCACCTTGGGAGGGTTTGTTTTATTTGATGCTTATATTGTCAGGTGGGCTGTTGTTTGGGGGGTGGTGGGAGGATGGGATCGTTGTTGTTAATAAGGGGATTGACATTGTATTCGTTACCGTTTACTGTTTGTTGGTGGGGTGTAAATTCTGAAGAAAATGTGAAAATGGAGAATAAAAATATTTTTTAATAAAAAAATGAACAATTAAACATTACTGGGTGTGACAGAGCTGCAGAGGGGGCTGGTTTAGCACAGTGGGCTAAACAGCTGGCTTGTAATGCAGAAGAAGGCAACAGCGCGGGTTCGATTCCTGTACCGGCCTCCCCGAACAGGAACCAGAATGTGGCGACTAGGGGCTTTTCACAGTAACTTCATTGAAGCCTACTTGTGACAATAATCGATTATTATTATTATTATTATTATTAATAGCGGGTAACTTCCTCAGAGTAGCAATCAGTGGCCATTTGCCACTCTGAAACGACTTACCTGCACTTGAAAGGAAAGCTGATGCGAAGCACATCCCAAGCTCCAGCAACAAAGTGCAAAAGGAGCAGTGCAAAGGAGGACACGCCCACTTTTTACTGCACTAGCTGCTGTAAAGCAGGTGAGTTTAAAAGGCCCATTGAAAGGGAGAAGATGATTTTCTAAGGTAAGTGAATGGATCTAGTCATCGCGGGGGTGGGGTGTCATCCAGTTCGGGAAGTCTTGTTCGGGTCAAGAGGGAGAGGGATGGAGTCTCCCAGGGGATGGAGAGATGGAAGGATCTGGACATTGGGAGGCGGGGCGTGAAGGGATTCGGACATGATTCAGGTTGGAGCTTTCAGTTGAATTGGGGTGGTGTCTTTTGCGTTGGGGGGTCTTGGGTTGGGCGAGGGGGGTGTTAGGGGTGTACTGGGCGGGGCTCGGTCTGAGAGTTTGAAATAGTTACTCTGAAGTTAGAAGTGCTCTTTCCATCTAACTCTTTCAGAGTAACTACTTTTGTAAAACTGGCAGAACCATCCAAAGTTAATCATTGAAATTGCTTTGTTGGTTATTTCCCAGTCCAGCGCAATTGTCCCGAGGACGTTAGCAGCTCTGGCCCATTGCCGAGTAAATCCTTACGTAAGAACTTCCAAAAGGGATTTCCCAGTGTGGCATTGGGGTGCACCCCAGAATGCGACATTGGGATCTAGGAGGTTATGGCCCAGTAAGATCTGATCCACTGGTTGTGGGATTGCTTAGCTTTGTCTATCGCACTGCACCACATTGCACAAATGGAACTTGACCAGCTTGGTGGACCAGAAGAGGTGGGATGTTCTCCACATTCCTTGGCAAGGAGACTGCAGACCATAAAAATTAACATTCTCCAGAGGTTTTTGTTTGTGTTTCAGTCCCTCCTGATATTCCTCCCCAAAGCGTTTTTTCCTGAGGGTGAATAGGTTAATCTTGGCTTACCTGTGGGCAGGTCAGACGCCCAGGATCTGGAGAGCCTGCCTGCAGAGGGGATGGCAGGTGGGGGGGCTGTCGTTACCAAATTTACTGCATTATTACTGGGCGGTGAACGTGAAAACGGTGGGGGGGGTTGAGTGGGTGCAAATGGAGGAGGCCTCCTGCGAGGGTGCGTGTTTAAAGGCGGTGGTTACAGCCTCTCTCCCGTTCTCCCCAGCAAGGTATACAGCAAATCCGGGTGGCATCCCTTAAAATTTGGAACCAGCCAAGGTGGCACTTTGGGTTGGGGGCATGTCGGTACAGTCACCAATTTGTGGAAATCATAGGTTTGAGCTGGAGGGGATAGACGCAACTTACAGGAGTTGAAGTAAGGAGGGGTTTTAGAGGGTTTGGGATTTGTTTGTGGAGGGGCAATTTCACAAGGATGGCGGAATTGAAGGAGAAGTATCAGCTCCCAAGCGGGAGTAAATTCCGTCACATGCAGAGCGGAACTTTGTACAAAAAATGTTTCCTTCGTTCCCTTAGCTGCCGATCCATCCACTGTTAGATAGACTGTCATCAAGCAATGATCTGGGGAAGCGGAGGTTCTCGGGCATATATGGGTGGCCGCTGGAGACGGGGAAGGCGTCATTAGAAGAGATAAAAGGGAGGAGGAGCTTGGAGAGGCAATCGGGGACGGGACTGGAGAGAAATATTGTATCGGGTGAACTCAACCACCTCCTGTGATCGGATGAGCCTGATATAATCTAAACTGGTTCACAGGGCTCATATGACTCATGCACGTATGAGGCAGGTTCTTCCTGGAGGTGGAGTATAGGTGTGAGAGATTGCAATGGGACCGGCGAATCACATACACATGTTTTGGTTCTGCCCAAAATTGGTTGAGTTTTGGATGTCGTTATTTGAGACATTGCCGAAGATCATAGGGGCGAGGGTGAAGCTGTGGCCTTTGGTGGCAATCTTTGGTATGTCGGAGCAGCCAGAGCTGCTGGAGTCGAAGGGGGCGATGTTGTGGGCTTCGCCTCAATGATTACCCGGCGACGAATCTGATGTGCCATCAATTAACACGAGACGAGTAGTGAATGAAACTGTGGCTTTAATATGCTAAACAGAAAGCCTCCTGGCCACTGATCCCGAACTGGGGCAGGGCCGGAGGTCATCCACCTTTATACTGAGCCCTAGGGGAGGCGGAGCCATCAGGCAGTGGTTTATCACAATACATGTAGTACAGTAACAGTTTACCACAATACATATAATACACTAACAGTGGTTTACCACATTCACCCCCTGTTAAAAAAAGAGTCCAGCGGGGGTGAAGTGGACTTAAAGGTTGAGTCTGTCGGGGGCTTTGACCTTCCGCCGTGATCGCCTCAGTCCCGGCTGTGGTGTGGGCACTGGTGTCGAGACCTGCACGTCCGGGAGTGTGTTGTCTTCTTCTTCGCCCGGTAGTTGAGTCGGTGGATGGGGGGTGGAGTAGGGGCGGGGGTGGTGGTGATGGTTGCCGGTGGACCTGCGAGTGCCAAATCTTGAAGTAGCCGGGCAGTGGTGGAGGGAGACGGTGTAGGGTCGGGGGTGGTGGTGATGGTCGCTGGGGAACCTGCTGGTGCCAAATCCCGGAGGGAGACTGTGTCCTGCTGCCCGTCATGATGTGCCACGTAGGCATATTGTGGGTTGGCATGGAGGAGCAGGACCTTCTCGATGAGGGGATCCAATTCATGACCCCTCGCATGCTTCCGGAGGAGGACAGGCCCTGGGACTGTCAACCAGGACGGGAGCGAGACCCCTGAGGTGGACTTCCTAGGGAAGGCAAACAAACGTTCGTGAGGGGTCTCATTGGTGGCAGTGCACAGGAGCGACCTGGTGGAGTGGAGCGCATTGGGAAGGACCTCCTGCCAGCGGGAGACTGGGAGACTTCTAGATCGTAGGGCCAGAAGGACGGCCTTCGAGACCGTCGCATTCTCCCTCTCCACCTGTCCATTTCCCCGGGGGTTGTAGCTGGTCGTCCTGCTTGAGGCGATGCCCTTGCTAAGCAGGAACTGACGCAACTTGTCGTTCATGAAGGAGGAACCCCGATCGTTAAGTAATGGATTAAGAGATATTCCAATTAGTTGTCTCATTTATGTTAAGTATCCATTAATTGACACTGATATGTAAAGGGGCTTCAGGTGGCCTCTGTCAGGTGATGTATAGTTAGAGTTTTGGACAAAGGCTGTTGGAATTAAATAAATGTGTGTTTGTGAAAAAGAACAGAACTTTAGACTCTTCATATCACAGCAACTAGAACGTCTAACAATTGGTAGCAGAGGATGGTTGCTGTGTAAATGTGAAGGGTTGAAAGATACAACTTTTCCAGATCAAACCAAGGAGTGAGTGAGAAAAGAAAAACAAAAAGGGTTATATGGTTGAACCGAGGATAAAGATGGCTGGATATGACTATCCTCCCTTATTTTCTGAAAGGGAATCGTACGACCAATGGAGAAGTGCAGTAGTTATGTGGACTAAGGTAACTGCTTTGGGAAAGAGAAAACAAGGTATGGCATTGGCTCTTTCTCTACCTTATGACAGTAAAATCCGAAACAAAGTGCTTTCTGAGCTGGAATTGGAAGAGTTAGACTCAGAAGAAGGTCTGGAGACCTTATTACATTATATGGATAAGATTTATAAGAAAGATGACTTGTTAAGTGCGTATGAAGCATGGTCGGATTTTGATAAGTTCCGGAAAATGGAGGATATCTCCATGGAAGACTATATAATGGAATTTGGCAGACTATATAGAACGGATTAGAACAGGGAAGGATGAGGGGCGACTTGATAGAGGTTTATAAGATGATCAGGGGAATAGATAGAGTAGACAGTCAGAGACTTTTCCCCTGGGTGGGACAAACCATTACAAGGGGACATAAATTTAAGGTGAAAGGTGGAAGATATAGGAGGGATATCAGAGGTAGGTTCTTTTCCCAGAGAGTAGTGGGGGCATGGAATGCACTGCCTGTGGAAGTAGTTGAGTCGGAAACATTAGGGACCTTCAAGCAGCTATTGGTTAGGTACATGGATTACGGTAAAATTATATAGTGTAGATTTATTTGTTCTTAAGGGCAGCACGGTATCATTGTGGATAGCACAATTGCTTCACAACTCCAGGGTCCCAGGTTCGATTCTGGCTTGGATCACTGTCTGTGCGGAGTCTGCACATCCTCCCCGTGTGTGCGTGGGTTTCCTCCGACTTCTCCGTTTTCCTCCCACAGTCCAAAGATGTGCAGGTTAGGTGGATTGGCCATGATAAATTGCCCTTAGTGTCCAAAAATGCCCTTGGTGTTGGGTGGAGGTGTTGAGTTTGGGTAGGGTGCTCTTTCCAAGAGCCGGTGCAGACTCAAAGGGCCGAATGGCCTCCTTCTGCACTGTAAATTCAATGATAATCTATGATTAATTTAGGACAAAGATTCGGCACAAAATCGTGGGCCGAAGGGCCTGTTCTGTGCTGTATTTTCTATGTTCTATGTTCTATATAAAAGGCTGCAGAAACACAACCTGGAATTTCCACAGTCTGTGTTGGCCTTTAAATTACTTGAGTGTGCTAGAGTGAGCAACATGGATAGGCTCCTAGTTTTGACAGGAGTTCAGTTTACTGATAAGGATACCTTGTTCGAACAGATGACAAAAGCTTTACAAAAGTTTCTGGGGAAACATTCGATTCTGATGGCTCTGATGACCCAAATAGGTCAGCCTGCAATAAGGCAGAATATGGAAGATACACTACTAACAGGATGGCAAAATCGTATGGCTACGAACAGGGCTCAAGACTATAGAAGAAGACCGAGACAAGGAAATTATGAAGACAGAAACCCAGTTAGAACCTACAATAGGAAGATGAACCCCAGAAATGCACGGGGCATGATAAATTGATGTTTTCGATGTGACTCTCAATACCATTATGCTTTCAACTGTCCAACTCGTTATGATAGAGTGTTTGAAGCGACACATGCCACGGAAGAGTCAGAAGAGGAAAAAGATAGTGACCAGAAAGAAGGCATTGTCCTATTGACAAGCAGTTTTACACCAGTAATGAGGGTGTTGGTTGCAGAATCCTTCAACTGTGCTGTATTGGACAGTGGCTGCACATCTACTGTGTGTGGAATTGACTGGTTAAAATGTTACCTGGACTCTTTGAATGCTGAAAATCGTAACAAGGTTAAGGAATCTGAAAGTTCCACAAGTTTCAGGTTTGGGGATGATAATCTCTGAAGTCACTGAAAAGAGTGGTGATCCCTTGCAATATTGCGGGAGTGAATCATTTCATTAGCACGGATGTTGTATCAAGTGAGATACCTTTGCTTCTGAGCAGACCGTCGATGAAGAAAGCACACATGAAACTGGATATGGAACATGATAAGGCAACAGTTTTTGGAAAGACGGTGGACTTACAATTTACACAGTCGGGACACTATTGTATTCCATTACTGACAAATAATATTTCAAGTAGAGTGGTTAAGGATGTGTTAATGGCAGTTGAAAATGGGACTTTAGCTGATAAAAAGCTTGTGGTATTAAAACTGCATAGGCAAATTACACATCCGTCTCCTCGGAGGCTGAGACATTTATTAAAGGATGCAGGGGTAAGGGATGACGACTGTACTAAACTGATAGAATAGGTTAGTGACCACTGAAGTTTGCAGGAAGTACAGAAGGACACCCTACCTTTGGCCAGGGATTTTAACAACATTGTGGCCATGGACCTTAAGATCTGGGATAATGCAAATAATATATTTATTTTGCATTTTGTAGATTTAGCAACCAGATTTAGTCAATCAACGATTATACGAAGTAAAGAAAAGAGAGTCATTCTGGATCAAATCATGGAAAAATGGATAGGGACAGGAATGGGTCCACCGGCAAAATTCCTTACGGACAACGGGGGAGAATTTGCTAATGATGAGTTTGTGTGAAAACATGAATATCAGAGTTATGAATACGGCTGCAGAAAGCCCATTTAGTAATGGTGTCTGTGAAAGAAATCATGCTGTCATCGATGACATGCTTCGGAAAATTTTGGCAGATCGACCAAATTGCAGGCTAAATTCAGCTTTAGCATGGGCAGTACATGCAAATAATTCATTGCAGATGGTTGGGGGCTATAGTCCTTATCAATTAGTGTTTGGTAGAAATCCTAAAATTCTGTCCATTTTGGATGACCAGCCTCCAGCTTGAGAGGGGACTACAATTAGCTCTGGTTTTGCTGAACATTTAAATGCATTACATAGCAGTAGAAAAGCTTTTTTGGAAGCAGAAGTCTCTGAAAGAATTCACAGAGCTTCAAGATATAACGTACGGCCATCAGATGCCGTTTTGCAGCAAGGAGGCATGGTATACTATAAGAGAGACAATTCTAATGAATGGAAAGACCCAGGGCAGATCATAGGCATAGATGGCAAAACAATTATTTTGCAACATGGTAATCAAACTGTTAGGGTACATTCATCAAGGATAATGGGTACAGATTACAAATTTTCAAATTTAGACAGAGCATACAGACATGACAAGGAACCAGAGTCATTTGGTATGCATGTGTTACAGAACTATGAGGACCAATTAACTGATATAGACAGGGTTTCTGTGGAGGAACACAACACTTCTGATGAATTAGAACAGGCAATTTTTCCGAAAGGGCAACTGCCAAAAGTTGGTACAAAAGTGACATACTTGCCTGAAGGGTCTAGTCAATGGAAGGATGCAACTGTTATTAGTAGAGCAGGGAAGGCCACTGGAAAGGAGTCAAGACAATGGATTGGGAAAACAAAGTTCAAAAATGGAGGGCACAGAAACACAGTGCCAGTTCAGATAGTACATCGGATTGTGAACAGGTCCGCAGGAAAAGGTCGAGAACTATTGAAAGGACATCCCACAGCAGAAGGGAAAGATCAAGCAGTATCAGTACAGAATGAGATACCAGGCGGGAGAGGGGACGTAGGTTATCAAGATCTCGGAACATGAATACTACGAATACTAATAGGAGTAGAAGCCCACATGCACGTGAGATTTTGGTGGCTTCAAATAAATTAGATGAAAAAGTTACCAAAGAAGCTAAACAGCAAGAATTGCATAGTTGGAGTGAATTTGGGGTATACACGGAAGTACCGGATAGGGGACAAAGAGCTCTATCCCACAGATGGATTTGCACGGAAAAGGTTCCCGGATGGAACTTATAAGGCAAACGCCAGGCTTGTGGCAAGGTGATTTGAAGAAAACTTAGAAGATCAGGATTTAAGGGTAGATTCACCTACAGCAGGAAAGGTTATTTTAAAGATCTTCTTGGCTCTATTAGCCACAAAGGCATGTGAATGCAAATCTATAGATATAAAAGCTACCTTTTTGCAGGGGCATCAGCTCCAGAGAGACATTTTTCTCCGTCCTCCTAAAGAAGCAGCTAACACAGAAGGGGTACTCTGGAATTTGAACAATGTGTATATGGATTAAATGATGCATCTAGAGTCTGGTATTTTTCGGTAAGGTCAGTTTTGTTAAAGTTAGGCTGTTGCCAGTTGAAAGCAGATCCTGCAATGTTTTACTGGCACTATAAAGGAAATCTTTCTGGCATTTTTATGATGCATGTCGATGATTTTTTTGTGGGGTGGGACTAGTGATTTTGAAGCTATTGTAATCTCAGGCTTGAGGAAAGAATTCAGGTTGGAAGTCAGACTTCCGGTGCATTTAAATATATTGGACTGGAAATTGGACAGACTAAGTTAGGGGCAACTTTACGACAGCAATCTTATTTGGAAAGCATCAGCCCAATAGCAATTAATCGTGGCCAAGTTACACAAAAAGATGCAATGGTTTCAAAGATAGAAAAAGAGCAACAGCGAAGTTTAATTGGGCAACTGAACTGGTTAGGTAGACAGACTAGACCGGACGTGAGTTTTGATGTTTTAGAGTTGAGTACAAAAATGAATGATCCCAAAGTGGAAGACATAATAAGAGCAAATAAAGCGTTGGCCAAACTAAAAATGGAGTAGTATGTTTTGAAATTCCCGGTTTTAGGTGACCTTCGGCACTTGAAACTCATAGTTTATAGTGATGCGTCCTACATAAATTTATGTGATGGGGTTTCAAGCACAGGAGGTTTTATAATTTTCCTTTTGAGGAACAATGGTAAATGTTGCCCGCTTGTGTGGGAAACAAAGAAAATAAGGAGAGTAGTAAAAAGCACTTTGGCTGCTGAGACGTTAAGCCTTGTAGAGGAAGTGGATATGACCTTTTATATAAGTATGATATTGACAAATTTTGCGATTAGGGAATTTGGGTAATATACCTATTGACCATCACATTGACAATAAATCCCTGTGGGAAAATGTGCACTCTACAAAAAGTGTCAATGAAAAGAGGTTACGGATAGACATCGCAAGTTTGAAGCAGATGTTGGACAGAGGGGAAATAACAAAAATTAAATGGGTCGACAGGAGCTATTGTAATCTCAGGCTTGAGGAAAGAATTCAGGTTGGAAGTCAGGCTTCCGGTGCATTTAAATATCAGACTGTTTTACGAAAAGAGGGGCGAGTTCACAGAAACTTTTGGATATTGTTAATGAAGGGCGTTTGTTTCTGTGACTGTATCCATTAATTGACACTGATATGTAAAGGGGCTTCAGATAGCCTCTGTCAGGTGATGTATAGTTAGAGTTTTGTGCAAAGGCTGTTGGAATGAAATAAAGGTGTGTTTGTGAAAAAGGAACAGAACTTTAGACTCTTCATATCACAGCAACTAAAACGTCTAACACCGATCGCTATGGATGTAGGTGGGGAAACCGAATAAGGTGAAGAGACTGTGCAGGGCCTTGATGACGGTGGCAGAGGTCATGTCAGGGCATGGGATGGCAAAGAGGAATCGTGAGTACTCGTCAACAACTTTGAGGAAGTACACGTTACGGTCAGTGGAGGGGAGGGGCCCGTTGAAGTCGATGCTGAGGCGCTCAAAGGGGCGGGAGGCCTTTACCTGGTGTGCTCTGTCGGGCCGATAGAAGTGCGGTTTGCACTTCGCGCAGAGCTGGCAGTCCCTGGTCATGGTCCTGACCTCCTCGATGGAATAAGGCAGGTTGCGAGCCTTGATAAAATGAAAAAAATGGGTGATCCCCGGGTGACAGAGGTCATTGTGGCGGGCCCGAAGTCGGTCTACTTGTGCGCTGGCACATGTACCGCGGGATAGGGCATCTGGGGGTTCATTGAGCTTCCCAGGTCAGTACAAGATATCGTAGTTGTAGGTGGAGAGTTCGATCCTCTACCTCAGAATCTTGTCGTTCTTGATTTTGCCCTGCTTGTGTAATATTAAACATGAAGGCAACCGACCGTTGGTCAGTGAGGAGAGTGAATCGCCTGCCGGCCAGGTAATGCCTCCAATGTCGCACAGCTTCTACAATGGCTTGGGCTTTCTTTTCGATGGAGGAGTGTCAAATTTCGGAGGCATGGAGGGTACGGAAGAAAGCCACGGGCCTGCTCGCCTGATTGAGGGTAGCGGCCAGGGCAAAGTCCGACGCATCGCTGTCCACCTGGAATGGAATGGACTCGTCCACAGCGTGCATCGCGGCTTTGGCAATGTCTGCCCTGATGCGGTTGAAGGCCAGGAAGCCTCAGCCATCAGGGGAAAAATGGTGGATTTAATGAGTGGACGGGCCTTGTCCGCATAATTGGGGACCCACTGGGCATAATAAGAGAAGAACCCCAGGCATCTCTTCAGTGCCTTGGGGCAATGGGGGAGGGGAAGTTCCAGGAGGGGTCGGGCCCTAGGACTCCGTTTTCCACAATGTAGCCAAGGATGGCAAGGCGGATTGTGCGGAAAACACATTTCTCCTTATTGTATGTGAGTTTAAGAAGCTTAGCGGTGTGGAGGAAATGCCGGAGGTTTGCGTCATGATCCTGCTCGTCCTTATCTAGGCACGGAAACAGCCATTCGGTCCATTTTTGGCTGGAAGACCGAGACCCCATTGGTGACGGCGAAGGGAACCCTGAGGAAGTGGTTGAGGCGGCCATCTGCCTCGAAGGCAGTGTATTCGCGGTCCTCCAGGCGGATAGGGAGCTGGTGGTACGCGGACTTCAAGTCAACTGTGGAGAAGACTCGATACTGTGCAATCTGATTGACCACGTCAGATATGTGGGGGAGGGGGTACGCATCGAGCTGCGTGTACCGGCTGATCGGCTGACTGTAGTCGATGACCATCTGGTGCTTCTCCCCAGTCTCGACGACCACCACTTGGGCTCTCCAGGGACTGGTACTAGCCTCAATGATCCCCTCTCATAGGAGTCGCTCGGCCTCCGACCTGACAAAGGCCCTGAGCCGGGCACTGTATCGTCTGCCCCTAGTGGCGACGGGCTTACAGTCCAGGGTGAAGTTAGCGAAGAGCGAGGGTGGGGCGACCTTAAGGGTCGCGAGGCTACAGACGGTGAGGGGGGCAGGGGTCCACTGAACTTTAAGGTAAGGCTTTGGAGGTGGCACTGAAAGTCGAGCCCCAGTAATAGGGCAGCGCTGAGATGGGGGAGGACATAGAGCTTAAAGTTAGTGTACTCTACTCCTTGTACCGAAAGGGTCGCGACACAGTACCCCCGGATTTCTACGGAATGTGATCCAGAAGCCAGGGAGATTTACTGCCTCGTGGGTAAAATTGGGAGGGAGCAGCGCCTTACCGTATCTGGGTGGATAAAGCTGTCTGTGCTCCCGGAGTCGAAGAGGCCGGGACCCCTGTTCACCCGGTCGTACGCTGGCCACCGCTACCTCCGACCGGCCCAACCACCACCTTCCGAAGCTCGCCTCCATCACACTCGTCCAGTCTCGATCTCATCATCTCACAAAATCCACAATGACCGTCCGGATCAACGGGCACGAGATGACCCGTTGATCCGGACGGTCATTGTGGATTTTGTGAGATGATGAGATCGAGACTGGACGAGTGTGATGGAGGCGAGCTTCGGAAGGTGGTGGTTGGGCCGGTCGGAGGTAGCGGTGGCCAGCGTACGACCGGGTGAACAGAGGTCCCGGGAGGCGGTGGAGTGGTTCCAAAATGGCAGCCCTCATGGGTCGCACGTGGCGGGTGGCATCGAAGGTGGCGTCAAAGATGTCGGCGTCCACGGGTCGCACATGGCGGGTGGCGCGGCAGATGTGGGCGGTCCCAACAGACAACAGGCAGCGTTTCTGGGCCTAAGAACTTTAGGGACAGGTCGGACCAGGCAGATTTTGGCGAAGTGGCCAATCCCCCCACCCCCATTGCAAATCGCGTTCCGTGCAGGACAGCGTTGTCTGGGGTGCTTACCCTGGCCACAAAAGTAGCAATTCGGGCTTCCTGTGTTGGCGGGCTGCTGTGCGGCACAGGCTTGCGCCGCACTCGAGTCGGGTGATGGCGGCACCCATGACGTCCACAAGGGTGCCACGTGGTCGGAGGTGTAGGCCTCCATGTTCTGGAAAGCCACTTCCAGTGAGTTTGAGAGCTGCACTGTCTCTGGGAGGCCGAGTGTACCCCCTTCTAGCAAGCGCTGGCGGATGTAATTAGATTTAATGCCCGCGACATAGGCGTCCCTGATCAGCAGCTCCGTGTGTTGGACAGCCGATACTTCCTGGCAAGCACAGTTCCGGCCGAGTACCCGCAAGGCACGCAGGAATTCGGCTTGTGATTCTCCGGGGCGTTGTCGCCTCATGGCAAGGAGGTGCCTGGCGTACACCTTGTTTACTGACTTTACATATTGTCCCTTCAGCAGCATTATCGCCTCCGTATACGAGGGAGCGTCTCTGATAAGAAGGAAAACTTGCGGGCTCACCCGTGCGTTGAGTATTTGAAGCTTTTGGAGGTCGGTGAAGTCTTCGGTGGAGGATTCGAGGTAAGCTTCAAAGCAGCTTAGCCAGTGCCCGAATGTCACAGTGGCGTCGGCTGCTTGTGTGTCCAGCTCCAGGCGATCAGGCTTGAGTGATGAATTCATCTTAAAAGTTTAGCTTATTAAATTGATGTGCCATCAATTAACACAAGACGAGCAGTGAATGAAACTGTGGCTTTAATAAGCTAACCAGAAAGCCTCCTAGCCATTGAACCCGAACTGGGGCAGGGCCGGAGGTCAGCCACCTTTATAAAGTTGGTCTCCATTTGATGATGGTGGAGTGAGGGCTGTGCTAGGTCATGATGTCACAGACTTTAGTTGAATACAATGCTTCTGCTGCTGATGGCCAACAGCACCTCAATACCCAGTTTTGAGCTTATAGATCTGCTCTATAACTATTTATTTTACCACGATGGAAGTATCATTCAACAAGGTGGGGAATGTCCTCAGTGTAAGGACAGGGCTTTTTCTCCATGGTGTAAGTGGACACATGGAGAAGAGACTATGCTGGAGTGAGACGTAGAGTGAGTGTGTAATTGGGAATTTGGTGCAGAGAGACAAAGAGATGTTCCTTTTTCTATGCTTCGTAATTGATGAACTTTCTTCCTTTGTTTCCAAGCTAGGAGACTGCAACTCTCTATCGCTTTATCTGTGTAAGTTATTAACTACTTCAAACAGAAAGTGGGACAGAAATGGCAAGGCAAGGTTGAGTCATGACTGCAGCATGTGGAATTCTGTGGAATGCACTGGAATCCTGGCCAACCACATCTGCATTAACTGTCTGCAGCTTTTTCTTATTCTTTCACAGAGCATGGGCAGTGCTAGCTAAACTAGCACTTTTGTTACCCATCCCTAATTGACCTTCAAAAGCCACCTTCTTGAGCCACTGAAGTCCATGTGGTGTAGGTGCACTCACAGTTCTGTTAGGGAGGGGGTTCCCATATTTTGACACAGTGACAGTGAAGAAACGGCGATATATATCCAAGTCTGGTAATGTGTGGTTGAAAACCCACTTGAGGCCAACGTGAAACTAATTTGCATCCCATTAATGGGAGGTAGATGAAGGCCTGACCTCCCCGTGCGGCAGATTCTCCTGGATGCCAGCGGGAAAAAACACCGGCGCCGAAACATGTTTGGAACAACATGACATGCAAATGTTGGGAATCATCTGAACAATGCCTGGGGCTGCCGGATTAGGATGGAGGTTACCCGCAACCCTGGAACAGCACAGCAGTGGGTCGGGGGAGCATCTTCTGGTGGATCTGCAAGATTCAGTGTCCTGGAGAAGGTCCATCTTCCAGCCTCAGAATGTTCCTGGAGATCCACCTTCATTTTCTGGAGGCCCATCCTTTTCTCTTCTATCATGGGTCAGTGACGTTGGGTGCTTTTTCAATATGACGCCGGTATAGGACCATGAACTACGTGCCATCCAGGCCTGCTCCACCACGGAATATGGCACAAAACACCCAGGTGCATAATTAATGAGGTCGGCATTGGAACATTTGGCTTATTTTCCCACCGGCCTCTGCAGCGGGAAACACTTTACGTTCTTACCCCCCACCACGGGACTTAGTCCCAAAGATGGAGAATTTCGCCCTGGGTCTTTAATCTAAAATTAGGAAACTAAGACGTTATGAGGGGCTAGTTGGCTGAGGTAGATTGGGGAACAACATTGAAACGTTTGACGCTAGACCGGCAATGCCTAGCACTTAAAGAATGAATACATAGTTTGCAACAAATTTACATTCCTTTAAGGTACAAATGCCAGTTGGAAAATTGATCAAACCATGGCTAACAAGGGAAGTTAAGGATTCTATCAGATCAAAGGATGAGGCATATAAACTTGCCAAAAAAGTGCAGTAACCCTGAAAATTGGGAGCATTTTAAAATTCAGAAAAATAGAAGTAAAATAAAACATTGGCAACGGCAAATGTGGGCCCATTGCAGGCAGATAATGGGGAATTTATAATGGGTAATAAAGAAATGGCCGAGAAACCAAACAAGCACTTTGGGCGGAATCTTCCCCTCCATCCTGTGGCAGATTTCATGATGGATGAGGCCGGAAAATATGGAGAGATGCCAAAAATTGGAGACATGCTGGCAGGAAAACAGTTTGAAATTTTCCCCTCACCATTTTCATGGCAGGCGGGTGGTTGACCCGAGGCCGAAATAGGCCTTGTTCATCGGAAAGCTTAGTGGCAAATGCTTTGTTGGTGCGCTCAGGGAAGTGGTAGTTGCTAAAGCAGCGTAGTGGCTGTATCAAAAGCCTTGATGAATTGCTGACCATCTTTCTGGAAAGGTTTTTGCAGACACTGAGATGCGTACATAGTTGGACAAAGCATCATGGTTGCAGCAAATGCTTTAGCACGAACAATGAAGGCAGCCTCCTCATTTGGAGAGACAATTATAGCTACCCCTTCAAGGCTGTTGAGGATGCCGAACTCTGCTTTTTGAAAACACTTCAGTAAAGAGTTTCACACATCTCCCTGACATAACACGAGGGTAGAATAAGTATCACAAGTCAGCTACCCATCACATGAATATGATATTCATAAAGGGAGGCGAACATTGAGTGGGGGCATGGATCACCCTCACAATAAGAGGACTCATGGATGCAAATGCACAATGCTTTCGAATTAATACACTGATGTGTTAAGCAGGTCGGTTCGCTGGGGACTGCACTTGATGCAGCGATGTGAGTAACAAACATCTAACTGTAGAAGATCCAACACGGGTTTATTGAATGATAGAACCTGGGCTGGTTTAGCACAGGGCTAAATAGCTGGCTTTTAAAGCAGACCAAGGCAGGTCAGCAGCACGGTTCAATTCCCATACCAGCCTCCCCAAACAGGCGCCGGAATGTGGTGACTAGGGGCTTTTCACAGTGACTTCATTTGAAGCCTACTTGTGACAATATGCGATTTTCATTTCATTTCATTTCAGAATTAACACACATATTTAACTGTGGGTCGACACTATACTGAACTGACTGGAGACTTGTACTAGCCTGACCAGACTTACTGCCTACCGCATGGCGTTTTCACTGTGCTAGCTCGTGGACTCTGACTGTCTCAGTGGCTGGGTCCCGAGAGAGCGGGAAACCTAGTGCCCTCTGGCTTTATAGTGGTGATGTCCTGTCTGGTGATTGACTGCACTGTGCTGTGTGCTTACTGGTCATCCTGTGTGTCAATCACTGCCTGTCTGTACTTCATTATATACATGCGTGTATATTATGACATCTCCCCTTTTTTTTCTTAAAATAAATACTAAGGTGTGGATGCTTATAAATATATATATATATGTACCTAACGAAAAACAGAAAGATGTCTAAACGAACGTATATACATAGGAAGGTTGCGATAGTGCAGATACATGGCAAACAAAACGATGTTTACAGAGGTCCAATTGGTGAAATCACAAAAATGTACAAAAGCTCAGTCTATAGATTTAGTCTTTGTGGTGGGCACCGAATTCTAGTTGATCGCTGCAGAGGTGGATTAGGAGCCGCCTGCGCTTGGAGAGGCGGGATCGCAGGCATCGCGGTGGACGCGTGGACCCGCAGGATTGCTGATACATCGATGGCTTCGTGGTAGGGTATGTCTGGAGGAGGCATCGTAGGCAGCGGGGCACGCCGGTCAGGTAGCGGGCGTGGAACTCTTCGCAGTGCCCGTCTGTTGCTCCGTAGCAGGGAGCCATCAGCCATGCGGACAAGGAATGATCTTGGGGCCACTTGTTTGATCACAACAGCTGTGGTTGACCAGCCGCTCTCAGGCAACTGGACACGAACATGATCAGTTGGGGCCAGCTCGGGCAGATCCGTGGCATGAGCATCGTACGTGGCTTTCTGTTGGGCCCCTGACTGCTGCATTTTCTGTAGGACTGTGAGGTGGTCAAGGTCTGGAACATGGATGGCTGGAACTGTGGTCCTCAGAGTGCGATTCATGAGCATCTGGGCTGGAGACAACTCAGTGGACAGTGGGGTTGCCCTGTATGCCAGCATCGCCAGGTTAAAATCGGAGCCTGAATCTGCAGCTTTGCACAGCAGCCGCTTTACGATGTGGACCCCTTTTTCGGCCTCCTGTTTGACTGTGGGTAGTGGGGACTGGAGGTAATGTGACAGAAGTTGTAGGACTGTGCGAAATCAGACCATTCCTGGCTGTAAAAGCAAGGACCGTTGTCGCTCATTACCGTGAGCGGTATCCCATGCCTGGCGAAGGTTTCTTTGCAGGCTTTGATTATCTCCTTCGACGTGAGGTCAGACAGTTTCACTACTTCTGGGTAACTGGAGAAATAGTCGACCAGGAGTATGTAGCCACGCCCCTTGGCGTCGAAAAGGTCGACACCTACTTTGGACCACGGAGTGGTCACGATCTCGTGCTGCTGCAACGTTTCTTTGGGTTGAGCTGGCTGAAGCGTTCTCCAAGGCGGCCTTCAGGGCGCGCAACAACGCAGAATCGCCGAGCAGAAACTTATAGCCAAGTTCCGCACACGTGAGTGCGGCCTCAACCGGGACCTAGGATTCATGTCGCATTACATTCACCCCCCACCATCTGGCCTGTGAAATCCTACCAACTGTCCTGGCTTGACACAATTCACACCTCTTTAACCTGGGGTTACCCCATCTCTGGATCTGTAAAGATTTAATCACCTGCTAATGGTCGCATTCCAAGCATTGTCTGGCATCTTTGAATCTGTCTATATATATGCTTCTGGAACATTATATATATATGCTTCATTCACCTGAGGAAGGAGCAGCGCTCCGAAAGCTAGTGACATCGAAACAAACCTGTTGGACTTTAACCTGGTGTTGTAAGACTTCGTACTGTGCTCACCCCAGTCCAACGCCGGCATCTCCACATCATGGGTGCCATTGTAGTCAAGCAGCTGGCAGGCCGGTGGAAGAATGCTTGGTTTGGCGCGGATGGTGTCGAGGTCGGATTTCGAGATGAGGTTCGCCAATGCGCCGGTGTCCAGTTTGAACCGCATGCGGGCCTTGTTCACTGTGAGGACAGCAGACCACTCGTCGTCGGGATCCACACTGAGGGTCAAGAGGCAGCGCATGTGTAGTTATGATGCCCACCCGGTATGGGGACTTGAGGCACTCAGCATCAGGGTCTGTTGGGCTGTCGGGATCGGAATCTGGCATGCCTTGTATTGAGCAGACACTTCTGCGCCGCAGCTGGGATCGCTGGCTGCTGAGCGGTGGAGCAGATCTGCAAAGGGCTGCGTAGTGGCCAAGCTTGCCACACTGTAGATAACAGCTTCCTTTTGACGGTCATTGACGCATTAAGTGGGCGGAGCCACAATACGGACATGTCATGACGCCGACGTCAGAGCGTTCCGTGCGCCATTGTGCATGCGCAGTGCGGTCAGTCGATGTATGCACCTGCGCAGTCGGGTTGTTGGGCTCGTTGTCCACTCGGTCGTGGCGCGCATGCGCAGGGACCCGGGAAAAGCGCATAAACGGCCACTCTCCTCGATGCTCAGGCCCTGCATTTGTGCAATGGCCTGCATCCGTTCCGCCTCGTGGGAGGCCAGCTTTGCAGTTTCTGCCGCCCTGATGTGGGAGTAACGATTCTTAGCATGCTCATGGACAACGCACGTCTCGATAGCGACAGAGAGGGTCAACTGTTTAACTTTCAGGAGCTGCTGCCGAAGGGAGTCGGAGTGGACCCCGAAAACGTTCTGATCCCGGATCATGGAATCAGCCGTCGCGCCATAGTTACATGACTGCGCTAGGATGTGGAGATGGGTGACAAAGGAGTGTAAAGGTTCATCCTTACCCTGAAGCCTCTGCTGGAAAACGTACCGTTCAAACCTCTCATTCACCTCAATGTCGCAGTGGCTGTCAAACTTCAGCAGGACTGTTTTGAATTTAGTTTTGTCTTCCCCGTCAGCGAACGTGAGGGAGTTGTAGATGTGGATGGCGTAGTTCCCCCGCGGTGGAGAGAAATAGCGCGATCTTCCCGGCATCCGATGCTGCTTCAAGGTCGGAGGCCTCGATGTACCAGAGGAACTTTTGCTTGAAGAGCTTCCAATTTGCGCCGAGGTTGCTGGAGATGCGGAGCTGCGGAGGAGGCTGGATGTTTTCCATGTCACCGGATGGCTGCTTGCTGGTCAATGCTGATTCACTCGAGGTAGGCCTGTCAATTTTCAGTAACACGCCATAGTGCCATGATGTGTTAGGCAGGTCGGTTCGGTGTGGACTGCACTTGATGCAGCAATGCGAGTAACAGACGTCTAACACTGTAGAAGATCCAACACTGTTTTTTTGAACGATAGAACTGACATACATATTTAACTGTGGGTCGACACTATACTGAACTGACTGGAGACCTTGTACTAGCCTGACCAGATTTACTGCATGGTGTTTGCACTTGCTAGCTCATGGACTCTGACTGTCTCAGTGGCTGGGTCCCGAGAGAGCGGGAAACCTAGTGCCCTCTGGCTTTATAGTGGTGGTGTCTTGTCTGGTGATTGGCTGCACTGTGCTGTGTGCTTACTGGTCATCCTGTGTGTCAATCACTGCCTGTCTGCACTTAATTATATACATGCGTGGATATTATGACATACACCATTCTCACGAACAGCAATTGTGTTTATAAAGGTGCAGGTTATTTACAATGATTGAACACCTGTAACCTCTGGTTCTATGGTTCTGACCCAGAAATGAAATCAAAGCTTCTTAAGTTTTCTAACTCGCCGGTTCATCTAGGCGTATCCCCAACATCTGCAGTAGAGGTAGAAGCAGGCTGCTGATTCCTACATCCTGTTGGCTTGGGTGATATGGGTTGGGAGCTGGAGGGCCCCCGCCTGCTCTGGGTGTGATGCTGTGGGACAGGTGCACCCTCCTCACCTGTACAACTGGAGGTGATGAGGTCGCAGGCAGAGAGGATTGTGCACGGCTAAACACTTCAGCAGTCACCTGGCTGGATGGCCCTGGGCCTCCTGTTTTTGGTCCTCCTTCCTGTGGGTGCCCTCGGGCTCCTGTCTGACTCCCTGAGGAGGAGCGGTACCTGGAGGGTGGTCAAG
Source organism: Scyliorhinus torazame (assembly GCF_047496885.1). Lineage (NCBI taxonomy): Eukaryota > Metazoa > Chordata > Chondrichthyes > Carcharhiniformes > Scyliorhinidae > Scyliorhinus > Scyliorhinus torazame. The sequence continues at coordinate 286,068,728 of NC_092709.1, forward strand.
ATGCCCTGCCCCCTCTCACCTAGCCACTGATGAATCCCACCAATGCCCCAGCAGGTCTACGTGCAAATCCAGCCGGATCTGCTGGGCCAAGGTCTCCAAGGTGACCACCACTCTTCCCATGGTGACCTCAAGGAGCTTGCATGTCGGAGCCATGACATCAAAAAGAACGCAGATGGACTCCTCCATCCTTCTCTTACTGTTTCTTGTACTCTACTGATTTTCCACCACCTCTGATTGCATCTCCAGCATGTGTGGCATGGTCATTCCTACAGGCTCATCATCAGACTCAGACTCAGTGGGGGCCTGTTCTCCAGCAATCCTCCGAGTGCCAGAGACCTGCGTTGTCACTGCCTCGAACTGTTGTGGAGGCGTGTCAGTGAGATCTTTCCCAGATTGTGACCCTGGGTCTACTCTACAACTAGGACCCATCGAGGTGTGTGTCTCTGAGCTTCTGGAGGATGCAGGTGAATGCATTGACGGGTCTTTCTCAATGAACAATAGAACATTACAGCGTAGTACAGGCCCTTCGGTACTTGATGTTGCGCCGACCTGTGAAACCAATCTAAAGCCCATCTACACTATTCCATTATCATCCATATGTTTATCCAATGACCATTTAAATGCCCTTAATGTTGGCGAGTCCACTACTGTTGCAGGTAGGCATTCCACGCCCCTACTACTCTCTGAGTAAAGAACCTACCTCTGACATCTGTCCTATATCTATCTCCCCTCAATTTAAAGTTATGTCCCCTCATGCTAGCCATCACCATCTGAGGAAAAAGGCTCTCACTGTCCACCCTATCTAATCCTCTTGATCATCATGTATGCCTCTATTAAGTCACGTCCTAACCTTCTTCTCTCTAACGAAAACAGCCTCAAGTCCCTCAGCCTTTCCTCATAAAATCGTCCCTCCATACCAGGCAACATCCTGGTAAATCTCCTCTGCACCTTTTCCAATGCTTCCACATCCTCCCTATAATGCGGCGACCAGAATTGCACGCAATACTCCAAATGCGGCCGCACCAGAGTTGTACAGCTGCAACATTACCTCATGGCTCCAAAACTCAATCCCTCTACCAATAAAAGCTAACACACCGTACGCTTCCTTAACAACCCTATCAACCTGGGTGGCAACTTTCAGGGATCTGTGTTCATGGACACCGAGATCTCTCTGCTCATCCACACTGCCAAGAATCTTACCATTAGCCCAGTCTTCCTGTTATTCTTTCCAAAATGAATCACCTCACATTTTTCTGCATTAAACTCCATTTGCCACTTCTCAGCCCAGCTCTGCAGCTTATCTATGTCCCTCTGTAACCTGGAACATCCTTCCACACTGTCCACAACTCCACCGACTTTAGTGTCACCTGCAAATTTACTCACCCATCCTTCTACGCCCTCCTCCAGGTCATTTATAAAAATGACAAACAGCAGTGGCCCCAAAACAGATCCTTGTGGTACACCATTAGTAACTGAACTCCAGGCTGCACATTTACAATCAACCACCACCCTCTGTCTTATTACAGCTAGCCAATTTCTGATCCAAACCGCTAAATCACCTTCAATCCCATGCCTCCGTATTTTCTGTAATAGCCTACCGTGGGGAACCTTATCAAACGTTTTACTGAAATCCATATACACCACATCAACTGCTTTACTCTCGTTCACCTGTTTGGTTACCTTCTCAAAGGACTCAATAAGGTTTGTGAGGCATGACCTACCCTTCACAAAACCGTGTTGACTATCCTTAATCAAACTATTCCTTTCCAGATGATTATAAATCCTATCTCTCATAATCCTTTTCAAGACTTTGCCCACAACAGAATTAAGGCTCACTGGTCTATAGTTACTGATGTTGTCTCTACTCCCCTTCTTGAACAAGGGGACAACATTTGCTATCCTCCAGTCTTCTGGCACTATTCCTGTAGACAATGACGACATAGAGATCAAAGCCAAAGACTCTGCAATCTCCCACCTAGCTTCCCAGAGAATCCTAGGATAAATACCATCCGGCCCAGGGGACTTATCTATTTTCGCACTTTCCAGAATTGCTAACACCTCCTCCTTATGAACCTCAATCCCATCTAGTCTAGTAGCCTGTATCTCAATATTCTCCTCGACAACATTGTCTTTTTCCTGTGTGAATACTGACAAAAAATATTCATTTAGCGCCTCTCCTATTTCCTCGGACTCCACGCACAACTTGCCACTACTGTCCTTGACTGGCCCTACTCTTACCCTAGTCATTCTTTTATTCCTGACATACCTATAGAAAGCTTTAGGGTTTTCATTGATCCTACCTGCCAAGGACTTCTCATGTCCCCTCCTGGCTCTTCTTAGCTCTCTCTTTATGTCCTTCCTGGCTAACTTGTAACTCTCAAGCGCCCTAACTGAACCTTCACGTCTCATCTTTACATAAACCTCCTTCTTCCTCTTGACAAGTGATTCAACTACTTGAGTAAACCACCGTTTCCTCGCTCGACCACTTCCTCCCTGCCTGACAGGTACATACTTATCAAGGACACGCAGTAGCTGTTCCTTGAACAAGCTCCACATTTTAATTGTGCCCATCCCCTGCAGTTTCCTTCCCCATCCTATGCATCCTAAGTCTTGCCTAATCGCATCATAATTGCCTTTCCCCCAGCTAAATCTCTTGCCCTGTGGTATATACCTATCCCTTTCCATCGCTAAAGTAAACGTAACCCAATTGTGGTCACTATCACCGAAGTGCTCACCTACCTCCAAATCTAACACCTGGCCTGGTTCATTACCCAGTACCAAATCCAATGTGGCCTTGCCTCTTGTTGGCCTATCTACATACTGTGTCAGGAAACCTTCCTGCACACATTGGACAAAACTCACCCATCTACAGTACTCGAACTATAGTGTTTCCAGTCAATATTTGGAAAGTTAAAGTCCCCCATAACAATTACCCTGTTACTTTCGCTCCTATCCAGAATCATCTATGCAATCCTTTCCTCTACATCTCTGGATCTTTTCAGGGGCTTATAGAAAACTCCCAACAGGGTGACCTCTCCTTTCCTGTTTCTAACCACAGCCCATACTACCTCAGTAGATGAGTCCTCATCAAACATCCTTTCTGCCACCGTAATACTGTCCTTGACTAGCAATGCCACACCTCCCCCTCTTTTACCACCTTCCCTGAGCTTACTGAAACATCTAAACTCTGGAACCTGCAACAACCATTCCTGTCCCTGCTCTATCCATGTCTCTGAAATGGCCACAACATCAAAGTCCCAGGTACCAACCCATGCTGCAAGTTCACCCACCTTATTCCGGATGCTCCTGGCATTGAAGTAGACACACTTCAAACCACCTTCCTGCCTGCCGGTACATTCCTGCGACCTTGAACCCTTACTCATGACCTCACTACTCTCAACCTCCTGTACACTGGAGCTACAATTTAGGTTCCCATCCCCCTGCTGAATTAGTTTAAACCCTCCCGAAGAGCATTAGCAAATTTCCCCCCCAGGATATTGGTACCCCTCTGGTTCAGGTGTATACCATCCCGTTTGTAGAGGTCCCACCTACCCCAGAATGAGCCCCAATTATCCAGGTATCTGAATCCCTCCCTCTTGCACCATCCCTGTAGCCACGTGTTCAACTGTTCTCTCTCCCTATTACTCGTCTCGCTAGCACGTGGCACGGGTAACAACCCAGATATAATAACTCTGTTTGTTCTGGCTCTAAGATTCCCCCCTAGCTCCCTGAATATCTGCCTTACATCCCCATCCCTTTTCCTACCTATGTCGTTGGTGCTTATGTGGACCACAACTTGGGGCAACTCCCCCTCAAAGATTCCGAAAACACGATCCGGGACATCACGGACCCTGGCACCTGGGAGGCAACACACCAACCCCGTGTCTCTCTTGTTCCCACAGAATCTCCTATCTGTCCCCCTAACTATGGTGTCCCCAATGACTAATGCTCTACTCCTCTCCCCCCTTCCCTTCTGAGCAACAGGGACAGACTCTGTGCCAGAGACCTGTACCCCATGGCTTACCCCTGGTAAGTCCCCCCCTCCCACCAGTATCCAAAGCGATATACTTGTTACTAAGGGGAACGACCACAGGGGATCCCTGTCCTGACTGCTTCCTCCCAGCCCCTCTCACCGTCACCCATCTATCTTCATTCTTCGGAGTAACTACATCACTGAAGCTTCTATCTATGACCACCTCTGCCTCCTGAATGATCCGAAGTTCATCCAGCTCCAGCTCCAGTTCCCTAATGCGATTTTTGAGGAACTGGAGATGGGTGCACTTCCCACAGGTGAAATCAGCAAGGACACTGACAGTGTCCGTCACCTCAAACATTCTGCAGGAGGAACATTGCACTGCCTTCCCCTCTAGATAACTTGTGACCTGGGGGATCGGGCTTATGTTGGTTACGCTGGTATGTGCAACGAGCTAGTGCCTTTAAGAGAGAGCAGGTAGATTTAGTTCATGAACAGACTGAATATAACATTGCATACCACTCACTGAGAATGTCAGGATGTGACCACCTCGTGGAAAACTCATCCACACTGATTTGCTAGGAGAAGCCAATCTTGTCTTCCTCACAGCAGTGATTCCATCATGCCCTGACAAGTCAGCAGCATCCTCCTGGAATTTAACCAAGTCCACTGTTTCAACCCACCCTCCCCCAGCCTGGAATCTCTCCCTCTTGTTCTGCACAAGCTTGGTCTGGAAGAAAACAAGTAGATGGTATGTGATGGAAGGGATGGAGGAGAGGTTGGGTTGCATGCACGCCAACTGAACCTGCTGAGGCCAGTCGGCTCTGAGGTTGGTGTTTGTGCAGCTTGCTAGATGAGATGTTGGTGATATTAAAGTGCATGTGAGGCAATCAGTGCTGATGTGATCCCCACTAATATTGTGGGAGATCAGTGAGTAATGTAAATCTTTGAGTGCATGATGCAATAATGAATGTGTAAGATTGGAGTAGGGAGAAGGTTGACATGTCCTGCTGGAATGATTGAGATCATGCATCCTTTTCCCGTACTGAATTGCATTTCAAGGGCTGTTTACCCAATGTACTGACAGCCCTTGTAATGGCCTCCCAATCTGTGAGCTGAGGGCTTCCTGGAGCTATCCCTGGGGTAGAGGGTTTCCCTACTTTTCCACCCAACATCAATGAGAGCCTCCAGGGAGTCATTAAAAACCAAGGCGTGGAGACTTCCGGTTGCGGCGATGACCAGCTAAGCCGCACGTTTCGGCAGCTCCAGCTTAAACGGACCTTCGGGCTCTTTTAAGAGCCCCAACGGGAAATTCTTTTGTGACGAAACCCGGTGAGGGGTGAAGCGACAGGGAGTCCCCCCCAGTGAGAAAGAAAAATATCGGCGGCGGCGGCCAGATCTCGGAGAATCCTCGAGGGCAGCGGCAGAAGAAAGAAAGGAGCAAGATGGCGTCAGAGGGAGCCCAGGCGACATGGGGACCAGACCAAGACAAATTTTTAAGACGGTGTGTGGAGCTGCTTAAAAAGGAGGTGCTGGCCCCGATGCTACAGGCAATCGAGGGGCTTAAAGAGACACAAAAGGCCCAGGAGATAGAGCTCCGTGTGGTGGAGCAGAAGGTAACGGACAATGAGGACGTGATCCTGGGCCTAGCGGTCAAAATGCAGACGCACGAGGCGCTCCATAAGAAGTGCATCGAAAGGATTGAAGTCCTGGAAAATAGATCAAGGAGAAAGACCCTCAGGATCCTGGGTCTCCCCGAGGGAGTGGAAGGAGCTGATGGCAGGACTTACGCGAGCACGATGCTACGCTCGCTAATGGGAGCTGAGGCCCCCTCGGGCCCCTTGGAAGTGGAAGGGGCCCACCGGGTCCCTGCGAGGAGACCAAAGGCTGGAGAACCACCTAGGGCGATGATCGTGCGATTTCACCGCTTCAATGACAGAGAGGTGGTTCTGAGATGGGCCAAGAAGGTACGAAGTAGCAGACGGGAGAATGCGGTGATACGATTGTATCAGGACTGGAGCGCGGAGGTGGCGAGAAGGAGGGCGAGTTTCAATCGAGCCAAGGAGGTGCTGCATAAGAAGAAAGTGAAGTTCGGGATGTTGCAGCCGGCGCGATTGTGGGTCATGCACCAGGATAGACATTACTATTTTGAAACGTCGGAAGAAGCATGGACCTTCATTCAAAAAGAGAAACTGGACCAGAACTGACAGACTGATGTTGGAGGGGAAACGACAATGCTGATGTATAGAGGTGTAAATTGGGGAGGGGGGGACACTGAGCAATGTGGGTGCCGGTGGGGGGGAAGAAGAGACACAGGCGGGGGATGGGGAATGGGAACGGGGCGGTAGGGGGAGCTGCGCCATGGGGGGCGGGATGGTTCTAGAAAGCGTGGGGTTTCTTTTTATTTTCCCGCGCCAGAGAGATGATGGCGGGATGATAGGCGCAAGGAGGATGGGAGTTCCTCACACGGGGGGGGGGGGGGGGGGGTCAAGGAGAGCGTGGGAGAAGCCGGGGTCAGTTGAAGTCAGCTGACTTTCGGAAGCAATATGGGGGGAGTAACCATGCTAGATGGGGATCTAGCGGGAGGGGGGGGGACAACTGGGTTGCTGCTGCGGAGATCGAAAGGGAGCTGGTAAGAGGCTGGTGGTCGAGGCGGGAATGTGCCGCCTGGGGGACGGGTGGGTGCACGGAACCGGGACGTGGGACTGGCCCAGAGAGGGTGATGGCTAGTCGACAGGGGAGGGGGGCGGGCAGCCCCCCAGTCCGGCTGATCACGTGGAATGTGAGAGGCCTAAATGGGCCGATTAAGAGGGCCCGAGTGTTCGCGCACTTAAAGGGACTGAAGGCAGACGTGGCCATGCTTCAAGAGACGCATCTGAAAGTGGCGGACCAGGTTAGGTTAAGAAAAGGATGGGTGGGACAGATGTTCCATTCAGGGCTGGACGCAAAGAATCGAGGGGTGGCCATATTTGTGGGGAAACGGGTGTCGTTCGAGGCTAGGAACATCGTAGCGGACAGCGGGGGCAGATATGTGATGGTGAGGGGCAGACTGCAGGGAATGGAGGTCGTGCTGGTCAACGTACATGCCTCGAACTGGGATGATGCGGGATTTATGAAGCGGATGCTGGGACGCATCCCGGTCCTGGAGGTAGGAAACCTGGTAATAGGGGGGGGGGGCTTCAACACCGTGCTAGACCCAGGGTTAGATAGATCTAGATCCAGGACCGGAAGAAGGCCGGCAGCGGCCAAGGTGCTTAGGGGGCTTATGGACCAAATGGGGGGAGTGGATCCGTCGAGATTTGCTAGGCCGCTGGCCAAAGAGTTCTCCTTTTGCTCCCATGTCCATAAGGTATACTCCCGGATAGATTTCTTCGTTTTGGGAAGGTCACTGATTTCGTGGGTGGAAGGAACGGAGTACTCGGCCATAGCTGTTTCAGACTATGCCCCACATTGGGTGGATCTGGAACTAGGAGAGGAGAGGGAGCAACGTCCACTCTGGCGACTGGATGTGGGATTACTGGCGGATGAGGGAGTCTGCGGAAGGGTGCAGGGATGTATCGAAAGGTACCTGGAGGCCAACGATGATGCGGAGGTCCGAGTGGGGGTAGTATGGGAAGCGCTGAAGGCGGTGGTCAGGGGAGAGTTGATCTCCATCAGGGCTCACAAGGGGAAAACAGAGGCCAAAGAAAGGGAAAGATTACTGGGGGAGATTTTGAGTGTGGATAAAAAATATGCGGAGGCCCCGGACGAAGAACTATACAGGGAGAGGCGACGACTCCAGGCGGAGTTCGACCTGCTGACCACAGGGAGGGCAGAGGCACATTGGAGGAAGGCACAGGGGATGAGATATGAATATGGGGAAAAGGTGAGTCGCCTGTTGGCCCACCAGCTTCGAAATAGGACAGCGGCGAGGGAAATAGGGGGGGTTAGGGATGAAACGGGAACCATGGTGCGGAGAGCAGGGAAGGTAAATGAGGTGTTCAAGACCTTTTATGAGAGGTTATATAGGTCCCAACCTCCGGAGGGAAAAGAGGGGATGCAGCAGTTTCTGGACCAACTAAGGTTCCCGAGGGTGGAGGAGCAGGAGGTGGCAGGCCTGGGGGTGCCAATTGGGGTGGACGAGGTGACCAAAGGGCTAGGGAACATGCAGGCAGGGAAGGCCCCGGGACCTGACGGGTTCCCGGTGGAATCTTATAGGAAATATGTGGACTTGTTGGCCCCGCTGCTGGTAAGAACCTTTAACGAGGCCAGAGAAGGGGGGACCCTACCCCCGACAATGTCGGAGGCGACGATATCACTAATCCTGAAGCGAGATAAAAACCCGCTGCAATGCGGGTCTTATAGGCCTATCTCACTCCTAAATGTGGACGCCAAGTTGCTGGCAAAAGTGCTGACAATGAGGATAGAGGATTGTGTCCCGGGGTGGTGCACGAAGACCAGACAGGGTTCGTAAAGGGGAGACAACTGAATGTTAACGTGCGACGGCTGTTGGGGGTGATAATGATGCCCCCAGCAGAGGGGGAGGCAGAGATAATGGCGGCAATGGATGCAGAGAAGGCATTTGATAGGGTAGAATGGGAGTATCTATGGGAGATGCTGAGGAGGTTCGGGTTCGGGGAAGGGTTTGTCAGCTGGGTTAAACTCCTCTATGGGGCCCCAATGGCAAGTGTAGTCACAAATCGGCAAAGGTCAGAGTATTTTCGACTACATAGGGGAACAAGACAGGGTTGCCCGCTGTCCCCATTATTGTATGCGCTGGCAATTGAACCACTGGCCATAGCGCTGAGAGACTCCAGGAAATGGAGAGGGGTGGTTAGAGGGGGAGAGGAACACCGAGTGTCACTCTACGCGGATGACCTACTGCTATATGTGGCGGATTCAGTTGGGGGGATGATAGAGGTTATGCAGATATTGAGGGAGTTTGGAGATTTCTCGGGATATAGGCTTAACATGGGGAAGAGTGAGCTTTTCGTAATACACCCTGGGGACCAGAGTAGAGGGATAGATGGCCTGCCGCTAAGGAGAGCGGAAAGAAACTTCCGATACCTGGGGATTCAGATAGCCAGGAGCTGGGGAACCTTACACAGACTCAATCTGACTCGGCTGGTGGAGCAAATGGAAGAGGATTTCAAAAGGTGGGATATGCAGCCGCTGACACTGGCGGGTAGAGTGCAGGCGATTAAGATGATGGTCCTCCCGAGGTTCCTATTCGTGTTTCAATGTCTCCCTATATTGATCACTAAGGCCTTTTTCAAAAAAATAGTTAGGAGCATCATGAGCTTTGTGTGGGCAGGTAAGGCCCCGAGGGTAAGGAGGGGGTTCCTGCAACGTAGCAGGGACAGAGGGGGACTGGTGTTGCCGAATTTGGGCGACTACTACTGGGCCGCCAACGTGGCAATGATAGAGGGAGAGGGGGCGGCGTGGAAAAGGCTGGAGATGGCGTCCTGTAAAGGAACGAGCTTAAAAGCGCTGGTGATATGCGCCACTACCGCTCTCCCCGAAAAAGTTTACCACAAACAAAGTGGTGACGGCAACATTAAGTATCTTGGGGCAATGGAGGCGACAGAGGGGTGCGCTGGGAGCCTCGGTGTGGTCCCCGATCAGGAACAACCATAGGTTTGCCCCAGGGAGGTTGGACGGAGGGTTCCAGAGCTGGCACCGGGCAGGAATTAGGAGAGTGGGAGACTTATTTATAGATGGGACGTTTGCGAGCTTGGGAGCGCTAGAGGAAAAGTATGAGCTGCCCCCGGGGAATATCTTTAGGTATATGCAGGTGAGGGCGTTCACGAGACAACAGGTGAGGGAATTTCCACTGCTCCCGACACAAGGGATCCAGGATAGAGTGCTTTCGGGGGTGTGGGTCAGGGAGGGCAAAGAGTCCGAAATATACCGGGAGATGAGAGAAGAGGGTGAGGAGCTGGTAGAAGAACTGAAGGGAAAATGGGAAGAAGAGCTCGGGGAGGAGATTGAGGAGGGTTTGTGGGCTGATGCCCTAAGTAGGGTAAATTCCTCTTCCTCGTGTGCCAGGCTTAGCCTGGTCCAATTTAAGGTGCTACATAGAGCACACATAACGGGAGCGAGGTTGAGCAGGTTCTTCGGAGTGGAGGACTAGTGCGGGAGGTGCGGGGGAAGCCCGGCGAACCACAGACATATGTTTTGGTCGTGTCTGGCACTGGAGGGGTATTGGAGGGGAGTGGCGGGAGTGATCTCAAAGGTGGTGAAGGTCCGGGTCAAGCCAGGCTGGGGGTCAGCTATATTTGGGGTAGCGGATGAGCCGGGAGTGCAGGAGGCGAAAGAGGCCGATATTGTGGCCTTTGCGTCCCTAGTAGCCCGGCGTAGGATTTTACTCATGTGGAAGGAAGCAAAACCCCCCCCCGGCGTGGAGGCCTGGACAAACGATATGGCAGGGTTCATAAAACTGGAGCGGATGAAGTTTGCGCTGAGAGGATCGGCTCAGGGGTTCACCAGGCGGTGGCAACCGTTCCTCGACTATCTAGCGGAAAGTTAGGGGAAAATAGATAGCCAGCAGCAGCAGCCCGGGGGGGGGGTGGGGGGGGGATAAATTGTTTGTGTTCTAGATGGGGTGAGGGGGTGGGGGAGGGGCACTATTTTGTGTTATTTTGTTAGTTCACTATTTTATTTAAATAATGTTATCTATCAGTTATCATGTTACCGTTTTTGTTGATTTGTAAGGGGGAAGTATTGTGTTTGAAAACTTTAATAAAATATATATATTTTTAAAAAACCTAGGCGTGGCTTTTTCCTCACAGCAGCCATTTTCCACAGCTCACATAGCCAGTGAAGTTAAAACTCATATAATTGGGAGAAATATAATAATAATAATAACCTTTTATTGTCACAAGTATGTCACAAATATGCCTTTATTTGTTTTTATAAATTTAGAGCACCCAATTCATTTTTTCCAATTGAGGGGCAATTTAGCGTGTTCAATACCTACCCTGCACATCTTTTGGGTTGTGGAGGTGAAACCCACGCCAACACGGGGAGAATGTGCAAACGGACAGTGACCCAGAGCCGGGATCGAGCCTGGGATCTCGGCGCTGTGAGACTGCAGTGCTACCACTGCGCCACTGTGCTGCCCTTAAAGTGTGCCTTTATTGGCACAGACTGAGGATTGGTTAACAAATAGAAAACAGAGAGTAGGGGAAAATGGATGAATCTCAAATTGGCATGTTTTGACTGGGTACCGCCTGGGCCCCAGCTATTAACAAACTATATCAATGATTTGGATGTAAGGACCAAATGTAACATTTCCAAGTTTGCTGATGACATAAAACTTAACTAGGGAGATATTGGGAAATGTTGATGTCCAAAGAGACCTGGTGTTCTTGTTCATGAGTCACTGGAAGCTAATGTGCAGCTGCAACAAACAATTAGGAAGGCTAATAGTATGTTAGCCTTTATGGCAAGACAATTTGAGTACAGGAACAAGAATGTCTTGCTGCAGCTGTAGTGAGCTTTGATAAGACCACACCTGGAGTATTGTGTACAGTTTTGTTCTCCTTACATAAGGAATAATATACTCTCCAGAGGGAGTTCACCAAAGGCTCACCTGGGGATGGCAGGATTATCCTATGAGGAAAGATTGAGGATACAGGGTTTGTATTTTCTAGAGTTTAAAAGAATGAGAGGTTATCTCATTGAAGTGTATAAAATTCTCAAAGAGAGCTCAACAGAGTAGATGCAGTAAGGATGTTTCCCATGGTTTGGGAGTCCAGAGCTAGGGGGCACAGTCTCAAAATAGGACTGCGGACTGAGGATAGGATGGTGAATCTTTGGTATTTTCTTCCCCAGAGGGCTATGGTGGCTCAGTCATGGTGTATGTTCAAATCAGAGGTCGATAGGTTTCTGGATAGGGATAGAGGAACAGTGCAGGAAGATGGCTTTGGAGGTAGAAGATCAGCCATGATCTAGTTAAATGGCAGCATGGGTGGCATGGTGGCATAGTGGTTAGCACTGCTGCCTCACAGAGCCAGGGACTCAGGTTTCATTCCGACCTTGGGTGATTGTCTGTGTGGAGTTTGCATATCCTCCCCGTGTGTGCGTGGGTTTCCTCCGTGTGCTCCGATTTCTTCCCACAGTCCAAAGATGTGCAGATTTGGTGGATTGGCCATGATAGATGTGTGGGGTTGTGGGGATGGCATGGGAGAGTGGGCCCAGGTTGAGTGCTCTTTTGGTGCATACTCGATGGGCCAAATGGCCTTCGGCACAACAGGAATTCTATGGCAGACCAGCTTCAAGGGGTCAAATGGCCTACTCATGTTCCTTTGGTCCTATGTTCCCTTAAGTTAGGCAGAACTTTATAGTTGGTCAGTGACTGGGGACAGAGGGTGTGACTACGAGTCAGGCAGGTATGGGAAATCAGCACATTTGTATTTGGGGTGGTGCAGTAATGTATCATTAAGTTCATCCCTTGGATGAGGGGGTAGTCCTATGAGGAGAGGATGAATAAATTGGTCTTCTATCTAGAGTTTGGAAGAACAAGAGGCGATCTCATTAAAACCTACAAAATTCTGAAGAGGCTTGATAGGCTGGGCACTGAGAGATTGCTTCCACTGGTTGAGGAATCTAAAACACAAGGCCACAGTCTCAGGATAAGGGGTTGATCAACCCGGACGGTTATGGAATCTCCTTCATTTAATACATTTAAGGCTGAGATAGACAGATTTTATTTCTCTCTGAGAAAATTAAGGGATTATGGTGAGTGGGAGGAAAATGGAGTTGAAGCCCAAGATCAGCCATGATTGAAATGAATGGTGGAGCAGGCTCAACTGGCCATGTGGTCTTCCTATGCTCCTATTTATTGTGTTCCTGTGTTCACAACGACTGCCTGGTGGTCAACTCACCCAATACTGCCATGGACAGATGCATCAGCAACAGGTATATCAGTGGGTATGAGGTTGAGTAGGTTCATTGCTGATTGATTGTTGTCTCTTGTTGGTTCACTCCTACCTGCCACAAGTCCAGTCTTACAGATATGCCCTTCAGGACATGACCGGCTCAGTCCATAGTGGTGTCACTGAGCTGCTTTTGGTGATGGACATTGATGTCCCCCCACCCAAGAGTACATCCTTTGACCTTGCTCCCCACAGTGCCTCATAGAAATGTTGTTCAGCATGGAGTATTGATTCATTAGTCATTTGGTAATACAGAACTTGAGTATTGCTGACAAAATAGACATTTTTGTTGAAGTTTTTCATCATGCACTCATTAGGACATTCACAAAAGTACAATGGAATGGCAATCAAAAAACTTATACTGTATGAGAGGAGAGTGCTGGATGGTTGGTAAGTGGACTCTGACTGGTAGAGGTGTTGTCATGGGGAATGCATCAGTTGATGATAACTAACAGTTAACTGTCAAGCATTGTTTTAAGTTTCTTTTTTTAAAACATTTTTATTCAAATAAATCATTTTCAGTATACAAACACACAAAATATTCAACCAGTTTCATACAAAATACAAAAATATTCCACACCACCAAACCCCTCCCACCCCATTCTGTTTAAAAAAAAATTGAGAACAATTTTCAGAATAGCATCTTTACAACCATATATGTACAACAGTTAACAATGTTTCAATACTTTTATCCAACCCCCCGAATCCCAAACTTGATTTTTTTCCAAGTACAAAAATTCCATCAGGTCACCGAGCCAAGCCACTGCACTGTGTGGGGTCGAAACAGGACTCACCTTCGGGCTATTAAGGAAGCAAAGGCAAGAACATCTGCCTCCGTCCCAGTAAGTTTGAGATCCCCAAAATAGCGACGAAAGACCATGGCTCGAAGTCAGCCCCAAGAATTCTCGACATGGTGCTGAAGAGAGAGACCACAAGCCCACAAGCCCAGAGCAGGACAAGAACATGTGCGTGTGATGCACTGGGTCCCGAGAGCATCGCTCGCAACTATTCTCTATGTCCGCAAAAAACCCACTCATTCGAGTCCTGGAGCACCTTTTGGAGTGCTGCGGAGCATGTCCCAGTCTCAGGTGGGCAATGCCGTGGCACTCCAGAGCATGTCCAGGTCGCTGAGGGATGTGTCCCAGTCCCAGGTGGACCTTTCTAAGACACTGCGGAGCATGACCAAGTCTCAGGTTGGTATTGCTGGGGCGCTCCAGAACACGTCACTCACCATCGACACCATGGTGCAGTGATTGGGGAGCCGCCAGGGCTGGCAGAGCCAGATGCCGCAGGGGCAGCCGGGGCTCAATAGAGCTGCCCTTCCATCCCGAGGTGACCCCCAGGACCATACGTGCACCGACCGGGAGGAGGAGACGCTGGGTGCCAACTCGGACCTACCCTAGGGAGTGACAACAGCGGCCACCAGCTTCCCCAAGTTCCCCCCAACAACGGCGCGTCTTGGAGTCAGTCCCTGGAACAGGGTGGAACGGTGAGGACTGTGCTGCCAGCAAGTGGGATGGGGACCTCCGGCCCCAGGATCCCGAGAGGATGCCCGCCAGGGGCATTGAAGGTCATGGGACGCTGTAAGCAGGCTGCCTCCACCTCGGATGTGCATCATGGGGACAGACCTAGCCGCAGTGGAAGGTGAAGGGGGTCGAGATCCAATGAGTGGGCACTGGGGGTGTGGGGCGGGGGCTGTTAGGATGGGGTGAGAGGGGAATGGGTTGGGGGGAAGGGTTAGGTGGGGTGGGGAACGGGGGGTGGCACCATCGGCGGCTTGGGGCCGTCTGGGACACATATGTACAGCATTAAAAAACGTTGCACCGAGAAATATGACGCCTCTGGCATTTTCTTCCGCAATGTAGGCCGATCCCTAATCCCCTGCTTTAGCCCCCCGGCATGGTGGTCGTGGATTTCTACACCCCCACCAAACACATCATATGCAGGTTGTGGGTGTGAGCGGGCATACAGTAGACAGACAGGATAGATTGAGGAGCACCAGGGCTCAGTTCTTAGTGGGTTATCATCACCACCCTGCCTTCAACAGTGATCCATTGACAGCACTGACAATGTCCCGTCACCCTGGGGTGATGTCACACAGACCCTGGGAGGGTGGATAAGCGGAGTGGGGATGGGTGAGAAGGGGGAACGGGGAGGGGGAGGGGAGGGAGGGAGGTCGGAAGGGGGTAGGGGGTAAGATGACAGTTGAAGCCACATCCTATGTGAAGCGGGTGAGGATGAGGGTCTCCCTGGCCCGCCGTGCTTGCCGGATCCTCGCCACTGGCGCCTGTCCCCCATCCTCCGGCTGGTCCTGCAAGTCCTCCCCGGGCACATCCAGTGCCTCCTCGTCCTCCTCCTCCTCGGTGGTCGCATGTTCCTCCCCTTCCACCTCTAGCATGTCACCCTGCTGCTGTGCAAGGTTGGGCAGGGCAAAGAGGAAAGAGAAGGCTCATGGCTGGGGCTGTTTAGCACACTGGGCTAAATCGCTGGCTTTGAAAGCAGACCAAGGCAGGCCAGCAGCATGGTTCAATTCCTGTAACAGCCTTCCAGAACTGGTGCCGGAATGTGGCGACTAGGGGCTTTTCACAGTAACTTCATTTGAAGCCTACTTATGACAATAAGTGATTTTCATTTCATTTCATTTCTTCTCCAAAGATATTTCCTTCAATTTGTATAAAATACAATTATTTCAATTCCAACACCTTAGCTTCTTCTGTAGTCTCGAAGTAATAGGGCAGGATTCTCCGTTAGCTGACGCTGAAATTGGAGAAAGCGGTTGGGTTGAGAATCAGTTCCAATCAGGGCCGATTTGATGCCAAATCGCAATTCCCCCACCTCGACAGCAGCATCACTGCGTTCTGGAGCGCATGTACAGTCGACACCGTTTGCATGTCATTAATGGGTCCGACCTGATATTCTCCGGGCTCTCCAAAATTCGCCGCCTCCGATAGGCCTAGTTCCCAGTGGCGCGGTTCACTTTTAAAAATCGTGAAACCGGCATGGCGGCTGCTGAGGGAGAGAGGGGGGCGGTTACGGAAAGTGTCCAACATCGCCGTAGTGTGCTGACAGTTATGCCACTGACTGGGGGGCTCCTGCTAAGGCCAGGGGGAGTAACGAGGGATGGCCAGAAGGTGGGCTGTGGATTGGGGTGGACAGGCACGGAACACCATTGCCGCAGCCAGCAAGGCAGCCATGCAGCTGCGCACACTGCTAACAGCGCACTGAGAACTTAGTGCCATGGGTCGTATATTTGTCCCCCCAGGACACCCCCCTGGGTGCCCTCTGGCCTCAGCTGACCCATCAGCTGTATGGGTGGACTCCAACACAACCAGGGCCATCTTGTTGGCTGAGGTGAGTGTGTGCGGGGATTGTAATGTATATGTGCGGCTGCAGCTTGTCAGCCTCCCGAGTGTCAATCGTGGACCCGGCGAATCCTGCACCATTTTTCATTGGAATCGATTGTGTTCCACGCGGCACCGGTGCTAGCCCCTTAATAGTAGCAGAATCGCTTCAGGTGTGGCGCCAGTTTTTCTGTTCTGAAAATCCACAAATTCTGCGTTGGCGTCAACACTTAGGGCTGGATTCTCCGATTTGGAGATTATGACCCTACATGGGCGTGGAAACGGTGGCGCTTTACGCCAGCAAAACTGGTGAAAACGGTCATCGATTCCCCATTTTTCTGAGGGCTAGCAGGACGGCAGCATAGAGCACCCAGCTCTAGCTGCCAATATGGCCTGGAGAATTGCCGGATCCGCAGCTGCGCATGCGCAAGGCTGCGGCCTGTAGCAGCCGCACCGTGCTTCATGGCGGATGCCACCCGCGGACCGGGCCCGCGAAATAGTCCCCTCCTTCGGCCGGTTTGCTCGCCCCAGACCGCCCCACCACAGTGCCCCCAGCCCCGAATATGTCCCCCCCCACCCAACTGTGGCGGCGCTGGACTGGGACCACAGCCGCCACGCTGAGTTCCTGACAAGTGAGACCACGCATGTCCTACGCCGATGGGAACTCGGCTGGTTGGGGGTGGAGCATCGGGGGGGAAGGATATGTGGCGCGGCGGACTCTGAGATTACGGCGCTTTTGGCGGGGGGGGGGGGGGGTGCATAGCATCGCGGAAGAGGCACCGCCCTCGGGAATTTGGATTCTCCAGTCCGTCGGCAAACGCGATTTTGGCGTCGGCGACTGGAGAATCCAGCCCTTAGTCTCAGAAACAGAGAATCCAATCCATGGTGTTCATTCTCATACGTCACCCGAAGACGTGTGGGGTAAATCATGCCAAACCAAACTTTCTTACGATACAGTGCAGCTTAACCTTATTAAAAGGTGCACAGCTTTGTCAAGAGCCGAACATACATCTTGATATATTCGCACCCCATGGCCCCCTTATCTGTTGTTCTGATGCTCCTTTGTCCAACTTTCCTTTTCCTGGATACTGTGGAACCCGACCACAAATGCCTGAGGTGGCTCCCCAGCATGAGGCTTTTGTCTCAGCGACATATGGGTTCAATCCAGCTCAGGAGGCGCTGCCATTACCTCCTCCCCCACCATCTTCCAGAGCACGTGTGCCATGAACTTCATTGGGTTTGGGCCCTCCAGCCCCCCCCCCCCCCCCCGGCAAACCGACCACCCTCAAATTCTGTCTTCTTGACCGATTTTCGCCTATCCTAGCCCTCAAACCCTTATTATCGGTCGGCACCTTCGCTATTTCCACTTCCAAACAAATGACCTGGTCACTCTGCCATGACAGAGTAACTTCTATCTCCTGCACGTCTGCACCCTATTTCTTCATCACCTTGTGCACCTTAGCCAGGGCTCCTCTGATCAAAGAAATTACCGCTTCAACCTCTTTCTCGTGATTACCAGTAACCTCACGCCACAGTTTCTGTGCAGCCAGAGCTTTGATGGTTAGGGAAGTGACCTCTGGCACTGAGATTGCCACTGCCACCATTCTGTTTCCTCCCGAGGTACACAACGCCTCCACCTTTGATGTTTCTTGCTTTTTTTGGTAATGCACGATCAATGACCACTAAAACGAGGTTGTAGTACAACTGAAGGCTTTAATAAGCTAGATGTTTCCCCCAGCAGCCCAAGTACAGAATGAGGGCTGCTGGGACGGCACGGGTTCTTATACCCCGCCTATCAGGGCGGAGCTATTATACACTCTAGCCAATAGCAAGCATACAGGTTCTACCAATGGTACTTCAGCCTCTCAGGTACCGTAATACCTATGATACCACATTTGGTTACCTGGATCAGCACTTATTTCGCATTATCATGCTATGGGATACCTAAAACAACAAATGTAAGAACTATCGGGATCAAATTCCATGCCAGTCGGGCGGGTAAAGCCAAAGGTACGATCTCCAATAGGAGCTCCCACACATGCAGCCGCTCTGCTACATGCCCACTAGAAGTCCTCATTATTTAAAATTGCAGCTGTGAAGCAACAGTGTTAACCACTGTGCGAAAGTGCCACTCCAATCAGCATGGCTTTGTGTGATTAGCCTGGCCCAGTTTGTTTGCATTTCCCATGTCCTATTACAAATTCCAGAAACTACAGATTTATCCCCACTGGAATCTTCTGCATCATTTATGATTCAGTTCTAACATAGGTTCATCATAGCCAGCACCTCCTAGCCCTGCAACTTGTACCACTGCACAGAATAAGAACAGCAAAGTCAATGAAACACCATCACCTCCAATGATAGATGATTTAGACATATAGCATTGTTCCAGGTCTAAATCCTGGAATACTAACACAACTGGAGTATGTATCATTGCCACAATGACTGCAGTAGATATTGCTCAGGACAACCAAGAATGGGCAATAAATGCAGTCTTACCAGGGTGTCTCAGAGCTTGAGAAAAAATATCTAAATAAAGTAGCATCACTATGGCATTCTTAATCAATATCTTGTTTTCTCCTATTTTTTAGGTAGAGTCATAGACTCATAGATGCTTACAGCATGGAAACAGGCCCTTCAGCCCAGCTTGTCCATGTCGCCCCAAGTAAATTCATGGATTTGCGAATTGTGGTATTTGCCCAAGCTTACTTATTTCAAAAGACATTTTTAAATTCAGAAGGATCCAACCTCCCCATACTGAAATTTCATGATGAGTATTTTTGTATTGTCTTCAACAAAAACAAATATCTGGTTGTGATCACATCGCTTGTTTGTTAAAGTTTGCTCCGCACAAATTAGCTGCCGGGCTGCCGTGTTTCCTACAACAGCGACTACACTCACTTCAAAAGTAAATCGGAGATGTTTGGTGGCTGCGAAAAGTACTATGCAAGTGTGAGTCTTTCTTTATGGTGTGAAAAATATACCCTGCCACAGCCAACAATTTTGTGTGTTTGGAATTTAGTTTATAACATGTTTGTGGGCAAATGGTGTTGGATCAATAAATATTGGACGGTATACATGAAAATCATCAGGTGAAATGGAAGTGTAAAAATGATTGAAATTCCCAGTGAAGTGTGAGTACTATCTTATTAACATTCTACAAAAGCTTTCACCAGTAAGTGAACATTAGAAACATTTGTGGTATTGTTTCTATGACCGTGATGCCACTGTCTTCAAAACAATCAAGCAGAGATACTGTGCATCTTTCATTGTTCAGCACTTTATATTTAACAGTTGGTAACTGTTTACATAAATGTCTAGACTCACGCCTGTACCTGAAGGATTCGCTTTGTGGTTGTTTCTCAAGAGGAAAGAGAAGGCTCATGGCAGGGGCTGTTTAGCACAGGGCTAAATCGCTGGCTTTGAAAGCAGACCAAGGTAGGTCAGCAGCACGGTTCAATTCCTGTAATTGAACCTCCCCGAACAGGCGCTGGAACGTGGCGACTAGGGGCTTTTCACAGTAACTTCATTTGAAGCCTACTTGTGACAATAAGCGATATTTATTTCATTTCACCCAAGGAGCTGTTAAAAACAAACTGGAAGAAGTTTTGTTTTAAATTGTTCACAGTAATTTGGCAATATTGGCAAGATCACATTTACTTCCTGTCACAAGATGACCTCAGGAAGTTGTTAATGCAGAAGAAAAGCCACAATGTGAAGCGGTGTAACGAGGCAGTTCCAAAAAGTGAATAAAGGTCCATGAGGGCAGGAGTGAACTGGATTGGGTGGGGGCAGAGGATTTTTGTTGAGTTGCAGTTTGATAGGGTAGAACCCAGGAGATCACTGCGTGGAGCATTGGCAAAGTCTTGAAGTAACAAAAGTGAAGCAGTGTTTCAGTAGCGGGAGTTTGAGGTCACGGTGGAGGTAGGCAATATTGTGGATGTAGCATTATGCACCAGAAAACCAGTTGGAGAAGAATAGAACTAGAGTCGACCTTTATACATTTTTATACTCATTTATTTGGATTTACACATTACAAGCAGACACCTCCTAACTCAACAACCACAGTTTCCCTCTGTGTCTATTTGTGAAGGCATAAGCAAATCCCCCAGCAAATAACCACCACCAGCATGTGATTAATATGCAATTAACAGATTCCCTTCTCTCTCTTTAAATACAAATTAGAGTTTACATGTACAACCAAATTTGGAAAACAAACTTAATCAAAAACCTCCATAATCTGTACAAAGCATTGCGAGATACCTCTCCTCTCGGACCATTTATTTTTGTAAAACAATCAGATAATTGATTACTTGCAACCACCCATTTAAGTTTAAAATTCCTTTCTCTCCAGCATTTATTTCAAGCCAGCAAGATCAGCCTATAACCTTTATTCACTTATGTTTTTAATCGAGCATACATTATGCCCAATGAACGATTACTCACATGACATTTGATGGGCATACTATCTTCAGCACTCCCTTCATACAGAATCTAACTTTTAAAAATTGACAAATGGAAGCTCATATCCACTGCCACATGAGCCTGTGTTTCAATCACCAAAGTACCGTTAAAAACCTTGAAAAAACTTTTTTTTAGCTTCCCAAGAACATTTCTCATTCTTACCCATATGAAACATGAATCCAGCTGTCCTAGAATATCCATCAGGAAGATTAGCATGTGCAGCATCGCAAAATACTACCTGTTTCATATGTTTTGGGCCACATAAGGATGGGAACTTAAGTATGCATTTCTTCTTTCTGTAAGTCAGAAACTAACATATTCATCCCAGGACTAAAACTTCTTTTGGCTATGTAATTTATTCAGATTCATCATTATATTCAAACTTTTCCTCAGAATCCTCTTCATCTGCATCTTCTCTTTGGGCTGTTCACCGCATAACGATAATTCGAGTTAATCACGAAATACCAAGTAACTGTTCTGTGGACATCGTTGGGATTCATTCACCTTATTCTGCTCCAATTTTGTCTTTTTCAATAATAGTCAATCTGATAAAGGTGCCATCATCCTTTTTCTGTCTGTCCTTGATCCTTTCTTTTTATTGATACTCGAGTCCAATGCCTGGCAATCATTGAGTTGACTATCCTGTGTTCAAATGTTCCATGAAGGCTGAAATAGATGCTTGTTTCCCAGGAATGTTGTCAAGGCAGCAGACATCTGACCAAGAGAATCTCATTCTCTAAGAACTGAATACCAGTTAGAATAACGTGTCTTTATATCCATACCTTAGCGCAATCCAGCAATTTGAATACCTGCACTGGTCGAGGTATCCCAAAATTAAATGTTGTCAATCTTTGATACAACGGCACTAAGATTTTAGTTTTATGTTTATTTTCTTGGTTTCTAACCTTGAACTTTAGGCAACCATTCTACAATGCCTTATTTTGGACTGGGAAGTAAAGGGTACAACTTGAGCCAATTTTTGCACATTAGAAAAAAGCATTTATCTGCCAAGCACAAGTGAATCCTGAGTGAATGTCCAACAATTGCATGCAATGAAATACAATTAATCTACAATTAACAATAGCAGCAGTTGGTCTTTGAAATGATTGGATTGGTGTTTGAAACTCAGTTCAGGATTAAACTGGACAATCCGATTGTAATTTATCTGGCTCAGCCTGAGTGAGCAGCTCTAAAGAGGAAAGGAGATGGGGAAGGTGCACAGAGATTGTGGTGGAACCCAAATCAGATGGACTTTGTTCTTCTAATATTCAATTGAGTAAATTTCTGGCTGATCAATGATTTGAGATCAGTTGGAATCTGACAAAACTGAGATGTTGTGGGACTGAGGGTACTGTTGGAGGCTTAAAGCTCAGTCTTTTTTTAATCATGCTTACAAAACCTGATGCCTTGCAGTATGAGCATTGCCTCTGAAAGCAGCATGCAAAGAAAGAACAACAGGGGTTGGAATCTTGAGGTACTCCAGAGGTGATCAGGGTAGGCTGGAGACAATGACAGAAATTATATACATTCCTATGGGATATGAGACATAGAAAAAAAAATCCAAAGGTGCTTCACAGAAGAATGATCAATAAAAAACTGACATCAAGCCAAAGATGGAGATATTGGGCGAGAAGGCTAAAAGCTTGCTTAAGCAGAAGCAAAACACTGCAAATGCTGAATATCCGAAACAATTTCCGAAAGGCCAATGACTTGAAATGTTAACTCTGTTTTTCTCTCCAGATGCTGCCTGGGCCACTGAGCAGAATCGCAGAAGGAGGTCACTCAACCCATCATGTCTGCACCAGCTCTCCATTTCCAGCATTTTCTGTTTTTACTTTAGATTTTAAGGATGGGTTTAAAGTAGGGGAGGTAGGAAAAGGGGCTAAAGGAGATAATTCTGTGGCATAGGGCCCAGATATCTGAACCAGTGGGCTTGCGGTAACGGGAGAAGCTCAAGAGGTTAAGGTGGTGAGGCAGAAACGAGTGTTGTCAGTGTACATGTGGAACCTAACCCTGTGGCAAATCATATGTTGGATACAATGGGACAGATAAGAATTAAATCAGATAGGGCAGCACGGTGGCGCAGTGGTTAGCATTGCAGCCTCACGGCGCCAAGGTCCCAGGTTCGATCCCGGCTCTGGGTCACTGTCCGTGTAGAGTTTGCACATTCTCCCCGTGTTTCATAGAATTTACAATGCAGAAGGAGGCCATTTGGCCCATCAAGTCTGCACCGGCTCTTAGGAAAGAGCACCCCACTTAAGCCCATCCCTACACCCGTAACCCCACCTAACCTTTTTGACAATGAGGCCAATTTATCATCGCCAATCCACCTAACCTGCACACCTTTGGACTGTGGGAGGAAACTGGAGCACCCGGTGGAAACCCACACACACACGGGGAGAACGTGCAGACTCCGCACAGACAGTGACCAAGCCGAGAATCGAACCTGGGTCCCTGGAGCTGTGAAGCAACTGTGCTAACCACTGTGCTACTGTGTTTGCATGGGTTTCGTCCCGACAACATAAAAGATGTGCAGGGTAGGTGGATTGGCCACGTTAAATTGCCCCTTAATTGAAAAAGATTAATTGGGTACTCTAAATTTAAAAAATAAGAATTAAATCAGATGAGAGGGATAAAGGCATCGGGATAGAAGATAATGGAGGGGTTTGGATTGAATGCTGTGAAGAGGTCATGGACAATGGCATGGATGCAGTTGCAGAGAATACCAATGGTGAAATTAACTTGGAGGATGAAAGAAAACCACATTAAAGGTATATGAAAACTTTTGGTAAAGTTGAGCTGGGCAACTGCGAACTCAAGGATGTCAAGGAGGACAGTGAAGTTAGATATCGAATGGTAATTGGAGAAGATACAAATATACTTGATGGTGGAACAATGAACAAGACAGTCAAACGACTGTCATTAACAAACTACTCCAATTCAGTCTGGAATGAATAAAAGCAGTTTATTGGACATTAATTGCAGAATTTACAGCACTACCATTTGATGATAGCGGGAATTTAAAACATAATTTAAAAAAAACATATTCCAGCGTGATGCAGACAAAACACCTATGCGCCTGATGGAGGGCATACGTTTAAACAGCAAGAAAACAGTGTACAAAAAAGCAACTGAAACTCGAAAGGACTGGGAACCTTGCAAAGGTTTTTAAAGTGCCCGGATACGTCAACATCAACGACAATAAAAGCTTAAACTATGCAATAGTTGAAACACGTAACACTGATACAGCAGGTTGTAACTCGCGTTTTACACAGCTACGGATATTGCACGGCGTCAGGCGCAAACATTAAGCTTAATAAATAATAAAAACATGATAAGAAGAATCTAACTAACAATGAACATTGTGTGTTTTTCTAATACAATTAAAGGAGTATGTGAGTTTACGCAAAAAATTGTAACCCTAATCACGCAACTGGAGGAAAGAAAACCTACTGTCAAAATTTGCTCTGACTCCACTTTTTTCAAATACTGACAGGTGGCACACAGTAAAATTTAGCACAAATTTTTAATTAAAGTCCTTTTCCCTTGCATAGTCTTCAAAAACATGCTTTGAATGGTGTTTGTGATCCTGTGCACAAATGCTTTCACAATGATTAAACCATAAAATTCAGCTAAAACTTATTTAAATACTAAAAGGTGAACAGCTCAAAGTTAGTCTGAACTGAGGATATCTGTGAGGTGGCTGCTGTTGTGACAGTGATGAAATGATGTTTTGGTGGTAGTGTAGATACAAGTTTGATGTTGTTCCCAGCTTTAGAATTGAATGATATTGGGGAAGGGTTGCTTGGATCACCAGCTCCAGTAATTTCCTTATTAAGTTCCTTTCACATCATTTAAGTGGTGGTTAAATGTAGGGACAGATAATGTGGCCCGATGTTATGTTCGACCATTGGTATTATTTGCCCATCCTCTGGGTGCATCTCTCACAATGTGCTGGGAAGCTTCAAGGCCACATTATCGGTCTCAGCTGGTGAGGAGCTATCAGTCGTGCGCTGGTATGAGGAGGAGAGTGGCACTTGGAGCCTGGGTGCACCAGTACCAGAGAACCAGGTTTGCCAAGAGGTTAAATAAAGGTAGAAATATCCATTATTTCACAAAAAGCTTAACAACGGCTCACTTTTAACACCCATTCTAAACAGGGGGCTTTGGCAAAAGGGCAGCTGCCTAATTAACCTAGAGATTAGGAGTCTTATGAGCCTAACACACAGCTCCCAGTTATCTCTGCACCTCTAAACTACTTTAGGACATGCTGGGACTTTGGTGCTTTTTAGGCCTCAGGCATCCATCCGCCTTCAACTTTTTCAGGATTGGACCCAAGTGCATCAAGATAACAGGCAGCTGCCATCACGTTATCAACCACACTGCACAGATTTATGCTCACCAAACCCCACTACTCCTCGCCTGCTGCTCAGTGTTGCATTGCGTTCATACAGGGTATGTACCCCGGTAGACCATTTAGGACAGAGATGAGGAGAAATGTCTTCACCCAGAGAATGGTCGGCCTGTGGAATTCATTACCACAGGAGGTAGTTGAGGCCAAAACAGTATGTTTTCAAGAACAGTTAGATTTAGCTCTTAGGGAGAAGGAGATCAAAGGATATGGGGTGAAAGCGGGATTAGGCTATTGAGTTAGATGATCAGCTATGATCATAATGAATGGCGGAGTGGGCTCGAAGGGCTGAATGGCCTCCACCTGCTCGTATTTTCTATGTTTCTATACACAGAACTATACTTTAAAAAAATAAATTTAGAGTACCCAATTATTTTTTTTTTCAATTAAGGGGCAATTTACTGTGGCCAATCCACCTAACCTGCGCATTGGGGTTGTGGGGGTGAAACACATGCAGACATGGGGAGAATGTGCAAACTCCACATGGACAGTGACCCAGGGCCGGGATTCGAACCCGGCTCCTCAATGTCGCAGTCCCAGTGCCAACCACTGCTCCACATGCCGCCCCTTCACAGAACTATACTTAACAGCATCTAAATGCCAGTAACATTTTTAATTCAGGCAACTGGGGAGAGGAACAGTTGCAACTTTGATAGCATTAAACAAAAAAAAGATTAAAAGGTATTTCCTACTTCATCATGTCTTTCAATAATCCAAAACATGTTAAATACACTGCAGCGGACCCAAAGCTGAAACTACAGCAGATGGGCCTCCTTGGGATCGTCTCACACTGCTTATGTCATCATGATTCACACAGATATCATTGCAGAATAGAATTCTGGACATATAGTCAATGTATCCCACACATAGTGAGGAAGGTGGTCGTGGGGGTTCGACATAAGTAGCATAGTGATATAATAATGTAATCATAGAATGGTAACAGCACAGTAGGTGGGGCATTTAGTCCATCATCTCCATGCCAGCCCATTACAGAAGCAATTCATCTAAGTGCCATTCTCCTGCATTTCCCTTAGAGCCTGCAGATTTTTCCCTTTTCAGAATATGATCAAATGTGGTAAAACAAAGTGTAAATGAATTTTAAACCCCCAAAATTGGAACACCAACAAATACATAAAGAATGTATCTAAAGAGTATTCCAGGCTCTTAGAGACTTTAACCTGGAGACTTTTGAAATTTCAATGCTCAATTGTGTCTGTTTTATTATTATTTTTAAGATGTGGCGATCCTGGCGTGGACTGGGGTGGGCACAGTAAGAAGTCTTACAAGACCAGGTTGAAGTCAAACATGTTTGTTTGGAATAACTAGCTTTCGGAGAATGGCTCCTTCATCAGGTGAGTGATTGACTCACCTGCTGAAGGAGCCATGCTCCGAAAACTAGTGATTCCAAACAAACATGTTGGACTTTAACCTGGTGTTGTAAGACGTCTTACTGTTATTTTTAATTCAAGGAGAGAAATTGATTTTGCAAAAGTAATTTGAAATATGGCTGAGCCTATACTCATTAGGACCCTCCACCTTTTCCTTTACTTCTTGGTTTAAATGGACGCTGAGACCACAGGCACTGTGTACCAGCATATAATACAATGTTCAAAGTCACTCAGTCCATTCCCCACCCCACTGGTAGTCAGATGTACTCCGCATTCAAAGGAATGTTGTCTCAGTCACTAACTGATCCAAATCTGTGGCAGGAATTTAGAAGAAGGTGTGGTACTCCCTCCTTGTAGTTTTTTAAAATGAACAATGCATCCCTTACCTTGTACAAAGCAACACTGATTTAGGAAGTCCGCTCTCCCCCTGCAGACCCAACAACTGTGCTGAGGATATTGATTAAAAGAGTGGAACGCATTCTGGAGCAGTTCCAATCACTTAGATGGAATAAGGGATTTTGAAGTAGCTTGGATGTTGATCTGGAGAAGCCCAAGAGGAACTAATGTTTCCCAGCTAGGACATCTCAGGATTGACAAACTTGCCAACCCAAGGATTGACTTTCGTATAAGTGAACAAAATCATTTTGGGATGAATACAAAGCTTACAGCAGCTTTGGATGCAAGTGGACATCTGAAATTACTGGAGGAAAAATAATTAAATAAATCAAGATTAGGTTAGACAACAAGGCAAGGAATCGTTAGCTTCATTTATTTTAGTTGCCTTCATTTAAATTACTTGAATTAAAACGGCCTTTTCTGTTCTATCCTTTTTGATGTTCGAAGAGTCTGCATAGTTGGACCAGAATATATATTTCCTGTTAACTAATTTTTCCATGTAGTCTGGAGATCTGTTAATAGTGTGTATGGTCACAAGGGTTCCACAAGAAGTTAATGGATGAGAGAAAGGCAAGCAACAGTGGCTAAGTGTTTTGATTTGGTGATAACCGCTGTAAGTGAATGCTTTTCAGGAAATGAAAACAATATTTTCAACGTACCATTAACTAAGTAATTGAAAGAAAGAAAGGTGTATTTATGTTATAAAGAGAAATCCAGGAAGGGATGAGATTTATCCTGACTTATTCTTGTAAAGAAAAATCAAATACCAACGATGGGCTTCTTGAAAAAAGCTATACCAATCAAAGGTTAGCCCACACACTTGAAAAACTCAACTTTCCTAATTTTTACAAATTTAGCACATTTTGATTTCATGGGGAATTGGTTTTACTACAGTAATTGGGTTGAAGTGGTGCAACTCTGCAACACTGAATTATGTCATCGGCTCCACACCTCTCTCAAATGAAGTAGGAGGAAGCAGATCTCTGCAAATACATACTTAAAGATAGACTGTCAAAAGAGCATGTCTTGTTGATAAGTTAAAAATATAATTTTTTTAAAAGGCTTTAAGTTGGTTGCAGTTAGATTTGAAATGGAATTAATTTAGAATTAAATTATCAAATCAAGTCTGAACAAAATGCACACGGGAAACTGTTATTGCTTGCGATACTGAAATATATTTTCTGTGAGGTAACCAAATTCAGTAAGAATAATGCAGTCTTGGTTATAGTGAACCTAATTTCAAACAATGGTAAAATTGTTTTAAAACCTAGTATCCATAATTGACAGACAAAAGCATTCCCTAGTCATTTTAATATTCATTATGTCTGAGTAGAACATTCACCAAAATGATGCATAATTATTACCTCATTGTTGAAGGTTTGCATGGACTGGAAATTAACAAATGTATCTTCATACATATAACTACAGTCAATGTTTTGCTAGTTTAAAAGGTTGTATCACATAGGTATTGCTGACAATATCTTTAAAACAATTCTCAATATTTATTTTTAAAAATTATGTTTTAAATTTCTAGCGAACTCAGTTTTCATGTGTTTGAAGAGGACTTATTCTTGCTCCGTTTCAGCTTTTGATGTTTCACAAATAGAGATGAACAATAATCATGTTAGATCACTTTTATTGGTTAAGTCATCGTGTTGACCATGAAAGACAACTTTGAAGGTTATAACTGTTCGATCCATATTATGAGCATTCAACTTGCCCAATCACTAATGGATGATGATTTAACATGCTTCCCTCTCATTTTCCTCTCCAATACTTCAATGGATATGTTAACCCATTTATTTAAACATGTTAACGCCTCTGTTAAAATAATACTGAGTAGAGTATATGAGTGTATGAAGCTTTCCTCTGATAATATAACCTATTCTACTCACCAATATCATTAGAATCTTCAATACCTTGAAAAGATCTCCAGTTTCTGTTGCCCTTCCTGAAAACTGAGGTTATCTAATCTAAGGCATCAATTCCCCTTCACTGCATCCTCTCCAATGGTATGTGAAGTTGTACAAACTATTCCAGGTGATATTTGTTGCATTCTTTATACAAATATGTTATCACCTCCAAGGGCATAATCCTTCTGACTATATAACATAAAGTCATGTTTCCTTTCTTTACTGTTGCCACAAACTATGCCTGTTTTTTTGAGGTCACTAACTGCAAGTAGCCCCAGATCATCCTCATGCATTGTGCAGAATAATACTATTTGGCTCATAATCCTACTACACCTTGCTTCCCTTCTTCAATATCATCATTTTGCAGTTATACACATTAAACAACACCAGCTATTTGTCAGGTCAATTTCTTAATAAATCCAAACCCTTCGTTATTTTTCACTTTTATTTACAACCCTACTCGGGTATTATCAGGAAACTATGTTTTTTAGACTAACTGTCCCCTCCCTTTTGTTTTGCTTTAACCTGAGTTGTTTTAGATTTTTTGTGATCTTCCAATCAGAGCTAAGTATCTTATGGAAACTTCTGTTTTAAGAAAAGATAAGCATCCACAAGGAAATCAGATTAATTGCAGGGAAGGTTTTCTTTATTCACTATTTGCAGTGATAAATGTTTTACTCACACATTTATGATTTTGATACAACTGATAATCACTGGAAATCATCACTGATGACTCAGCTTGGAGGTGGAGGGAAAACCTTGAGTGTGGTTTCTAGCCAAAATTTGCCCCAACTTTTCCCCACCATTTCCTCTCCACTCCTGAAGGCTATCTTCCTGAAAAAAAAAATCAATAGCTTCTAGCCTCTCCCTGGCACCTAACACATAAATAAAGTTAGCAGTTAGTGCCGGTATGCTACAAGACCATGGGGATTCATCGCAACCAAACATGATCCGGCCTTCAATCTCTCAGCTAGCACAGTTACTAGGTTAATTGTAGGAAACTGGCTGATGTGGTTCTCATTTTGGCACTCTTGATTGCCTACCTCAGTTGAAATCAGCTAATTTAACAAGGATTAGAGATTGGGATCTTACTGGCCAGTATTGTTTAGTGCTAGATTTATCCATTGATTCACCAGGAGAAAATCAGGATGATGCTTAATCCTCTGTTCAGAAAATACAGTTCTGTTAATTTAAGTCGGCCAGCTTTATTTAGTATGATAATTTGGCATCCAAGTGCATATGGCACCAAAACATAACAACTGAAATTCAATAGTCACCTCGTGAATTGGCCAACTTGTTTTAATTTTCTGTTGCATTCCAAAATGGCACTTATAAAATTGCCAAAGCAAGTTTTGCTTTATTTCATTCCACTGATCATGGTGCAGTGTATCATGAGAATCATGCTCTTTATCCCACATTGTTGTTTCCCTGGAGAAACAATATTCCAGGGTACTCAGCTAAGCATCAGGCTATCCCCTTTTGATCAGCCCCTCAATCTATCCCACAGCAGTTTTCATGACATTATCAACAGGGAGGAACTGAGGTCTAAAATTGAAATAGGAACCGTGACGGACGAACAACAGGAAACAGTAGCAAAGGAAAGTTATGAAGGAAATGTGGAAATGGCATTGGCACATCTGCAGGAAGAAGCAGTCATTGCAAATCACTACCAAAGGATACTCTCCTTCTCATCAGGTAGGGTATCAGAGGCTCATTCTAGGAGTCTGCCTCATCATCGAGATTCATTCATGAATAATGCCATTTGGACATTTTGGAGGGTAAAGGTGCCAAAGCATGAGACAGCACTGTTAGTGGAAAGAAGGAAACTGCAAAAAGAATGAAGGGATGTACATGTGTCTTCAATGGCAAGAATGGATAAATAAGTTCAATATTGAGCTTGTTAGAGATCGAGGCACAGAAAAGCATACCGAGAGCAGGGACACAATGGGCATAATTTTTACCTATTCCAGCAGGGGGGAAATATACAGGGTTGAGTGGAACGTCAGTGGCACACCCCAGCCATATTATTCTTCATTAATTGCAATGATGAGTAAATCAGGCTGTGTGAAGCTACTGTTATACCTGATGCCACCAGTTACTGAACAGGCAGGCGAGATTACGGTTGTCCCCAATGTATTTTCAAAAGAGATTGAAAAGTGGCCATCACAGCAACCTTTGAAAATGTTGAATCAGTCATTCTTGCAAATGTTAGAGCTGTAGAATACTGGCAATCTCAACAACTGTCACATATTTTTTACTGAAGCCCGATAGAATTGGATTTAAGCCAAATGCAAAAAAACTAATCCTGGCATGCATTAGTCAATAATGATTAACTCCCTTTCACTCAGTATTGATTAATGCACCAACAACCTTTGCATCAACTCACATCTCTTATGTTCATTATTTCTTTAAAATCATAAGGAAAAAACCTTTTGATTTAAAAGCATTTAGAGATTTGAAACAGCAGCCTTGTCCCAAATTAAATTTGAAAAGAAAAAAGATCAGAAATGCATTTTTTACACACTGAGTCATTCTTTTGTCCTATGGAAGAACACAAACACATTTCTGGAAGAGAAAACAAAAGCATACAAATGAACAAGCCATCTGTTGACTGTCTCTCCTCTGGTCCAAACTTATGTACCCCATCCTCATCTTTGGCAAATAAATAACAAAAACAAATCACCCTCTCCTGATCAGATTGACCAAGAGTTCTAGCTATAAACATCCACACATCAGAAATTCTACCATATAACTTAATTAATTCTGTTTGGGTATTTTCATGATCTGGAAAATGCATTCTCTCACTATAATAATGTCCAACTTTTGAAAGCCATTGTAAGTGGCTGCAGTGTGATTTGAAGGACCCTATTAGTTTTGTGCAACATTTGACTTTTTGTTTATGGTAAGTCTTATTTTTGACTTTAAAAAAAAATTGACACATCAACCCATCCCAATCGCTGTGCGCCAACTTTTCCAGTGTAATCAATTCAACTGCGTTTGCTTGCACAGTTCAATATAGACACAACTGTTCCACAGTGTCTAACAAATAACAGGCTCTCATGCATAAATAAAATCTACTTTAAACAAAGAAAAAAAAAATCTATTTTCTTAAATTAAAAAATATTACTCTCAATAATCACAATGCATCACCTTTGCTAAATTTATACAGCCTCATGCATAAAATTATAGCACTGGCAGTTGCTAATTTTAACACTACATTTTTAACACATAACAATTAGTCAATAAGTCTATGTAGGACAATGTGGAAATAAACGCATTTTAAACACATACATACACGCACAAAGGAAAAAAAACGGATTGTTTCTTTAGAATATGAAAACTGTAAACTTTGGGCTCGTTCGGCAACTTTCCCAAATTCCATGAAACATTTACAATCCTTCCATAAGCGCACCTGTCACCTATTACAAAAATCACAACTTAAAACGTATAAAGCTTTTTTTTTATATCATAGTC
The DNA here is from genome assembly GCF_047496885.1 of Scyliorhinus torazame. Lineage (NCBI taxonomy): Eukaryota > Metazoa > Chordata > Chondrichthyes > Carcharhiniformes > Scyliorhinidae > Scyliorhinus > Scyliorhinus torazame. Next base: position 286,101,006 of record NC_092709.1, read on the forward strand.
ACAGTTACCAAAAAACGAGTGAATAATTTATTACATATGCTATAATAACATCACCCTAGACACTATTATCTATGAGGTATATCTGAGAAAATTCGATAAGGAATGCACGGTCTGCGCTGCCAACCTACTCAGTCAATTCTTTTTTAAAGCTTTGGTATCTTAAAGAGAAAGAGAAGATAGAGATTGAGATAGAGAGAAAACTTTGGTATCTTTGTATAGTTCTTTGCATGGTTGCATTGCAAAGCACCACAGTATAGCGACTCACCAGCAATAAAAAATTGGTGGCCTTTTCGAAGCTGAGGTAATCACAGGAATAAAAAAATGCACAGAGGTCTAGAAACTGGAAAGAAACACCGCTTTGGTTCAAGCAAGGCACTTGTCCCGTGGTTTATCACACTTTGCAACTAAAGCGTGCATCTAGATTTTTGTTTTTCTTTTGAAAACAGATATTTTGGTCATGGTGGTGACTGATTCAGGATGTGTATTTGTTAATTTTTTTCTGTGTGTTCATAAATCCAACATGATGTGGCATGTTACAGCTAGCAAAGACCTAAAGCATCAGACAATCTAGGCACTGGTTTGGTTTGATATTATCTTGGTACGTACAATATAAATTCAATTGAATGCAAATTAATCTTTCCAGCATAGGAGGACTTTTTTCTCCTCTAAATATCAATAAAAATGTAATGACTTTGGTAACATTACATAGCAGAGTTCTCATCCCACTCCCCATACCCAGTGCTGCAAAAGCAATCTGATTAACTAAAGTTTGCAAGAGTACATTTTTTGCAAGTAGATTGAAAGAAACGTAATACCCTAAAAAACTCTTGTGTCTTTTTTTATGAAGTAAATTTGAATGACCTATTAGTACAATTATAATTCTTGATTAATTATATAAGTAGAGGGACAATAGTGCTACTTAAAACAGCAAGCAAAGTTGTTTTAATTCACCCAACGTTTCTCTATGGATCATAAAGAACTGCTGGAAGATTCACTCTGTGCAGTGTATTAGGTTCAGTGTACATGACTTTTTAATTTTGGTTTTTTTTTTTTTAATACTGCTGAAATGTGGGATTACATGTTAATAATAAATCCTGAAAAGGACATTGGGCATGATCAGAATAAGAATATAGATAGTACTGGATGAATAAACAGAATCTTGAGTGACATCATAGCAGCTGAATTTGCAACATTTTACCTTGCTACTATATGAGAATAATTACAGGCCCTAGTTTGAGTTAAGAATTATTATCTTTATATGTATCCTGGGTTTGTTTTATTGGATTGGATTGGATTTGTTTATTGTTTATTTAGAAGATTTAACTCATGTTGGTTTCAAAAGTACAGAATGCGGTAAAACAGCATTTCCCTAGAGTGAAATATAAATGGTTTTACATAAATTCCAATCAAAACTGCTGCGTAATTTGCATCTATATTTACAATAAATACAATGCAGCAAAGTGCTGATGACATTAGCTTTTTTTTGAAAAAATATTGACCGTAAGTACAGACCGTAAGAATTACTGTTCACTGATACACTGAATGGACATCGTACATTTGGTCTCTTGATGATGGATCCTAATGAGGAAATGATCTTTTTACAGCACAGAAAAAACACACATTTAGAATGAGTGCAAACCACCATTTAGATCTTTGGGGTATCTGAGTTGCAGCTGTATTTAAGAGACACTCTATACATGAGCAGGAGCAGAACGCAGACCGTGCAGAGAAAGAAATCTTTGGTATCTTTGGTATCATCGACACGATTAAAATTACAAATGGAAAAATTCAGTGAGGTAGCCTCTTTGGTTCTCACTAGAAATAGAAAGAGCTTTTACACATAGTTCATACCTGGAAGCAGCGAGTTCAGGGTTTTTTCTGTCTCTTGTCACTAATGCTAAAGACTTCTCCACAATCGAAAGAAGTTATCTAAAGCCATTTGGACACAGCGCTAAACAATGGTGGAAAGATCATTAAAGTATTTTCTGTTGTATATTCACGTTCCCATCAGTACATGCTGTATTGTTCCATCTAAAATCATTGCTCATCCATGTTATTAATAATAAGACTGAAGGGATATCTTTCAGTGCTTATAGTGGGATAATTCTTTGGCATTGAAAATTGAGAATAAAAGTTGCAGTGCTTAAAGGCGCTAACATCTAAAAAGAACAATAATTAAAACATGTTGGGATATTGGCTCAGGTAGTTTTTGCACAAAATTATACTGTTCAACTATAGCAGGATGTCTATTAATAGAATTTTGAAAACCTAAATCGCCAAACCTTTTCTATGAATTTTACAGGATATAGATTTGGAGTTGGATTAGGTATATATCAATGAATGTGCAATTTTATTCCCAGTGGTAATTTGTAGTTTTTTTCTATAAAAATACAAAAACTAAATCAACGTTAAAGGAATTAACCTCTGCTACTTCATTAAAAAAAAGCAGACAATATAATTAAAGGCCACCTGAAGCACTGCATCTTTCATTTTTAATACGTTTATAGAATTTGAAAATAAGACAAAAATCACCATTTAAATATATAGTTCACAATAAATACCAAAATAATACTAATAATAATAAAGCTGATGTAGCTTTTTGATTTCTAAACTGCAGTCAAAAGCACTTTAAAGATTACTAACTTGTTTAGAAATCAACTTTTGTTAATTAAATCACTGACACGGCCTGTGGGTATTGTGACCAGCAATGAAAACATCACTGTCAACTGTCTGAACTTGTTACCACAATACGGCTTTTTTTTCTCATAGCTGAGTTGGTACAAAACAATAATAGCCACACAGGAAAAGTACTGTCATTCTCTCTGTGGGGTCAACCTTCAGTCTGCTGGTCCGATCGGTTTGGTTTCTTTGGATATAGCTTTGTTTAAGGATAAAAGCTTCCACATGCCTGGATAAAGCTATTGGACTACAGTATACAAATACTGCGCTGTCTTCTTGTTGTAAAATTTTCGTAGACTCCTGATATTCTTCAAAGTTGAACTCATCTTGGACGTGTGCATGGACTCCATGCACAAGACGCTGAGCTAAATGTCTATCAATGCATGAGAAACTTATGGGATATTTAGGTTAAAGTATAATTGATGTATTAGCTATTGTAATAATCTACTAAATTCACCAATAAACATAACCAGGGGGTTATTTTGTGCTTAAGATGAAGAGTGAACATTTTAAAATCTAAGGAACAATTGAATCTGAATCATTAAAATAAATAATTATCATGTAAACATTTCAAAATAAAAAGTTTATACATATTAAACTAGATAAACAACACAAGTCAAATAATTTGGAATATATTAATATTGTTTGAAATGCATTAATTTACAAAAGGTTAAATCATCAAAATTTCAAATTAAAACCTATATTTCATTTAAATTATCCAAACTGATACTTGAGTAGAACCATTGGCTATGTTGAATACTTGCTAAGTATATATGGCTGAGATCAGATGCTACGGTAGGTTTAGTGACTAATGTAATGCAACATTCATTTTTTAAAAACCCTCCCATATTTAGTTACCTTTACTGAGATATGGGAGTGGGTTACTATCTTTGGTAGAGATGTTTAATCTTCACCCTAACATCTTGTGCTTGGAGCCACTTGGATCCATTGCTTGGTATCCTGTTCCATTGGAATCGCTAATGGGAGGAAATTGTGAAACCGAGTGGGTATTTCCCTCTCTCAATAAGACGAACATTGAAAGACAGGCCAATTGTGCGAACAGCACTCAACTGTAATGCATAAAAACTACAAACAGATCCATGTCTCTGTGAAGCTGACTTTGGTTGAAGCGGAAGAGGTTTTCTGTTGTTCTGTACAACGTTTCTGAAAAACTGCATAGGCACACGTTAAAGACAATATTCAACTTTAAGAGGCGGCGAGTGTCGTCAAATGAAGCAGCAATGATCTGTGGCATTGCTCCCTTGTTGTTGCTATTTTTCTTGTTAACCCTTTCATAACTCTGCTTCCCAAAACGACTAAGACAACCATTGAAACACAGTGCGTACGTTGTTTCCTGACGTGCTTCTTTTGTTTAAAAGTTTGTTGCAGAACAATTAGGTGCAGAAAAAAGTTTCTTTGGTTTCGATTTAATAATAAATAGAAAAAAAAAGTATCAAGTGTCTTCACGAGAGTCTTTAAAGCCTTTGGCTTGCTTTGAACACATCAATGGTGTTCTTAGAGCGCCCGTTCAGTGGTGAATGTGCACATGTTGGAAGAAGGGGTGATGATGTTGAGTTTCGGGAAAAATAAAGCGATTTAATCTTTGTGCTTCTGCACTCACCATGGGCAGCCCCTTTACACATGGGCTACTCAGTGCGATTGCAGTAGTAAACCAGTGTTGGCCAAAAATAGAATATAAGTATAGAATCAAATGGATGCATAGTAATCTACAGCTATTAAGACAAACAATATTTACTCTTCCTGCAGCAAACCGCTGCCTTCTCAAATTAATGGCCCTGATATCTTCTGAAAACAAAATGAGGCAGAACACATGATTGGGCATTAAAATCTCGGGAATTTGATGAATAGAAGGAATGTGCTTGAAGGTTGTGCTTGTATTCCCACCACTAACAGCTCCACCCAACGGGTGAACGTAGCAATGAGTGCACGTTTACCAGCATCATTCAAGATTTACGTGGTGTTTTGTGAATAACGGACTGAAAGTCTCTGAAAATGACTCTGATCTTTTGTGCTTGCACACTTACCACTAACAGCCCATTCGTAAACAGTCTGGTTAGTGATGAGATAGCATGATTGTACAAATGTTCTCCAATAATTCTATTGGGACGTCTTATTAGAATAAAATGTCAAAATAGGCGGGCAATTACTTTCAGTGCCTGTACCAGTTTTACTGCATCAAAAATCACTGTGCAACATTGCCAGAAACTGATAACTCACCAACTCACAACCCAATGATTGTTTCATCCCAGTTAAAACCCTTCAGGCAAAGCACTAGACATATTATTGCTCAGCAACATAGCTCGTTGTGCTGTGTCTGATGACCTCTGAAAATCACCAAATAAACAGCTTTGTCAGTTGAAAGCAAGGACTCAAATGATTTAAGGGGAAATCTTAAGACAGACACATTGAAATATGTGTGCCGTCCCTTTTTTAAAAAAATGTGTTGATCAAGATTGTGCTTATGCACTCACCACTGAGCAGCCTCTTCAAAAAGCAAAAAAAAAAAGAGTTGAGTTGTGCCCTGTTCAGGTGCACTTTCCTCAATCATGCTTTGGTACAAGTGCTTGAGGTCGACGATGAAGCCCCTGGGCTCGACATGGCTTCGTCCTGCCATTTGTCCAAGCTTCGCCTCCGGGCGTTCATAAAGAAATTACTGACGGTGGTTAACTCCAGACCGAGCTGTTGTGAGATCGTCAGCTGCATCTCCTTGGAAGGGCGTTTATTTTCCTTGAAAATGGCAAAAAGAGTTCGGCGTTGGAGGTCAGTGAAAACTAGCCGTGGCTTCTTTGGTGTATTGCTCTTCTCTTTGTTCTGTTCTTGTTCTTTGCGTTTACACGCTGGGATAAAAAAAAAGAAAAAAGAATAATATTGAGAATTTATAGAAATGGACTGACCCTCGTTTGTTTGTCCGATCATGAATCGTCCATAAAATATCACATTGACTTATCTGAGGTTTAGAATTAATCAATGGGTTTTGGGAGGTGGGGTAGGGTGGAGGTGAAAATCAAGTGATGGCAATAAATGTGGAAATTATAAAGGTATTTATTTTGTCGACCAGTGTTCTAACCATTTGATTACAAAACATGGTTACACTAAGGTAAAAACTAAGCATGCAAATAATGTGTGCAATAGTTACTACACAATCAGTCCTTGTGTGTTTCATTTTAGTCATTTATTTATTTACTTCTCCTTTCCTTTTTAAAAGTTCTCAGTCATGCTTGAGGGAATGTTTAAGGATGTTGACTGCCCTCTGATATCCTGACCATTATTAATATGTAAGATTTAACACTGGCAGACTTTTCAATGAATTGTTTACCAAGGTTCAACCCTCTTTTCCCCTGTTGTGCATCATGTGCATCAGGAGTCACAAGATAGCTACCGTAAGTAGGAAATGTAGCTAGCTCTAACCCCACCCCCTACTCACACATGATTAGTTCTGGTGAGATCCACTTATTGGTCCTGATTTTGCAGTCAGCTGTGGAGCTTCAGTGCTCACTGCTGCTCACAAAGATTTAGCGGTCTCTGTGAATTTCCCCTTTCCTGACATTAGTTTGAATTTGGGGCCAGGTCAAAGGGATTTCCAGGCAGCCAGCCAGTGATGTTATCCTATTAAGGATGCGCACCCTATTAAGAAACTGTCAGGCCTATAATGATATCCTGTGTTGCACCCCCCTCTTATTATTTCCCTCCATTTATATTAAGCATGAAAGCATTCTCACAGACAGCAAACAAGACAGGTGGACTGATTATTTTTAATTTTTTGTATAATTTTACATATTTTAAAATAAAGATTGGGATTTGCACTTGGCATGGAGGTGGAAGCTAAATTATTGTAAACAAACTTTAGAAAATATTTGTATTTGTTTTATCACAATGGCAAAATGTGATGTATCACAAATGTAAAGTTAACTTTTCGGGGCCAGTGAGGTTGTAATTATGGACTTGACATACTGTTAAAAACAGTTAAACACATTCAATAAGGTGTCATTTTTACACTGTTTAAAAGTGGAAGTTTTCATCAGCTCAATGGTGTCCAGTTGATTGCAATTTGCGGTCACTTCAACAGCGCACCCTATTAAGAAACTGTCAGGCCTATAATAATAATGATATCCTGTGTGGCACCCCCCCCCTTATTATTCCCCTCCTTTTTTTTTTGACCCGACACCTACGATTGGAGACATTATGGGATTACTAAAAAGATTTGGAGCCTTTTCAGGCTAGAAGTTAAATTTTTGAAAATGTGAGTGCTTTTCAATCACAACACTGAGGGAAGGACAGAAGATGGCAGAGATGCTGTTTCGGGCAGCAACCAATCACTTTAGGTTCTTGGGGGCACAGGCTTGAGACTGGGCTCAGATTGGTAAATTAAATTTTACAAGCCTGTCAGCAAGGGTTAAGGAAGACTTACAAAGATGGGATAGTCTGCTCCAATCGCTTGTGGGCCGAGTGCAAGTGGTAAAAATGAATGTTCTACCAAGGTTTTTGTTTTTATTTCAGTGTCTCCTGGTCTTTTTAGCAAAAGAGTTTTTTGTGGGGGTCGAATGATTGGTCTCTTTGTTTATATGGGCTGGGAAGGTCCCTAGGATTCATATCTTGCTTCAGAGGGGGCGACAATTGGGTGGCCTAGCCCTGCCAAATCTTATGCACAATTACTGGGTGGTGAACGCCGAGTAGATTCAGTGCTGGGGTCGGGAACTGGATACAGTGTGGGTATGGATAGAGGAGGAGCAAACAAGGGATCGGGGCTATGGATGATGGCAATAGCACCACTCCTGTTGGTGCCACAGAAATCCTCTCAGAGTTGTGGTTTCAACACTGAAGATATGGAAGGAGATTCGCAAACATTTTAAATTAGGGACAGGGTTGAAATTGATGCCAATCTGAGAAAATCATGTGTTTGAACCGGCACAAATAGAGACTGGGTTCCAACACTGGGAAGAAAAGGGTGTGATCATGTTAAAAGACCTATTTCTGGAAGAATGTTTTGCAACATTTGAAGAATTGAGGGAGAAATACAAGCTCACAAGAAAGGAGGGCTTTCGATATATGCAGATACTGTTTTTTGTAAAGAAGACGTTGCCAATTGTTACCCCCTTCTTTGCTGGAAGAGGCATTGATGGTGTTCTGGATAGAAGGGGGAATTATCTTGGCTATTTATGGGAAATTTATCGAAGCAGGATCAGAATCCCTGGATAGGGTGAAGGCCAAATGGGAGGAGGAGTTTGTGGTGACGTTGCAGGAAGGGCTGTGGCGCGAACTTTTACAGAGGGTAAATGCATTAACCTCATGCGCGAGGTTGGCACTAATACAATTGAAGGTAATTCACAGAACACATTTGACAAGGTTGAGAATTAGTCTCCTGTTCGAAGGGGTTGAGGACATTTGTGAAAGGTGCGGGAGGAGGCCGGGCAATTATGAGCACATATTTTGGTTGTGCCTAAAACTGAGGAGGCTCTGGAGCACCTTCTATGGCACCATATGAACAATGTTACAGTCGGACCTGGAACCCAGTCCCCTGGGGGCCATATTCGGGGTGTCGGGCTTGCCAGAGTTCCAGACAGGAGTGGGGGCAGTCGCCTTAGCCTTTGTCTCGCTGGTGGCGAGGAGGCGGATCCTATTGGGTTGGAAGTCAGTTGCTCCACCACGTGCATCAGTATGGCTGGGAGAATTAATAGAGCTTCTAAGCCTGGGGAAGGTTAAATTTAAATGAAGAGGTCATGAGCTTAAGAGGGTTTCACAAGAGATGGCATCCGTTCATATCTCACTTTGAGGAATTAGCCTCAGTCAGCAGTTAAAAGAAGTGGGTAGTTAGTTAGTTCGTTGATGAATTGTTTTCGGTTTGAGGAGGGGAATCTTATATATTAGTTAAACATGTGTAATGTAAATTATGTTAAAAAAATGGAAAAAGCCAATAAAAATATGTATTAAAAAAAGGAATAGCCAGGCCATTATTTTCCAGGGCAAACAGCGGTAGACACAACAATGCTAGGTGAGCCAATAATCCCCAGGTCGCATAGAAAGATTTTTTTCAAAAATCCAGGAGTTTGTGGATCAAATCCCCTTAACTTGCAACAACTTGTCAGGTGATGTATCTCAATGAACACAAGATTAGTTGGCCTGTAGCTTACCAGCTGGTGGCGGCGTGGTGGCCTTACTAGGGAGCCAAGAGGCTTCATACGTGGAAAATGCTCTCTCCCATGTGCTGACATTGCACATTCCTGCATCTGGGGAAACGATGTAGGAAATAAATGAAAATTACTGACAGGAAAGGGCCATTAGGTCCATCAAATCTGCTGGACAGGCCTGACGGCTGGAGCATCCTGACTAGGCAAATTATATCCTCAGACACTGCAGCTATGTGGTATCCCGAGGGTGGAGCAAGAAACACAGGAGGGAGTTTCTTACATTGGATCTGGAGTCCAGTCCGGATCAGATTGTGCAGCTGGCCTGGCCTTGTGTTTGGAATGGGTAAGATATAATTCACCTTTTATTTTTGTTCTGCCGGGGAGGGTTTGCAGTGAACAAGGCTTTGCTTCTGTGAATGACCCATAGGGTGCACACTGACAAGGTTTTACCAGGACAGAATGGAGGAGGCAGCTGGGACACTCACTTAAGTTTATTCCAACATTGCTTCGAGACTTCAGCAGTGGTCTCAAGAAAATGGTGCGAACTGAATCGCTTTGAACCTTAGAATTTACAGGGCAGAAGGAGGCCATTCGGCCCATTGAGTCTGCACCGGCCCTTGGAAAATGCACCCTTCTCAAGCCCACGCTTCCATCCTATCCGCATAACCCAGTAACCCCACCTAACCTTTTGGACACTAAGGTGCAATTTAGCATGGTCAATCCACCTAACCTGCACATCTTTGGACTGTAGGAGGAAAACAGAGCACCTGGAGGAAGCCCACGCAGACACTGGGAGAAAGTGCAAACTCCACACAGTCACCCGAGGCTGGAATTGAACCTGGGTCCCTGGAGCTGTGATGCAGCAGTGCTAACCACTGTGCCGTGTTTATCCATTAATTCCAATTCATTTTATCAAATGTAAGATATAATATAACACACAACAGAGAAAGAAGGCTGTATGATATGGCGATGCACAACTAAAATGTCATCGCCATCGTCCTTACCAATACCGTTTTAGAGCCCCCTGCTGTAAAGAGTATTTTGAAGGTACCGGCGCTCCCCCGGGACCTGTCCGCGGTGCTGAACTGACCTCTGTAATTGAATACAATTGTTTGTTTTATCTCTTTCTTTTTCATAAACCGGTAGTATTACATATGTCTTCCGCACTGATTGCCGAATACAATATCTGCGGAGCTTCCAGGAGACGTAATTGCAATTGATTTTTAATGTCAAAAATGTAATATTTCATCAGCCCACCGTGTGTGAAGGCCAGCAGATGGCAGCGTTTCACACACAATCCTCAGGGTGGGTGCTGCAGCCCTGTGCACGTGAAACTGACTATGATTGACAAACATAGTCAATAACCAGCCCGGGGTCAAAGGGTCGCATACAGGCCTCACTAATAAACCACGAAGCTGGGAGGATGTTAAGCACACAAATCCTGATTGCAGTTTCCGACCGAAACCGCACGTGAAGAATAGAAGGGCAGGATTTGAATTGCTAATCGCCCATGAATAATACAGATGGAAATCGTAGTTCCGGCTGCGTGGCCTTCATAGGTTAGGTGTATTGGGCATGGCAAATTGGTGTCCCAAGATGTGCAGATTAGGTGGGGTTACGGGGATGGGGGGGGGGGGGGGGGGGGGGATGGGAGGGGGGGGGGGGGATGGGCCTAGGTAGGGTGTTCTTTTGGAGGATCGGTGCAGACTCGATGGGCTGAATGGCCTCCTTCTGCCCTGTTGTGATTCTATGATGTAGAGATTCTATGACTGAGACTTCAATGTCATTCCTCTGCCCATCACCCCATCCCCGACCACGGGCAACGAGACTCCGCCGCCCGCAAGGGCCCATGGCAGCCCGGGGGGAGGGGGGTCTGTCTTCCTGAAGTGTATTTGAGTGTATCTAACGCAGGCCTTTCCTCTAGCCGGCCCAGCTGGTGGCCATCCTACTGCCGCTCTGGATGTGCGGGAGACGGAACATGCCTCCTGCCAGCCTCAGCGGTCTCCCCGTCACAATGTCCCCCCGCAGCCACCTCGGGCCAGCCAGACAGACAGTCGCCTGCAGCATTTCCTCAGGTCCAATGCTGACTCTCCCTGTGATAGCCAGGATCTCACTGGGCAAGGCTGGTGAAAGGCTTACGATGCCCCCCCTCCCGCTGGCATAGATTGCAGTTGGCATTACCATGGGCATGTGAGTCACAGCTTCAAGGCCCTTGTGATGGTATCAGGTGTCCAGACCACGTGGAGACATTGAAAGACCAACGCTGCTCTGTCTCTCCTTGTGTGGACCCGATATGCACATCACCCTCCCTGTCAGCTGTCAGCAGTGAACCCCCTCACTTTACTCAAATCTGGGCTGAACTGAATTTCGATAACAAGAGGTGCATTGTATTTAGGCACTATCGTTGTTTGAGAATATGATTAACTGAAAAGAATGATATCAGTCTGCACACATTAAGAATGTCAACACTAGGCAACTAATCAATACGGTTATCGGTTCTTGGTTATTGATCAACTCCACGACGAGTAAAGTTGGTCGATGGCGTAACTGCAATTGGTGAATAAGTTATTCCTAACATGATTGGGTGACAGTGAGTAAACATTAGAGGTACTTATTATTCAACACAGGCGGGCCTCAAAAATCAGCTGCCGCCACCATTGATAAAGCTGCAGTGACAGCAGGAAATACAAACATAGACCCTTGCGGGCGGCGGAGTCTCGTGGCCCGTGGTCGGGGATGGGAGGGTGAGCAGAGGAATGACATTGAATTCTAGTCATAGACTATCGGCGGTGTCTGTTGCCGATCAGCATTCAACTCGGTAATACATAGGTTATTTCAGAAGCTGAATGGACGGCAGCAAACGGGAACTAACAAAACCCAGCTCCGTACCCTCAAGCCAAATGTGCGTTTTAAAGAGAGAGGAAAAAACCTTTATCGTCAATTTTCTCCACGTCTCAATTTCTGAGTACAGTGTCCTGACATCAGGCGCCCTCTGGCAGCCCCATTTTTACGTTTGAGCCTGCACACATCCTACACTTCAGCTGAGCTCAATTCTCTCCTGGCCTAACATTTACACACTAGCAGCGAGAGGACAGGGGACAATGATGAGAGGGTGGAGACTCTGACCCATCCACCCTCCACCCCTTCGAACGCAAAGACAACCGTGTCGCACCACTACTGCGGTCTCAACTGAGAAATAGCGAACTCAGCACAGGGCCGAAAAGTAGAAGAGGCTTTAGGTCTCTCGCTGTCTTCCCCTCCAGTTTAATGATCTAAAGACATTCGCAGCTTTGACAAAGTGTCACCCAGACTCGAAACGTGAGCTCCCTTCTCTCTCCCCACAGACCTGCTGAGATAGTCCAGCATTTTCCCTCTTTGTTTATTGCAATGATCCAAACCGTTCCTTTTCACACACGTGCGTACACACACAAACGGATCTATTTCAGTAGAATTAAACGTTAAATAATTCCAGTGATCCTTCAAGCTGGAGTCTGAGGAATAAGGTCGCAGAAAAAACAGTAAAACGAATTTCTAGTCGTCTCGATGTCTTGTTTGCCCCCTGCCCCCGGTTTTTCAAACAGAGTGGATTTTAATTGCGCCGGGAAATGAGGGGGGGGGGGCACAAAACTCCAGCTGGAAGAGGCAGGGGTGGGTGGTTAATCCAACGCTCCGTCGCCGCGGGTCCCGAGGTTTCAATCCCAATTGTTATTTGTATCAAACGCCACACTTTCACTCCGGTGGTGGTGGTGGGGGGGGGAAGGACTAAAGTTAACCCTGGGTGCTCATTCGCCTAATTCGAAGATCTGAAGCCGAACGCAATAGAAGGCACCCGCCGGTAAACAGTTCCCAAAACACACTAAGCAGTCAGACATGTCAACAAGCAGCATTAACTAGAACGCTAATAAAAAGATAGCTCTTGTTACACCATCCAATTAAACAGTTAATCAATCGGCCAGTCGATTCATTTATACGCGTTAGTTGTCACACACGTGCTCCTCATGAGGCCGGGCTAAGATTTTTTTTTACAAGACGTGGGTTTTACTTTTACTTCTACGCGTCAGCGTCTCAATAAATATGAGTCGAAAAGCACTTCGCCATTCTATTTATCAGTTGAAATTCTAATCCTATTAATTCCGGACACCAACCTCAGGCAGCAGGCCCCAGCACACATTAACCATCAGATGCAAACTAACATCGAATGGTTGAAAACCGTACGAGAAGGTTGTCTAATTGCAAGTTATTTAGCATTTTCTTTTTGCAATTGAACCCTCCACACCCCCCCCCCCCCCCCCCCCCGCGGCTTTTCCAGGGAAGATTTGATTATTATTTAATTCCATGCCAATGGTAAAACACATTTTAAAATACATTTTTAAAGTCGACTTGAACAAAGCAATCACAAATATTTGCAACTGTCCCGTCTAGAAAGGTTTCTCTGTTGGAATGAAAATCACCTTTAATCACGTCCCATCGGTATAAAAATGATCTCTTAAAACAAAACAATTCATTAACTTCCCGGTTCCCTGTATTATTTGTTTGGAAGGTTTAACTAAAGTTGTCGATCTGCCAAATCTTGCAAGATTCCCCCCCCCCCCCCCACTCATATTATCACACCGCATCTGTATTTTGCATTTTTTAAACAGTGTAGCTCAAATAGAAAATTCCTGTTTGGAAAAGGAGCATTCTGTTATTTGCATCTCTCGATTTCCGGGGACGTGTGTTCTGAACGCATTGTAACAGTATCTGCGGTAAAGCAGTAAAACTGGTGTGAGTGCTATGACAAGTTGTGGAGAATGGGCAGCAAGCGCAGCTTTCTTCCTCAGACTCAATTGTCAAAAAAATCAATCTGATGACGCTGCTTAAACGCTAATTATAACCTCTGATGTGGCGACTAATTCATCTCGCTCTCTAACTGGGCCTAAAACGTGCACAATGCACAATCCAGTGACGAAGGCAGAAGTCAGACCGGCAGGATAACACAATCTGTAGTTCGCAGTATGGAAGCACTCACCCCTATAGGTTCCCCAACAATCTGCGACCACAGCAATCAAATAAACCAAATAACATGTGCCAACAGTGAACTTTACCCTCTGAACTCAGTGGATGAGAAATAAACCCATTATAACTGACAGAATATTCCATCAAATTTACTTTTGTTCAAATCAAATGCCGTTCATTCTCGAAATTCAGCAAAAAAGATGGAATGTATACTTATTCTTTAGGTGGACTTTTCAAGTTAAAAATCCAGACCTTGAATACTGAAGCTTTAATCGTACAAGATAAGCCTGTGTCGATTATATTAAGCCCCACACCTTCCAACAAGCCACCGCACTTACAAATCAATGGCCATTGGCCATTTTAATTTCAAGGCACCCCCCCCCCCCCCCCAAGAACAAGTGAACCTTTTATGGGGTCTTGGGCCTCAGCACGTTTTGATGGTGTTTTTGTGTTCAGGTACACTGGATTTCCCCTCACTTCCACCTATTTCAGCTCAAAGAACAAAGTAGCTTCCCTCACTGTGAAATTAATAGTTGGCAAATTTCTGTCAGTTTGATCAGGTTCGTTTGTGAGAACACTGTTACAAAGACCCAGGGCAACACACAGCGGCAACGTAGGGAATGCACTGATAACCCTATTGCAATAAAAGTAGGGGTTGTGTGTATAATTAACATATTTTAAATATTTACAACCTTTAAAATACACTCTACCATTTGCCTTCTCCCGGCCACCGGCAGGTTTTCTTCTAATCAAAAGTGCAAAATACCAATCTATCAACTTTCAAACAAATCCCACTGGTAAATGGGCTGCAGTTGAACGCCTTCTGCCTCTGTCCTGGGTGTGCAGTGACTGCACAATCCTTTTTTGTTTTGGTCAGGCTACTTAGTTATAGCCCAATTTAGTCTCCCCCTCCATCTCTCTAAGTCCGTTTGCGACGTAGAATCAGCGAGGCCATTCGGCCCATCGAGTCTGCACCGGCCCTCTGCACCCCACCCAGGCCCGCTGTTATGGAGGTCCTTTCATTGCGTTTCGCTGGAGTGTAACGTAACTTTGTAACCGTACGTGAGTTTAGAAGACATGGATTGCGAAACCACGCAACCCATTAGGATTACAAATGAAAAACAAAATCAATAACGGCTTCTAATTACCTGTAAAATTAAACAGAGCAGACTGAAATAACCACAAACGCTCCCCCCCCCACCCCCCACACGTTTCTCACTCTCGCTCGCTCTTGTTGATGGTCTAGGATTGAAAATATTTGTGATTCAAATGCAAATGAGTGGAGCAAAAGCAAAACATCCCAGGGCCCACAAACAAATGACACACGTCTTTGTATCTTGTTTGACTTTAAAAGCAGCCAGCGTCGAGGGTGGCACAGCCATGCACCCAGACACGTTTCACACAGAGTAAATTACCTGCCCACAGAGCTTACTATTTATTATTATTTATGTAAAAAACATTAAATTAAGTATTGATCGCGTAACTTTCTTCCACCGCTTTTAATTGGGGTATATTTTGGAAACAGAAATCGTTGCGGAATTAAATCTAACCTTTAGCCTAAACAAAGAACGATACGCGATCTTTAAAGGCCATGGCATTACAGAAAGGTTTGCTGACAAAAAATAATAAAGCGTCTGTTTAGTTTTTGCTCTGATCGCTATGTTGAGTGCTTCGCCGCTCTCTCAACTCTCCCTCAACTAACGGGGACGGAGACACGTCCAAAATGAAGGAAAGTCATTAAGTGATGCGTTTCCATGATTCATTTACCAAAATATATATTTTCGGAGTTTACGGTAAATGTTAGAAAAGTGTGTGTGTGTGTATGTTACAGATGGAAAATTAAACTGTAATGCAATGTTCCATCATAATGGATAGATGTTAGCTATCTGATAGCATATATATTCAGGATTATCATGTCTGTAACGATACACGGAATGTGAATAACATGGCTGAGTAACACTATTTCAAGATTACGCTACATGTACATTATGGAAATGTATATTATCGATAACATATACTGATTTCAACTGGCATACTCACTAGATGACTTATAACACATGCCTAGTATCTACAATGTATACAGAATTATTATACAGTAACATCACACAAAGGTTAGATGGAATGAAATGCCACAATGTCCCCTGGAACGCATACTAAGGCAGTATCTAGCTGCATGGCGCGTCTCTGCAAGGGCCTTGTGGTAATAATGCCTCTCTGCCATTGTCTGTCCGATACCTCCTGTTTGTGGAACACTTGTTTTCGGTGTTCTTGTATTTCCCAGCAGTAACAAATCGAATGACAATACTGTACTAAAAAGAACTGCATCCGGGTAAACAGTAAATCTATGCAAGAGCTTCTTTAAACGTGTGGTTTCCTTAAAGGGAAAGACTGGATCACTGAGATCGATGGCGAACGTTTTCCCTATTCCTGTATCAAATGAATGTCGTTGCTGATAAAACCTCAAACGGGGAGCTTCACTGAGCGACTTCTCCATTGTTTTTTACTCGGGTTCTGACAAAATGAAAATCGATGCCAGCGAGTCAACAATATCCCAGATAAAGCAAAGGCTTGTTTGCAGTAACCCGCGGTCTGACAGAGCAAAGTTCCTTGTGATAGAGCTCTTGGAAAAAGAAAGAAATAACAGAACTTGGAGCTCCGTCCAATAAACCCAAGGAGGATTGGCACTCTGAAGCACGTTTCGCCAGCAATTTCGGAATGAAGAAATAAAAGTGAGCGATCGACAGAAAACCACCGAATTCATTCCGAACAGGAGCGATGAGAAGGCGACATTCTTAAAAAAAACTTGCTTGCAACATGAATCAATCCTGAAAAGATTGTCGAATTTGTCAGAATAAACACGGGCTGATCTTTATCACGGAATCTTCAATGCCAAGGATAGAGCTGAATTCTACATGAGGAGGCGCACTATCTTAGATCACCTCGATGCAAAGATTACTGTAGTAACGCAATGTGATGAGGACTTGACACCACTCTACACTGTTGAGCACCACTGTACTGTTCTTTTAAAATATAAGTATTTATTTAGGAATATACTTTAATCATCTCTCCTTGTGCACAAACAGGGTCAGGGCACAATGTATGTAAGTCACGCTGTGCAGCTCTATTGGGCCTGAGTTAAGACACTGAAATTAGCACACATCGGGACCATGTATATAATACTCAGTTGGTTCCTCAGATTGTGTTACATGTCCTTGTGATAAGAGAAAATCCCGGGAGAACAATAAATATCGATATATAATTATGCTATTAAAATTTGTATATAACGCACAGCCCAAGTGTGAATAACGTTTGACATCGTTCCACTGTGCTTAAAGTGCCGTCAAATAACACCAAAGGCTTCAGCAAAAAGAGATCTTCGCAAATAAGAGAAATCCACTCTGTGTCTGTTTCATGTCGGCAAATTAAGCGTTGGCCGTATGATTTAAAAATGTAAATAAGTTTCTAAATGTGGTCCAGTGTACATTTTTACACATTTTATGTAGATTCCCGAAGAATATTACTGGCATTTCATGGCAAATTAATATAGTGCCATTGAAAAAGATGGTTTTAAAGGTCATAAAGAATTTCAAACAATTAGAAATGATTTGTACCGGCAGAATGAACGCAGCGCCAGGTTGGCGGTAGGAATTCGCAGGTTAGCCCAGGGAATCGACATTTGCATAGATACTGTGTGGTAACGAAATACGCATAGCATCCACATTCTGAACGAGATATAAGGCTCTCCTAGTTGATTTGCTGAAACAGATGCTAATATAACAAACGTGGAACAAATGGGTTATATTTTCCAAATTTGGGGTGGCCGATATGGGTACTATAAAAAGAATGTAGTCAGGGCTAAAATAACCGACACAATATCTGTGATGATCAAGTAAGGTTTGTATTAAATGGGTTACTGGAATAAATAGTGTTCGAGCCAAAATAATGCCTTTTAATTAACATTTCGAATCTAACAGCAAATTGTCAATTGCCAGTTCATTTCAATGCTACTTGCAAAAAGAATCCAGAAAAGATGCACTCTAGCCTTCGCTGTGATTTCTGCGCCATTGCTAAATGATATTGATATTCCACAGCATTTGGATACTAACTGTCGTCAGTGTTACAGGGTGACGGGAGGGCAGATCCTACCCCACCCCCTTCTGGAGCATAGCCTCTTTTTTGCACTACCGTCGATTCCTAATGATACCTATTTCGAAGTCCCAGAAGTATCTAATTAACGCTTAAATGTAAGAAGTCTAAACTGAGACATACTGGAATCTGCATTTAATCAGGGCGCTGGAATGCAATCTGCATGGTGCTGAAACCTTTAACGAACCAGGGAGGTTGCCACATATCAGCTGTCCATCTGAATTGTGATTTGCTGTGCTAATTGGGTTCCTGTCTGTTCACATTCTCTGACATGCATATTAATTCTCCCGCCTAGATCAGGTTTAAATGTAAAATGTTTGCATATTAATATCGGACGGAAAGACAGTAAATAACCGGTTTTGTTTGGCCGGAGTATTGATTATAATTTTAATAAATTAAAGTGCCAAACTGTAGCTGAGTTCGCCATGTCATTGCCATTCTCTACTCTTGATAAACCTAACTTCGCCTTTGCAAAAGAAAGAAATCACCAGGGAGAATGATTCAAGGATTTTTTCCCCTTTTAAAAAAAAAGAGTCGATTCCCTGTGTTATTTGTGTGTTTTGTGCTAACAAACTTACTTGATGAATATTTTAATGGGATTCATTATATCGCTATCGACCCACATTAGCGAAATGAACAGTAACACCGTTAGATCTTTGGTCGTAATACACACACAAAAAAACTAAAATATAGTACTGCAGTTTAAAACAAAAGTGAGCTATCGTTGTCATTGGCTGTACAAACGAAATGTCTTTGAAGTGGGAGCGAGGAGAGAGCTCCAACTATCAGGAGACAAAGGGAATATAATGTGGACGACAATGCCAGGAAGACTGTGGCAGCTTTCCCGGAACAACATCGGATCAGGTTCCAAATCAATCTCTAACCGGGTCCTCAGGTTTATGTTATTGTTGCCAGCATTAATGCCCTTTTAATCTTCTAAAGATTATCCGCATCGATCCACGTCCATAGACACTGATTTTTTTATACAGTGACATAACCACATTATTGAAATGCTGTGATAAAAATAAATGCCACTGTTCCATATCCCCCCCCCCCCCACACACACACACACACACAACTCAACATATATCTTCCCTTGTCCTGAGTGCTCCCAGGAATGCCCTCACATTAATGAATATGAGGGAGGTGTTACTCTCTCACATCAGGGGCTGCCAAAGTCAAACACGAAGGAGCGGGAAGGGTTTCAATTATTAATTTGCCAATTGCAGCACAGACAACTAATAACTGATCGCAGCGACTGGAAATGCAGCCGCGGGGACTAACACAAACACGCTGGTGTCAGGGCTGCAGCCACTTTATTGCCCACCCCCCTACCCTCACCCCCATGGTATTCGGCGGCAAGACTCTCTTGCATATCCTAAGCTTTGAAGCAATTCATTTTTATTTGTCATTCTCCTCGAGCTGCAGTTCGAAATATAAATCATTTATGAAGCCGTCGCGAGATAGAAAGATACTGGTTGACAAGGCTATCAGCTCCAGCGGTGAATGAGTGCAGGGATTGCTGCCTGGTTAAAACCAAGGCAAGGGCGACGCTACAGCTAGCAATAGGCCGTCCAGATATTTTAATTAATAATTCATACCTGCGGCTTCTGGGCTTCTTTTCAAAGCACTGCCAGCAAAGGGATTATTTCTTGGGATTTTTTTTTTTGAAAAAGGAGGCGAATCCTGCACTTTAAAAATAAATTAACAAAATCTTTCAAAGATGAGCAGCAGCATCGTTCAGGCGAGAGCTCACATTAAAAGCCACACGCTCCTCGCCTGAGTAGCTGCTGGATGAATTGTTCTTGTCCCTCTGCTATTTTAATCTCCTGGTCTGCGTTCGCCCGCAGTTAATAAAATGCTGAAAGAATATATATACCTTGCGATTGTTGCTACAGAGTGTGCAGCACGGAAGTCTTTTATTCTGGAAGTGGCGGTATAGTAATGAAGGCGGCTCGCACAGCGGGCTGCTTCATATCAAAGGGATTATTTTAAAATGTATAATTCCCCCTTTTTGTCCCGTCCCCCCCCGCAAATCCGTCTGTAAATAACAAATCAGCTGAGCAAAAACAGTTTAATTATTCAAATCGGAATTCATCGCCAACTTGAGGGATTCGGAGGGAAATTCCTTGATAAGAAAGAGCAATCGGGCAATATAACTGTATTCAATGCAGATACCAAATCAAGGCATGCTTATGTTTTCTCTGTCAGTCCTGCTGCGTGGCTTTGCTGTGTTTTAATTTGTACATTGCCTTTTTAGCAATCACAGGGTCAGTTTTTTTTAACCCTAACATATAATCACGCAACACAACTTGATAGGTGAATTGTTTCAAGGCAGTTTGCAAATGCCTCTCCCACCTTTTCAGGTCAGGAGAATTGCAGCACGGTTATACCCGCCAAATTGGCAACCTTTGGTCTCAAATATTTCAACTTATTTGCCTGACAGTGTATGTTAAATGTTCGAAAATAATCGGACATTCCACCCCAACCCCCAGCACCCCACGCATTTGTTGCAACCCTAGAAATGAAAAACAAAACAATCACATTTTCAAGTTTAAAAAAAAAATCCTAACCCTGCTGCAAATTACGCGCGCGATAAATGAATGCCTAAATTGCACGGCGAAAATGTTTGCGAGTTACACGCAGTCACGCGCAATGTGCGCCTAGTTATTGTGGCTTTTACTGTCCAAGGATATAGTTGTCCATTAAACACATGGTGAAGCCAAGTTTAATTGAAAAAGTAATTACAGCAATTACACCACGTGACCATGGTATCCAGCATCGCCTCTGATTTGTCTGAGCAGATATTGACAGCAGCGGCATGGCAACAAACATTGGTGCAAATATCGTGCACGGGTGTTAATGTTTTCACACAAATAAACAAAACATAAAAGTTTACATCTGCATGTTTAAATAAAGGCACAATGCCGCACAGACCTGAGATGCATTTTCCTATGCTCTAAGGGGATCACTAATTCGTTGAAAGACAGCCACGAATCACAGATTGCACCCCCCCCCCCCCCCCCAACCAACACAATTATCTCCTCCGAATGCGGATATTTACGGGTGCGATCACGTTACGTAGTCAAAGACTTGCAAGCCAGTTAGATATTGTAGTGCATGCTCCTTCCATTGTCCTTCTGGGATGCGAAGGTTAAATAATGGGTCTGTCTCCGCGCCCTATGGATCGGGACGGTTACATTTTATCAGGGAATGTGAGAGCGATTTTCCACCTATATCGGAATGAAATTAGCTCTATTGACCAATGCTCTCTCAATGCGATCAAATCTTACTTCCATTTATTTGTTTTGCAGGGTAGTGTCTATAATAGAGCCTACGGGTCATTAAAGAAGATTTAAAGAGCGGAATTTCCATTGGCTAGCCTTTAAATTTAGGGGTGTTAAATTACATTATTTTAAATAGTCCCTTACTGCAGCCAAATACAATTTTATGCGTTCAAATAGACACAATGGGAAGCAGCTCAGAGTGCAGATACACGCACCGCCGCTAGAGGGCAGGAATACAACTCCGCCGATTTCCCACTCACACTGCCTGCCAGCCACTGAAGCTCGTCCAGTGCTGAATCGCTGGGATCCACCACAACAAAACGATCGTTTACTTATCGCACTGCACTGTCTCAGCTACTAAATAGATGCAAACGAGCTGAAAGGTTAGCGTGAAGCGTTATTTAGACTTTCACACTTTACCCCCACTTGGGCAGCACAGACCCCGGTGGCAGGATTCTGCTGAAAGATAACTAACTGGTTGCTGCAGGAGATACCAGTGCGTTTGAGAGCTACCCGAGTACTGCAGACTGAACAAAATCGGCCGGGTCGCTTAAGCCCAATGCAGAGCTGAGGCGGTGAGCAAGGGAGCAGACAACAATGGTCTGATTTGAGTCCTTCCAGATCTCTGGAAACAGGGCCGAAGTTAACATGAATAAAGAGAATAAAGGCTTCTGTGATACAAAGGACAGAGTGTGTGTGTGGGGTGGGGAGGGGGGGGGGGGGCTGCAGTTCAGGTTCTGTCATGGGTTAAACAGGCTGGAATTTTGCATAGCGTAACTAGGGATGTCCATCAAACAGAGAGAGAGGGAGAGAGGATGAACACTACACCCTTAAGTGGATTTTAAGGCGCATTAATTGACTGATAATCGGATGTTGATGCCGTTCCACGCTACGGTTGTGGGTGTGTCCTCTCATTGCGGGGATGTTGGATTGTCTTACTCTGGAGCTATTGTGTGAACATCGCGCCCAGGGGAGGCTGAGAGGGTCTCTGCAGTGAGTGGGTCTACCCGGGTCTGCCTTCCTTCAATACTAGTAACGGGTGTAGCTGACCACAAAGAGACAGTTCCAATCAATATTCCCTTGTCGATGAACTGGGAGCATAGCAAATATTAAGTGCAATGATAGTTGGTTCCCTGCACCGTTAATGTTAGTCCCCACAGCCGCCAGAGCAGCAGCCACTGGACCAATTCTTGCCCCCCAGTCACCACCTCAGCCTCTGTTACATTGACTTACCTGCAAGCCTGAGGGCAGACATTCGCTGGAACTCCGGTTCTTGCAGCCACTTCCACATCCGCCTGAAGGTCTCCCGTCCCGATTTAAGTTTACTCCAAGGTTTGGGGTTCCTTAAAAGGTCAGAGAGGGTGCCCTGCGAGCGGCACAGCACCCTCTGGGCGAAGATGGCCTGCGGGATGCTGTAGCGCTTGAGTTCCGCTGTGATTCTTTGTGCTACATCTTTGGTATTAATTTCTTCCAACTGAGCCGAGCTGTTGGCCTGCGTGCCCGAGGAGGAGGTGGAGGAGGGAGGCCGGTCCCGGCTCGAAGCCAACACGGGCCCGTGAGGTTGATGGTGACCTGTGTGACCGTGGTGGTGGTGGTGGTGGTGCATGCCGTTCAGATGGGGCATCATGCCGGCCGGAGGGGCTGCCAGCCCCCGGGACAGGTGCTGCTCGCTCCGGGCTAGCATGGCCGTGTGGGCGTCGAAGTTGGGGCTGAGCATCTTGTCGTGGCCGTTGGAGCCGTAGCCCTGGATGCCCTGGTGCGGGTTGTGGATGGAGGCCAGGCCGTTTCCCAGGGGGTTGCTGGAGAGGTGGGAGAGGTTCTGAGTCATCCCGGGCATGTCCTTGTGGTACGGGCCGTACAGGTTGTTCATGGCGGCGGGCAGGCACCTCTCGTCCCGCATCAGGGTGAAGCTGCCGCTCACGTTGCCGGCGAGCCGCTGGTGGTGGTGGTGGTGATGATGGTGGTGGTGGTGGTGAGGGTGGTGGAACTTGTCCGACACGGTGGAGATGGGGGGCAGGGGCTGCAGGGGGGTGAGGGTGGTGTAGGTGCTGCTCATGCCCATGCCAGGCGGGGACTCGCACGCCATGCTCATGGCCGGGTGCAGAGGGATAGAGAGCTCCGGCCGGTAATCCCCGGAGCCATCCAGGATGGAGGGCATGCTGGAAACCATTGCAGAGCGAGTGCTCAGTTCTCGATGAACTGCTGAAACTGCCTGCCGCTGGTGACTGTTCATCAGATCGCCCGTGGATTGCTCATGGCTTATTCCACCATGCAAATTCCCAATGCTGTCCATTGTAATCTCCGGGTTCATGGTATATACGTCTTTGGCTATACATCTATACGCGATGTTCATTCAGTCCATTAAAAATCGTAATTGTTTCTGTTGGCTTGGTAAATCAAGGGGATTTTTTTTTGCTACACATATGCATGTATAGATGTCCCATGCACACATCCAGATGCACACGCACGCGCACACATATGAAAGGAAAGATAAAAACGTTAAGGCCTCACGGGTTGCAAAGATCACCGATTCTCTCAGGCGGGCCGGTGCTGCTTCTCGCCATGTCCGAACCCGTCCCCCTCCTACGTCGACTGTTTAGACAGCTGGAGCCAGCCCCAGACGCGTTTCTCTGGCTTCAGCCTAAATTGCTCAGCTCAGGGTTGTGAGGGGTGGAGACCTCTGATGGGCAGCAGTCTGGAGCCTATCACAGGCTCCAGCTCTTGTCTTTCCGCCCTCCTGGCCAGGGGGAGCTGCAGGCGCCTTGTCCATTCGGGGCGGAGAGGGGGCGGGATGTCCGCTTCCCAGCTTGGATTGACGGCTTGTGTACAATCTCTCTCCTCCCTCCCTCCCCCTCTCTCTCTCCCCCCCTTCTGCCACAAACACAACACAACGCCAGCAAAAGCTCTTTTCAAACAATATTAACTTCCGGGTTCCCAGCAAGTCAGGATCCTCTTCCACTCTGGCCCAATAATCATTTTCTTAGCTTTGATTCGGGGTCGTTTTGGGGGTGGGTAATACAAATATTCATTTATCAATTTGACAACCATTTATTAATTTGCTATGTTCGAAATGCAAGAGGGAAGTCAGAGAATAAATATTTGCAACTTTGCAGAGCCTGTGGATCATTTCAACAATGCGCTTTTAATTGAGAAAGCTGCGTTATTTGAAAAATGTCTCTGCAGATTTTGAAAATATCCCAGATATATTTAATTAAAACCGTGGAAATTGCAATTAATCCATTTTCATGCAACGCTTTCTTTTTACAAAGCACCCCCACCCTCCCAAAACTACTTGAAAGATCGATTGCAATTTGTTGCATGTAATCTTCGGCTTTCTCCGTGACACCTCTCCCAAAACAATGTCACTGTGTTTGTTTCTTAAAAACTTTTCTTTCTCCCCGAGTCTGCGTGGGTTTCCTCCGGGTGCTCCGGCTTCCTGCCACAGTCCAAAAATGTGCAGGTGGTGGATCGGGCATGCTAAATTGCCCCTTAGGGTGGGGTTGCAGGGATAGGGTGGGGGATTGGGTCTGGGTGGGGTGCTCATTCGAAGGGTGGGCGCAAACTCGACGGACCGAATGACCCCCTTCTGCACTGTAGGGATTCTATGATATTGGCAAATTGGTTTTAAAAAGTACTGACTGCAGGCTTGGAGCACCCCGGTACTGAAGACTCCCTTCAATCTAACAGCTTCTCCTCAATCTTCACCCTGATAACTACTGAGAATAATTTACCCCAGCAACATCTCCACTGATGAGGTTCCTCATGTAAAACTATAGAGACTACATTGAACTGGTCTCCTCAATTTATTACAGTCGCCATAAATCTGTCGATTGCAAAGTGTTACTGTTTTTGTGTGATTCTGACATAAAGCCAGCATCTGCTGGAGTCAGGTTTGGGCTAGATAGCTGGAGATGATACAAATTGTAAGTAGGCCATTGATAAATCGCAAGTCATACAATCGCATCTCATTGATGATGTACATCAAACCAACCAGATATGAAAAGTCAGTGACAGGGATTCGGGCCTGTTTTTTTTTTAATCTAGAAAGTTTTACCACTGTTGATTAAGATGAAACAAGACTTCATTTAAAATGAATTGTCTTTTTTTTCATCAAATGTATCAGTTGGTTTATTGCCATACTAACTTGTAAAACGACTGGATTCCTTTTTTCAAGGAGCCAGGCAGGGGTGGGGAGGAAGGTCTGACACATCGCCCAGTATTTGACCTGCTTCCCCCCTCTTCAGCCCTCACATTGTTGACCTTGTGGAGAAGGTGGAGAGGTTGCGCAGATGTGCCCATTGTTCAAGGGGGCAGCAATTAAGGACAGAGGCTGGACAAGAGCCTCAGATGCGTGACCCTGTTTCTTTTGATCATGCGGCAGGGAAGAGCAGTGGGGTCTGACCGATAAATATCCCTCCGCCGGCTCTCAGCTGTCGGCAAAACTTGTAAGAAACGGGGAGAAGTGGGTCAGTAGGTACCTGTTCTGTTCGCAGGATTGATTTTTTTTTGGTGTTGCCGTTGCAACAATCGAACAGTTTCAGTGTCTGTGTGGTGGTGGTAGGGGGTGGGGGTGGGGGAGATTTGAGGGCAACTCGTTGTGAGCCCAGCGTCAGTCACAGTGTCAGTCTCACTTAAAAGTCACACAGTGTGTAGAGGAGAAGACAGCTTGTGGCAGACCAACTTCTTGTAATGAGAGCAAGAGCACGATCTCAGCTCTGCCACGCTGGTGCGTCCGCATATGCTTGTTCACGTTTACTTTACCAGTGAGGATAAGTTACAAGGCACTAATCTGCATATGCCAGGAAATGCAGTCTATCGAATTTATAGTTGAGGTTTTCAGTTTCCAGTTTTGCTGTTTACTGTAGCAGCTCAAGTAATCCGATTGCCAAGATGTAAATGTCTGTTTCCTACTTCACTAAACGACGTATTGTCTGACTCTGTGGCAGACTCTCTCATTCCACTCCGCACTCTCTCTTCCTACCTTTCTCCACCAGCTGTTATTTGTTGTTCTCCACACGCTGCCCCATTTACTCTTCCTCCCTCCTTTGTCTACACTATGTATTTTCTTCTCTCTCTCACTCCACACCCTACTCAAATTCTCTCCTCTCTCCTCCTCGACATTCGCCCCTTACTCTCTTCGTATTTCTCTCTTTCAATCTCCAATCTCTCCGTACACTCTCGCCTCTTTTTCACAGTCCCCAATTGCTCTCTGTAGTTTTTTAAAAATGTCTATCATTCTCCATATTCTCTCTTTCTTTCTATTCCACCTGTTTCTCTACTCACCTCCCATCTTCATAGTTTCCTCTGCACAATCACTTTCTTTTTTTTTACACACTTTCCCCTCTCTGTTCTACCCTCCATCTCTCTCTATCTGTTCCCAGCGTGTCTCTCTTGCTCTCGAGGCATATACTCTAATTTGCTCTCCCCAGACGATCTACCTCGCCTTTCTGCTCTCTCTCCAGGATCCTCTTTCTATCCAGTATTTTATACGACGTCTAGGGGCCGACAGAAAATGCTGCCACGCAGTTTCCCAGCGTGATTAATATAAGACCTAATTTCATTCTGGTTATTGTGGATGACCAAACTTTATATCTCTCGGTTTGTCACCTTCCAAGTTAAATCCGACTTCGCTATGAAGTGAAAAAATTAGCAATACGGTCAATGAAGTTCGATTTGTTTAAATAATCAATCTGTACAATGAAGAGTTTCCCTGCACACTGGCTGTGGCTTTACCGATTCAATACAAGCTCTGCCCGAATTGTTTCCAGTGCTTCTCTGAACTGCTTTAATAATCTCGAGTATAACATTTTGCTTAATTGAAAGTTGGCGAACTGTGGCAAAATATTGAAAAGTGCAAACCCTACCATCCGGGAATCCGGAAATAAAAGCGGGAAATGCTGCTCATATACGGCGGGTCTGTCAACATTTGAAAGGGCGAAGATGGGTTAATATCTCAGGTGGAACGCTCCAACCACCCGACCTCACTGCTACAACAGAGTAGGGGAGCTGGTTGAGTAAATACACGCTGGCAAATTCGGGGTAAGTTCTAAGTTGTATAGCCGAAGGCAAATCGTGAATAGACCATTCTCGAAATCCCACCCTCTCTTTGGCCACACCATGAAAAGAAAACGAACAAATCACCTTGATAAAAGTCGCTATTAGCCCGATTAATCTTCCCTGCTTAACTTGAGGCCTGCCCCCATTTAATTGGAGGAGATTCCCCGACTGGAAATCCAGCCCCGTCTGCAGCACGTCTAAAAACTAACTAAATAGTTTCATTTTCCGCAATAAAGAGACGGAAAACCCTCTAACTACAATTTATAAATGCGCACTTACAGTTTTGTTTCATTTCAACATGCTCACAGAGATTGACAATTGTGTTAGCGCAGAATGTCCTACAGTTAAAAAAAAGATGAGTGCTTGCGGGTCGATCTGAAATGTTTTATTTGGTTCTCTCACAAACCATCTGGCATGTGAGTGCAATGGGTATTGATTGAGCTCAGTTTGCCGCAGACCCCATGCTAGCGTTACTTGCAAATAGTCAGCCCATGCATGCATCTGTGCGCTAGCTGCACCAGGAAGAACTCCCCCCCAAAAATAAAGACTGCTCAAACTATACCAACGGGGCCTGTGGTAAGTGACCGTGTTCCTTTGCAGTTTGAAGTTCCATTGTAACATCGCTGTCTTCATTGGCTATCTCCAGAAAAGTAAAACCTTGCGTTTCTATTAGCTGGTCAACGTTACAATTTAACCCCTCGATGTTGATCATTTAATACGAGCGCAGCAGCCCTTAATGCCCACCATTCAGTTTTCTGAAGTGAAAGCATTTGCTTAGGAAACCGAGACAAATGAGGGGTGGGGGAGGGGAGAGGATGGGGTAAATTGTGTAATAAATCATTTAAAAAATGTTCTTACTGGTGTATGCCATGAAATAAATTATTGTTTTCCAATCTGTCTAAATTCAACCCAACTACGCGCGAGTATTCTTAAATAAAAACATCCATGTTTCATTTATTTGTACGTGTCTATTATCTTATTGGTGTTTTGAAAGCTGGCTGCATCGTGCAGTCGTGAAGTTGATATCAAATGTGTGCTTTATTCCGCAAACATTGAGAGTGCGGGCCGTAACTTTTCACAGTGTCAGGAATCCCAGCTCGCCATTCTATCTTTCATTTTAATCAGTTAACAGGGAAACGATAAGAGAGAGGGGGAAAAAAATAACGTTTCTAACCAATTCAACTCTTGAAATTGCATTCTCACGATTGCCAAGCAGAATTCTGGAGCGTGTCTAAATCTTTTCTGATATTCAGAAAAAAGTGTTTTATTATTTTTAACTGAATCAGTTGTAGTTAAGCATGTTTCTACTTAACCCATTGAGACGCAGTTCCAAGATGGTTCAGGCAAGATATAAAGCAAACAAGGCCATAAACTATTTCGTTATTTGCTACTAAGGATTTGCAAAAGTCTTGGTAGAAATACGCTGGCCAAAGAAGACACGATTCCACCCTGGGAACGTTCAACTTTGGGGAATAATTTTCCTTCCCAGTGTACGTTTAAAGCGGGTTAAATACATTGTTCTGCTGGCTCTCCAGTTTAATTGATGGAAAGGTTGATAACCGGGAGCTGAGCGAGTGCAGGCCAGAACTTTGCACCATCAGCACTGAAACTCAAGTAGCTTCCCTAACAATCCATTGTCAAGGAGTCAAGCAATGGAGACAACCTTTGGCGCGAGGCACCTTTGTTAAAAGGCAGCTACGCGTGAAATCCGTTTTTATTGTCCCTTACAAAAGGAAGCAGAAGTCGCAGTTGATTTTAAAAGGCCGCCCAAATGCAAAGCTGCTTCACATCTGGAGTTGGCAGCGTTTAGAGAGTGACCTTCCATGTGTGCCATTAAAGTTTCATTTCGGCCAGAGACTTGCGCTTCTGGCGAGATTGAGAGACTTGAGAGTTCAGAGGCTGGCATTTTTGTACTTTTGTTATTATTTTAATGTTACATTGCCAACAAGGAATTGCCATTCATTTTAAAAAATGTATTTTTCAACTGATGTACCCTTTGTTGTGCCCCCCCCCCCCTCCACCACCACATGTTTTATTGTGTTTTACTATTACAGCGCGTAATCATTTAAAAACAAATAGTTAGTCTGAAGACATTCCAGCCAAGATCACGAAGTTCGTGTAAAGTTTTATAAAGAGCGTCAAGCACGACACAAACTATTTTTCAGCTAATAACAGACTTGGGAAAGTTCTGAATACAATATAACCTTGCATGCAATATACCTGATGTATCATGTTGTCAGACAGGTGATTGTCAATGAATTGAAACGTACATGAAATTCACAGTTAATGTGTTACATTGACTCTCCTTTTCTAACAATTAACCTGCAAAATTAACATCCCTATATTTCATATTTCATATTTCATTCTCATTCTAATAGGTGGAAGTTGTGCTTTTGTTGTCAGGAAGTAGCCAACCCTCCCTCAACAGCTCGTGTATCAAACTAATTAATAATCCTGGCATTAAAAATAAAGAACTTTCAAATTGTTTGAAATCTCATTGTTTAATCGGGATTGTACATAAACCGGATGACAACGAGCTCTCTGTTTGCGATAGATAGATGGACTAAATATGCATTGCATAACTGAACTAATGTAAATTCTTTCAAGTGCTTAATGTACCTGAGAGTTTTGTTTTGTTTGCATTAAAACTGCTCAACACTACTTAGGCACAGTAAAATCTGACCACTATATATATTGTAATATTGTCAGCCTTGACTCAATGTTTATCGTTAGGAGTATTGCAAAATTATTACTTTTTGAAAATATTCGTTCTGGCCTAGAAACCGGTGCCTTCCTGTAGCCAAACACAAGAATGAAACGACATTCTTTGTTAGATGTTTATGTTTCATTGTATTGTCTACTCGAAAGAGGGGGGGGGGGGGGGGGGAGGGGGGAGCAAATGAGATTTATGTACGAAGAACTGTGCAGAGGTCCCGTGTGGAAGAGACACGCGCCACCCCCTACCCACTCCGCCAAGTGCTAACACAACAGATGTTGGTAAGAAAGATTCGGGGGACACGCTAAACTTGAAGACGTCGAAACTGGCGACACTCTGCTGGCCGTGACGGGCTTAAACTCCAATCTTATTGAGAACCGCGCATATGCAAAAGTGAATAATCGCTACATTTTCTGGCTTTCTCGCATTCTAAAGTTGCCGGATAACGAATTGCTCTAACAAATAGTCACTGATCCATGGGAGGAATGACCGAGAGGAGCTGGACTGCCCAGCTTGAATGTTTAGCTCGCTCCTACACAGTACTGCCATTATCTAATCATTAACACTGGAGTGAAAGACATTAAGAAATTGTTCAAAAAAAAAAGCTACCTAGTGCCAAGAATTTACAAAGTTTTCGTGCAAATACCCTATTTCCTTTGCTACCGCAATATTTTTAATAGAGGAGAAACGTCCCTGGCTGGAAAAGGACAAGAAGAGATTAAGGATTAAAGTTTGAAAGTTGCAGGACTTTGACCTAATTCATTCATTTTTATTTTAACAGGCGTGCTTTTCATGTAGAATCAAAACCCTTATGAGTTTCGTTTCATTTTCTGACGCCTGGAGCAACGCTTGCTTTAATCATAAGTTTTGATTTCATGTTATCGATTAGTGTGTAAAACAGATCCAATTTACAAACCAAGGAGGAGTTGCAGTTCTTCCATTGCCAAGGACCGAGAAGGGTCCACTTATTTCCATTCTTTTATTGGGCATTTTTTACAAACCCGGATTCATCCGGCGTAATGGCAGGGGTAAATATAATTTAAATACATTTTCAATCAGTTATTGAGAACTGCCTGAAACCTCAGGAAAATAATAACTTCATTTTATCACGAATATGTGACGAACTTTTGTTGAGATTAATGGTTGTATGGTGACACTATTTTTGCAATTTGTTTTAAACGCTCCCTTTAAATAAATACAGCATAAGGCAGTTAACAGCGACTAACCCCAATTGGACCAATTCCCTTTGTACGATGCCAGTAGGGAAGGTTTTGAAAGTTAGTTCAGTTCCAATGTCACACTGTAATTGGCGTCACTGTGCTTAATTATTCTCACTGATAGCTACGCGTTTTTGTATAATTTAAAGCTTATACGCACTGGGTGCAGTGACTCGTGCACTTTGCTCTTTCCTATTTTTGTCTGATCCATTCTGAGGCTGGGCTTAATCGTTTATTAATTGCATTGCAGTTTTGCAACACAACTGATAAGTAATGGATTAGTAACGTCCGTTTGTGAAATGTTAAGAAACAGACCGGCCTGACTCCATTTTTATCTGGGAACATTTTTCTATCGCCTGGCAGTGTTCTGGCTGCTGATTTTACAGTTGCCCTGGGTATGTGGTTAAAGGCAAAGATTTCCTGGAGGGAAATTATCCATACGCAATTAATATTTCAAACCACACCACAGAACACAACCCAGTTCTGTGCAGATCTCATCTGTCCAAGAGATTCGATCTGAAAATAACATACTCAAAAGTAACCGTGTTTCGGGATGAAAGGTTGATAGATTTAAGTCATTGAAAGGGCCTACACATTTACATGATTTCTATACTAACACTGCGAATATATTATAATATTTATCCCTGTGTAACGTGCACAATTTAGTTAATTGAAGGAATGATGCATTTTTTCAAACTGAATTTGCACAACGAAATTACATCTGTATATTCCAGTGGAACTTATTGGTGATCGGATCGGTAAAAAATGAACAGGTATTATGGAAAGGGAGTCCTCAAATTGTACTGCAATAATTAGAAAGATCAAACTATGCCGTTCGATTGTGAGAAACGCCAATTCAAACCAGGTGGTATCCATTATATTAGTCCTAAGTTATTTCCAAAAGATAACATAAAAAGCAAGAGACTTTTTTTGTTGCAATTTTACTTGGACCTTGCGAATATGAAAAGCGCACATTCAGGTTTACCTGAAGATTTCGGTATCTTTTAGCAGTCCGCGCAAATAATCCATTTGTTTTGCAATCTCCAACGGGTAAAACTTCTGAATAAATAACAAGAGTTTGTTCGACGTGAAATATATTTTACATATCCCTGGTCTGGTTATAGTTTTTTAGGCTAGGAATAGTTTATATTATTTAGTGTCTGCTGTACATTATCGCATTTGAAAAAAAGATCGAGAAATAACATATGAAAGTGCAGACCGGATCTCTCTAAAGTGAATACACTTCTACACATGGTCACCTGTCCACGAACTGGAGCACAGACAAACACACGCTGATCCTAGATGCAACATAGTTGACAGACACACCCATTACTCATTAATAAACGAAATAGGATTGCCCCCCTCCCATTAACATATTTCCTGTAAATCAAATGATGAATTTTAATTCCTGATTTAAATAGCAATGCATGCACAGAAAATGTATATTTTCAACGACTTGTAAGATGCAAGATTCAAGTACTTAGGGATATGCGAGAAGCCATATAGGGTGTTGTAATTTAGGATTTTTGCAGGTGTTGAGAAACTTTTCCTGTATGGATTGATGGGCGCTGAGAATTTAATAGTATACGCGTTGAATACGTGTGTGGGCGTGTGTGTGTGTGTCCGGTGCTTGCCGAGCAATACTGAATAAGTTGCTCACTGGTTTCTCAATGTTAGACCTGATAAACAATTATATGTATCAACGTACTCCAGTTTATTCGACCATCGTAGCTTCTCTCTTGCTCGGAGCTCTGTAGTTCTCCCTCTTGTGAGATTGCTGTCGATAGGACATTGAAGAGGAACTATTCACAAACAGTATGGACCTCCCTGATGCTGCAGCTTTAACCTCTTGCAGTGCCAGTTCTCTGATGTCCACCATTGTTAACGCATGGCAGTGAAAGTGACTGAAACCTAAACCAAATTACACGGAGTAATTATATTCCTCCGAACTCGGCGTATGTGTTCAGTAGGTACAACGCTGAATTCAGACAGTACAAGTAGAAAGTACATGCCAACTGCAAACTTTACCATATCTGAAAATATAAGTGTATAGTGTGTCGACATGGTTAGGATTATTAAAGAGGCAACGTTCTGTTACCCTGACAGTCGTTAATCCGGAAATGCTAAGGAGTCGTACCCTTGCAGTATGTTATACCTGTTATTAACATATATCAGGTACAGTTCGTTCAAATACACCTATCTAAATCTTTATTAACTTGTTTCATAATTAGACATTTTCTAATAGACCTGGTCACGCGGTGTGAGTTTTAATAGAAAATAAGCACGGGCTTTCTAATAAGAATAATTTAAATAATTGCATAGAAGGGAGACTTCACTGGGGCTGGTCAAATTTGCAAATAACATTTGCAGATATATTCTTGAATTAAAAACTTTCAGACACCAATCATAATTGATGCTCATAAAACGCGTGTGAAATGTTCTGGTTTTGAGGAATAGAAATGATCCCACTCTTCATGTCACTTTGCACCATTCATTTTGTATGTGTTATTGGTTATGGGTTGTGCGGCGGGATTTGTTTCTTTCGTTCCATGATAAGAATTAATTTAAAACATTTGTAAAATATTTTTGATGCGGCAGAAAAGGGAACGGGGGGGGGGGGGGGGGGGGGGGGGGGTTTAAACAACTTCCATCTCCCGGTTTTGGCGAGATTCACATCTACGTGTCTAACCGCGCAAGGCCGGCTCGCTGATGGTAGGCGGACACCTTGATTAATGATATGGATTGTTTAAAATATTGATCAAATGACCGTGGTTGACTCAGTAAAACCAAAGATTGAACTGAGGGAGAGCAACAGTCAGCATTCTCCTGTCCCCCGTTTCAGCAAGGATAGGAGGAAGTGGGGCAGTGCGAAATAAATGAAACATATTAAGGAGTCTAACTTGCAGGACAACATTGACCAACACGAGAAAGGCGGTCAAATACAAACAGGGGAATTGGAAAGGCGCGACCGACATTGTCACAAAATGGGAAAATTCCTCGTATTTGTGTGCATACTGTATTTAGGGAGAGACGGTGTAATTCGTGGGGCTAATCAATGGGTTAAAGTTGGCTTACGGTTAACCAACTACACCTTAGTTTACCTGCTATTTATACGCATCTACCATATGAAACCCCCAGATCTCAAATTTCCCCAAAGCTCCACCTCGGAAGGTCTGCAAGTAAACAAAACTTTAAAAAAACATTTATTTTCAACGCACAACCCCACTTTCCCTCCTTCAAGCCGGCATTGAGGTATTAAACCGCCCCGTTTAAGGCAATTTGAAAATAACAATTTTAATTCTGCACCAATGTCAAGTCAGACTCGGTTTGTTGTAACCCGTTGAGGACATTCTGGTGTGGAGCGGTGCTTTTTAAAAAAAATCCTGTAGCTGGACATTTATTTTGGGGCAAGCTCATTCTGGTGTTTGAACATTCATGTGCACCTCGTTGTGGTCATTACTTTTCTGTCTACAGTTCGAAGACGGTAACCTGTTTATTTTCACAGTGCTGCACACGATTGTAGCCAAGATAACTACAATAATATGCTCTAAGCAAAGTAGACCTACTCATGATACTGTAAATGCAAATCGAGTTTTAAAAAAATACAGATAACTTTTTCTCATGTTTTTGTGGAGCTCTATGCGGTGTTATTATCAATGGGTGAGCGAAGTACTGATTCAAATGTCCTTATACAGTCGCCAACAACTGGTCATGCCATTGAAACAAAATTCTCACAGAATTTAATAAGTAATTTAATATAGATGAACAATAGCAGGCATGAGAAAAATATTTACAGACAAGAATCAATAAAATTCTTCAATTTCGCAATACAACATAGAATTGAGATCACCTCTTGAAAGCCCTGCTTTAACACAGCGGCAGTTACTTAAACCAGCAAAAGAAAAAGTATTCAATATAACTTCAATACTCATTTGTCTCTTTTGAAGCTGTGAAGGAAGTAAAACGTCTTTTTTAAAGTACCGATACAAAAGTAGTACATTTACCGTTCATTGGATGTTAAAAAGAGTGCCACGTACATACAAAAGACTCGCATGTCCACTTTGACAGCCATGTAAGATATGCTATATCAACAGGACTTGGAGAGATATCAAATGCTTTCCATTTACGGATATGTTTAAATAAACAATTACTTTGCAATCCTCTTTCATTCTCCGATACTCGACCGTTCCTTCCAGGGTCTAACTGAACTACAAGAAGAGCGTTGTGGAGACTCTTTTCTGCTTGAACCGTTGTTGGTGGTGATACTCATTATTTTACGGCCTACTGGGTCTTATAAATCAGCCAGCGTACATGGAGTTGGCTGGCTGCTTCCTGTTAAAATATTTGAAGAAATTGACCTCAAACTTGCAACACCAAAAAAAGGACAGGTTCTGAAGTAAGATGATTGGAGCAACTCCCGTGCGGAGCACGCTGCAAATGCAGACGGCGTGGCTTCATTATCTTGACACTATTGAAACAGGCAAATATCAGGTAACAAAAGTCCCTGGGCAAAATCACTGGGTTATACCCCCCCCCCCCCCGCTTTAATATATATATATGTATTTAATGTATATATTTTTCACTGCGTTCTGTAAAACAACCTGAGCGGTTTTAATAGGAGGGTTTATTTCATTTTAATTGGCGGGACTTGAGATTCGCTGGTGAGGCCACCATTGGTTAACTTATCCCTAATTTGATTGGATGCCACCTCCAACATCCCAGGGCCGGATAATGCCAGGCCATTCCCTCTCACCATCTGCCAGTTGATACCGAAAAACATGTTCTTGCTGTCCAATACATTCATTCGGTTATTTGTAAAGGAAAGGTCCAACCTTTGGTCAGAGGTTGGGCAAAAGACCCAACAAAGGCCCAAGCGCTCCCCAGTCTACAATAAATGTTTACTACACGGAGGTACACGGAAAGTCAGGAGCAGATGGGTGGCACAGTGTTCGAATGGATTGGAGTTGTGTTCCACGAAGCGTCGCCGAGGCGTTGGGTACAAAAATGCACTTTGAAACATAAACCGAACAAGAATGAAAACGAAGAAATGACTTGGCACTTCAAACGCATCCCATTAAGAAGCACAGTGTGAAAGAGTCAGCTTGGTCAGGCCGTCGTTGTGCAGTTTGAACAACAGCTTGAATTCTGCCGGAAGCTGATGGGACTCTTGCCATTTGGTGGTGAATTTCGTCCCCTTTTTGTCATAGTAGTGATAGGGCAACTCCTTCCCCGTGTTGGGATCCCACGCGAAAGGCCAAAATCCGTACAGGTGAATCTCCTCGCAAATGGCAGAGGCCAATGTGTACATCAGGATGCCTGTACTTAGGCGCTTTGGCGCCAATTGTTTAGTTTTCCAATATCTGTTCAATGGCAAAGCAACAAAATGTTAAACAAAACGAGTGTTCAATTAACAAAAACAATTTGGTGGATTTATTCAATAATAATAACTGCCCCCCCCCCCCCCCCCCGATTTGTCCTTCAATTGATCTTCTACTCTTTTCTCTATGCCCTGTTGCCACTTTCTCTTCCACCGGTTTTCCTGTGTGTGAGTTGTTCCCAGACTGACCTTTGTCTTCCACATGCTTACATTCCCAGCATAGCTTTCTGTATGGGGTCCACTAAACGAATTATTTCTCTATCTTAATATCCGATTGGAATTTCAAAACTTTGATAACACTCTCAACTCCCCCCCCCTCCCCCGCCGCTGTAAGCCACCTGGGCTTCGTGTGGCGCAGATGAGGCCATGGTTTGGGAACTGGTGGAAACCCAGAGTCTGAACCCGGATCCAGGACCAGGGTTACAAAGGGGGGGGGGGGAGGTGGTAGGGGGCCCTAAGCAGATGTATATTATTGCATAAACATCCAAAATATTATTCTGAATCCATCATTCCAAATGTTCATGCAAATTTCCAATAGGCGAATGATTTTCCTGACTTCCGGTGCTAAGATAAACACTTAATAGTTTAATTAATCCCGATATTCAGAATTGAAGTTGTTTGTGAAGAATAGGGGGGGGGGGGGGGGTACACGAGTCATCTGGGCTGCGGGGTGGAGCAGTGGTTTGGCTTGTGCCCGGGAAAGAAAGCAGAATTTCCCGGATGGCAGAGCTTGAAGTGGAGGTTGGTGGGTGAATCCAGGATCAGATGCTGTGGGCGTTTGGACACAGCAAAAGGGCGGGGAGAATGTCCTCGGTGGTCCACGGCGGAGACTAGAAATGAGGCGAGAAAGGTGATGAACAGGGCCAAGGAATTGGAGCTGTGCGGGAGGGACTGGAGTGAGGGTGGCCCTGAATTCAGGATGCTATGGAACATGTGGAGAAACACTTGAGCGATTGGCGGATAAAATGTCTTTTCCATGTGCACGTCTGTGATTATTTTTAACTTTAACATTTTAAAACGGTGATTACTATGAAATAAATGTCACTTTTCGGGAATAAACAGTGGGGCGAATAATGAGTTTCCAGGCAGTTTTGCTCCAAGACTTCTGGCCCATATGGGGTGGGAGATACATTTGGAAGGAAGGCTTTTGAACAACGTTTCGGAGAAGGCACAGGTTGAAGAAAGCGTGGAACCCGAAACCAATGAGGAACAAGGCGGTCGGCAAACAAAGAGAAAAGAACAGCAGGTTAAAACCCAGCTTGCGTTATCAGAATGAAACGATTGAAGGCTATAATTGGAATACCTGACATGAACTATCTTGGGAATATTTATGGAAGTGGCATGTCAAAACATCCTTGAACCTCAGCATACTTACTTATTGATATGTTGCATTATATTCCCAGGCCAAGCCAATTGAACCTTCAGTTGGGCTCTGTGCTCGATAAAAAAATCTACCAACGTTCTTGTCACCGGAGCGGAAGTGTGGAAGAAAAAAGCGGGGATCCAGAGAATGGCTCCATCCAGCTTTTTGAGATTCAGGAAAAACTTGTTTCGATCTTGGATCGTTAGCAGGTTGTTGTAGTACTTTTCCAGGATGCTTGGGTTGAAGGTGGTGAGGTTGGTCTTTTTGCCGACATCTTTTTCGAAAGATTCAGTCGGGGCGAAATTGCAGCGGAACACGAAATCGGATTTATCGATGTCAGCTCCGCAATGGCTCCCGATGAGGATGCCACTGTTCCCCACCACCGCACACGTGTTGTAGTGCATCTTTAAGATGGGCGGCACATCGGGGAGCAACGATCGGAAACTATTGCTGACGGAAAATACGTATTTGTGGTTGGAATAGTCATAATGCAGCAATTGTCCAACTCGCACGTTTTTCTTAACCAAGGTGAAATTTTTATAAATGTCGACATAGCGACTGATGTCTTTTCTGAAATAAAAGTTAAATAAAGAACGAGTTAATTCAGTTCACTCTCGAGAATGGATTTGAATTCAGATCGCAAACTTCTAGGAGGCATTTCTCAGTAGGTTTGAACTGTTAGAGAAATAAATGGAACCAAGGGAGGAATCAAACATCCTGATTATTAAAACCCTTCCTTTTGAGAAGCTGTAACTTTGAAATATGCCTATTACTGATAGCGCAGTGAGACATCCCATTCACACTCTTATTGGCCGTATCTCTAATCGTGACTTGGAATACTTTTACATAACTTTGTTCAACTTCTTTCATGGGGGTTGGGATGTCAGTGGCAAAGTCAGCATCTATTGCCCATCCCTAATTGCCCTTGAGCTGAGTGGCTTGCGAGGCCATTTAAGCAGTTAAGAGTCAACCACATTGCTGTGGGGTTGGACCATGACATGTAGACCAGACCAGGTAAAGACGTCAGATTTCCTTCTCTGAAGGACATTGGTGAACCAGGTGGGTTCACCACAATTGATAATGGTTTCATGGTGACCATTACTGAGATAGCTTTTAATTCTAGATCTATTCATTGTGTGGTTGTCGGATTTGAACCCATGTTACCATGAGGCCTGGACCTCTGGATTATTAGCCCAGTGACCGTACCCATCTCCCCCATAATGTACCCAAACCAGAAAATACTGGACAATCTCAGCAGGTCTGACAACATCTGTGGACAGAGAAGGGAGCTTCTGAGTCTGGGTGACTCTTTGTCAAAGCATTCTCGAAACGTCAGCTCCCTTTTCTCTCCACAGATGCTGTCAGACTCGCTGAGATTGTCCAGTATTTTCTGATTTTGTTTCAGATTCCAGCATCCGCAGTAATTTGCTCTTCTCTCCCATAATGAAGACTGCACCAGGACTCTGATTTTATTTGAAGACCTCCCCATTATAGGGGGGGGGGGGGGGGGGCAGTGGAGGGAGCATGAGAACTTCTGAAAATATGAAATAAAGAGGAAAGAATTATATACACTTGGAACTTTGCACTTTGCAGAGTGACTTGCCTTTGTTTTAAATAGGAAGTTGTGTTGAAAGCCCACTTCATAGGTTTCCCACGAAGATTGTCGTTAAGGCCACTTCCAGCTGGCAAAAAAGAAGGATCCAGAAACTTCAACGAAAACTGTGACCTGAAGGAAGAATCGCCACCAATGTTTAGAGCATTGCCTTCTGGGTTCATCCATGCCACTCACCAATTTACACGGCTCGGTTGACGAAAGAACTGGATTGGCTACAAACATTTGACTGATTACAATAAATAAGCGTTATTTCAATTTATTGATAGCATTTATTTGATCATTTCTAGGCTCGTGTCCAGAAAGCGCACGCGCAGCACCCCCCCCCCCCCCCCCCCAAGACAACTTTCCAAACAGAGGCGTCAAGTTACTGATCAAACCAAGTTAGGGCGGAAGATTCGACAAATTGCTTAGTTCAAACGCCTCGAGCACTCGAAACCATTTCCTGTACCCCAGCAAACTGTTCTTGATATCTGAAAATATATCCCTGCCCTATTGCTCTTACTAGTATTTTTTGCAATTTAGTTCTTTCCGTCTGCAACTTTCAGCTGGGTCCCTCTGGGAGATCTCCCTTGTACAGACCCGCTGCTGCTGCCTCCCATGTAATAACGCCTTTTCATCGGGGGCCAGTGTACCCTACAGGTCCCATTGTCCAATTTGCTGCTGTTTCATCCTGAGAACCCCTCTCCAGCTTTTCCCAATTAAATGCCCGTTCCGTGAACGCGAAGGAAACCAAGGGAGGAACATGTTGCTCAGCTGAGACAAGCTCCTCTTTCTGGAATTACTGACCCGTCTTCCCATTTGCATTCTGAACGCTCCTGTTTCTTTTAGATTTAGATTTATTGTCACGTGTACGGAGGTACAACGAAGAGTATCGTTCTGCGCACAGTCCAGGCAGATCGTTCCTCCTGGTATTTTTGACTCTATCAGTTAACTAGATTATCCCAAGCATTTCCTCTTTTAAGGATATAAATGTGGTTTAATTCGCCCAATTTTAATCCGGGCCGTCGCACCTGGAATATTAGGCATCGTGTATTACTTTTTCAAACTCAGTGATGTTTCCCCCTCAGTCATGTTTTCGTTCTTCATTGTGGGGACTGCATCTCTTTAATCTTTCAGTTGACACCTGTGACCAATCTTGTTATTGCACCCACTACATCTGAACAGGCGGAGCAAAGTTGTCACTGGTCGCATGTATGGTCAACATAGAAACAAACATAGAAAATAGAAGCAGGAGGAGGCCATTCGGCCCCAAAGCCTGCTCCGCCATTCATTACGATCATGGCTAATCATCAAGTCCAAAACCTTGATCCCCCCCCCCCCCCCCTCCAACCCTTGATCCCTTTAGTCCCAAGAGCTATATCTAATTCCTTCTTGAAATTACCTAACGTTTTGGCTTCTGGTCTATGTACATATATATTATATACATATTTCTATAGCCCCAACAGACATGGATTTCCACCGGCCAGTTAAGTATCCTAAAATCTTAATATATTTTATTTAAATTGCTTTTCTACATTGTTGAATCAATAGCCTCTTCCTTTCGAACCTTCACGTATTCTGATACTTATCTTCTGGTTAGTATTTTCATTTCCATTCTGCTTACCCATCCTTTTACCCACCTCTAAGTACTACTCTGGGTTCTCCTGATTTTCAGTTTTATTTGCACCTTCTTGTTGTTTAGTGACTTTCTGAGAGTCTAAATAAATGGTATTTTCCAGAATTCCACTACCTAGTTGATTTACAACATAGTCGGGATGGATCCAGGAGATTTATCTGTCAGGATCTCCTCTGCTAAATCCAGGCTAACTGCTTCTTATGCACATTCTGCTATATAGGTACTTCTCCAGCCAACGCCTTCCTTTTTCCCCTATCCTAACACATGGTGGGTGGGCCTACAGTGATCAGGTCAGATTTGATCCCTCTTTTTCCAATATGCATAGCAGATTTACTAGCTTCCAATTCTGAAACGTCCTTAGTTGTAATGATTCTTTGACATTCCTTTTCATTTCCTGGTGTGCTCCCTTTGTAGCAGTTATGCAGATGTGGAGCTACTTGCTGGTGTCAATATGTTGACCCCGGAATCCATGTTTCATGCCTACATGACAACAGTGACTGCATTACAAAAGTAGAGTTTTTCACTGCCTGCCAACATGTTGGGCCGCCCAGAGATTGTAAAACATCTTAGATTAATACAAGTCTTTCTTATGAGGGGCTTTTGAAATGCATGGTGTTCCATTTTAGTTAGCTCAATAACAATGGATTCAATATTATCTACTGCATTTCTACTTTTGACAATGCCCGATAGAACTCATCACCTGTCCTGCTAATCGAATTGTTAGTTTTAAATTTGCTTGATTTTACACTGGATCCTGTTCCTGGCCTCTGTAAAATATTTATCTGTAGTTGAATCTTCTCTTTTACTTAAGGGCGCAGTAAGGTCCATTGTCATAATTCTGACCGACTGTGCATACTGGTTTTCTTGCCCCTCAATTGGTTGCCATTCCTTCAGCAATTGTGGCTCCACTGTACCTCCTCCCTTTGATGACT
The DNA here is from genome assembly GCF_047496885.1 of Scyliorhinus torazame. Taxonomy (NCBI): domain Eukaryota; kingdom Metazoa; phylum Chordata; class Chondrichthyes; order Carcharhiniformes; family Scyliorhinidae; genus Scyliorhinus; species Scyliorhinus torazame. The sequence goes on from NC_092709.1 coordinate 286,143,151, forward strand.
CTTAAATCCTACCTCCCTGACCAAGCTTTGAGACACTCATTGCAGTGTCTCCTTTGGCTCCATATCAATATGTGTCTGATTACTTTCTTGAGAAACATACTGGGATATTTTGCTACATAAAAGGCGCTGTACAAATGTAAGTTGCTATCTATGTAAAAGAACCTTCATATAAATCAATACCGTGAACTAACTGGCTAGGACAAACAACGTTTGAAAGGTTGCACTGTAACATCTCAATTCCAGAAACTGTAAGAATTACCAACCTCACCCCCCGGCCCCTACGTGACCCCCCCCCCCCCCCCAACACCTCCCCATTCCAAACCTCGGATTATTTACAGGAACATTTAGAACAGATGTCCCTTGATGTTCCTGTACAGAATAGAATAAGAGAATCCCCTACAGTACTGAAGGAGGAATTCGACCCATCGAATCTGCACGGACCACCCTACACAGACTCAATCCCCACCCTATCCCTGTAACCCCACCTAACCTTTGGACACTTAGAAGCCGAAGATAACTGGCACAAAGTTGTGCTGTCTAGGTTATAAAACCACAATTTTGATAATAGGTCTTAAGAAAGGCATGGAGTAGATAGTTTTAGAATTGAAAGGCAAGGGGATTAATTACACCTTCGGATGGGCATTACAAAAAAAAGTCCCAAAACCAGATTCCTTGTTTTTTTTAAAGGAAGATGGTCATTTGGTTATGACGCTCCCCAATCAAGCTCTGCATCTCGTCTTCAGATTTGAATGTCAAGTCAGTTTTGCACAAATTTTCTAAGCGTGCTGATGCCAGCAACGCTGCAGCCTTTGCACAACACAGATGTTATTTCTTTTAGAGATACAAGGGTGGACGTATTTGATGGTATGATATTTGTCATCACAATGAAACCTAGACAATTACACTTTTGTTATATGCACACATGCAGCAACAACTCCGACTGAAGCATTTGCCTCCCCCCCCCCCCCCCTCTTAAAGGAGGAATGACGGTGCTGTGGGAAATAATCAATACCCCAGAGACAGCGGGAGCGAGGGATGCAGCACCGCCAGGCCCCGCGAGGACCACTGTGCGGATAACAAAGCGACAGACAGCTGCACATCATTCTGCAAAGGACGACAATCCATTTATGTTGCAAACATCTGGTATAGCCTCCCCCACGGCGTGGAGGCGGGGTATATAGGTCTAAAATATGCCAATTCCACAGTGGTGCCTGAAGGTGGTTGGGGGGGGGGGAGACTGAACATGTCAGCATCACAACACGCACCCAGATGCTGCCGGCCCGCGAGGGCGCACGGGCCTGCTCCTCTCACACACCATTATTACTGACTGAAAAATAAATAATAAAGGTTTTTTTTTGGTTTGAAGGGTGAAGTCAATCGATTGGGACGCAAGTCGGGCACCGGGGCTGCAAACTGACAAAACGTCTAATTTTTTTCCCAACAGATTCTGTTGACTTTGATCCCAGGCATTTTAAAAAAAAATCTACACTTACCGAAATCCACTGTGTAACATGTAAAGCCGTGGGCCGGCTGAACCGAGGTATCTCGGGGTGGAGAAGAGGTTGTCCTTTTTGAGTGAGACATAGCTGATCAATGATAGAATAAGCAGAGCGACGCTTAACATCACCAAACCCAGCACACTCGCCATGCGAACCATCCTGCAAATCCTCATAGTGCAAACACCTCAACAGGAAAACGACACCAGGCCCATATCTTTTCGTTTATCTTAACAGGAGAGGGAGAGAGAGAGAGAGAAAAAAGGAAGAAAAGTAAGTCGATTATATTGATAACCTATTGTTCTGCTTTTATATGTGAAATAAAAATGGACGGAGTCAAAATTCTGCACTGCAGAAATGGTAGGTGGTTGCGTTGGTGATACGTCGCGTTGCTCTGTGATACCCCCACACTCCACATGCACACTGCACTAGCGCAGCCTCCGTCCATTCCCCGGCTGCAGACTGAATGTGACTGGAATAGGCTTTCTCCACTTACCCGATAAGCTTAAGGCTTTTATTAATGAACCCTTAGTAAATGCCTGAGTGCGTTTCAATAAAAAAAGGAGCAGCAGGGATATGCGTATTGTTACTTGATTAATATTGGCTGCATTTAGAAAAAAAAACAATTAGATCTGCCACATGGCGAATAAAGAGACAGGTATTTTGGTCGGGGTGGTGATGGTGTTGGGGACGGGAAGGTGGGGGGGGGGGGGGGGGGGGGCTAATGAATAGCAATTATGCATTTGGTAGGCAGCAAGGAAGACCTGTAAAAAATATCTTCAAGAAGCCAACACTAAGGGAAATGGGCAGACAAGTGGCAGATGCTAGTAAATGTAAGTCTTTATTTTAATATAAGGAGGGACAGTGAATGGGAGTGCACACTTTAATGACAACTTGTTGAGGGGGTACATAAAAGCCAAATAATGCGGATGCCGGAAATCTGAAATAAAAGTGGATAATGCTGGATACACTCAGCAGGTCTGGCAGCATCTGTGGAGAGAGACAGAGAGTTAACTTTTCGAGTCCACGTGACTCTTCTTCAGAGCTGATGTGTTATGCAAGTCTTTTTGTGGGGCATGTGGAACATTCCTTGTTCCAGTCCTCCTCAGGCCCCCTCCCACCACTCTTTTTCAATTGCATTGGTGGCTGTATCAGTGCTGCTTCATGCATTTGTCTGGACCTGGAAAAAATGATCAATTTTGCTTCCAGATCCACCTCTTACCTTCACATGGTCCATCTCTTTTTTAAAAAAATATAAATTTAGAGTTCCCGATTATTTTTCCCAATTAAGGGGCAATTTAGCAATCCACCTAACCTACACATCTAGGGAGGAAAGCGGAGCACCCGGAGGAAACCCATGCAGACACGGGAAGAATGTACAAACTCCACACTGACAGTGACCCAAGACCGGAATTGAACCTGGGTCCCTGGTGCGGTGTGGCAGCTGTGTTAACCACTGTGCCACACTGCCGCCCCACTTCTGGTGATAGACTGACCACCAATATTCATGACAAGCCCACCAACCCCATGGCTGCCTCAACTACAGCTCCTCACACCCTGCTTTCTGTAAGGACTCCATCCCATTCTCCCAGTTTCTTCACCCACTGTTGCACCTGGTCCAATGATGCCATCTTCGAAAACAGTGCTTCTGACATGTCTGCCTTTTTCCTCAACCAAAGGTTCACACTCACTGTAGTTGAAAGGGTGCTCAACTGTGTTTGACCCATTGCCACACCTCTGCCCTCATCCCTTCCCCTCCCTCCCAGAACCATGATAGGCTTCTTCCCATGGCACTCTCACCTGCAATCACAGAAGGTGCATCATCTACCCCTTTATCTTCTCCTTCCTGTACTAAACTTTGGTTAATCTATAGCTGGAGTACCATGTGCAGTTCTGATCGCCTCTCTAAAGGCAGGACGTGATTGCACTGGAGAGAGTGCAAAGGAGATTCCCCAGGATGTTGCCTGGGATGGAGCATTTGAGCTATGACGAGAGGCTAGGTGGGCTCAAATTGTTTTCTTCAGAGCAGAGGAGGCTGTGGGTGGACCTGCTTGAGGGTTATAAGAAATTTGAGGGATATGGACAGGGCAGATAGGAAGCAGCTGTTCCCTTTAGATCAAGGGTCAATAATGAGAGGGCATAAATTTAAAGTAAGGGGATTTGAGGAAAATATTTTTCACCCAGACGGTGGTGAGAGTCTGGAATGCACTGCCTGACAGGGTAGGAGAGACGGGAAACCTCACAACTTTCAAAATGTACATGGATGAGCACTTGAAATGTCATAAAATTCAAGGCCATTGGCCAAGTCCTGTAAAGTGGGATTAGTGTAGATTTAGCGTAGTTTTGTCAGGGCAGACTCGATGGGCGGAACGGCCTTTTCAGTATTGTATGACTCTATGGCTCCTCACTGCCCAAAGCCCCAAACACTCCTCATGGGTGAAGCAGCATTTCACTTGCACCTCCTTCAATTTGGTCTACTGTATTTGCTACTCCCAATGTGGTCTCCTCTACACTAGGGAGACTGTTTTGTGCAACACCTTCATTCAGAATATAAGCATGGCTCCAACCTTCCTGTCACTTGCCATTTCAACTCAGCATCTTGTGCTCATATCCACAAGTCCATCTTAGGCCTGCTGCAATGTTCCAGCGAAGCCTAATACAAACTGGAGGAACAACATCTCATCTCTGATTAGGCACTTTGCAGCCTTCTGGATGCTACATTGAGTTTAATGACTTTGGACTGTCAAACCTTCTTCTCCATCTTGATCTCTTTTGTTTGCTTTTGTCCCAATGCAGCCCCCCTACCACCATCACCCCCCCCCCCCTCCCCCCCCCCCTTCTCGACCTCCCCAACCCCCACTGGGCCATTTGTCACTTGTTCTTTAGTTTTGCTTTCACTGAGTCCTGACCTTTGTTGTCCTATTAACACATTCTGGTATATTATCGTTATACCACTATCAGAAACATCTTTAGTATTTAATGCTACCATTAACATTCCCTTTGTCTTTTGCCCATGACATCTTTGTCAATCTGTCCTTTGTTCCCACATATCCCTGACCTCCTATTCGGCTCCACCTTCTCCACCCCACTCTCTGACAAGTCTCTCACTTTATATCCCTTAATTGCTGCAGGAAACTCTGTTGTGGAACTCAAGGCAGCAGGCCCTCCTCGAAGAAAGTGTGCTGGCTGTTATTGTCAGGGGCAGAAACAAGGCCATGCTGCCTGCCAATGCGGGAAGAGACATTGTGTAGGGTTTCTTCACATAACTCTTCATGTCCCTTCTGACTTCTTTCTCTCCCACACTCTCGATATGACAAACTCCAGATACTTTCACCCCCCACTTCTTTGACTCTGCTTTTCCTTCACACTTCCCGGACATTTTCAGTCAGATGCCGAGAATGTGGAAGCTCCGGCGGCATCACTCTGACTCTCACCAGCACTAGCTCAGATATTGTTCACTCGATTAAAAGAGGTGTCTCTGTGTGGTGACTCACTGGGCACATGGTGAGCAGCTAGGGCATAGGGATAGGACATCACAGATGCCAGCTCATTTACAAAGGTAGAGGGGAGGCAGAGGTTGAGCAGATGAACAGCTGAAGAGGTTACCATGCCAAGTGAAGGACCAAAGGCTTGGCAGTTAGAAGTTTGAAAGTGCAGCTATAAATAATTTAACAGAGAGTTTTTAACAGGGTGGTGTAGAGGAAATGGGTATAGGAAATGGGCAGAGGATATCAATGTTGAAGTATGCAAGTGATTGTTGTTGATAGACCGTTTGCTTTCCTATACTTTTGTTGTCCTTGTCTACATCTTTCTTTTATGATTATTACCCTGGTTTCGCACACTAGGCTAAACAGCTGGCTTGTAATGCAGAACAAGGCAGTAGCGCGGGTTCAATTCTCGTACCAGCCTCCCCGAACAGGCGCTGGAATGTGGTGACTAGGGGCTTTTTACAGTAACTTCATTGAAGCCTACTTGTGACAATAAGTGATTATTATTATTATTATTACCCTTGGTGTGGTCAAAATATTCACTCCATTCAATATGAAAAACACAGACTAGTGTGTGTCTGGTACTATAGAGTGTGTCTGGTAGTCAACTGAAGTCAATCTACAACAAGGCCAGACTTGACCACTAAGGTACCTGTTTCCTCTGCCATATCTTCTCATTATTTAGTTACACGGGAAAGCAAAATGATCAACCTCCTCCTTAAACCCTTTTATCCTGCCCCTTTCTCTTTCACTTCCAACAATTAGTGTGAGGAGTAGGGCAGAGATTGAGGCAATCTCTTTAACTTCCTCTTCTACATTGCCATTTTTCCCTTGTCGACTCATCTATTCTAACCTCAGACCATGCCTGTCTTTAATTTCCCTGAGCATATCTTCCCCATATGATGTCTTATCTTCTCTTCCTATACTAGCTGACATTATAAAAAGCTCCCCTCCTCTAGTACTGTCCCCTCTCTTTCAGAACTGCTTTCATCACTCCTCTCCTCACAAAACTCACCCGTTACCTTTATGTAGCCTTTGAAACAATGACCATGCCATCCTCTTTCAATGCTTCCTTCACTGCTTTCTATCTTCATGGAATTGCCTTCACTTCCTAATACACTCCTGCCGATTCTTGCTTGGGCATCTACAGCCATAGCCTATCTTCCCAACCTCCACTGTTGCCTCCGGCATTCCCAACAATCTGCCCTTAGTCTCTCAACCTCTCCAGTACAAGCTTCCCATTGGAAATATCAGCCAAAGACATGGGCTTGATTTTTAATGTCCTCTGCTTTGTGGAGATTGAATGGTTAAAGGGCCATGGGGGAGGGGGGAAGGGAATTAAAATGGGACCAGTGACTTACTGCCTCTGATCCTACTACAATCCTCCAATCTTAACCTGTTCTTTGAAGCAAGTGAACAGAACATCCACAGCAATGATGCAGGGTCAATCTTTAAATAAGCTGATTGGATCTGATGATAAGACATGATGATTGCAGATCTGAAAGCACAGCTGAAGGTCAGAACCGGGAAGCAATGACAGGTTTCATATCAAGCCAGGCCTATCAGGAGCTGGATTGTGGCCCAGCGAGGTCAATGTAATAATCTTTTTAGGAGAATGGAGTGATCAACAGGGTGGAAGGAATGGATAGACTGATAAGGGATGGGTAATAAGCCACAGTTTCAGTAAAATAAGTGTGAAAGGTGCCAAGGAGGTCAGGCCAACCATGCCCACATGTTCTGAGCCTGCCCCAGACTTGTGGGGTTCTGGACGGCCTTCGTTCAGGCAATGTCCAAGGTTGTGGGGGTGAGGGTGGAGCCGTGCCTGAGAGTGGCAGTCTTCGAGGTGTCAGACCAGCCAGAACTACATATGGAGAAGAGAGCCGATGCTCTGGATTTTACTTCCTTAATCGCCCGCCGGAGAATCCTGCTCAGCTGGCGATCAGGAGCTGGCAAACCTGTCGGAATTCCCCCACCTGGAGAAGATTAAATACACCATCCGAGGGTTAGACAAGGGCTTCCACAAAGCATAAGGCTATTTGCCAGCCTGTTCCAAGACCTGTTCAAAGCCAATCGCGAATAGGAAGGGAGGGGGAGGATGGACCAATGAGGGCAGGCAGGGCCACATAGAACAGAAAGGAACAAGGGTGGGGGTGGGGCAGCAAGGAAGGAATCCATGGAAATATCAGGAGGGGATACTGGGAAAGCATGAGGGGGGTGGGGCGCAGAGAACCCCGCCAACAAAGCCATAGGGGCAACAGCAACAATTACAAAATGAAAGAAACTGTACAACACACATGGCGGAAGAAGGGGCCAAAATGGAGCCCGTTTAATAGTAGGGGGTAGAGGGGGGAGAAGAGTGAACAAGGGAGGGTGGAGGGCCAATGAAAGGGGACCATGTAAATTGTACATAAGAACCATCTCGTTCTGTAAATATTATGTGTTTTATATATCTAATTGTTAAATTGTTAAAACTGGAAAATTTTAATAAAAATATTTTTTAAAAATATGTTATTGGCGAACTTAGCCAGAGCCATTTTGATGCTGGGGCATTCTGATGCGACAGACACCTTGTTACAAACAGCCCTGGGAGCACCCAGGTATCTGAGAGGACCTTCCAGTGGCATGGATCCCTGGCAGAGCATGTTAAATGGGGAAAATCCAGCTGATCTGAGGAAGTCTCCTGAGCATAGCAGCAAAGCCTCCTGGCAAGTGTGATCCAACTGTATGTGCAGCCCGACAGAATTTTGGCCCCCAAAGTTTTGAAAAGTGTCAAGCATATACTTGCGCAAGTAACATAGGCAAGTGAGAATGAGAGGGCAGATATTTAACGTAATTGGCAAAAGAAGCAAAAGTACACGAGGAAAAACCTTTCTGCAGAGCGAGTGTTTAGGGTCTGGAATGCACTACCTGAGTGTGTTGTGCAGGCAGGTTTAATCAAAGCATTCAAAATGAAATTAGACTGTTATCTGAAAAGGAAGATAAAAACAAATTACTGCCGATGCTGGAATCTGAACCAAAAACAAAAAATACTGGACAATCTCAGCAGGTCTGACAGCATCTGTGGAGGGAGAAGGGACGTACATTTTGAGTCTGGATGACTCTTTGTCAAAGCATTCTCGAAACCTTAAGTCCCTTCTCTCTCAACAGAAGCTGTCAGACCCACTGAGATTGTCCAATATTTTCTGTTTTGTATCTGAAAAGGAAGAATGTGTAGGGTTACAGGGAAAAGGCAGAAGAATGCACTCGGTGAAATTCCCATTCAGAGAGGTGGTGCAGAAATGATGGGCTGAATGGCCTCCTTCTGCGCTGTAACAGTTCTGTGATTCTGTGAAGCAATAGCTTTATTCGACTCGGGGGGGGTGGGCGGGGGGGAAGGCGGAAACATTGCCTCACTCGCTACCAGTTTTAATTAGTGTCAACACCATTTTCAACATCAGAGATTTCACCGCTTATCAAACTTGATAAGGATCTGTTATATTTCCTCACTGGCTAACAATTATAAGTGAACTTTCAATTTATATTCATGATTGTATCTTTCTTCTCCTTCACTGTCAAAAATATGGAGTCATATTATCTGTAAATGCTATATAATTACAGCAGTCAGGCTTAACTTCTCCCTCACTTTTTGCAGCCTTTTTTAAGTAACAGATGATGTCTTGAGTAGTGCTCCTGATTACTTTTAATGGCAACATTTCAGGGGTAATTTCTGTTGTTCATGTGATAGTGTTCAACAGCACTCTGGATCTATAATATTTTTATAACTACCTGAATTACCATGCCTCAGACAAACAACCATTTAAACGTAATTGGGCACAGCAACTATGGATCTTTGAGCCAAGCATTAAAATGCTGGAGTCTGTTCGTGCGTGTTCTCAGGCTTCTGTATCTGCTGCCCGATGGAAGAAGTTGGAAGAGTGAGTAAGCCAAGTGGGAGGGGTCTTTGATTATGCTGTCCGCTTTCCCTAGGCAGCAGGAGGTGTAGATGGTGCCAATGGATGGGAGGCAGGTTCGTGTGATGGGCTGGGCGGTGTTCACGACTCTCTGAAGTTTCTTGCGGTCCTGGGCCGAGCAGTTGCCTACCAGGCTGTGATGCAGCCAGGTAGGATGCTTTCTATGGTGCATCTGTAAAAGTTGGTAAGGGTTAATGTGGACATGCTAAATTTCCTTAGTTTCCTGAGGAAGTATAGGCGCTGTTGTGCTTTCTTGGTGACAGCGTCGACGTGGGTGGAGCAGGACAGATTTTTGGTAATGTGCACTCCTAGGAATTTGAAGCTGTTAACCATCTCCACCTCGGCCCCGTTGATGCTGACAGGGGTGTGTACAGTACTTTGCTTCCTGAAGTCAATGACCAGCTCTTTAGTTTTGCTGGCATTGAGGAAGAAATTGTTGTTGCTGCACCACTCCACTAGATTCTCAATCTCCCTTCTGTATTCTGACTCGTCGTTATTCGAGATCCGTCCCACTTTGGTCGTATCGTCAGCAAATTTGTAGATGGAGTTGGAACCAAATTTTGCCTCGCAGTCGTGTGTGTACAGGGAGTAGAGTAGGGGGCTAAGTACGCAGCCTTGCGCGGCCCCGGTATTGAGGACTATTGTGGAGGAGGTGTTGTTCATTCTTACTGATTGTGGTCTGTGGGTCAGAAAACGAGGATCCAGTTGCAGGGTGGGGAGCCAAGTCCTAGGTTTTGGAGCTTTGATATGAGCTTGGCTGGGATTATGGTGTTGAAGGCGGAGCTGTAGTCCATAAATAGGAGTCTGATGTAGGCGTCCTTGTTGTCGAGATGCTCTAGGGATGAGTGTAGGGCCAGGAAAATGGTGTCTGCCGTGGACCGGTTGCGATGGTATGCGAATTGCAGTGGATCAAGGCATTCTGGGAGTATAGAGGTGATGCGCTTCATGATCAACCTCTCGAAGCACTTCATTATGACTGAAGTCAGGGCCACCGGACGGTAGACATTGAGGCACGTTGCCTGGTTCTTCTTTGGCACCGGTATGATGGTGGTCTTCTTGAAGCAGGTGGGGACCTCGGAGGGGGTATGGACAGGTCAAAGATATCCGTGAACACCTCTGCCAGCTAGTCCGCGCAGGCTCTGAGTGCACGACCAGGGATCCCGTCCGGGCCCGTCGCCTTCCGAGGGTTCATTTTCAGGAAGGTCGATCTGACTTCGGAAGCTGTGATGGTGGGTATGGGTGAGTTATGGGCTGCTGGGGCACTCGACAGCAGATTGTTGGTTACCTGCTCGAATCGAGCATAGAATGCATTGAGTTCATCGGGGAGGGGTGCGCTGCTGCTGGAGATACTGCTCGGCTTCGCTTTGTAGCCCGTTATGTTGTTTAGTCCTTGCCACAATCGCCGAGAGTCTGTCTGTGACTCTAGTTTTAACACCCAGCTGAAAAGGTTGAAGGAAGGCACAGTGAGGAGAAATGTCCAGGTTTTGGAAAAAAATGGACGTGAAAAAGGGGGTCAATGAAAGTCCGCCGGTGAGTGGAAAAGTCAGCGCAGGAACTGTGAGGAAAACAGATGCTGGGGCACCAGGGGAGGCCGCATTGCTCACGGCAGAATAAATGACCAAGGTGATGGCCGTGGAACTTGAAAAACAGTTCACAAAGCCCATGGAAGCGATGAAGAAGGAGATGGGGGTGGTATTGAAAGTGCTGGTGGAGGAGGCAATTGTCCCAGTGAGGGCGGTGGTATCGAGCGCAGTGGCGGAGGTGCGGGAGCAAGGTGAGACACTGAAGGAGGTGGAAGGGGCATTATCACAGCACAGTGATCAATTCACCTCGAAGGGGGAAGGAGCTGCAGAGGGTGATAGAGACCAACAAGGGTCTGCGAGCCAAAATGGAAGACCTGGAAAACAGATCCAGGTGGCAGAATCTGAGGATCGTGGGTCTGCCCGAAGGGGTGGAAGGCCCGAGGCCGACGGAGTATTATGCTAAATTGCCCCTAAGAATGCGAACCTTTGATGACAGGGCAAACGTCCTACCAACTCCTCTATATGGCTTGTGATAGATTATTGATTCATTGATTTATTTAGGTGCTGATTGAGTGCATAGCTAAAGAGTGGAATTATTCAAAATGCCTTGACTGTGAAAAGATAGTCATTGTTTCAGATGATGAATTAACTATTGAACTTTAAGGTCTTGCCTGTAGAAATTCAGGCATTGTTCAATAAATGTTTCATATAATGAATAGACTATTGTATTTCAGTGCATTTAGCAATAAGAATGTATCAACTAATTAGTTACAACAAGTTCTATGGCCCGCAGCGGAGTGAGAAACCTATTCTCATGAGGCTGCGCACGTAGGGTGGGATTCTCCGACCCCGCGCCAGGTCTGAGAATCGCCGGCGGAGCGCGTGAATCGCGCTATGCCACCATGACGCCAGGACGCGATTCTCCACAGAGTGGAGAATTGTCGCCATTGGGGCCAGCGTGGTCGGTGCGGTGCCAGTCGGGGGCCGCTCTATGGGGCACCCACGCAATTCTCCGGCCCGGATGGGCCGAGTGGCGGAAAAAAAAAAGAGTCCCGCCGGCTCCGTTCTAACCTGCTCTGAGCCGGCGGGACCTCAGCGATGAAGGGATGGGTGGCGGCCTGTGGGGGGAGGGGAGGGAGGTCCAACCCCGGGGGTGGCCTCCGATGTGGCTTGGCCCACGATTGGGACTCAGCGATTGGCGGGCCGGCCTCGCTGTCTCCCGGCCTCCTTTATTCTGTGCCAGCCCCTGCGCCGTGTTGGGTCAGGGCCAGCGTGGACAAGGGAGACACCGCTCATGCGTGGAAATCACGCCGGTGGGACTGCGCATGCATAGGTTCGTGCTGGACCCACTGCGCATGCGCGCACCCCTCGACGCCCATTCCACAGCCGAATCAGCAGCTGGAGCGGCGTGAACCACTCCAGCGCCCTGCTTCTCCCTGTAGGGGCCAGAATTGCTGATCCTGGGGCTGTGTTGACTCCGTCGGGAAACGCGATGGCACTTAGATAGAATCATAGAATTTACAGTGCAGAAGGAGGCCATTCGGCCCATCGAGTCTGCACCGGCTCTTGGAAAGAGCACCCTACCCAAGATCAACACCTCCACCCTATCCCCATAATCCAGTAACCCCACCCAACACTAAGGGCAATTTTTGGACACGAAGGGCAATTTAGCTTGGCCAATACACCTAACCTGCACATCTTTGGGCTGTGGGAGGAAACCGGAGCACCCGGAGGAAACCCACGCACACACAGGGAGGATGTGCAGACTCCACACAGACAGTGACCCAAGCCGGAATTGAACCTGGGACCCTGGAGCTGTGAAGCAATTGTGCTAACCACCATGCTACCGTACTTCTGACGGCATCAACACTTAATCTCAGGATCAGAGAATCCCGCCCGTAGACACTGAATTATTTTTGATGGACACCAGTGAATCTTAAGTAATGGCCAATGATTGTTTAATAAACCATCCTCTAAGTAACAGATATCTATTTGAACAAATCAGGAAGCTGAGAATTAGAAAACGATGAGAGTAAATGAGGGATTAGACCATCGATAAAGATTCTGTTAAAAGTAAGACCTCGTGGTCAAGATTTCATTCCTGAATTCCTGCCTTCCTGAATTCTTGAATCATCCCTCAGTTTGTTTGTGTTTAAAATGATTTCTTTATGTTTTTATGTTTAATGCTGTTTTTGCCATGCGTTTGACCTTTACATGTATTGTTTGATATTTTGTTTCTCAGCTATGATTCAGTTCTTATTCAAGTGTATTAAAGTGAATAATTAGCAATAAAGTTGTATTTTTGACACCGCCAACCAACCAGACTGTCGACTCTCATTAGAAGATAAAATAACAGTTTGCAGCTTGTAAACTTGGATTACATTTGGATGCCATCTCAAGGCCCTGGAGAGGTATGGGGAGGTAGTGGCATAGTGGTATTGTCACTGGACTAGTAACCCAGAGACCCAGAGTAATGCTCTGGGGACATGGCAGATGGTGCCACCAGGGCAGATGATGGAATTTGAATTAAATTTAAAAAAATCTGGAATTTAAAGAAGTCTAATAACGATCATGAAACCATTGTCGATTGGTGTAAAAACCCATCTGGTTCATTAATGTTCTTTAGGGAAGGAAATCTGTCATTCTTACCCAGTCTGGCCGACATGTGACTCCAGACCCACAGCAATATGGTTGACTCCTAAATGCTCTCAGGAATGGGCAACAAACGATGACACAGCCAGAGATGCCTACATCCCATGAACGAATAAAGAAAAAAAAAGAAAAGCTGTCTGAGATGGATTCTACCCATCAGCTTGGAGGGCAGGCATACTAGGATGTCAGGGGCCCGGCTGCCAAAGGAAATCTTCTTTTCCCAGTTCAAGGAAGTCTCCCGAACAAGAAAAGGACAAAGACACCCTGGTTTAGCTGGTTTAGCACAGGGCTAAATAGCTGGCTTTTAAAGCAGACCAGGCCAGCAGCGTGCGTTCAATTCCCGTACCAGCCTCCCCGAACAGGCGCCGGAATGTGGCGACTAGGGGCTTTTCACAGTAACTTCATTTGAAGCCTACTTGTGACAATAAGCGATTTTCAATTTTCATTTCATTTTCAATACTTACCTCAAGAAATGCAATGCCTGGGAGACCCTTGCTCGGAAGAGACCTATTTGGAGGAACCTCCTGATTGAAGGGACGCAATTCTTCAAGGCTACCCGACAGCTACAAGAGGCCCGGAACAGGAGCCTGAGAAAGAAATAATTGTGATCTGGAGTCCAAGGTCCAATTCCACCTCTGGAAAACACTTGGCAAGTGTGCGGCCAAAGATGCGGCTCTAGGATCAGGCTCATCAGCCGTACAAGGGCTCACAGAAGCACTGGCCAGTAACACAGAGTTTCTTAGGTGGACAATCATACTCACTAGCAAGTGATCGTTGACGAAGAAGTTATTAACTCTCTCTGCTTGAATGGCTTTCAGTACCAGGTGCCATGGTTAGTTTGCTCATCCACCTTGCAATCTATGCTTTCGTCCCCATAAGTTGCTCGAACCTATTGGGCAATTCAAAGGGCTGAGGTGTCTCCATATTTCTACCTTCTCAATCCCCTCACCTGCCTCTGGCTTCTACCGCCTAACCAATCTTTAACCAGCTCAATAATTTCCATGAGCTTTAATTTTAGATAATGGACTCTTACGTGAAACTTTATCTAATGCCTTCTGGGAGTCCATATAACCTCTATCCATAAACATTATATCATCAAAAAATCAATTGAGGTTAATTAAACATGGCCTACCCATTACAAATTCATGTTGGTTTTCTCCAATCAGCTCAAATTTCTCTATGTGCTCAATCATCCCGGCCTTAATTATAGATTTCAATAAATGTTCCACAAATAAATTAAAGTCACAGGGTCATTAGGGCACAAAAGGAGGCCATTCAGCCCATCAAGTCCCTGCCTGCTTACAGTAGCGCAAAGCGTTCAGTCCCAGTCCCCTACTCTATTCACGTAGCCTTGCAAGCTTATTTCCTTCAAATGCCCATCCAATTTCATGCCAATCTGGGATAATAGTTAGTGGTTGGGTCTGGTAATCGGGTGTTTGCCCGCACTATGCAAATTGAAGGCAGAATGCTAGTTGTGCTCATTGAAAAGGCAATCAACTACCATAATATGTGCATAATGGAATAAAATTCTTTCAGAGTCGGATTTACATCGGTTGTCTTTCCTGTTATTCATCAGGCAGGCTATAATGGTAAGCTGTCTGAGGTCAGAGTTAAATCTTGGCTGTTCAGTGTTCTTTGGCCGCTAGAAGTGCTTCATGGAAGATGAGTGCTTATTTAAATTTATGATTTAAGAACCTTGAGAGCTTATGCAGAAAGGTCCATTTTTACATCGTGCTGCCAAAGAGGTCAGAGTGGCCCTTTAAATTACACGCCATGATCTCGATCCAGGTCACAACAAATGAGCTCCAATGCCAAATATTGAGCTCTACTGCTCTGATTGAGTGGGATATTCTCGGTCTGCAGCCCAGAGCCCAACCCTCTTAAATGGTCCAATTGACCCACTATTTGGCGTCATTGGGGGCCCAAAGCACCAGCCACATCTGAATATGTGGTCCATACACTGTGACAACGCATATTATTCAACCCAAAATATTAAATCTGCCTCACTAATCCTTGTGTCAGCAGCTAATGGGAACAGCTTGCTGTGGGTTGACACTCTACTACTCTAAGTGTGCTAACTCTAACTAACTAGACCAGACTAGCTCTGAGCCACGTGTAGAAGGTGCTAACTGATATATACACCCTGACTGTCACTACAGTTGTCACCAGTGGAAAGAGGCGGAGTGCTGATGCCTCGTGTGTTTTATAGTAGGAAGCGCCCCTCTAGTGTTCTGTCTGGTGATTGGTTGTGTTTTGTCCTGTGTGTTGATTGGCTAATTTGGGTGTCTGTCACTGCCTGTCTTTACCTCATTATGTGCATGAGTGCATATTATGACGAAGACAAGGGAGGGCACACTCTAGAGACAGGAGCAGAGGGGGGAGAGGAGGGAATGGATCACAAGGAAGGCACAAAATGAAGAATGGGGGGTGTAAGGGTAGGAGGGGAAGGGCCATACAGGCCCCCTTCCCAGCAACAAACAGTAAAAAATAAAAACCTCAGCAGGGGGAAAAAATCAGAATGTACCACCAACAAGGGAAAGGGAGAGGGTGAGGGCGACCATTTATAAAAGCCGTTGTACGTCAGACGCAAACTTGTGTCTGACGTACATTTGTCACATTTACCAAGGTGCAATGAAAAGTATGGTTCTGTGTACAGTCCAGGCAGATTGTTTCATACATGATAAACATAAGACCTACGATAAATACACACTGTGAATACATAGAAGCATACGGAGTGTAGTGCTACTCAGTTGAGAAGATGATAGAGAGACCAATGGTTGGAAGAGAGAATACCTGGGTGGGAGGGTCTTTAATTATGCTGCCCGCTTTCCCACGGCAGCGGGAGGTGTACACATAGTCAATGGATGGGTGCCCGGGCTCGCATGATGCACTGGGCTATGGTCACGACTCTCTGTAGTTTCTTACGGTCTTTGGCCAATCAGTTTCCATACCAATGCAGCCAGATAGGATGTTTTCTGTGATGCATCTGTAAAAATTGGTAAGAGTCAACATGGACATGCCGAATTTCCTTAGTTTCCTGAGGACGTATGGGCACTGTTGTGCGTTTTTGGTCGTAGCATCGACATGGGTGGACCAGGGCAGATTTGGGGAATTTGAAGCTATCACCTCTCTCCACCTCGGCCCCCTTGTTGCAGACAGTGGCGTGTACGACACTTTGCTTCCTGAAGTCGATGACCAACGTGCGCACTGTTCAAGAAGTTCAATAAATCGTATTGAACCAACGTCTAAGTTGGTGTCTGCTTTCCCGTACAACTGCATCCAGTTGCAGTCTGTGTTACCCCAGGGTGAATAACACGACAGTCTTCATTTCTCTTTTCCATTACCCCTCTCTTCTTAGTTGCTGTTTGCCTCAAACAGGTCTTGGAACAGGCTGATGAATGGCCCCCACGCTTTGTGGAAGCCCTCGTCCGACCCTCAGATGGTGTACTTGATCTTCTCCAGATGGAGAAATCCCCCCAGGTCTGACAGCCAGTCTGCAGCTGTCGGTGGTGCTGCCGATCGCCAGCTGAGCAGGATTCTCTGGCGTGCGATTAGGGATGCAAAAGCCAGGGCGTCGGCGATCTTCCCCATTTGAGGATCTGGCTAATCCGATACCCTGAAGGCTGCCACTCTCGGGCACATCTCCACCCTCACACCCACAACCTTGGACATCACCTCGAAGAAGGTTGTCGAAGAATCCAACAAGTCTGGGGCAGGACCAGAGCATGTGTGTGTGGTTGGCCGGGCCTGCCTGGCACCGTTCACATTTGTCCTTCACCTCCGGGAAGAACCTGCTCATTCGGGTTCTAATCAGGTGGGCTCTGTGCACCACTTTAAACTGCATGAGGCTTAGCCTAGCGCAGGAGGAGGTGGAATTGGCCCTGCTCAGTGATTCACTCCAGAGTCCCCAACCCACTTCTGTCCCCAATTGGTTCTCCCATTTCCAACTAGTTTCGTCCAGTGGTAGTCTTGCCCTTTCTAGCAACCATCCCTATATGTTCCCCGTGTTTCCCCCTCATCATTGTCTGTGTTGATTAGCTCCTCAAGGAGAATGTCTCTCGGGGCCCTGGGGTACTTTGTCGTCTCCTTGCGGAGGAAGTGTTTAATTTGGAGGTGCCAGAGCTCTTGTCCTGTTGATAGGTCCAGATCCTCCGTCAGTTTGTCCAAGGTCGCGAGCCCCAGGTTCGATTCCCAGCTTGGGTCACTGTCTATGCGGAGTCTGCACGTTCTCCCCGTGTCTGCGTGGGTTTCCTCCGGGTGCACCGGTTTCCTCCCACAGTCCAAAGATGTGCAAGTTAGATGGATTGACCATGCTAAATTGCCCTTAGTGTCCAAAAAGGTTAGGTGGGGTTACTGGGTTACGGGGATAGGGTGGAGGTGTGGGGCTTAAGTGGGGTGCTCTTTCTAAGGGCTGGTGCAGACTTGATGGGCCGAATGGCCTCCTCCTGCACTGTAAGTTCTAAGTTCTATGTTCTATTAGTCTGTCCCCTATGTAGAGGTCCCTAACTGCTAGCGCCTCCCCTTCCAGTCTTCATTTTTTAAAGGTGGCGTCGAGCATGGCCGACGGGAATTTATGGTTGCTGCAGCTGGGGTCCATGGAGGACATCTCGGTTAGGCCGAAATGTTGCCTCATTTGATTCCACGTGTTCAGTGTGGCTACCCCACTGGGCTGGATGTGTGCCTTGATGGGGGGAATGGGAGCACTGCCGTGGCGAGTGCTTGAAGGGTCGTTCCCTTGCAGGAGGACTCCTCCAGCCTCACCCATCTCGTATCCATCCCCTCTTGTCTGTGGCAGCCCAGTGGTAGTACTGTAGAATTAGCAAGGCGCGACTTCCCATGTTTTTCCTCCTCTGCAGTGTCGACTTAGGGATCTTCCGGTTCTTAAACCCCCGCACAAATGCCAGAATCATTTTGTCTACTTGTGGAAATAGGACTTGGGGATCTCAACAGGAAGAGGAACCTCGGCAGTACATTCATTTTGATTGTCTGCATTATCCCCACCAGGGAAAGCGAGAGTGCATCCCACCTCTGCAGGTCCTTTGTTATTTCCTCCACCAGACTGGTCAGGTTCCACCTCTTTGTACACCCTTCCAGCTTTTCACGTCTCCAGAGCGATCGCCAGTGGTTCGATTGCTAGGGCGAACAAGAGTGGGGACCGTGGGCATCCCTGCCTTGTGCCTCTGTCTAGTTGGCATTCAAAGCTGGTGGTGTTGGTCCGGACGCTCGCCTTGGGGGCATTGTACAGGAGTTTCACCCATGAGGTGAATTCTATTCCCAGCCCAAACCGCTCCAGCACCTCAATGAGGTACCTCCATTCGACTATGTCGAAGGACTTTTCTGCCTCCAGGGAGATGATCACCTCTGGTATTGTCTCCCCGGAAGGGGTCATTAATACATTCAGCAACGGCCTGATGTTCGCAGTTAGCTGCCTACCCTTGACAATGCCAATCTGGTTCTCTGCGTCCACCTCTGGTACGCAGTTCTCTAGTCTCTTGGCCAGGACCTTTGCGAGTATCTTTGCATCTACATTCAGCAGTGAAATGGATCTACATGATTCACAATTGGTCGGGTCCTTGTCTTTTTTGGGTATTAGTGATATTGTGGCTGTGTTAGCTTCGGAGGCAGGGCGCCCCTCATCAGCGAGTCTGCGAACATGTCCCGTAGATGCGGGACCAGGGCTGGTGCGAATTTCTTAGAGAAGTTCGCCGGAAACCCATCGGGTCCCAACACCCTCCCCGCCTGCATGGAGCTGATACTCTCCATGATCTCTCCCAGTCCTATTGGTGCTTCCAGCTCCCCCGTCTATCGTCCCCCACGACTGGCATGTCCAGTCCATCGAGAAACCGTTTAATCTCTGTTACCCCAGCAGCGGGTTTGGAGATGCACAGCCCTCGGTAAAAGGTCTCAAACGTTCGGTTGACCTCTTTTTTGCCCAATTACCAGTCTGCCTCTGCTATCCTTCATAATAATCACCTTTATTATTGTCACAAGTAGGCTTACATTAACACTGCAATGAAGTTACTGTGAAAATCCCCTTGTCGCCACACTATGGTGCCTGCTCAGGTACACAGAGGGCGAATTCAGAATGTCCAATTCACCTAACAGCACGTCTTTCGGGACTCGTGGGAGGAACTGGAGCATCCGGAGGAAACCCACGCAGGCCCACGGAGATCTCTGTTCTAATTCGCTCTTGGCAGCCTGCTTTCTCAGATGGTTAGCCAGTAGGTAGTCAGCCTTTCCCCCGTGCTCGTAAAAGATCCCCCCTGTCTGACAGAGTTGGTTAAAGTCCATTTGCAGCTTTTTCCTCTCTCGGTTGGGGCCTCGGAGTATTTTCTGTCGAACTCCAGGATGGCGTCGATCCGTTACTGCCTGGCCACCCTCTCTTCCCTATCTCTTCATACCTTGTAGAGGCTATAATCTCTCACCTAGTCACTGCCTTTACTGCCTCCCAGAACGTGGAAGGTGAGACTTCCCTACTCTGGTTATTTGTAACATACTCGCCTATGGGGCAGGATTCTCCCCTACCCGGCGGGGCGGGCGGTCCCAGAACCGAGGAGTGGCGTGAATCCTCTGCACCTTCAGGGGCTAGGCCGGCGACAGCGGCGTTGGCGCCACGGCAACCAGCGCGGAAGGGGCTTGGCGCCGTGCCAACCGGCGCCGAAGGGGCTCCGCCGGCCGGCGCGAGTTGGCGCATGCGCGGGAGCACCAGCGTGTGCTGGCATCATCCCAGCGCATGCGCAGGGGGGTTTGTCTCTGCACCGGCTATCGTGGAGGTCCACAGCAGCTGGAGCGGAGTGTCATGTGAGAGTACCTTTACGAAATGGATGTTTAAGCAATGTACCTTGAAGAAATAGAACATAGAACATAGAACAATACAGCGCAGTACAGGCCCTTCGGCCCACGATGTTGCACCGAAACAAAAGCCATCTAACCTACACTATACCATTATCATCCATATGTTTATCCAATAAACTTTTAAATGCCCTCAATGTTGGCGAGTTCACTACTGTAGCAGGTAGGGCATTCCACGGCCTCACTACTCTTTGCGTAAAGAACCGACCTCTGACCTCTGTCCTATATCTATTACCCCTCAGTTTAAAGCTATGTCCCCTCGTGCCAGCCATTTCCATCCGCGGGAGAAGGCTCTCACTGTCCACCCTATCCAACCCCCTGATCATTTTGTATGCCTCTATTAAGTCTCCTCTTAACCTTCTTCTCTCCAACGAAAACAACCTCAAGTCCATCAGCCTTTCCTCATAAGATTTTCCCTCCATACCAGGCAACATCCTGGTAAATCTCCTCTGCACCCGCTCCAAAGCCTCCACGTCCTTCCTATAATGCGGTGACCAGAACTGTACGCAATATTCCAAATGCGGCCGTACCAGAGTTCTGTACAGCTGCAACATGACCTCCTGACTCCGGAACTCAATCCCTCTACCAATAAAGGCCAACACTCCATAGGCCTTCTTTACAACCCTATCAACCTGGGTGGCAACTTTCAGGGATCTATGTACATGGACACCTAGATCCCTCTGCTCATCCACACTTTCAAGAACTTTACCATTAGCCAAATATTCCACATTCCTGTTATACCTTCCAAAGTGAATCACCTCACACTTCTCTACATTAAACTCCATTTGCCACCTCTCAGCCCAGCTCTGCAGCTTATCTATATCCCTCTGTAACCTGCTACATCCTTCCACACTATCGACAACACCACCGACTTTAGTATCGTCTGCAAATTTACTCACCCACCCTTCTGCGCCTTCCTCTAGGTCATTGATAAAAATGACAAACAGCAACGGCCCCAGAACAGATCCTTGTGGTACTCCACTTGTGACTGAACTCCATTCTGAACATTTCCCATCAACCACCACCCTCTGTCTTCTTTCAGCTAGCCAATTTCTGATCCACATCTCTAAATCACCCTCAATCCCCAGCCTCCGTATTTTCTGCAATAGCCTACCGTGGGGAACCTTATCAAACGCTTTGCAGAAATCCATATACACCACATCAACTGCTCTACCCTCGTCTACCTGTTCAGTCACCTTCTCAAAGAACTCAATAAGGTTTGTGAGGCATGACCTACCCTTCACAAAGCCATGCTGACTATCCCTGATCATATTATTCCTATCTAGATGATTATAAATCTTGTCTCTTATAATCCCCCCCAAGACTTTACCCACTACAGACGTGAGGCTCACGGGTCTATAGTTGCCTATATCTGTCTCTGCTCCCCTTTTTGAACAAAGGGACCACATTTGCTATCCTCCAGTCCTCTGGCACTATTCCTGTAGCCAATGATGACATAAAAATCAAAGCCAATGGTCCAGCAATCTCTTCCCTGGCCTCCCAGAGAATCCTAGGATAAATCCCATCAGGTCCCGGGGACTTATCTATTTTCAGCCTGTCCAGAATTGCCAACACCTCTTCCCTACGTACCTCAATGCCATCTAATCTATTTACCTGGAGCTCAGAATTCTCCTCCACAATATTATCTTTTTCCTGAGTGAATACTGACGAAAAATATTCATTTAGTATCTCGCCTATCTCTTCAGACTCTACACACAACTTCCCATCCCTGTCCTTGACTGGTCCTACTCTTTCCCTAGTCATTCGCTTATTCCTGACATACCTATAGAAAGCTTTTGGGTTTTCCTTGATCTTTCCTGCCAAATACTTCTCATGTCCCCTCCTTGCTCGTCTTAGCTCTCTCTTTTGATCCTTCCTCGCTACCTTGTAACTATCCATCGCCCCAATTGAAACTCCACACCTCATCTTCACATAGGCCTCCTTCTTCCTCTTAACAAGAGATTCCACTTCTTTGGTAAACCACGGTTCCCTCGCTCGGCACCTTCCTCCCTGCCTGACCAGTACATACTTATCAAGAACACGCAGTAGCTGATCCTTGAACAAGCTCCACTTATCCAGTGTGTCCAACACTTGCAGCCTACTTCGCCACCTTATCCCCCCCAAGTCACGTCTAATGGCATCATAATTTCCCTTCCCCCAGCTATAACTCTTGCCCTGCGGTGTATACTTATCCCTTTCCATCCTTAACGTAAACGTCACCGAATTGTGGTCACTGTCCCCAAAGTGCTCACCTACCTCCAAATCCAACACCTGGCCTGGTTCATTACCCAAAACCAAATCCAATGTGGCCTCGCCTCTTGTTGGCCTGTCAACAAACTGTGTCAGGAAACCCTCCTGCACACACTGTACAAAAAACGACCCATCTAATGTACTCGAACTATATCTTTTCCAGTCAATATTTGGAAAGTTAAAGTCTCCCATAATAACTACCCTGTTACTTTCGCTCTTATCCAGGATCATCCTCGCCATCCTTTCCTCTACATCCCTAGAACTATTTGGAGGCCTATAGAAGACTCCCAACAGTGTGACCTCTCCTTTCATGTTTCTAACCTCAGCCCATACTACCTCGGAAGATGAGTCCCCATCTAGCATCCTCTCCGCCACCGTAATACTGCTCTTGACTAGCAGCGCCACACCTCCCCCTCTTTTGCCTCCTTCTCTGAGCTTACTAAAACACCTAAACCCCGGAACCTGCAACATCCATTCCTGTCCCTGCTCTATCCATGTCTCCGAAATGGCCACAACATCGAAGTCCCAGGTACCAACCCATGCTGCCAGTTCCCCTACCTTATTTCGTATACTCCTGGCATTGAAGTAGACACACTTCAAACCACCTACCTGAACACTGGCCCCCTCCTGCGACGTCAAATCTGAGCTCCTGACCTCTATACTCTCATTCTCCCTTACCCTAAAACTACAATCCAGATTCCCATGCCCCTGCTGCATTAGTTTAAACCCCCCCAAAGAGCACTAACAAATCTCCCCCCAGGATATTTGTGCCCCTCAGGTTCAGATGTAGACCATCCTGTCTGTAGAGGTCCCACCTTCCCCAGAAAGAGCCCCAGTTATCCAGAAATCTGAATCCCTCCCGCCTGCACCATCCCTGTAGCCACGTGTTTAATTGCTCTCTCTCCCTATTCCTCATCTCACTATCACGTGGCACAGGCAACAACCCAGAGATAACAACTCTGTTTGTTCTAGTTCTGAGCTTCCATCCTAGCTCCCTGAAAGCCTGCCTGACATCCTTATCCCCTTTCCTACCTATGTCGTTAGTGCCAATGTGTACCACGACTTGGGGCTGCTCCCCCTCCCCCTTAAGGACCCGGAAAACACGATCCGAGACATCACGTACCCTTGCACCTGGGAGGCAACATACCAAACGTGAGTCTCTCACGCTCCCACAAAATCTCCTATCTGTGCCCCAAATGGAGCTGATCATATTACTGAAGTGATGTCAGAGGGTGGGGGGAGCTAAGCTCACTTCTGCTTTTTGAGTTTCAGTTTGAGAACGCAGCTGGGAGTGTCTGTGTGTTTTGCTGTGAGCTGCATGAAGAAACACAGAGCTGGTCTGTTGATTTCTGCAATCCAAAGACTATAAACATATTGAATGTAACCTAATGTGCTCCTATTTTTGAAGGTTTGAAGTCTTTTGGATGTTTAAAGGAACAGTTTGAAGGATTATTTAGTATTGTAGTCTTTTGGGATCATCTTTGAAGTAATGGGTGTTAAGATATTCAATGTTTGTTTTAAAAGGGTTAACTTGAGTTCAAGAAAAATTGGTGGTTGAGAAATCGTAAATTACAGTATTGGATTACGTGTCAAATTTTAGGGAATGATTAAATAGAGCAGGTGAATTGGCTAGATAACATTTGAAAGTTGCACAAAATGTGATGAAACGTGTAGCGGGCAAGAAATCCAAAGTTCGTAGTTTTGCCAGTGGAGATAAAGTTTTAGTGTTGTTACCAGTGGTAGGGGAGCCTTTAAAAACTAGGTTTTGTGGACCGTATCAGATTGAAAGGAAATTAAGTGAGGTGAATTATGTGGTAGAAACACCGGCTAGAAGGAAGACTCACCGAGTGAGCCATGTGAATATGCTTAAAAGGTACTTTGAAAGGGAAGGAGAGAAAAAGGAGGTTTTAATGATTCTAACTCAAAGTGATGAACCAAATCCAGATGACTGTGAATTTGACATACCTCAATTTAAATTGGAAAATGAGCATATTCTTAAAAATTGGGATGAATTGTTAAGTTACCTTCCAGAGGAGAAACAAACTGACCTGAAAGAGTTATTGATATCACATGGGCAAGTTTGTAGAGATAAATTGGGAAGTACTAAAATGGCTATACATGATATAGATGTGGGAAATGCTGTTCCTGTCAAACAACATCCATATAGACTTAATCCTTTAAAATTGGCACAGGTTAACAAAGAGATTCAAAGTATGCTTAAAAATGGCATAATTGAAGTGTGTTGCGGCCAATTGAGCTTACCCTTAGTGATGGTACCTAAACCAGACGGTACCCAACGGTTGTGTGTGGACTATAGAAAGTTGAATGCAGTTACAAGATCCGCTTATCCGATCCCACGTTTGGAAGATTGCATTGAGAAAGTGGGACAATCCGCTTTTATTTCCAAATTGGATTTACTTAAAGGTTACTGGCAAGTACCTTTATCCGAAAGGGCAAAGGAGATTTCAGCTTTTGTGACTCCAGATGGTATATACCAGTTCAAAGTTATTCCATTTGGCATAAAAAACACCCCAGCCACATTTCAACGGTTAACTAATACAGTTGTTTCAGGATTACCCAATTGTGAGGTATCTTTCGACGATCTGGTAGTTTTCAGCCAGACATGGAAAGAACATTTAAAACATCTTATGGAGTTATTCGATCGACTTCAGGAGGCGGGTTTGGTGATAAACCTAGCCAAAAATGAATTTGGAAAAGCCCAAGTCACTTTCCTTGGCCATACAATCGGACAGGGTCGATTGGTCCGACAGGATGTGGAAATGAAAGTTATTGGGGAGTTTCCGATACCCTCGACACGACGGGAAATAATGTGATTTCTTGGTATGAGTGGATTGTACCGGAAATCTGTCCACTGACAGACTTGCTCAAGAAGCGTAACAAATTCCAGTGGACAGCGGAGTGTCAACAGGCATTTGATGGCCTGAAGGCTGTGTTAACCACTGCTCCTGTGTTAGTCATCCCAAATTATACCAAACCATTCAAGGTGGCTGTTGATGCGAGTGATGTGGGCGTAGGTGCAGTGATTCTACAAGACGGCGACAAAGGGCTAGAGCGGCCTGTTGGTTATTTTTCAAAGAAATTGAATTCTCACCAGAAAAAGTATTCGATGATTGAGAAGGAGACTTTGAGTTTGGTGCTGGCTTTGCAACATTTTCACATTTATGTGACCAGCAATCCATCTGACACCATTATATATACTGATCATAATCCGTTGATGTTTTTTGAGCGATTCCGGAATAACAATGTGAGGTTGTTTCGCTGGAGTTTATTGTTACAGCCATTTCATTAAAAAATAGTACATATGGCAGGACGGGAAAACGTGATAGCCGATGCTTTGTCACGAATGTGATGAACGGACGGATTTCGGTTGGAGGAAGAAGAATGAAAAAAAAATGGACTATATTATTATACCTGTTTGCGTGTGTTTTTTTTTGAACCGGTAAAGTGTTTTTACTGTGTGCATTTCTTAATTGATGGTGCAAAGGTGAAAAATGAAACCACCTTGAAGTTGATGGGTTTTTTTTCTTCCGGGGGGGTGGGGGGGAAGGCGTCATGTGAGAGTACCTTTACGAAGTGGATGTTTAAGCAATGCACCTTTAGTTTCAGTTTGAGAACGCAGCTGGGAGTGTGTGTGTGTTTTGCTGTGAGCTGCATGAAGAAACACAGAGCTGGTCTGTTGATTTCTGCAATCCAAAGACTATAAATATATTGAATGTAACCTAATGTGCTCCTACTTTTGAAGGTTTGAAGTCTTTTGGATGTTTAAAGGAACAGTTTGAAGGATTATTTAGTGTTGTAATCTTTTGGGGTTATCTTTGAAATAATGGGTGTTAAGATATTCAATGTTTGTTTTTAAAGGGTTAACTTGAGTTCATAGAATAAACATTGTTTTGTTTTAAAAACCACTTGTCCATTTCTGCTGTATCACACCTGGAGAGTACGCTGTGTGCTTCTCACACCACAATCTGTTACAAGTTGTGGGTGAGTTGAACTCCATGAAACACTATGGGGTTCTGTAAACCCGGACCCATAACAGGAGGGAAAGAGTGCCCACACGGCACAGGCCCACCCGCGGATCGGTGGGTCCCGATCGAGTGGCAGGCAACCGTGGGGGCACCCTCCGGGGCCAGATCCCCGTGCCCCTCCGAGGACCCCGGAGGCTGCCCGCAGAGCCAGGTCCCGCCGGTAAGTATCAGGTCTAACTTATGCCGGTGGGACCGGCCTAAAACGGCAGCCGCTCGGCCCATCGCGGGCTGGAGAATCGCCAGGGGGCCGCTTCCAGCGGCCGCCGACCGGCGCGGTGCGATTCCCGCCCCGCCAAAGCCCTGGCACCGGAGAATTCGGAAGCTGGCGGAGGCTGAATTCACTCGCCCCCCCTGGCGATTTTCCGACCCGGCGGGGTCTCAGAGAATCCTGCCCATGGTCCATGATATTTTCTGGCAGAAGACCTTATCGGCCAGTAGAATCATAGAATTTACAGTGCAGAAGGATGCCATTCGGCCCATCGAGTCTCCACCGGCCCTTGGAAAGAGCACCCTACCCAAGCCCATGCCTCCACCCCATCCCAGCAACCCACCCAACCTTTTTGGACACTGAGGGCAATTTAGCATGCCCAATCCATCTAACCTGCACGTCTTTGAACTGTGGGAGGAAACCGGAGCACCCGGAGGAAACCCACGCACACACAGGGAGGATGTGCAGACTCCGGACAGACAGTAACCCAAGCCGGAATCGAACCCGGACACGGGAGCTGTGAAGCAACTGTGCTAACCACTGTACTACCGTGCTGCAATAGGTCCATGGCCAACTTCCGTGTGGGGCTTTGGGCATGGTCCATCTCCAAATCCATGTAGTGCGGAGCGTGATCGGAAATAACTATCGCGGAATATTCCGCTCTTACTATTCCTGGAAGCACCGCTTTCCCCAATGAAAAGAAGTCTATCCTCGAGACTGCGTTGTGGACTGGCAAAAAGAACGAGAATCCCTTCTCACCGGGGTGTAGGAACCGCCCCCATCTGCTCCATGAAATGAAATGAAAATTGCTTATTGTCACAAGTAGGCTTCAATAAAGTTACTGTGAAAAGTCCCTAGTCGCCACATTCCGGCGCCTGTTCGAGGAGGCTGGTACGGGAATTGAACTGTGCTGCTGGCCTGCCTTGGTCTGCTTTCAAAGCCAGCGATTTAGCCCAGTGTGCTAATGTTGCCAGCTCCCTGGCCATGGCCATCCTTTTCCCCAATCTGGGTTTGATCGGTCTGTCAATGTGTCCTGTACATCCCCCATGATCAGTCGGTGCGTGTCAATCTTGGGGATTTCCGCCATTAACCAGGACCATAACGTACCGTCCCCTTGGGTCCGTAATCATCCTTGTCGCCGTGAACCTCATCCTCTTATTAATCAATATCGCCACTCCCCTAGCCCTCGTCCCGTAGCATGAATGGTACGTCTGTCCCACCAGACCATTTCTTACCCAGTCGGTCCTTGGTCCTCCTGGTCCTCGACCTTCCCCCTTAAGTTCCCCTGGGCTGCCACCAACAGTTTTACCTCCGCCTCCAGGGCAACAATTCTGTCACACTGGTCCATCGAGGCCTTTCCCAGGTCGAGGATTGTCCTCTCCTGAGTTGCCACTTTTCCCCAGCCCATCGATTGCCTTCTGCATGGTGGCCATCGCCTCCGCTACCACCACCTTGACCGACACCTGGATCTCTATCTTGATCTCCTTCTTCATGGCGGTCAGCTCCTTCATCAGCGAGATCTTCCATCCATCTCCAGGGCAGCACGGTAGCATTGTGGATAGCACAAATGCTTCACAGCTCCAGCATCCCAGGTCGATTCCGGCTTGGGTCACTGTCTGTGTGGAGTCTGCACATCTTCCCCGTGTGTGCGTGGGTTTCCTCCGGGTGCTCAGGTTTCCTCCCACAGTCCAAAGATGTGCAGGTTAGGTGGATTGGCCATGATAAATTGCCCTTAGTGTCCAAAAAGGTTGGGTGGGTTGCTGGGATGGGGTGGAGGCATGGGCTTGGGTAGGGTGCTCTTTTCAAGGGCCGGTGGAGACTCGATGGGCACCAGCCAAATGGGCGCCACCTTTAAACGATGGAGACAGGACAGGGGTACACTGACAGTCAGTGATTTCTACATGTTCTACATGGACAATAGACTGACAACATTAGAAGAACTGATGGAGAGGCTTTAACTGACCAGAGGGAACAAGTTACGACACATGCACGTCAGAAACTTCCTCCATAGGGAAATGGCGACATACCCACGAGCACCGTGACCCACATTATTAGAACTGTTGGACATGGGCAATTTGGGGGGGTGGAGGGTGTAACTGCAGAATCCTGTATGGGCAATTGTTGGGAAAGGCACCCTCCCCACTGGACGAGATAAGAGAAAAATGGGAGGATGAGCTAGGGTGGGGACACTGGAGCAAAGCACTGAATAGGGTCAACTCCACCACCACTTGCGCATGGTTAAGCCTAAAGGTGGTGCAGAGAGCACACCTAACTGGAACCCGAATGAACAGGTTCTTCTTGGAGGTGGAGGGCAAATGTGAATGGTGCCAGAGAGGCCTGGCCAACCACACGCACATGTTCTGGGCATGCACCAGACTGGTTCGGTTCTGGACAGCCTTCTTTGAGGCCGTGCACGAAAGTGGCAGTCTTCAGGGTAGCAGACCAGCCGCAACTCTTTATGGGGAGAGGGGGCCGACATCCTAGCCTTTGCCACCCTAATCGCCTGCCGAGGAATCCTGGTCAGATGGCGATCAGAAACACCACCCAAAGCTACAGCCTGGCTGGCCGATCTGTCGGAATTTCTCCAACTGGAGAAAATCAATTCATCGTTCGGAAGTCAGAAGAGGGCTTCCACAAGATGTGGAGGCCATTCACCAACCTGTTCCTGGACCTGTTTGTAGCCAACAGCCAATACAGAAAAGGGGAGAGGGGGCCCCCACAGAGAGACTGCAGGTACCATCGAAAGTGAAGAAGGGGGAGAAAATAAGGAGGCATATACGCCAACCACACCCTGTGTATGGCGGGGGGGGGGGGGGGGGGTGCACCATCCCCCAAATTGAAAGTTTGTAAATATGTACAGGCTACTAGGAGTATTTATTGCTATGTAACATTTGTGTCACTAAACAACCTTGAAAATGAGAAACCAATAAAGAACATTTTACATCAAAAATGGGGAAGGGGGGTGGTGGGGTAAGGGGGCCTGGGACTTGACGGTTATTTTTAATGCTTATCTTTGTAAATTGTATTTGTTTTGTTCAGATTTGTCTATTTTGTATGTTATAAAATGAAAAACTCTGATAAAAACTTTAACAAAATCATTACTGAAGCAGGCCATACGCCTGTCAGTATTTGCAATGGCAAATCAACTAGCCCCACTGCCTGTCTGCTCACAGTTCCAGAATTTATTTTCACTTCAGGTGCTTATCCAATTCCTTCTCGAAAGGCACAATTGTATCTGTCCCCACCACACCCTTAGACAGTGAATTCCAAGACGCAAACCAATTGCTGCTTCAAGATGTTTTTCCTCAATTCACCACTGGTTCATTTGCGAATTATCTCAAATAAATGCCTTCTGAATTTTGACAACAATTTCTCTCTATCAACCCTGGTCCAGACCTTGAACGTCATTTTGAACACTTCTATCAAATCTCCCTTTAACATTTTCTTCCTTAAGGAAAACAATCACAGCTTCTCCAATCTGTTCACACAATTGAAGTCCCCCACTTCTGGAACCATTCTTGTTCGTCTTATTTGCACAACAGTTGTTTTTATAAAGGCTGATCATAACTGACTTACTTTTGTACTCTATGCCTTTATTTATAAGATCGACTTCACAGTTACGTGGTAAAAAAAGCAATAAAGGGCCTTGTTTCCATTATTGAATGAAGCATCCAGTTTTCTTTCAATGTTTGTTCAAACACGATTTTCAAGAGCTTATTTAAACCCATTAGATATGCTTGGCTGAGAACTCAGACTCCCATAAAAGTCTTTACTTTGTTGACATTTCTGGGGAGAAGGGAAAAACTTTGCCTGATTGACAGCTTTGTGGAATTCTCTATCCCAGAGGGCTGTGGAACGTCCAGTCATTGGATATGTTCAAGATCCAAGAAAGCAGAGAATAAAGAGTCAGCAAAGGGGAAGCAAGAAACGGAGAAGGTTAAGGCAGGAGGGTTACTGTCTTTGTCGACACATATAAAGTAATGAAGCAGATTCAGGTCTATATTGGCAGCTCGTCTAATGTGAATTCTTTTGCAAATTATACTGACAAGTGTGTCGCAAGTGAAACTTCCTGCTGGACTATTACAAAACACTTTTCAATCTGTCCTATGTGGTGGTTGAAATAGGTCCTGCCTCAATTCTTTGTCTTACCAACATTCCATTTTTCATGAAAAAACCCACAAATTGCAAGCACGACCATTTTCAGTTACAAGTTACCAACATCAATGACCCATAAACAAACAGAGAGAACTGCTTATTCTTCCAAGTCTTTTCTGGGATGCCATGAGTAGCCCTTTAGCTTGCTTAGTTTGATGTTCCTTACAAGCACTGCACTGGTTGATGTGCTTCTTAATCTCATTACTCATGCTTGGCCAGTGGAGCACTTCTCTTCTGTTCCACAGACTAGACTCAATTCCACGATGGCTTGCATGGATGAGCTTCAACAACTCTCTTCTCATCTCTTTGGGAATAATGACTCTAGTTCCTTTGTATAA
The DNA here is from genome assembly GCF_047496885.1 of Scyliorhinus torazame. Lineage (NCBI taxonomy): Eukaryota > Metazoa > Chordata > Chondrichthyes > Carcharhiniformes > Scyliorhinidae > Scyliorhinus > Scyliorhinus torazame. The sequence continues at coordinate 286,174,109 of NC_092709.1, forward strand.
TTTCTATCTTGAGCAATCACTTCATCTCTGTATGCACAATATTCTCTTATTGAACGTTTTCAGGTCATCCTTTAACCATTACTTCCTGCTGAACTTAGAGAATTGCGTCTCATTGCATAGTTTGCTGGATCTCATAGAATCCCTACAAAGGAGGCCATTCGGCCCATCGAGTCAGCAATGGCTGTCTGAAAAAGCACCCTACCTAGGCCCACACCGCCGATACCCAGCCTAATCTTTTGACACTAAGGGGTAATGTAGCATGGCCAGTCCACCTAACCTGCACATCTTTGGACTGTGGGAGGAAACCGTAGCACTCGGAAGAAATTCACGCAGACACGGTGAGAATGTGCAAACTCCACACCAACGGTGACCCAAGGCCGGAATTGAACCTGGGTCCCTGGTGCTGTGAGGCAGTAGTGCTAACCACTGTGCCACTGTGCTGCCTTTAAGTGAGTTAATCTGAGTGAGTTGCTTGTCTGTTTGATTTGATGTCTCTGCTGGGTTGATGAGTTCCAGAACATGTCGTGCTGTTGCTTCTCATTGATTGTGAAGGATTTCACACTCTGTACGAGCATGGTCACCTGCCCTCGAAGGGAGCGCAGCACTTGACAGCATGTTGGCAAGTAAAATTTAAATCCCTTGCTTGTACTTCACTTTCAAATAATATCTCTGCAAAAGAAGTAACATCCTTTGCTGGCACTTCAGAGCTGATAGAAACAGTTTGAGAAAGATGCTTTGAAGTGGCTTGTGGTGAGCCTGTACCATCACTTTGTCTCTCTTAAACAGGTACGGATTAAAATGCTCACAAGCAAAGACAATAACTAGGCCCTCTTCTTTAATCTGTGACTAGTATTCAGTTTGCAAACGCAACTGGTTGTTCCTTGTTGCATGAGGGTTGCCCAAGTTCTGTTTCGCTGGCATCATAATACACAGCACTAGCATAGTTGTTGCTAGTTGTTTGATTCAATTAAACAATTAAAAGCTGCTTCTTGTTCTGTGCACCAATGCCACTGAATATATTTTTTGGTGAGCTTGAATGAAGCTCACACTAAGGGGTAATTTAGCATGGCCAGTCCACCTAACCTGCACATCTTTGGACTGTGGGAGGAAACCGGAGCACTCGGAAGAAATTCACGCAAACACGGTGAGAATGTGCAAACATACTCTGGTACGTAATAGGGCAAGAGCTTTGTGCCACCTTCACATCTGCTGGTAGTTGCATCTCTGCTACAGCGCTCACCTTATCAGGATCAGGTCGAAGTGCTTTCTCTGTCAGTACATGACTGGTGCATTTGACTTCAGTCAAGTTCAATAGCAGTTTTTTCTTGTTCAGCTTCAGCATCATGTGGCGAGCTCTCTCTAGCAGATTCACGAGATTCTAATCATAGTTTGCGATGGCTTCTTCCAAGGTATTTCCACATTCATAGACTGGGTGATCATCCACAATCATTTCCACTCCTAGACGATCATTGACTATCTCATGGTGTCTGAGTTTATACTCTTCCAAAGGAGTAGAAATCAAACGGCACGCACAACCATCTGTGCCTCCCAAATGGTGTCCAGAATATAGTCAGGAAACTGGTGCTTTCATTTACCTTTACATACCAGTGTCCATCATTTGCACCTAGGGTATGCAAAGATCTTTGCGTTGGCAAGTTGTGGCAAATGTTACTCAATGGTTGGTATGCCGCATTGAGATCTCTTCAAAAGTTTCTTGAGGTCCTTTGGATGCACACTCTCCACTTTCCAGGTCTTTTCACTGTTATCACACTGTTAATACATTTTGTGGGAGCTGTCACTTTCCCGATCACTCCCATCTTTCCAAGTTCCATCTTGTCTTTCAGGCTGGACTTGAAGGCAGCTGGAACTCTCCACGGAAGATGCTGAGTTGGTATCACATTCTCATCTACTTCAAGGTGATGGACACAAAGAAGACATCCAGGACCTGTGAAAATATATTTGTAAGTTGTCAGGATCTATTTAGCAGTCAATGTTTTGGTGTCGTGTGAAACACTGCAAAATTTTTCTGGTATGTGAAGAGTTACCAGTTCCAGATTTTGACTTGTTTCAGCGAAGATGAGTGTATTTTGCTCTGTGTCTACTATCTGGAACTGCAGATTGTCTTTCTTCCCATTGCACTGGGCTCTCAGCTCAGTTTGTCCTCTTGGGGTGAGCATCATTCCATCAGATAGCCTCAACGTTACCTTCAACAGCTTCATTTTCAGGTCACCATCTTGAGCAACGTCACACATGTCTCTGAATCTCATGATCCTGTACATAGCACCGGTGTCCATCTGACACTTCACAATCACCATGTCAATCATCACAAACAATTTTGTTTCCTTGAGACTTGACAATGCCAACCCAATCTAGGGTGTAGAGTGATTTGTCAGAAACCTCCTCCAACATCTCTCCAGCAACCACCTTGACAGGTTTGCTTTTCTTCTTTCCAGCAAAACCCCTGTGTGCAAAGTGGTTCAACTATTTGTAGTTAGAGCACTGCTTTCCCAATGTTGGACACACTGCACACCGCCGGGAAAAAGCATGCGGGGTGGGCTGCTGGCAGAAGCAGGGAATCCTGCCACCAGCGAAATGCCCGAGAATTCCGGCATAGTCTCCGCTGTTAACACAAAGCTGTTGCCATTGCCTTCAAGTCAAAATACCTTGCACTTCCTTCCCAATAAAACAACCTAAACCTTTCTTTGATTTCTAACAACAAACTATCTAGGTTTATTGAAGACGAGCCATGCAGACTCAAAAGAATAACTCTATTTCTCTCTCCACAGATGCTGTCAGACCTGCTGAGTTTATTGCATTTTCTGTTTCTATTTAACCCAGGTTTGCTGTCAGGCAGACTTCAGAACAGCTCATTATACCTGAAATTACATGCAAAGCCCCAAACGATAAAAATCTTATAAACTTCAAAATTCTAGCTTGTGATTCACAGAACTAAGCAAGAGAGGATTCTTCCAGTTAATCAGAAAGTAATAGATCCATTCCATTGCCAATCTGCGTGGCAACTCCACTGCAATATTTCCTTCTATGGCCTTCTTCCTTATGTGTCTGCCTAGCGATTGCAATCTTTTTTTCTCATGCCGACTTAAGGATTTGACAATAGCCAAGAATACCTTGTTCCACTGGGCTCAATTTTCACTGTTCCGAGTTGACCAGGTGCCAGAGGGAATGCCAGGGTACCACCCTGCCTTTCTCCGACCACCCGGGGGTCTCCAATGGCCTGGGAGATACCCCGTCCCCCAATGTGCGGTGGTACCTGGTCCACTTTGGTGTGGACCAGTACTAATCGGTACCTGGCGAGGTCTCCCAGAGGCAGCCATTGAGTACCGGGCGCCGGGTGAATCCGGGCTGGGAGAGGTACAAATCGCACTGGGCGCAGGTAGTCAGGTGACTCGCGGTTGGCCTAGTGCTTGCCGTGGAGCCCAATTTGGGGCTCTCACTCAATTCACCCGTTGCGCCGGGTAACTGAATCACACCCAATGTTTTGTTAATAGTGTTTTTAGTCATTAGTTACAGTTTAAAAAACATTTTAAAATGATCGACGTGTAACTCCAGTCCCACAGAAATGAGGTTGACTCTAAGCGTCCTCTGAAATGATGTGGCAAACCACTCAGTATGACAAATGGAGGATTTTAGGAATATCGGCTTCTAAATATTGGGATAATTTCAGAGTTATAGAGTCATAGATGTTTACAGCATGGACACAGGCCCTTTGGCCCAGCTTGTCCATGCCGCCCAGTTTCTATCACTAAGCTAGTGCCACTTGTCCGCATTTGGCCCATAACCCTCTGTACTCACCTTGCCCATGTAATTGTCTAACTGCTTTTTAAAGGACAAAATTGTATACACCTCTAATACTGCCTGTGACTGCCCATTCCAGTCGCTCACCACCCTCTGTGTGAATAAATTTTCCCTCTGGTCTCTTTTGTATCTCTCTCCTCTCACCTTAAATCTATGCCCTTTAGTTCTAGACTCCTCTACCTTTGGGAAAAGGTGTCAACTATCTACCTTATCTAAGCTCCTCGTTATTTTATAGACCTCTACAAGTTCACCCCTAAGCCTCCTATGCTTCATGGAAAAAAGTTCCAGCCTATCCAGCCTCTCCTTATAACTCAAGTCCTGGTAGTTAAAAGGGTTAAAAGCGTATTTCACTGCTGTGGTCATGTTTTTACAAAGGATTTTTTTTGTTGCTAGGAAACAACAGATGAAATTGATCAGAGGAATGTTTTTTGACTTGGGAAGTTAATGTGCTTCTTCAGCCTGCAGAGATAATTTGTCTTTGAGCCTGGGGAGGTGAGGGGCTGGATTCGCCGCACCCCAATGCTGAAATCGAGATCGGTGACGGGGTGGAGAGTCCAGTTTCCCGTATGAAATCAGGACCGCCGCCGGTTTGGCAATTCTCCACGCCCCCCCCCCCGCCGCACAGAGTATCCACCACGTGAGGCCATTGCCAGAGGCCTGCCCCGCCAACGACCGGCCGAATTCCCGACTGCGCGGATCTAATCTGGTCCTGCCATTCGGGATACTCGCGAGGTGGCTGCGCTTGGGACTGGGCTTTTATTGTGCAGGTGGCTTAGTTGGGCGCGCCGCTGATCGGGGGCTCTATTTCTGTGGTCCAGGTTCGCGGTCTGTGTTCGCCATGGAGCACAACGTGGCCACTGGAGGTCGCCGCGCGCATGCGCGGCCTCTGACCCGGAAGTGCTGGGGGCCGTATCGGCAGCTGGAGCTGCGAGCTCCACGACAGCTGCCTGCTAGCCCCCTGCAAGGCTGTGAATCTGTGGCCTTTTGATGCAAGTTCTTTTGCCGTAAAAGGCCACAATTTTCACAATGGCGTGGGGACATAGTCCCTGAAACAGAGAATCCAGCCCGAGGTCTTTGCTGGGTGGAGGCCAGGAATGGAGAGAGGCCGTACTTTTGGAGAAGCTTTGGGGGAGAGAAGAGGTTAATTCTGATCTACCTGAAACTGAGTCCACAATTCCCTCACAATGGATAATTATAAAAGCATAATAATCTGTGAGGCTGAGCAGTCTTGTCTGGGGTCAAGGAAGAAGCTGAAACATGAAGGTGAACCAGCTTTTTGAAGATAATTAGACAGATTCTGAAAGGGTTTTAACAGGAGCCAAACCTCCTTTATAAAGCAAGTACTACCCTATGCTCTGCTAATTGAAGATAGGTTAAGAACTGTATGTTTCTTTTCTTGGTTTTTAATGGAAATCGAGTAGTAGTGTTAAGGGTTAAGGGGCTCTTTGCGGATGTGAAGTTAAAAAGTTTAATATTATGTTTGTAATAAAGTTTTGTTTTAGAAATACCAAAGCCCTATTTTTTCACGCAATGATTCCAAAATCGGGGATTGCGATCGGGCGGAGAATAGCTTCTGATGGCAAAATCGCGGCGGGCGCCGATGTGACGCCAAATCACGATTCTCCGTCACCTCGAAAACGGGGTCATTGCGTTTCACTCCATGTGCACGATAAACATCGTTTGCATATCATTAGTGGGCCTGACCCGCGATTCTCCACCTCCGATGGGTTGAGTTTTGATGGTGTGGTCCACCTGTGCTTTCAAAAGTCGTGAACCCGGCTTGGTGATTGCTGAGAGAGGGGGTACGGACATTGTCCAATATCGCCATAATTTGCCGACAGTCGTGCCCCTGGACGGGTGGCTTCTGCCAGGGCCGGGGGGAGTAGTGAGGGGTGACCAGGAGGTGTGCTGTAGGGTTTCTCTCATGCCCGCTTGGTTATTTTGACAATCATCATGAATCAGTGTCCACTGGTTCTCTACTCTTCCACCATTGCGATCAGTTTCTGTATAGTTCTCAGTTTGAACCTCTCATGCCTTTGAACAGCTCCACCATATCTCCTCTCAACTTTCTCATCTCTCCAGGAGAATAAGCTTGCCTTTCTAATCTGTGCACCTAACTGAAGCCCTTCCTGTTGATTCTCTTATTTCCCATTTATTTTACCTTGTCGTCGTCATTGTGATCCATGGATATTTAATCAACGTACATCTTTAAGTTGAGCAGGCAAACTGAGGAACTCAAAAGTTGCAAAATAGTACACTGTGCGATTGGAAATATAGCTTTTGAACAGCAGAACTCGGACTTTTTGGCATCCGAGAAATCGGAGGGATTCTGTTCAATTAGCTGGCTGGTGGCCAATGAAAATCGCTTATTGTCACAAGTAGGCTTCAAATGAAGTTACTGTGAAAAGCCCCTAGTCGCCACATTCCGGCGCCTGTTCGGGGAGGCTGGTATGGGAATTGAACCGTGCTGCTGGCCTGCCTTGGTCTGCTTTCAAAACCAGCGACTTAGCCCTGTGCTAAACAGCCCCTTTGGATTGGCCAAAGGCAGTATTCTGCCCAGTGACAGGTGGTGATTGGGTCCTACCTGAGTGGGATGGTTTCTAGAGGATGCAGGAAGTGACAGTCAAATCATGGATGCCGAGAGGGGAAGCTGTGAGCTCCTCTCACTCTCTCTCTCGCTTTCTCTTTCTCCAGGAATGTGCCTATTTGCTGTTTTCTGAACCTGCAGAGAGGCTTTTGAGACCTGGATGAATCTACAGTGAAAACTATTACAGGCTAAAAGCAAAATCCTCCAACTGAAGTGTGCTGGAAGACATCCGTTTGAAAAGAGATTTTATCCTTTTTATTTTTCTTCACAATCCTCTTTGCCCTTTTGTGCATGCAGTGTGTGCAAGTTAAGGGGGGGGGGGGGATTGGAATTAGATAATAACCAACCAGTTGTATTTGTTGCCTATTTACTCAATGTTGTCATTAATAAAATGTAATTGTGTTTAAATTTACAAACCTGGTGACTGTAGTTATTGGGCAGCCAAAGACCAGAGACTTCGGGTATTTTTGAAGAATTAATTGTTCATTTCATTTGTGTTGTGACTGCAGGTCAAGGAGGGGTGGAATTGACTGCGGACTAGCCCAGAGTGTCGTAACAATATATAATAAGAAAAGCAGTGGGCTTTATACCAATCCTTGTGCAACACCACTGTAAAGCAGCCTTCAGTAAGAAAAACAACAACTAACCACTATCCCTGTCTCCTGACACTCAGCCAACTTCATATCTGTGCTTTCATTCCATGGGCTTCAACAAGTCGACAAGTCTATTGTGTGGCACTTTATCAAATGCCTTTTGCAAGCCCATGTACATCAACCTCATAACCCTCATCAATCATTTCAGTCACCTCATCAGAAAACTCATCAAGTTAGTTGAACACGATTTACCTTAAACAAACCTGTGCTGGTTTTTAAAAATTAATCTGTACTTGTCCAAATGATTGTTAATGTTGTCCAGGATGATCATTTCTAAACATTTTCTTGCCACCAAGGTTATATTGACATGGCTGTAGTTGCAAGCTTTATTTTTGCAGCCATTTTTGAACATTTGTAATTCTCCAGTACGCTGGCACCACCACTTTATCTCGGTGGAATTAGAAGATTTAATGTCAGTGGAAGGAATTTAATGCCCCTTTCCTGGAGGCGTGTTTGAGTCACCCGGCATCAGGATGGGAAGGCCCCCACCCTACCCTTCCTGTTGACCACCACTTCCTTGGTACCCCAATCCTCACCAACATACCTCTTTCCAGGAATCCGGTGACAATTCCTGGTGAAAGCCCAAGTTCAGTACCGGCAGTGGCCACTGCTCCTGGATGATCGGCCGGATGGTCTTGGGGGCAGGATTTTCCTAAGGAACATAAGTCTGTTCTCAGACTTAATTCAACAGGAGGCCCGACACTGCCTAGTTAAGTGCCAGATTGCCTTGAAGTCACGTTGGGCCTTTCGAAAATGTTCAATGTGGAGGTTCCCACTGGTCTTACAGCCAGTGGACGTAAACCCTACCTTGAACATTAAATCCTGCACAGTGGCTCCTTAATTTCCCCCCTTACTTCTGTCAGCATCCGATCTGGTCCTGGTGACTTACAAGGCTGAACTTTTATTTGTGGTTCACAACCCTACTGTCTGGAGGAAATGTAGTTGGGATTTGGAGGGTGATTTTTGAGGTTGAAGTGGCAATTAAGAATGAAAGGCAGTCTCCCGTGACTGGAGGATCAATAGGAAGTCAGCGGAAGTGGGAGCTGCTGATGTAGCTAGCTAGTCAAGATAATGAAATTTAAAAAAAAAAAGGTTTTTACATGGTAAATGGGCTGGGATTCAGTTTTTAAAAATTATTTTCCTCCAGCAATGTACCCCTGTATTTTTCTCCTCTTTTACAATGGCCTTCTTAATCTGAATCACTACTTTAAGTGACCTGTGTATTCATAGCCCCAGATTCCTCTGTCCCTCCACCCCCATTTAAACACCCCCTTTCTGAGGAATAAGAGGCCCCATTATTCTTCCAACCAAAATGTACCACCTCACACTCATCGTTCTTGAAGCTAATTTGCCGATCACACGATCATTCTATGAGTTTATTAGTGTCTTCCTGTATATTGTTGCAGTCCTTCTGTCACAACCCCTGGTCTAGTGTATGACCAATTCTAGCCCCACTTGATCTGGAGTCACAGCACAAGTGAAATTAGATGCTATTTTAAAATATCTGAGGACCCTGGCTGAGCCAAATAAATTGCAGTTTTGTAAATTTAACACAAATAACATTTTATTATTTAACAGTGATATAATTAAACTGACAAAAGTATAATGACTACCTAATACCCCTTATCCAACCCTTTCATTTCCAACTCGCCCTACTCTACACATACAAACAGACAGACAACATAGAGGAAAAGGAGATGGAAGACAAATCATGATAAAGTAAAAAGGATAAAATCTCAGATGTACTATGATGGTTTTCAGTCTTTCAGGAGTCCAAGCTTTCACTTTGATGCTTCTTCTTTCTAAGCTTGAAAGGACTTTCTCTGGCAAGGCTATCTATGTTCCAGATCATTTCACCCAAATAGTAGAGGTACCAGGCATTCACTGGTGTTAGGACAATAAAGCAGTCCTTTACTTCCGCAGAAAGAGAGAGCTCCTTCTTCATTCAAGGTCTATTCACTTCTGCCCAGCAGAGGCATCCTGCAGGAACCAATCACTGACTGTTGTCAGCCAGAATACTGTCCCTGATCAATCCATAGGTTGCCAGCCAGTCAATCGAACCAACTTCCTTCATAGCTGATTCTTAAGATTTCCACGGTGCTGACGAGTCTGTATTCTCCTCTCCAAAAAACAAATCCTGGAACACACTGTCCTGATTAGCTGGCTGCCTCAGCTTCAGTCCACTGCTTAAAGGCGCATTACAATTATGAGTCCACGGACCAAAAATATTAAAAGAAAAGAAATGGAAGCAAAGGGAATTCAAAAGAAAGGACTCTAACATACCTCCCCCTTTAGAGGGATGAAACGTCTCCCCTCCCTAAAGGGATGAAATTTATTTTGCAAGGACGTTTCATACCAAGGTACTTGACACACTACACAAAACACACATCCATTCATCCTTCCTTTCACACTTACCTAGTTCCCCCCAAATTCTTATATCTGCCACTTATCAAGATTTAAACCAGTGACAATGCATCTGCAATAATATTGTCCTTTCCAGGAATATGTATTTTAACATCAAAATGTTGCAACAATAAAGTCCAACGGAACAATCTTGCATTCCGAGTTTAACATTTTTCTATAAACATGAGCGGACTAAACATTTATGTCATGCCGGACATATACTTCAAAATGGTGAAGGGCGAGCAGCAATCATAGAATTTACAGTGCAGAAGGAGGCCATTTGGCCCATCGAGTCTGCACCAGCTCTTGGAGAGAGCACCCTACCCAAGGTCAACACCTCCACCCTATCCCCATAACCCAGTAACCCCACCCAACACTAAGGGCAATTTGGGACACTAAGGGCAATTTATCATGGCCAATCCACCTAACCTGCACATCTTTGGACTGTGGGAGGAAACCGGAGCACCCGGAGGAAACCCACGCACACACGGGGAGGATGTGCAGACTCCGCACAGACAGTGACCCAAGCCGGAATCGAACCTGGGACCCTGGAGCTGTGAAGCAATTGTGCTATCCACAATGCTACTGTGCTGCCCCAATGATGGAGTACTTTATTTGGCACAGACTTAGTTTAAAAAAAAAGTAGTCCACCGTTCTATTTATTCCTGCTTCGTCGTCCTGTATTATCAAAGGCAACAATAGCAGTACCTTATCTCCAGCTTGGAATATTCTGGACCTGGTGTATTTGTCTGCCCACATTTTCATTCTTTCTCCCGAAACCTTTGAATGTTCTTGGGCTTCCTGACAAGCTCCTGTGAGTCTTTCCAGAAACAGACACATAATCCAACATTGAGGATTCGTCCTTTTGTCCTGGAAACTTCTCTTACATCAATTTCAATGGATCCCGTACCTCATGGTCATAGACTAATTCAAATGGACTAAACCCAGTAGATTTGTTCAGAGAACTCCTGCTGGCAAATAGTAAAAATTCCAATCCCTTGTCCCAATCTCTTGGATATTCATGGAAAGAGGCCCGAATCATGGCTTTGAGAGTTTGATCATAGCTTTTCAAATCTCCCTAGGTTTTTTGGGTGATAGGTGGCTGACTTTAGTTGCTTGATGCCTCAACTACAAATTATGCCCTGAAAAATTTTCGACATAAAGTTATACCCTGCTCAAATTGTACTTCTTTTTTTAATATAAATGCTTTTATTAGGGTTACCAGTCACTATATACATCGGTTACAATTTGTATTTCTCTACAAGTGCCTAGCTTTGGTTTGGCCTCCTAATCCCAACTCCCCTTTTCGTCCCGGTTCCCCTCCCCTTCTTGCTATCTGGCGTGTCTTCGTCGTTTGTTGGATCATCCAACCTGGACCTATTGGGTAGATTGGTGCGAAGTGCGCTGTTTCGTGTTCGGTATGGTTGCATTCTGTGCCTCTTTGTTCCCCCCTCCCGCCATTCCACCCTCTTCTCCTCCACCCCTTACTGACCCCCCCCCCCTTTCTTTTGTGTCTCTGGTTCTTCTCTGGACCCCCCCTCCATCTGGCTTATTGGCTGCTGGCTACAAACAGGTCTTGGAACAGATTTGTGAATGGTTCCCAAGTTTTGTGGAAGCCCTCTTCCGACCCCCCGATGGTGAGTTTGATTTTGTCCATCTGGAGAAATTCCGACGGGTCAGACAGCAAGTCTGCCGCATTGGGTGGTGCTGCAGATCGCTAGCCAAGCCGTATTCTCCGGCGTCCGATTAGGGAGGCAAAGGCAAGGGTGTCGGCCTCCCTCCCATAAAGAGTTCTGGCTGGTGCGATACCCGTAGATTGTCGCTTTTGGGCATGGCTCCATCTCATCCCCACAACCTTGGACATCACCTTGAAGAAGGCTGTCCAGAACCCGACAAGTCTGGGGCATGAAACCAAAGAGAAAATGCTGGAAAATCTCAGCAGGTCTGGCGCATCTGTAGGGAGAGAAAAGGGCTAACGTTTCGAGTCCAGATGATCCTTTGTCAAAGTCTGGGGCATGACAAGAATTTGTAGGCATGGTTGGCCAGGCCTCCCTGGCATCATTCACATTTGTCCTCCTCCTCCGGGAAGAATCTGCTCATTCGGGTTCTGGAAGTATGCTCTGTGTACCACTTTCAGTTGCATTAGGCTTAGCCTTGCGCAGGTGGAGGTGGAACAGACCCTGTGCAGTGCTTCACTCCAGAGTCCACACACCATTTCAAACCCTTGGTCCTTCTCCCATTTTTCTCTTGTCTCGTCCAGTGGAGAGTGCCCTTACAGGCCCCGCAATTTCCCCTCCCTAGTTTGTCCGCGTCCAATAGGTCCTCCAATAGCGATTGTTGCGATGGCCGTACGTATATCTTTGTTTCCCGACATAGGAAGTTTTTAGCTTGTATGTATCTTAATTAATTTCCCCCAGTCAGTTGGAACTTCTCTGTCAAGTCCTCGAGTGTTGTCAGTCTGTTCTATTTGTAGAAGTCCCGAACTGTCAATGTCCCACCGCCCTGTCTCCACCCTTTGAAGCTGGCGTCCATTTTGGCTGGTGCGAATCTGTGGTTGTTGCAGAATCGGGGTCTTAATGGACATCTTGGTTAGACCAAAGTGCTGTCATAGTTGATTCCACAACAAAAGTGTGGCTATCACCACTGAGCTCATTGAGTGTCTAGTCAGAGGGGATGGGTGTGCTGTCGAGGGCAGGGGGATGTCCCTTTGCAGGAGCCCTCCACCATTCTTACCCATTCGGCCTCCGATTCCTTTATCCATCCCTTTACTCTTCTGCTGTTGATCTCCAGTAATAGTATTGCAAGTTGGGAGGGCTAGGCTCCCCCATGCTTCTCGTTCTTTGCAGGACTGTTTTGGGGATACTTGCGTTCTTTCCCCCAATACAAACGCTATGATCAATTTTTCCATGTAATTGAAAAAGTCCTTGGGAATATAGATCAGTATTGGTCTGAACAGGAAGAGGAACCTGGCCAGCACATTCATCTTGATCGCCTGCACCCTCCCGCCAGGGAGAGTGAGAGTGTGTCCACCCCTGCAGGCTCTTTTCAACTTCCTCCACCAGGTGGGTCATGTTCCACTTGTGGATCCATGTCCAGTTGTTGGCAATTTGAATCTACAGGTAGTGGAATTAGTTTTCGGCCTGTTTAAATGGCATTCCCTCCAGCTCTGCGTATCTCCCTGCGGGTTTACCAAGAAGATCTCACTTTTGCTCAGGTTGGGTTTGTAGCCTGAGAAGTTTCCAAACTCTTTCAGGAGCGCCATGACTCCCTCCATGCTGCTTTCTGGGTCTGTTGCGTAGAGCACGCATTTTCAAAGTCGGGGTTGTGACCCGCGGGCGGGTTGCGGGCGGGTGTTGGGAGGGTCGCAGAGCCATCCGTCGCTGTCCCTGGCGGGTAGGGTGCAGACAGTCAAGATGACGGTGCTCCCAAGGTTTTTGTTCCTGTTCCAGTGCCTCTCCATTCTTATCCCGAAGGCCTTCTTTAGGCGGGTCAACAGGAGCATAACGGGCTTTGTGTGGGCACGAGGGACTCCGAGGGTGAGAAGGATGTTCCTGGACCGGAGTAGGGGTGGGAGGTGCTGGCGCTACCCAACCTCTGCGGGTACTACGGGCCGCCAATGTGGCGATGGTGCGCAAGTGGGTGATGGAGGGGGAGCAGGCGGTATGGAAGAGGCTGGAGACGGCGTCTTGTGAGGGTATGAGTCTGGAGGCGCTGGCAACGGCGCTGCTGCCGCTCCCTCCAATGAGGTATACCACGAGCCCGGTGGTGGCGGCTACCCTCAGAATTTTGGGGCAATGGAGGCGGCACAGGGGGGAAGTGGGGGCCTCGGTGTGGACCCCGATACGGGGGAACCACCGGTTTGTCCCAGGGAGAATAGATGGAGGGTTTCTGGGGTGGCACAGGGCAGGGATAAGAAGGTTGGGGGACCTGTTTGTGGATGGGAAGTTCACGAGCCTGGGTGAGCTGGAGGAGAAGTACGGGCTCCCCCCCGGGAAACACCTTTAGGTATCTACAGGTAAGGGTGTTTGACAGGCGGCAAGTGGTGGAATTCCCGCTGCTGCCGCCACTCAAGGTACAGGACAGGGTGCTCTTGGGGGTGTGGGTTGGAGAGGGGAAGATCTCGGCAACATAACAGGTGATGTAGGAGGAGGAGGAGGCCTCGGTGGAGGAGCTGAAAGCTAAGTGGATGAGTTGGGGGAGGAGATCGAGGAGGGGACGTGGGCAGATGCCCTAGGGAGGGTGAACTCTTCCTCTTCATGCGCGAGGCTCAGCCTCATACAGTTTAAGGTGCTGCACAGGGCACACATGACTGGGACAAGGATGAGCCGGTTTTTTTGGGGTGAGGACAGGTGTGTTAGGTGCTCAGGGAGCCTAGCAAACCACACCCATATGTTCTGGGCATGCCCAGCGCTGGAGGAATTTTGGAAGGGCGTAGCGAGGACGGTGCCGAGGGTGGTAGGATCCAGGGTCAAACCGGGCTGGGGGCTCGCAATATTTGGGGTTGCAGAGGAGCCGGGCGTGCAGGAGGCGAAAGAGGCCGGTATTCTGGTCTTGGCGTCCCTGGTAGCCCGGCGAAGGATTCTTCTTCAGTGGAAAGATGCGAGGCCCCCAAGCATGGAATCCTGGATCAACGATATGGCGGGGTTTATTAAATTGGAGAGGGCGAAATTTGCCTTAAGGGGATCGGTGCAAGGGTTTTTCAGGCAGTGGCAACCGTTCTTCGACTTCCTGGCAGAACGGTAGACAATGGTCAGCAGCAGCAGCAGCCCGGGGAGGGGGGAGGAGCGGGGGGCGGGGGGGGGGGGGGGGTTCTATTTTATTTTTGTTTGTCTATATTGGGGGATCTGAGGGGATGTATATCTTTGCTATGTTTGCTGTGTGTTTCGGCGTGTGTTAATGTGTGAATTTATTATTTATGTATGGGGGGCACTGGGTTTTGTTTGGTATTTAATTCTATTGGGTTCTTTTTACATTTTGTTGTTGATATTTTGTGAAAACTTTAATAAAAATTATTTTTTAAAAAAAAGTTGCAACTCTCGCTCTTTTGCTTTTTCCTCGCTCTCCAATTCTAAGTTTCTCATTTCAATTTCCATTTATAAAGCTCTATCTCTTTTCTTTCTGCTGCATCTCCATTTCTTTTTCATTTTACTTAATTCCCTGCAACCAAATTCTCTCCAGCTCGATTTCCCTGTTGTGTTAGGTACACTGGTCTAACACTGGCTGCAACTGGATGCAGCTTAGATTAGAAAGATACTCCAGACCTTGAAGTTAGTTCAATCAGGTTTATTGCACTAATAGGCAGTTAGCACAGTTCTCTGTGAGTTCGACTTTCTGCTAACTTAAGTGTGGTTACTCTGTGTGACTGAACCAGACTAGCTCTTAGCCACGTGCTGGAGGTGTGAGATTGAAACAACACCCTTGACTGACTCTCTAGATGTTCATCAGTAGAAAGAGGCGGAGTGTGAGTGCCTCGTGTCTTTTATAGTCAGATCCCACCCCTGAGTGTCCTGCCTGCTTATTGGTCATGTCCTGTTCTCTGTATCCATTGGCTGTTTCTCTGTATATCATTATGTGTGTGTCCCCACCAGAAAATGCCTCCAATGTTCCATTACTTGGACAAAGTGTTTGTGGGTCCTCTTGTATTTCTACCAAACCAAAGGACTCAATCAATATATCATGGGCGATATATTCTCCGGCGACTGGAGAATCGGCGCAAATCGCGCCCGCGCGGTCACCGCAGCGCCGGTTGGGGCTGGTGAAATAGGCTCCCGCGGTGATTCTCCGCGGGCGACCGGCCAAACTCCCGCCAAGTTCCGGTGAGGCCTGGCGGCGTGGTTCCAACCTGGTACCATCCGGCGGGGGGTCGGAACCGCGCCCGCGGTGGACATCCTAGTGGGGGACAGGGGGGATCTGACTCCGGGGTGGCCTCCACGGGGTCCAGGCCCGCGATCAGGGGCTTCCGATCGGCAGGTGGCCATGATCTGGAGGGGGCCTACCTCCTTCCGCGCAGCCCGCTGTTAGGTCCCCGACATGTTGCTCCGCGCCGGCACAGAGACGACAGCCACGCGCATGCACCGGCGCGGAGAAGGCAACCACGGCCGTACGCGGCGTGGAGACGGTCGTCGCGCGCATGCGCGGACCCGTGCCGGCCGTGCAGGGCCGCCTTTCAGCGGCAGAGCAGCGCGCAGCACTCCGGTGCCGTGTTAGCCCCCTGAACACTGGTGAATTGCTGGGCCAGGAGGCCCCTTGACATGGGCGTACACCACTCCGGTGTTTACGCCGGCATTAACACTTAGCCGGGATTTCGGAGAATCCCGGCCCATCTATCTCTGCCTTCTTAGCTTTAGCTGGCATTTCTATTTTTAATTCACTTGCTAATTAAATTTTTTTTGAAGCCCCTGAGCTAATGCGCAGTCAAACTCAACCCTGTTTGACCAGGAGTCGCATCACCAGTGAAATTAGATGCTGTGTTAAAATACCCGAGAATCTTGGCTGTTCCCAATAAACTGCAGTCACCAGCTTTGTAAATTTAGCACACAAATAACCTTTTATTATTTAACAGTAATATAATTAAACTGATAAAAATGCAACTGACCACCTAATCCTCCTTACCCAACACCCCCCGCTTTCCAACTCGCCCCACTCCACACACACAGACAACATAGAGGGAAAGGGGGATGGAGATGGAAGAAAAAATGTTTTATTTTATTCGTTCATGGACTTGGGCGTCGCAGGCCGTGCCAGCATTTATTGCCCATCACTAATTGCCCTTGCGGGGACAGTTAAGAGTCAGCCACATTGCTGTGGGTCTGGAGTCACATGTAGGCCAGACCAGGTAAGGACGGCAGATTTCCTTCCCTAAAGCATATTAATGAACCAGATGGGTTTTTGCGACAATCGACAATGGTTTCATGGTCATCATTAGGCTTTTTAATTCCAGACATTTTATTGAGTTTAAATTCCATCACTGCCGTGGTGGGATCCGAATCCGGATCCCCAGATCATTATCCTGGGTATCTGGATTACTAGTCCAGTGACAGGAGCACTATGCCATTGCCTCCCTTGATGAAGTAAAAAGGATAAAAGATCTCTGATGTACTATGATGGTTTTCAGTTTTTCAGGAGTCCAAGCTTTTGCTTTGATGCTTCTTCTTTCTAAGTTTGAGAGGGTTTTCTCTGGCAAAGCTGTCTACTTTCTTTGTAGATTCAAAATCATTTCAACCACATGGTAAAGATCTGCCAGGCACTCCCTCGTTTTAAGACAATAAAGCAATCCTTTCCTTGAGCAGAGGGAGTGAGCTCCTTCTTCATTCAAGGTCTAATCACTTCTGCCCAGCTCTCTCAGAAGCATTCTGCAGGAACCAATCATTGACTGTTGTCAGCCAGAACACTGTCCCTGGTCCACCCACATGTTGCCAGCTAGCCGATTGGACCAACTTCCTCCAAAGCTGGTACTTAAGATGCCCTCGGTGCTGACGAGTCTGTATTCTCCTCTCCAGAAAACAAATCATGGAACACACCGACTAGCAAGCCTGCCTCAGCTTAAGTCCAGTGCTTAAGGGCGCATTCCAATTATGAGTCCATGGACCA
Organism: Scyliorhinus torazame; assembly: GCF_047496885.1. Taxonomy (NCBI): domain Eukaryota; kingdom Metazoa; phylum Chordata; class Chondrichthyes; order Carcharhiniformes; family Scyliorhinidae; genus Scyliorhinus; species Scyliorhinus torazame. The sequence continues at coordinate 286,191,158 of NC_092709.1, forward strand.
AAAATAATAAAATAAAGCAAAAGGAATGGGAACAAAGAGAAATCAAAAGTACGGACTGTCATGCGAGAGTACCTTTAAGAAATAGATGTTTAAGTAATGTACCTTTAAGGAATGGAGCTGATCATATTACTGATGCGATGTCAGAGGGTGAGGGGAGCTGAGCTCACTTCTGCTTTTGGTTTCAGTTTGAGGAGAAAGCTGGGAGTGTCTGTGTGTTTTGCTGAGAGCTGCAGTAAGAAACACAGAGCTGGTCTGTTGATATATATATTGAATGTAACCTCATGTCTGTTTTTGAAGGTTGAAGTCTTTTGGATGTTTAAAGGAACAGTTTGAAGGATTATTTAGTGTTGTAGTCTTTTGGGGTTATCTTTGAAGTAATGGGTGTTAAGATATTCAATGTTTGTTTTTAAAGGGTTAAATTGAGTTCATAGAATAAACATTGTTTTGTTTTAAAAACCATTTGTCCATAATTGCTGTATCACACCTGGAGAGTACGGCGTGTGCTTCCCACACCACAATCTATTAAAAGTTGTGGGTCAGTTGAACTCCATGAAACACTTTGGGGTTCTGTAAACCCAGACCCATAACAGGACTTCTTTATAATAACTATACCAATTCTCTTCCTGCACTAAGGCAGACTTTCATCTGTTTCCATAGCTAATAATTCTTGGAACAGTTTGCTAGTCTGTTGTCAGGGGCATATATCTTGAGGGCCGCCACTTCATATCAAGTGTGGCTGACCAGGGGTCTCTCCCAATCTTACCACCAACCATTGGTGTGTTGGAGGGATTTACAGGTTGACACACTCAATCAGCTTGACCGCATTATAAATGCTCCTTCCTTGGCCATCAAGTCCTGGGACTGGGACTCCAACCCAGGGCTTCTGGCTCAAAGGCAAGGATGCTACTACTTCACTACCAGACCTCCTCTGTATTAACTATTCTACACTACAAATGGGACAACCTGCTAATTGTTTAAATTACCATTGTCATTTGACAGCCATTGTCATTGTTTGTGCACCCGTATAGTACAATGGGCCCGATGTTCCATTACTAATGGTCTGAGGCCAAGACACTGATTGGTTGGTAGGTCTGCAGCACCCAACAGCACCAGGTTTGAACTGACTGTTACCAACAGGATGGGGTTAATTTTTACTGCCCTGATTTCTCCTCTCACCATCCATCCGCAATCAGAAAGGTATTTTGATTCCCCTCCACCCTTTTGAATCCCTCCCCCTCCACCGCCTTTAGAAGTGGTAGCGTATTTCCCAACACCTCAGTTTTGGTGTGACCCAATTTCTATGAATAACCCACAGCAAATTCATGACGGGGTGAACTCAACGGGTTAGTTTATTTACACACCCAAAACACAGGAGGAACCCCTTGTGCTCTCATATAGTAAAAGAGCGAAGGAGAAAAGAAAGATTTACCAGGTAAAACTCACAGAGAAGATAATGATTGTTTCATGTATGTCCAGACTCCAAATTCAAAGTTCAATGAGGTATGGTGTGAGGGAGAGATTCCTGGCCAGCCATGTGAGGGAAAGAAACTGGAGCTTCTACCGCCACTATCCATTGCTCCAGGCTACAACGTGCATGTAAAAGTGAATGCTGCCATAGAAACGCGGGACTGCCTCCTTGCCCTAACCATGGCGATGATTACGGCTTTTGGACCTGTCTTTGGGAAGAGGACTCAGGAAGAAGTCTAACGGTGTGACATATCTGCTACTGTGATGACAGTTTTATCTTCATTATCCTTCCATTGCATCACTTGGAGTTTTATTTGATCTTAAGTGTCTGAGTTTAGGAGGATCAGCAACACAAACAACAATGCAGACCAAATCACTTCTCACCAAGTAGAAATAGTAAATCAATTCTGATGAAAGTCCTCACCTGGGACAGTAACATGGAGTTATATAAAAGACAATTAGCTGCTGTGATGGGGGAAGGTAGGTTATATTTTGTGGAATTAGCAGCGATTGGTTGAATGGTCTTCTTTATCTACACTCACCTTGTGACATGGTTTTCTTTATCAGATTCAAACCAAGCTGCTGTAGGTTTCTAGAGCTTTCTGGGATGTACACAATATGTGTGCTTTCTTTTCTCCAGAAATAATTAGTAGCATTTACATTTTAAAGAATAATGATTCCGAGGCTAGAACTGATGATGCTATGAATTTCACAAAGTTCTTCTTTGTATGTTTTAAACCCACATGTTCAGTTATATATTGCTGCCAACATTTATTATTCTATACAGTTTCCACACAGTACACCAACCTGAAGACTAATCTTTACATCCCACCAAAACCAATGCTACTTGCTCATTTTATCATCGTTGAAGATGCTCACGGTATTTTGAAGGGCTAAATCCATTTTGTTTTCTGAGAAGAGCTGTAAAATTCTTTGCTTAAAAGGTTAAGCAGTTCTTTTAGAAAATTGGCACAAATGGGAAAAGGAAAATGATGCCTTAAGCATTTAACCTATCTCCCTCCGCATATATATATAAAAAAATATATAGATTAGAGGTCAGTGCCCAAACAGCCACTCTGGGACAAAGGTTATTTGCACGCACTAACTGACCACTACTGACCAAAGGCTACAGTTGCCTAGCAACCAACTGTCGAGAGAGATTTCTCTAAATTGCAGCCTGCACTGATCAATTTTCATCACGTGACCAACTGACCAGTATCAATCACTGACTTCCAATAGTTTGCTGGAAAGCAATTCATTAAATAGGTTCTGAAATAGCCCCAAATACATACTAAAATAAAGGTTTGGTATTAGTGATAGTTTAAACACAAATAAATATTGCTTTTCATGTTTCTGGGAGGACAGGTCCCACCCCATCAACCCAGTGTTTAAAGTTAGCAATGCTGTTCAGACATCTCAATTTAGAATGGATACCTCCAGCTGCAGCAGATTTAACAAGGCGCATATATAAAAATTGTGCTCCTGTCTACTGGTTTACAAAGAATAAGGTTTTATTTTTGCCATTTATTTTCAAATTACAACACATTTGTTGTTTACAAGTGTTTTTTTAAAAAATCTGTCTTTTTATTAAACTTGCAAACACTGCGATGATGAAGGCTGTAATTTATCTTTTCTGGAAGCAAGGTATAAAGATTTCTGCTGCTGTTTTCCAAAGGTATCTCCAAAACCGTTTACGGCCTTGTGCAAGCCTAAAGGACCTGTGTGTCATTTTCTAATCAAATGTGATGTGGGCTTTTTTTCTTTGAAGGCTCCCACGGCTAGGTTTGTCTCTCAGTTGGGAGACCCAGAATGATTAGGCTGTAATGTTCTTCGTGTTTGAGACCAGTCTTCGGGTTTTGAGTCTCTATCATCAGCTGACGAAGATGTGCCTCTGCGCGATGGGATCAGCCTAGCTGTTTCCTTCTTTCCTCCCACCCCTCCCCCACTCCTTCCAGTTCAGGCACAAACCAGGTGAGATTTGTCCACAACAAGGTACAAACAAAATGAGTGAATGCTTGAAACCAGAAATAAATAAAGGGGCATGTTGTAAATGTAAAATAGGGTCCATTAGTAACTGAAAGGAGGATTTTAGAGAACTGTTGGATCAGCTAAGAGTGCAGACCAAAAGAAAAGGAGAGAATAACGAATAAGCCAACAATAGCAAGCCTGCATAACGGAAGAGGCTGGGTTGAAACCAGTGGAGTTAATGGCTATTAAACTAATGACCCGATTGACTTGTTAATTGACCAGAATTTACAGAAAATTTTATTTTGCCACTAATGTCGCAACATAATTTTATTCTAACAGGATCTCAGTGGATGGTTCTTTCAGCAAGACCTCACTCCCTGGCACAGAGCTTTTTCGGTTGGAAGTGCAGACCCAGATCGACCCAAAGTATTAAGTGATGTCTGTGCGATCATACTGCTCTTGAGTGACACTCCTAACCAGGAGAACGGCTTTGTTCAAATTAATGTTATGTCAAGAGCCATATTACTGGCTGTAAAGTCAAACAAAAGAGTAAACAGCATCAGATCAACCTCAATATTTTATTTATTGAATTATATTTGAAAGACTGATCTGGAGAAAATCCCGCAATCTCCCCTCATACAGTATGTGAGCCTGAGCTAAATACGCATATAGCCTAAAAGACGATTTTTTAATTCCTTCATAAGATGTAGTTGTAGCGCACAAAGACTCCGTGAGACGAATAGAGTGAAGTCGATGAGGCTTTATTAAGCGTGACTGTTCCCCCGCAGTTCAGTAGTAGACTGCCTGCGGGGGAGGACTCCTGGTTCTTATACTCCGCCTTCAGGGCGGAGCTAGAGGTCAACGGCCAACCAGGACCCGGGATCTGTCAGCCAATGACATCGCGGCTCCACAGTCCCACATGACTCCTAATGCATACTACCACATTCACCCCTTGTTAAAAATGAACCCGGCGGGGTGATGCTTCGCATGGTGGTAAGGGTTTACAAGGCTGGTCCTGGGAGGAAAACTTTCGCATGTTATTACAGTATGTACAAGGTTTTTTTTTTGTTTCGAACTATTTACAGTAATCGTCAGGAGAAAAAGACAAAATGTTCTCGTTAAAAGTCCACATATTGTAGTGTTAGATCGACGCCACGAGTCGGTCGGGCGGTCTGGTCGTCTGTGTCGATCGCCTCGGCCCCGGTGGTGGAGGTGGTGCTTGTTCCGGTGTTGTCGTCTCCGGGAGCCTTACGGTTTCAGCTTGGGCTTCACTCCTGGTCGGGCCTGGGAGGAGGACCGATCCTCCTGGGAAGGGGGCGGTCGCGGGGTGCGGCGGTGGCAGGAAGGGGGTGATTGGTGTCGGGGGGGTGTGTGTGTTGCCGGCGGGCGCCAGATCTCGCAGGGAGACCGTGTCCTGTCGGCCGTCGGGGTACTCCACGTAAGCGTACCGCGGGTTCGTGTGAAGGAGGTGAACCCTTTCGACCAACGGGTCCGACTTGTGCGCCCGCACATGTTTTCGGAGCAAGATGGGTCCTGGGGCCGCCAGCCAGGTCGGCAGCGACGTTCCAGAGGAGGACTTCCTGGGGAAGACAAGGAGGCGCTCATGAGGCGTTTGGTTAGTGCTTGTACACAGTAGTGACCGGATGGAGTGGAGGGCGTCCGGGAGGACCTCCTGCCACCGTGAAACTGGGAGGTCCCTGGACCGTAGGGCCAGTAGGACGGTCTTCCAGACCGTGCCGTTCTCCCTCTCTACTTGCCCGTTCCCCCGGGGGTTGTAGCTGGTCGTCCTGCTCGAGGCTATACCGTTGCTGAGCAGGAACTGGCGCAGCTCGTCACTCATGAAGGAGGACCCCCTGTCGCTGTGGACGTAT